>NC_136687.1:61190344-61790344 GCF_903797595.1 Erithacus rubecula
TAACATGGCATGTGAAAATAATGGAAATAAAACAAAATGGTTTATTATCACTCCTAAAAAAAAAAAAAATTGTTCCCTAAAAGTCTATGCCTATGTGTATACATATGAAATAAAGCCCACAAATTTTAGATATAAATAAAAATATTAGTTTACATGTCCTTAATACTGAATTTCTGAATTACCAAGATACTCAGAAAGGAAAACCCACATGGTTTTCGTTGCGTTGTGCAGGTAGCAACTTCATTTGAGAAATCCATCTTGTAATTTCTTCCTTTTCAGTGTAGTGAACCATTAGAATGACTTTACTGAGCTAAAGAGAAATGAAAACAAGGCCCTTACAGCACTAAGAATCATGCCTGAAGCAACAGCTTTTTATGCATCTGACTCCCATGCCTCCCATTACACATGATTAGTCACAAATGGATCCTTATACATTTAGTCTGGTATCATTTTCCACACTTGTATCTGACAAGTGTATCTTTTATCTCCTTGCTTCCCCACCTTAGCTCTGTACCTGTTGGAAGATGTGCTCACAAGTTCACGTAAAGGATTTTGATACTTTGGAAGTCTCTATTTTATGTGTCCTGAAAAACATTCATACCATGAACATGATCCCATGTTAGAAAATTTACCAGCAACTTAACTCACCTATGGCAGCTACCTCCATCATCATGAACACTAGTCTCTGGTTGAGAAGTGGGAGTAAATTACTTAGAAAGTGATAATAGAGGTCGTGCTATTCAGTGGGATGGCACTTCATGTTTTGCTTATCACGATGTAGTTCTTATCAATCTCTTTCTCCCACCTCTTCTCTACAGCAGCTTTGGTGGTCTGCTGCATACTGAGCAGCAGATGTTCTTTCTTGATATTACATGCAAATTTTTCAAGCAGCTGCACAGAACTGATATTATCATAGAAGAAACATCATGACTTTGACTTTGCTTGCTGCCACTAATACACATTCCTGTTTTTCTTTGGATCCTAGGAATTTGCAACTCTGAATAGAACAATAATAGCTATTATTTTTATTGTTGTTACTGCAGTTGTTTTATCAATTTATCTGTTTGACTGTGGGTCATATAATAATTTATTTGCTTTCTTCCTTATCTCAACAACTGATTCCAGTATTCTCTTAAGACTTTGCTTAGTTCCTTTATAATTTGTTGACTTAGAGACTTTGTTTCGTCTGAGTCTGAACAACTAGGATATCTGGGTGTAAAGCTCCACTTAAAACAGGCATTTTCCTCTTTCAATGATTGTGAGAGACAGATATGTTGTGGATAATAGTTTAAACATTAATATGTAAGGTTTTTTTGCCTGTTATAGCTAAATTGTATAAAGAGACTGAAACTGAAGCAGTATGCTTTCAGAGGTGTGTGCGAGCGATCAGCACTCTCCAAGCTGGGAGCACGCTTATTGGATTGCCAACAAACACAGGGTAAGGATGGGACTTTGTATGGAGCTCCAAGAACAGTTTATTGCCTCAAACAGGGTCCAGGGACAAAGATGAAAACTGGGTGAGGCCACAGGGTTAAATACAGAGAAGAAATGGTGAATCTGAGGGTCAAGGGCCAATGGGAAGAGGGAAAATGGTGCAGAGGAGGGGTAAAAAACCAGGGGAACCAATGCAGAAACAGAGGTGGAGCATTGAAAAAAGGGACCAATAAGGATAAGGAGAGTAGAGAACGACCTATGGGGAATGCAAGTAGAATCACCAGGAGGAAACCAGGGGTGGAAGAACTGTATAAACCAATAGAATTCAAGGGATTAATATGTGCCTTCAAAGGCCTATGGGAGGGAGGAGCTTTTCATTCCAGACCAGAGGGGTGTTACTACTTGCCTGCTTCTGCCTCACCCGGACTGAGATATAACAGACCAAGTGGCAGAGCCCCGGGCATCCAAATCAGACAGACCAGGCCCAGCCCTCCTGCCCCTGACTGCAGCTTTGGGCTGGGACTGGAGCTGCCTAAAAGCACCTGAGGCACAATAAAAGTGACACCATTGTTCAATTACCTCTGGTTTAGGGACAAGGAAACAAGACCAAGGCAGGGGAATGTGTCCACAAGAAAGCCAAACCCAGCAGCTGACCTGAAAATCAGCCCGGGCCAGGCTCGGGCTGGGGGAAGCCGCAGCCCACAGGCTCATCTGCTGAGGCCGCGTTTGAAACACTCCCCACAGCCAGGGAGGGACCAGGACAGTTCTGGGGCTGTGGCGTAACCTCTGCTCACAGGCAGTGAACACCCATCCTCCCTCACACAAACTGCCCCAGCTGGAAAATCCCCACCCGGGAAGGCCAATCCACGGGACATTGCCGTGAGGGGCAGCTGAGGAGGGGCCAGAATCCATCAAACAGCCCCAAAGCGCTGCCCAGGCTCTGCTGAGGCCCTGCAGCACAGCTCTGCTCCTGATGCAAAGGGATGCAACAGAGGCACAGGCTGCTGCAAGAGCCTGGCTCAGACTCGTCCCTGCCAGGGCAGGTGCCTGGGCCTTCCCACCCGGCCCAGGTGTGCACCAACCCCCTGAGCTGTGTTTGTGGGGGACCCTGAGCCCCAGAACATGGAGATGGAGAGCACCCACAGGATGCCATGGGGATCCATCTCCAAGGGATCTGTGGGTGCTCTCCATCAGACAGCAGGAGGCCATTGGGATCCACAGAGTGCTGAGGTTTTCTACTTAATGTCTCTCTGTCACTCTCTTTCTCTCCCCCCCACCCCTTTTCCATTTCTCTTTTGCTCTCTCTGTCTCTCATTTACTCTTCAATAAAACCCACACTACTGACTTTGGCACGTGGCCTCATTCACACCCTGACTCAGGCAGAGCCATTTCAGACCATTTTAATCAGTGCATCAGCACAAGGGGCTGGAGCCCTCCAGTGCGGGGGCAGCTCCAGGCCCCTTGCAGGGGGTTGGGCTGCTGGAGGGTGCCGGGCCTGGCCGTTGGTGACACTGCAGCGTTCTACCATTGCCTGGGTGATGTGGAACATGGAGCTGCCAGGGGCCCCCGTGACATGGCCCAGCCCTGCAGGGGTATAAAAGGGGCTCAGGGCCCTGCGTTGCCCAGTCCCTGGAGCGCCGCTCACTCGTGAGGAAGCAGCTCCCGGGATCCCAGCGCCACAAGCAATACTGAGATGGAACAAGACAAGGTGAAGCCCAACTCCCAGGCAGCCAGCCCCTTGCCTGCCCGGCTGGAAGAACAGGCCCTGGGCGGGCAGTGGCTGGGGGCAGGCGACAGCTCAGGCCTGCGCCTGTCGGACACTGAGGAGGAGGAGGCCAATACCACTATGGAGGAAGAGTGCATAGGCACTGAGCAGGAGTGTGACCCAGAAGAATCCAGCAGCTATGCAGAAGAGATCGAAAAAGAAGCCTGCATTGAGGAGGAGCTGTACGCACGAGACACCAGCAGCTATGAGGAAGAACTCCAAGAAGAAGCCTGCACTGAGGAGGAGTGTGACCCAGACGATTTCAGCAGCTACGAGGAAGAGATCGAAGAGGAAGCCTGCATTGAGGAGGAGAATTACCCAGACGATTTCAGCAGCTACGAGGACGAGATCGAAGAGGAAGCCTGCATTGAACAGGAGCGTTACCCAGAAGAAACCAGCAACTACCAGAAAGAGCTCCCAGAGGAAGCCTGCATTGGGCAGGAGCTGCACATACAAGACACCAGCAGCTATGAGGAAGAGCTCCCAGAGGAAGGCTGCATAGAGCGGGAGGCGACCGGTGGGAATAAGATGTGTCCCTCCGTGCATTCCAGCTGGGCAAGTGGCAGCCAGCAACATCTGTGGCGGAACATCCTGGCACAGAGCACCGGGGCCCAGCGCTCGCCACCAGAGGAGGATGAGGGGGACGAAATCAGCCTCCTCCAGCTGTGCGAAGATGAGGATGTTCGTGTGCGCAGCTGGGGAGGTTTGTCAGCCGGCGAGTTCCCCCCACCCTCCCCTCGCCAGGCCTGGGCTGAGCCGGGCCCAGGTGAGCCGCGCTCCCCGGAGCCGCTCTGGGCCTCGGCTCCCCGTGTGGCAGCGCCGGGGCCCGTCCATAAAGGCCCCTCGCGGCTGCGGCGGGCGCTGCGGGCGCTGCGGCGCCTCTTGTGCTGCCCCTGCCTGGCTGCCCAGCCCGAGCCGTAGGGCCCGGCCCAGCCAGGCCGGGCTCTGCCATGGCGGCCCCGGCTGCCCCGGGCCTGAGGAGCCGCACGGGCTGCCTTGGCCTGCGCCGGCCCTGCAGCCTCAGCAGCGCCCGCCTGCTGCGCCGGCCCCGCGCTCCTGCCAGCCCCACACCAGCGCCCGGGGGACACTTGGTGCCGCCTGCCCAGCTGGAATGGGAGCAACACCGAGGGGACGAGACACCGGACAGCATTCCATTGCCACCGGCAGCCTGGCACCACCACCCGCCATCTCCCGACCCAGCTCTATGTGTGCCTGACCGCTCTTCCAACAACAACAACAACAACAACAAAAAACATAAAAAAACCAAAAAAACAAAAAAAAATCCACCAAAAAATCAAAAAAAAAAAAAAAAAAAAAAAAAGTAGAATAGAAATAAGAATACGTTTAAGAATAGGAATAAGAATAGGTATAAGTATAGGAATAAGAATAGGTATAAGTATAGGAATAAGAATAAGCATAGGAATAAGTAGGAATGAAATGAAGAAGAATGAAAAGTACAAGAAGAAAGGAAGAAGGAGCAAAAGAAGGAGGAAAAGAAGAAATAGTAGTAGAAGTAAACTATTATAATAAAAAATAAAATATGATGATAATAATATTGCAAATTATGTCATGTCAAAATACACATCCACACATCTTCTAAACTCATAGTATAGTACAGTTTGGGTTGGGGAGGACCTTAAACATCATCGAGTTCCATCTGATTATCTTTCACACGCTTTCTCTCCCTCTGAGACCTCTGAACTCATTGTAGCAGCTGAATGTCCTCCTTATGTGGAGCTGGGGGAGGCCGCAGCCCACAGGCTCATCTGCTGAGGCCGCGTTTGAAACACTCCCCACAGCCAGGGAGGGACCAGGACAGTTCTGGGGCTGTGGCGTAACCTCTGCTCACAGGCAGTGAACACCCATCCTCCCTCACACAAACTGCCCCAGCTGGAAAATCCCCACCCGGGAAGGCCAATCCACGGGACATTGCCGTGAGGGGCAGCTGAGGAGGGGCCAGAATCCATCAAACAGCCCCAAAGCGCTGCCCAGGCTCTGCTGAGGCCCTGCAGCACAGCTCTGCTCCTGATGCAAAGGGATGCAACAGAGGCACAGGCTGCTGCAAGAGCCTGGCTCAGACTCGTCCCTGCCAGGGCAGGTGCCTGGGCCTTCCCACCCGGCCCAGGTGTGCACCAACCCCCTGAGCTGTGTTTGTGGGGGACCCTGAGCCCCAGAACATGGAGATGGAGAGCACCCACAGGATGCCATGGGGATCCATCTCCAAGGGATCTGTGGGTGCTCTCCATCAGACAGCAGGAGGCCATTGGGATCCACAGAGTGCTGAGGTTTTCTACTTAATGTCTCTCTGTCACTCTCTTTCTCTCCCCCCACCCCTTTTCCATTTCTCTTTTGCTCTCTCTGTCATTCTCTCTGTCTCTCATTTACTCTTCAATAAAACCCACACTACTGACTTTGGCACGTGGCCTCATTCACACCCTGACTCAGGCAGAGCCATTTCAGACCATTTTAATCAGTGCATCAGCACAAGGGGCTGGAGCCCTCCAGTGCGGGGGCAGCTGTACTCAGAAGAAGCCGGTTGCTACCACAAGCCCTCCAGTTGGGATGGATGGAAGGAGGAAGAGCTGTCCCACTCTCATGTCAGCAGCATCCATGAATTCTTGGAATGCAAAGCACTCTCAGAGTAAGGTCTTAGCCAGGGACGAGATGGTGGCTCCCAGTGTTTGTCTGACTGGGAAGAATACAGTGAACATGAGCTCTTCCCCAGAGGTGTCAGCAGTTATGATGAACCATCAGACTGGGAAGAGTCCATTGACCAAGCGTTTCCAGAGATGTGTGACGCCAGCCCCACACCAGCGCCCGGGGGACACTTGGTGCCACCTGCCCAGCTGGAATGCCGAGCAGCACCGAGGGGACGAGACACCAGGACAACATTCCATTGCCACCGGCAGCCTGGCACCACCACCATCACCTGAAGCCGTGTCCTGAAGTGCCACATCCAACACCTCAAGCACTTCCAGAGACAGCGACTCTGCCACCGCCCAGAAGGAGTTCTTCTAATGCCTGACCGCAGCAGGACCGTGACACAAGGTACTCTACTTAAACAAATGAATGTTGCTTTTAAAAATAGTAGTACTTGTAGCAAAAAACAAAACAAAACAAAACAAAAAAAATAAAAACCCCACGAAAATCCCATCCAAAAAACCCCAAAAAACAAAAAAAAAACCCCAAAAAATAAACATAAAAAGTAGAATTAGAATAGGAATGCTAAGAAGAAATTGATGAAGCGGAAAAAAGAGTAGCAGTACATAGGAAATAGGGATGGTAGTTAGGAATAGAAAAATAGAAGAATAGGAATAAGAAGAATAGAAGAATAGGAAGAAGAATAGGAAAAAGAAGAATAGGAATAAGAATATGAGTAAGAATGCAATAAAAATAGGCATGAGGATGAGAATAAGAATAAGACTGAAATGAAGAGGAAGAAGTACGAAAAGTACAAGAAGAAGAAAATTAAGAAGAAGGAGAAAAAGAAGAAGGAAAAGAAGAAATAGCAGTAGAAGTAGTAAATAATTACAATAAAAATTAAATATCTGATTCCCCTCTCTGGACCACTGCCAAAGACATATTAATTATAATAAATAATAAATCGTAAGTCATAAATCATAAACCATGGGGTTGTATGTTTTCTGAGATCCTGATCACCAGCAGACCAGAAGAAGTGTGTCAACAGGATGCCAGCTGCATCCATGGAGTGGTGGTGTTTTCTTCCTATCTGTCACTCTTTTTCTCTCTCTTTCTTGCTCTTTTCCTCAAATTTATTTTTTAATAAATTCTATACAATTGACTTCATCGCATGGGATCATTTGAACCCTCATTCTATCAGACACAACTCTGTAATCATTTTAGTAACCACATTGTAACACTGATGAAGTTGATGAACACAAAAGATAGTATCGCCCAATTCCTGTGTTTTTTGTTTTGTTTGTTTTTGTTTTTTTTTCATTTCTATTCCTGTTGTTTTCAATGTAAGAGTTTGAGTTGTGAGAAATCCTATTTGATTCATAATTGACTTTTTTTTAAAAAAAGATTGCTTTGATTTTCGTGGATTTTTCATGAACTCATAAAAGCAGAATTGCCTCAAAAATATCTTAGTGCAAATCAATTCTCAGTCTAGTGGGAAATGATGGATTTTGATTTTCATTTTGAAAAGTGGCAAAATCTGCCAAGAGGAATCAGCATATATCCGCATATTTTCTTACTGAAGTCCATTTTTATTCATTTTGCATACTTGCTAGAGATGATGCGGGCTTAAGTTCAAAAGCATACCCAGAATTTTGACCTAACAACATATAAACATTCCTTGTTGTAGATGCCAATATTCTGGAGTAAGCATTTTACAGAAGAAAACAACTCAGTGAAAATAACTGCAATACATGTGGTCTAGCAATTTTCTTTTATATTTCACCACCACATGGCTTTAAGTGAAAGGAACAAAGCCTTATCTAATTACTTCAACTACTGTGACTCCTTGGTGTGAACAATATGTATTATATAGAGATGGGATATTTCCCAAGGACTGCATTTTCTTTCTGCCCAGATCTCCTCTCCATGCAAGTAGAAACAAGACCTTTGTACTGAGCAATCTGTGCTCTCTGCCCCACATAACTTCAGTAATGTAAAAACAATGCATATTAAGCACAGAAAAAAATTCTTCACCAAGGAGCTTCAATTGACACTATCCCTATATTAAAAACACCTCCCTTTTCTGCTGAACAAACCTCTTCAGCTGAACAAATGGTATGAAGAAAACAATTTAATTACAATTCACTTAATGTATTCACCAAGCATGCAAACACTTTGTACAAGTGATTAAATTTTGGGATTTCTCATTTGTTGCCAGAAGTCAAAAGTCAAAGTTTGGATCTCCAGAACCTCATTCACTTTTTTGTCTTGGCTTATATTTACATTATAGACAAAATTTTACAGGTTCTACTATACTTGGTAATATTTTTCTCTTTTCTCATTTATGCTCTGATGACCATACTACCGTGTGTGCATTAGCAATCAATCTCATGGCTTTGGAAAGGCAATGCAGTTCAGGAAAAGCCAGTGATGTGGACTGTAAGTCAGTCTCATCAAATGGAGTTTGAATGCAGTGAAGGAAATGATGCATATGTGGAGCTTTCTATCACAAATGTGACTTTGGATGACAAACTTGCACCGGTCCACCTCTGCATTGTTTGTTTGATGGATCATCTAAGCTGAAAAATACTTTCTTCCTCTGATTTAATGTATACATATTCTATATTGGTGACTGGGTGAATTAGGTCCCAAATCTCACAGAAATGCGTGAACAATTGATTAACCAAAGAAGAGGAATACCATGTCTTGTTTTTTTTCTTCTAAAAATAAATACAAGTAATTGCATGCAATATTTTTAACTTGTGAAATATATCAACTTAAATTATATTTATACTGAAGTCCTTATAAAAGTAACTTTTCAACAAACACAGTCTAGCCATCAGTTACTGCAAGATATTTAACAGCCACCAATGTTTGAGTGAAATTTTTAACAGATTTTACAATGAAAATCCTGTTTCTTTTCTGATTTTTCCCTATACTTAATTAATTTTTCTATTTTTACATTTTACAGAGGGATACAGCTTACACTGTTTGATTAAATAGATTAGTGTTTCAAAATATCAATTCAATTATGGAATAAGCTAATAATCATCATTAACAGGACTAATAATGTTGTATTGATTATCTTTCAGATATACATTATGAATCGTGAAGAGGCTTCTTGTTTACCTGTAGTCAAATAATATTTGATTTCAAATTCATTGTATTTAAAAAAATTGTATTTTTCCTTTCACTCATATTATGTGAAGGTTAGTCTAACAAATCAATATATGTTCCCTTGGGACCAAGTCCCCTAAATTTCAGTAGGCTCCAGTCTAACTACTCCAGACATAATAGCCTCCAAGGACAGAAAAATCTTGTTCCAGTCCATAGAGGAGGAAAACCACTACATCCATTTCTAATGCAACCTTTCAAATTTCTTGTTCTTAGCACTTTTTCCATATCAATCTGTTTTAGCTAAGAAGTGCTGAGGAAATAATTGTCACTTTCCAAAAACAGTGCCTTATTTTTCTCTGCTTGTGTATGTGTCTTTTTTTTTCTCCATAAATTGTCTTTATCTCAACCTTACCTTTTAACCTTCTGATTGTCTCCCTGGTCCTGCTGGTGGGGGAGAGACCAAGCTCTAGGTTTCCAGATGGGGTGAAACCCAGGTGCCATATATCCTGTGATCCACTTACAATTCCACCCTGCAATTAGAGATATTCAAGAGCCCACCAGCATCTTTGTGCCTACAAAACTGGACTTGGACCTATTTTTAGAATACCTTCCCACCCTAGTGCTCAACATCACATCAAAGAAATACACCTTCAGTGCATACCTAGTCCATTATCAAGACTTAAACAGATGAAAAAAAACCTTCAAAAGAAAGTGGTGGCTTTGCAAGGATGTTTTTGACCAATCTCTTTAAGCTTTTGATAAACCACTTCTTGATATGTCAAAATGCCAAAAGATAACCTGTGAATAAAAGATCAAAACTTCGTCTTAAAATTTGATATCATATGAGACAGTGGCTTGGAAAGCAAAAGACAAATGTGCTACTCCCATAATATCTGCACTGATGACAACTGCACTTCAGGATTTTATTCTGGCCAGAAGCTTGTAATGCCTGAAGGCTTCTTGCAAGTTGGAAGCATAAATGCATTTCTATGGTCTGAGATGAGATCAGACTACATTAAGGTCTAACCAGACTAATACTAAGAGAAAAAATAACCAACATATTTTTAAGAAGGGACTATATTGATGAATTGTAGGTACACGTATCTCCAGGCAATGACAAACTGCACTGTCTATAGCTCCTGCTCAGAGGACAATTCACAGCAACTTGATTCATTTGATAAGGGAACTTTCTTCAAAGGAGTGAAGAGGAGGAAAACTCCAAAGAGTGAGTTCACAGCTCTTTTTCCCTATCCTTTTCTACCAGGAGAGAGGAACAGTTTGCTGGCTGCAAAGCCAGAACAGAAGTTGTATTCCAGGACTAAGCCTGAAATAACCAGACATTGTCAGGGACAGATTGAATTTGTAAGTAGGATTTGTGGCCTGGGTATTATTTGTCAAATTAGTATTCTGCATCTTGATATCCTAACTTCAGCATTTGTGAGATACTGTGATATTAGTCTTTGGCTGGCATTGGGGCAGCATGTTCTCTCACTTTTCGTTTTCTTGTTTCATTCTTAGGTATTCAAAGACAGATAGTGATCTATGGATTGTAACAACAATGTTGTTTTCATGCTTTGTACATGACACTCATCTGTCCTGGCTTCTCTTTTATCCTGTCAGGTAGTTTTGGTTTAATAGCAGGTGGCATTTCAGCTCTCTTGGTTCACTAATTTTTACTGAGATAGGGGGAGAAACTGAGTTTATGCATCTTATTTTCATCTCATGTAAATGTCACACAGGGAGTTGAAAATCCAGCCTGAAACATGGGAAGAAAAATGTTCTAGCATCCAGTAATATTTGCATTTTACTTTTACTAATGACTTCATTTTTCACAGTTTTAGATAAGCGCTAGGACAGCCTCATCACTGGGATTCATCAACAGAAGCCTGCTTTATCACACTGTTGTATTTAAAAAAAACCCTTTTGTAATGCTTTATACTTTAGTGGTTTTAAGAGATCAGCATTCATCATTCTCTATCTTGTTGGGCAGCACTTCTTCGAGAAAAGCAAGAAATTGAATTGATTTTCCCAACTTTATTGAAGAATCAGTAAAGCAGTGAAGTGTTATTGGTCATGCCTGTCTTGCCGTCTGCTTTCAATTGCAGGCCCTATTGTCATGTACACAGAGAGCAACTGTAAGTGCAAACAAGATAGCAAGGAAAATGGCACTTGCTGGAGAGCACAGAATGCTCTATTCAGGACCTTTGTGAGGATTTGCTCTGAAATTATGATTGTATCTTCGGTTACTTTATAAACTTATTTTCTGCCTATTACTGAAACACATAAAATGTTTCTCTCCAGGAAGGGTGGTTCACAAAAGTGCTTAGGTTTTAGATTACCAGGATTTTCTGCATTATGCAACAAACAGAGCAAAAATTGTACACAACCCCTGCAGTCCTTGTTTCCTAGAGAAGGCTGTGTATGCATTATGTGTATAGGAGAAAGTAACTTCTGGTACATTTTTGCTGATAGTTTAAATTGCAAATTAATAGGCTACAATAAGAAACTTTGTAGATGGAAAAATTCTGAACTCCTGAATAAGAAAATAGAGGATTTAGAAGAAATCCCTGCTGATTCTTTTCTTTTAATTGTTCTTCCCAAAGCAACTTTTAAGAGCTGCAACTTTAACTTTACACATTGCAACTATATGCACACAACAGCCTCTAGATGCCCAGGAAAAATGTCCCTGTGATACTTCTGAAGATAACAGTGCTGTTCTTGCTCCTTCACAGCTGTTCTTGATCCTTCTACAACCTCCATCTTCACTCCTGACACAGCCTCTAAAGCAACATGGAAAGAAACCAATAAAAATTTGCATTCCTTGCACTCTTGTAAAACCAAAACAAAACTCATGCTGGGAGTTGAGCTTCTGTCAGGAGCATTAGACAACACAAACTTTATGTTCTGACCTTCCCACTCAATAGTCAGGACACAAATCCTTTTCTGTATTAGGCAATTCAGTGCTGCTGCTGTTTAATTACTGTTATCATGATAGTGTACTGGAGGCCTAGACATCACTTCTGCTCTGAAAAGCAGGAAATATGAAAGTGACTGTAACAATAAAAGCTTTACAACTGAAGTAAAATAAAAGATATAGATTCATATGAAGTACAAGGAAATAACAAAAAGCTATTAGGACAACAGTCTGAAAAGACAGAATTTCATTTCCTACCTATGGATTTAGGAAGGATGAAGGAAGATAATGGGGAGGCTTTGTTGGTGTTTCCAAGGTGCTCCTTCATGACTCTTTTGCATGACTGCAAAGACACTAATTACTTCCAGAGCTAGACATTGCATTCAAATAGTTGTATTTGGAAATCGATGATGGACATAAACCTCTAAATTTTTCTGCTTCTTTTCTGACATCAATACCTGTACCACATCTTGTGACAGTAATTACCTTGTAACCTTTGCTCATCGGGAGTAAAACCAAAATTAAAATTAGATGGGAATGTTGATGGGATGAAAATTATTCATAAACCTTCAGCATAAGGATGCCTAGCCATGAGCCAGCTTGAGGATTTCACCACAGATAGTCAACATATCTAACATGGATAGTGATTACTTCTCACTGAAGAAAGAGAAGAACAAGCTTGGGAAACAATAGGAAAAGGGATATTTAAAAAATGTCCATAAACATCAGAGAAACCTAGTGGAGCTTTAATGTGATCTAATTTATGGGAACCTGAATATGTGATCTGGGTAGATAGCAAATCCGCTGCAATCACTAGGGAACAAGGAGAAAAAATGTTTTAACCATCCATATGGTACATGCACACAAACTTCTTTGAAGAAACAATTTTAAATAATTCAGGTTTTTCCTATACCACCATTCCTAGTGTGCACTTTTGGATGTTCCTCCCGTAAAGGCTGAAGAGGATAAACCTTCTATTTTTACTTTGTGAGTAAACTGCAGCCTTAAGATAATAAATAACCATCTTTAGTAACCAAAGTGAGTGAGTGCCATGAAAATGGTTATCCTTCTGCAAGCTGATTAAAAGTGTGGCTCTAACTGCACAGAATTGCAAGAAATTGTTCATGTAATCTAAAAATGACAAACACAGGCTCATAGGATGTTTTATGGAAGGTGGTTGGAAAAATATTTTCTACCACACTCTTTTTATCTTATCATTTGTAAGATAGACAGTTTTGGTTAGGAAAAAAGGTCAGCTTAAGAATAAAGACTGAACTATTTCAAACCAGTTCTGGATACTTTGGCAAAGCTAGGAGTGCTTGGATCTGTAGTTGTAGTTAATTTCGTATGAGGCAGCCACAACATTTGAGTCCAAATTCATATCAGAACTATAACAGCCTTGGAGGATTTCAGATGGAATAGTCTGGCTTGAAACTGTGGTTAGTTTCCAAATGGTATGAAATTTGCTGTGAATTGGGACTTTTCCATGCTTGTGAAACAATAAAGGCTGCTTCTTGGGCTGATGTGTGATTTTTTTCTAAAGCTTCTCTTTTGCAGAAAGCTTAGTATATATACCACAAGGAAATGTGGAGAGCTTATCACTGGGCTGGAACTCAGTTAATAAAGAACCTTTACATGGATCTGTGCCTTCATTTCTATCACACATTCTGCAGTTTTGTCAAGATACAAAATGTATGCCTCTAGAATACTGTAAAAACATTATATTCTGAGTTTTGTGTACAAAAGATAGGCTGCATATGAATTACAAACACATAGTTACAACATCTGTCTTTGTGTATCATGGCACATCATAAGAGTTTTGGTTTTATCCTGAGTCAGTGTATTACATACATATTAAAATTCATGCAGGATTAGTTGCATCTATAGCTTGCTCCAGCTCTTAGGCTGATGGGCCTCCCCAGCACACAGTTTCCAGGACTGTCTTTGCAGGTCAGCCTGAAACTAAATCATATGAACTAAGAGCATCAACTAGAATATTTGTAATAACTGCTCAGATTCCTGTCTGTAAGTTATCTCTTTTTCTGGTCAAAACCTTGCTGTCTGAGATTTTCAGTCCCTGTGATATGAGAGAAGGTTGTCTCAGCCACTCAGGTCCACCCTTCTGAAATCACAGATGCAGGAACAAAGTTTTATTTGGAGAGGGGCACATGCTACTGTCTCATAAAACTATCTGGAAAAAGTTTTAAACTCTGTCTGAAAAACTGTAAAAACTTTTATTTGTCAAAACACATTAACATGAAAATGTATGAACTACTGGTCTGTGGTAATTTGGATGTCATCTTCTGGGACTGCTATTTTTACTGGAATTTAATTAATTTTATGGTTCTACTGAACTTTTTCTGATTAGTATTTTTTTTTGTGTGTTTTTATGTGTGATACAGAAGAAAATACTTTTAAGTCTCCCCATCTCCATCTTGCCTTTTATATCCCCTGGCAACAAATCATTTCAGCTGCTACCTGTTTGGGGCAATGAACAGGATTGGGTTGAAAAATATACCTCTTTTCCCCAATAATCATCTGAGCTTAAAGTGCTGATTCTAATTGCAAATCTGAATCCCTCAGTCAATGCTGTGTGTCCTCACCTCAGTAATCTCTTGGTTATTTCCCCTTCACCTGGAGGCCTGAGGATCAGCCATATCTGGGGTCTCCTTTTGTGTCAGACAAGAAGATATCTCCACACAAGAAATCCTCAGGCATCACAGTTTACTCCAAACATTCTTTTTTTCTTAACAGACAACTCTGTTTTTAAAGAAACCACTTGCCCAAACTTCAGAGGCACGTAGGAGCAGAAGTAGAGCAAGGTTCCAGTATGGGAGAAACACAGACCAGTTAAGGGAACATTTCAAAACCAATGCAGCCTGGTGAAGGGTACCTTCAGAATGCTATGTATTGCATGCTTAACAATTAAATATGATTTGACACTCACAACTTGTGTCTTAGCCAAAGATATGGAAATATGCAAGTTCATCTTGAATAAGGACTACACAGGACAGTGCCTCAGCTAAGCTTATTTTAAAGAAAAAGATACAAGTATATAAGCTGATCAGCTTTTATATGGGTTTTCTGTGCTCTGGATTCTTTAGAGAGTCATCCTTATTTAAAAAAAAATAAGCTTTTCAGAGCATGTGTAGCTGAAATCTTTCTATTAATCTGAATCAATTAGATTTAAAAAGAAATGATGGACTCTATAGAGACAGGTTTAGCATTATCACATTGGTGACAGGCTGATGCACAGAGTTTCAGCAGCATTATCTAAATATAGTGCCTGGCTCACGGATTTTCAGAAGCTGTAAGAGATCTCTCTGAAGGACAACAAAGAGATGGGAAAGAAGGGGATTTGCTTCAGCAGAACTGAATGCAAATGGCATCTCCATTCATTTCATTTGCAGCAATCTGACACCTTTTCGTTCCTGTTTCACACAAAAAATAGGAAATAATAGGGAAATAGTAATGGTATAAGTGGACAGAGTGTGGCCATTAAAATGTTTACCATTCCAGCATGATGCCTGCAGATGCAATAAAATTGAAACTGGAAAGGTGTTAGAATTGCTGCCGGCTTCTATTCACTTGAATGGCAGAAACCCAGAATTCTGTTTTATGGTTTCATGTAGAGGGTCAATCCATTATCTTTCTTTCTTCCTGGGATCAAATAGCATTTTTGTGAAGATTAGGTCTCTTTGGCATGCTGAAGTGGAACCAATGTGCAGAGGTTTGAATTTTGAACCTATCTTAAATTGAACTGCTTTAGCAAATGGTGAGCTGACTTAAAAATTGAACTTGAAAATATTAAATGGATTTTTAAAGGTTTAAACCATGGAGTTTCTCTTCAAAAATGCTCACATAATAACCATCTGGGGTCCAGAAACATCACAAACATAAATATTATGAGCAATGGAACAAATTAACTAGTTAAAAATATTAAGCAGTTTGCCCCCCCATTTTCTGTCTATATAGTGAAAAATACACAACATACAGAAATAAGAGGATGCTGTGAGCTTTTTAAAATATGAGAGAATGAAGAAGGCTAAAGGAGTAAAAATATTATATTATGCAACATTAAGTATGCCCTCTAATTATCAAAATTAACAATTTGAAGCAAGACTTAATAAATGTACCATGGACATTTACTAAACCCAGAATAAGAAGGTTTTGAAGAACTGTATAATTTTTACCATAAGGATGCATTTTTTTAATTAGAAGAAAAATTTATTCATCAAGATTATAACAATTATGGATGTAATAAAAAAAAAACAAAAAACCAAAACCATGTAGCAAAATAGTGTTTACTTATGATAACTTCAGATTTAGGAAAGAATACAAATGTTTATCTACTACTCTGTAACTGACAGTCTTCAGAAGGAGGAGACTAATACTAAAACCAAATAAATGAATTCTGTGGAAGAAAATTAGTGAAGGGTTTCAATAAAGAAAGTGTAAACAGACTGAGAAATACTTTTTGAATTCTCATTTTTTACCTAGCTATTCTCGTTTCTGCCCTGGAAACTCTGACATACAGCAAAAGCAGAATGTGCATTAAAAAATGTGTAAATAAAAAGGAATCTATAAGAATGCAAGTTTTTACTCACAAATACACTTGTAAAATAGCAACTTAAATATAACCAAGTATCAATAATTAGTTGCCTAAACATTGATTGAACATTAGCCAAGTAACTCTTCTGAACTCATGGACCAAATGGATCTGCTTTACCACTTGAACCCAGAACACACTTTTAAAGTCAGTGTCCAACACAATCCACAGTTTGGAAAATATTTTCCACAGCTGAAGCTGTGGCTGAAGAGATGCTTTAGAAGAACAAGTCTTTTAAAATTTTTATATGCAGAGTTATTTTCCTGCAGTATTGAGAGGACACAAAGGCCATTGAAAGACATAATGAACTATTTAAACAGATTGTTCTGAACACTGATATTTTGTCAAAAATAGATACATAGAGAAGCCTTTATGGCATGTCAATGGAATAAATTATATTAAGACAGAAAAGAATAGAAAGTCCATACAGGTGATTATGAATTTCTGTAAGAGAGGCAGTAAGAAATAAAACAAGAAAGCCAGTCTCCTAAAAAAAACCCAAAAAACAAAAACTAAAATTCTATTTTAATTAATTGCTTTAGTTTTAACTCTTAATTTTTTAAATCTTAATTCCTAAGTGAAGGCTACATTCTCTCTAGAATACCTGTATCTTTAAAGCAGGACAAAGTATTTTTGTATTTTTAGCAAGAAAGAGAAGACAACTGAAGCTGTTAGCATATTAACCCCTAACTGAGCCAGCACATCCTCACCAGTGAGTAAGAAGACAGAAGAGTATTAGAATTTAACTAAGAAGCCAAAAGCCTCACTGAAGCCCAGTTATTACAAAAATGACTACAACACTTCTCTTAAGTTCTCAGCTCCTTTAAATAAATGCAGCCTGAATATTAATGGAATCCACATTTTCCTCCTCTTTGCTGCAGAAGAGACCAAAAGTAGTCATGACTTTCAGCTCATACTCACAGCCCAAGCAGTAAGCATCTTCTTTCAGAGCTGGCAAAAATTCATTTGAACCACATTTGATTAATTCTGGTGAAGTTCTTCCAGTCTTATTCTGAATTTCATACAGCAAATATATAAAGCAAGACCTGACCAATATAAATAGTCTGTTAAATATTACATTTAGCAGATAGGTACAGCAGTGAAAAGGAAAACATAATATTTAAGGATATGCACTTTTAGTTATACCAAGTGCCATATGTTTTGCCAATTTGTGCAAGAGAGTCCCCTTCAGATATAAATGAGATATGTAAGTATCTGAGGGCTGAGCTGCTTGTTTTTCTGCTAAAATAGACCTCACTATTCATCTAATGAGGTTTGCTTTCCAAGAAGAAAAAATACTGAAGTCTGTAACTCAGCACAACAAGTTCACTGCTTTTATCTCCAATAAGTCAAGACATTTTTAACATCTGGAACAGCATCTTTGACCAATTTTTCAATCATCAATGTCTAAGATGGGAATTAAATTAAAAATTCACCAAATATGAACCAACTCAGCAGGCTATCAAGATTTGCCTTAAGAAAATTATCAGTAACTAGATCAGGAAACAACACCAAAAAGATATCAACCTGTCATCATCAAAAATAGATCTTTTAAAGAATTTTTAAGAAATGCTGTTGGCATTGGCAGGCAGATTAATCCAAGTATCAAACATCTTAATATCAAAAATCTGGAGCACAAATGCAACTGATAAAACACCAGGGAGATTAATTTCATGCATTTGCTTCATTTAATTGAACTTTGAAAATATGAAACTAAGAGGAAACCAGGTCCTCACACTGCAAACCCTGTAGACAAATTGCTGTTGACCACTGCCATAAAGTGTTAATTATGATGAAAAAGAAATCACCTTGGTAAGCCAACTCAAATAAAAAAAGAATTTTTGCAAACCATTAACCTTTTCTGAATCCTCAGTTTTACTAAGTTGCTTGTCTCAGAAAGGAAAAAAAAATATATCTAGCATTTTTGAAAAGTGGTAATATCTTCAATTTTGACTTTACATATTGTTGCAATTGTTTGTTTGTTTGGGGATTTTTTCCTTTTTAAAATTTTCAATCTATGTATTGTGAAATATAGCAGACAGACAAAATTTGGTGTAAATTACTTTGAACACCTCTTAGAGTAAAAATTTATTGTTGGTGCTCTGCTGCTGCAGGCTTTAGGTCACAATTAGGCTTGATTTTGAGCTCTATACTAGGACCAAACTCCTTCTGAAATTTGCTTCAGTTCAGCCTCCTAGAGAGAACTGGTTTATTGCTGATAAAAGACACGAAGACAGTGAAGTGTAAGCTTTATTTGTTCATCTTTCTTAGAAGAATGAAAAAATATGACTTTTCCATGCTTTTATTAGATGAGCAAATACCATAAATAGAAAATACAGATAAGGAGAAAACAGTTTGAGTAAAGAACAAATTTAATAATGCCTAGATTTTAATCTCTGTTTAAAATCTATAAAATTATTATTAACCATCTGACAACCAAGGTTCTGAAAATTGCATCCCATAGGAGTTGGGAATGCAAAAAACAAAAGTTCAGTTTTGTTCCAAAGCTGGATTTAATGTGCTGGTTTGAAAGAATGTAAAATGTGTTCATGTAGGATAACAGACTGTTGGACTCAAGAGCCATACTTTAAGTGTTTAAAAGCAGGTTCAAGAAAAAACATGAGGGAACTCTGATCTATCTTTATTGGATTGGTAGATGGCAAATGGGTAGAGAAGCTTGCACCATGTCTAAGTAAATAAAAAAACACAGCTACAGGCCAAGATCCCATTCTCCTTTTAGGTATTCCATCCCCACGTTTCAGCTGACTAGCTTTTATGAGGAGCTTATCCCAGCAAGTTTTGCATTTTAGGAAATAGAAAGACCATAGCAACAAAACCAAGTTAATGCAGTGATAATGAACTGAAAAGCTGCAACAAATTAGAGAATTCTGTCACAGGGCATATCTTGAGCATGGTGCCAGGTCTCACATCACAGATTCCCCTAAAAAATGGAAGGTAATTAGGATAAGCAATGGATAGAAAAAACCTTAAACCTAAACAAGGTCTCCCTACTACAATATAAATTTGCTAACTACCTGAAAATTAAAACAAAAAGCACGATCTGTTCAGGGAGAAAAACTCACAATGACCAATTGGCTTATTCTTTGTGCTAGACTCAACATTCCCCACAAGACTAGGGTCTCTTCCTATGGGTTGCATATCATGCTCTTAGAAAGAAAATCCGAAAGTTTTCCTGAAAAATCAGCGAAAATCAAAATTGTTATCTTAATTCATGAGTGTGTCTCTGACATTCACTGGAAAGTGCTATTCTCATCTCTTCTGTAGAACATGATGTTGTGGGCTGTCTCAACTAGAGCCCATGACTCTCCAAACCCAAATCCAAACCCAAACTTTCCTCTGGCAAAATGCAAAGGAAGTCTATGAAGGGCAAGGTGCTGATGCTTCTCTGTGCACTCATTTAAAATTCCGCTAAGCCTGATAACCATTTAGCAAATATGAACAGAGTGATTTTTTTTTCTGGGAATCTTTCTCTGTTTCCCAAATAGATGGGAAATAGCATCGAGCAATCACTTGCAGTAAGCTATTGATAAATAAAACCCAGTTCTTCTTAACATTTTTTCTCCCCTTCAGTATTTGTCTCCACCCTTCTCCCTTCCACTTTGTACCAGATGAAGATAAATATGCCCTTCCATTGTTTGCTTCTCTCCCACTGAAAGGATTGCCTTCTAATGCACAAACATATCAATTTAAAGGGCAGTTACATAATTACAAAACCTGGTTCTGGATCAGAGAACAGCACAATGGATTCCTGTAATCATGTCTTAAGAAGATAACCTTTATAAAGAGGATATAATCTTGGCTTCCATTGAAGACAAGACGTGAAAGGAAAGCATAAAAGCAAGAAGTGAAATAGTTTCTTCCAGCTGTAATTCTGTGGGGCTCAATACTCAGTCATAAACAAGAGCCATAAGGGGATCAGGAATTCTGGTGTAAAGTGTTTACAAAGAAAAGAAATCGAACTAAAAAAGAGAAGTCATCATACTGATCAAAGGACTTCTGGGTGAGACTTGGACTCAAATCCAGTGCAAAATGCAGAAGAAATACTCACCAAATTCCTAAAGGTGTGGGAGCAATTCAAACAAGTAGATAATCTAGAAACTACTGGAAATACGAAACACTGGCTTTCAGTCAACTGCAACAAGCCTCACTTGAGAAAGTACAGACCTGTACACCACATGATGTGTATTCTAGCTTATCTGTTTTCTTTTTATTTCTTGGCAAGGCTGTGAAATGGCTCTCCAGACATCAGACTGTAATTTTTGCTTCATAAGAAATTTACAGTTTCATATCTTTCCTAATGGGATTATCTTAATCATTTACATTTCAGGAAATAACTTGAGTATCAATCACTCTGACTCCAAGTAAGAGCACACAGAAAGGATCAAGATTAATCTAAAAGTTGCTTTATCATTAGAAGTTCATTTTTAAAGACCAAGACATGTATTTACAGGAAATCAAAGACTGTCTAATAGACTGGTTTGCTGTGCAAAGTTTCATTTTTATTACATGAGACCTAGAAATAATAATTCTGTTTGAATCATGTACTTTTCTTCAGCACCAGCTAACCAGAATAGTATTCCATACAGGTGTGTGCATAGTTTGTGTGCACTAATTTGTGTCTGATTTTAATTGTACTCAAATTTAGATTTAAGGGACAATTTTATTGTACATAAAAGATGATATACTGATAACACCATGGGGAAAAATCTTTAATCTACCTCCCCCTTACAAGCAGCACTGCTGCAGTTACAAATTGTCTGCCTCTAGAATGAATAGCCACCTTTCATGAGCCATTCAGTTCTTGCTTTTCCTACCACACCATCAATATTTTGCCTTTTTAAAAAAAAAATATTAATGTTCTTCTGATTGGAAGCAAAACTCGTAAGAATGTCAAGATTCATATAGAGCCACAGTGTGCTATTTGTGAACTGTGTTCAAGTAAAATGGCATTAGCAGGTATATCAATCCTTGGCTGGGAGGGAACAAAACCCAGCCAGATTTATTTCTAAACATTTGGATAATCTTCAAAAAAGCCAGCATTATTCCACTTCCATTTTATTTTCAAAAGATCCTAAGTCTAGTTAGATCTGTGTCCCATATTTGTAAGTGATGAGAATTCTGGTTAAGTGAATTTTTACAAAAGAAATAGTAATCAACAGATTATTTTCAGATTATCCCTGAAGTATATCTGTTGTCAAGACCTGCTGCTATTGCCAAAAGTTCGAGTTGCTTTCTACTCTAAAGGAAAAATGTCACCAGTCTGCAGAACACTGCTACAGGACAAGACAGTGTAATTTCCAATATGCTTATTTGAAGCTCAATTATATAATTTAACTGTGTCTAGATAAATGGATTATGATGACACTTTCAACCCAAATTTTGCAAGGAATTGAAGAGGAGAAAGATAAATTAAGATAAATTGAGTAGATATGAGCATAGGTAGAATTTTTCAGCAGTTACTTTTGAAGGATATAAATATGATAGAACAGAAAAAGATACACAGTTCTTTGCATATGCCATGTTTGAAGATGGATATAAGGATTTGTTCCATTTAGTCTTATTTTTCTCTTTTCATTCAAGATCTCCCTTTTAGGACACAAAAATGGTAGTTAATTTGGATAAAAGTTCTAAATCTGTACTACAGCCATATTTCTAACCAGCTTTCCAATACTATATGGTTGCCCAAAACTATGTATCAGATGGAAAAGGAAATATATTTATTTTGAACTTTCTTAACCCTAGTCAGTCTTTATTCACTGTATTACTACATCTTGGGGGATTTTTTTTTGAGTCAAGATGCACCTAGAAATACTAAACAATGAACTTTGGTTAAAATTAATAGAAAATATATTTCTGTTAAAAGAGTAAAAATTGAAGTGCAGAGTAGCATAAAATGGGGAAAAAAAATAATTGATTTTGGAAGGAAAAACCTTCCAAATAATGGGAAGTGACAAATACTAAGCAAAGAAGTGAGCTTTAAATTTAATTTTCTGATTAAATTGTTTTAACAGAAGACTAAACCAAAATGCTTTAGAAACATAATTTGTTTTCTGCCTTCAGAAATCCTTCCAAGAGAATCACATGCACACATTATATTAAATTTATAAATAAAATCATGTGTGTACATATGCACTGTCTTCACCTATTTCTAAAATACTTGGCTGTGGTGTACAGCCCATACTGTGAAAGTTTTGGCTGATGGTATTTTTACATTTCTATGTCATGGCAACTTGGACATGAGAGTTTTATTTAAAATAAGCCAAAGTGCAAGAGGGGTAGCTGGGTGGGGAATGCAAAGGAGCAAAAATAAAATGGAAAAAGCAGTGTAAAAAAAAAGTGAAGAGAAATGAGAAAATAATATGATAAAATAATGAAACAGGGAGTGCTGGAAAGAAAAATCTGTTTCTGATTAAATAAATGGAACAATCTAGATCTTGAAGAGCAAACAGAAGAATCAAAGGAGTTTATAAGGAAGAGGAGACTCAGTACCATTTTCTAGAAAGAAATTCTTTTGTTGCTGCCTCTTGCCACCACAAACAGGGTTAGTTCAGCACAGGCAGATGTTCACAGTGAAAAATCAGTAGTACATTTTCAGTGCCACTCAAAGACAGTCAAAGACACTCAAAGACAATCACATTCTATGAAAACCACTAACTGAAGTATCTAATGGAAGGTTTATTATTTATTAAAGTTTGACTTTACAAGGGCAGAATTAATATATTTGCACCCAATCTAGTAGAAACTTCAAAACAGTTCTTATGTTTCTAGTTCCAACTTTAGGATTGTATTATATTGGACAACTGAGAATTAGAATTCACATATTACAGAATTTAGCTTTGTCAACCATGCAGATAAAATTTCCTTTGCACCAAGTAACTTACTCAGATCCAGTGTTCAGTGTTATCAGATTGTCCTGGGGTGACATTTGTTGTCACATTTGTTGAGATTCTCTTATACTAAAGAATGAGAAAATGCAGGAAAATGTAACAGTGATCAAATAAAGCATTGGGGATGTTTGGATGTTTGCATTTCAAGCCTTGGAAGCAATTTATTTCTAATCTTAAAGATCAGTTTACAGCATTAATTTTATAGGTGTGCTATGCATCATAAGAAGTAGGTGTACAACTGATAATTTTGAAAAACTAACTGAGTAGGCATATTAATAATTTTCAAATTATTAGAGTGAATATATAAATGTGAAAGATTGCAATGTATGAAACTGCTGGTAACATAATTTTAAATCAATTTATCAAAATCACTCAGAATGTTTTGCTCTTCTCCACTCTTCTCTGTTTTCTCTGTATTTAGTATTTTCTTGCAAAGAAGTTTTTATGAGCCAAAAAATTTAGTGAGATGAAAGCTACCCTTAAACATGTGTAAATACCAATACTTGAGTGCAGGGGATGACCTTCGCTCTTCTTTTTCTTCCATCTGTATCTGAATTCAGATTTTCAATTAATTTCAACCAGCATAGCTTCTTCTGTTCAGATAAATATGCACAGTTTTCAGTCCTGGGAACCTTCTTGAGTGTGTCAATTGTCAGCAATTGTATTTCATCCCAATGATGAATGGAGGCATTAGAATTCAGCATTAAAATGTAGTTAAGATTGTAATGAGCATCATTAGGAAACATGATGGGAATCAGCATTGGATCTCATTTTAGAAAATTTTATCTTTTTAAAACTTTATTTGCTTTATGTATTTGCTTTCTTTTCTTGTTAACAGGCAGGTAAAAACTCTGTAGTACTTATTTATATGTCTCCAAATAGACAGCCCTCTCTTCTTATCCAAGACTCATGATCCTTTTGAATGTGGTCTTATTTTTTTAAATTTTGCCATGTCAGAGCTAGAAAGTCCTTGCAAAAGGACCACCACAGTCCATGCAAACACACATCCTTGAATTCAGAATTCTGCTTTGTTCCTCAATTGTATGCCCTCATTGAACATATTTTTTTAAATGAATGAGCCCTCCCTGCACATAAATCCCAATAGATACAACTACACTTTTAGAAATGAATAGTTTAGTACTCTGAGGTGGGTCTTTTGCAAAACTGAAACATAATCCATAGTCCATCTGAATGAATATCACATCTTTTTATTTTCAGAACTTTGCAGAATATTTGCTATACCCCAGCTCAGGTTGCCTTATAATACAATACCAACATTAACCAAATGACTCTCCAGGGAATCCCCCTAATTTGTGAATATGAGATTTGACTCTCTATGGATTAAAAAACTATTAAATCCTGTGGTTTGCAGTTATGTAGATTTGAAATTTATTAATTTCTTGCTCAATCATTTTAATTTCTACTAAGACATACTTTTAGGAAGAAAAATTGTTTCTTCAATCAGAGCACAGTCAAACAGTTCTTACTTTTTAAACTATTTTTGAGCAGATGATAGACTAAGTTAAACACACCCATGGATAGAGTGTCATTGCAAAGAAAGAAAACACTGGGGACAAGAAAGAAAAACTAGATCATTATTAATCAATAAATCATAGCACCATGCAGTTTCTAACACAGTGTAAATGGGTACACACATGAAGATCACTCTCTATGAAATTCCAACTGTGCAGCAAACTGAAACTCATGAAAAGCAAGGCCAGAACACAAAAAATTCTAGAAGGACCTTCAGACTGAATCTGGACAATCCATCTAACAGCTTTTCTGTACTTAAGATGCATATATATATGAAAAAAAAAAAATACAGACAGCTGAAATTATATTGCTATGGGTGACAAGATCACTCTAAATATACTTGGTCTGTACAGATGTATTGACAAGAAGATTATTAACCTGATTTTAGAAGCATGAAACTTGACAAAAAATTCAAGACTAAAATTTACAATTATACCGTGGGGCGTGAGTAATCATTAACATATTTCTGCAACTCCATTCTGAAAAGCAGTCAAAACTAAATCTGTTCCCAGAAACACATTTTGGATAAACAAAAAACGTTTTTATATTTTTTCCCCATCCCATCATTACTTCCCTGTCTCCTAGTATATTTCCTTCTGTGAGTGGTCTAACCCTCTGTGCTTGCTCATAACTATTTTGTATTCCTAAGCCTTCTTCTCATGCTAGCAACTCATTACACAAATACAGGCTCAATTCTATAATTAAAAAAAAAAAAAAAAAAAAAAAAAAAAAAAAAAACCAAAAAAATCAAATTGTGTGATGAACAGATTAAACAGTGATGAACAGTGATTTATTAAGCAGAAGCACACTCACTCCTGGGCTCCTCATTCTGAACCATCTTGATCACCTGCTCTTTGACTGGCCCTGTGACCCCTGAGTAGCAATACTCACACCTCTCATAACCATTCTCCATCCCAGAATTACATCTTTCTGCAACTGTGTAATGGGAGGGGTTTGTTCCTCTGGAAACTCCCCTTTTTCAGGCTTGCTGATGACTTCTCATATACAAACAGCAGTGCAATAAAATACAGCATGTGGCTACTCCTTTCACATTTGGCATTGACAAAGCAACTGTTGACTGCAGCACAATAAAACAGAATAAAAATTCTGTTGAGACTTTTGTTTCCTTCAGTACCTTCAAAAATTTGCTGTTCATACTCAGCAACTGAGTATATATCACCATGAGTTGTGTGATATTTGTATGAGTAACCTAAACAGCTACTGATAAATACAATAAAGTGGTTATAAACTTGGTAATCTGGGGGAGAGAGAGCAATGAATTTATCTTTTTTAGTAAATGATCCATCATGGTGTGCTGGTTCCGGCCAGGAGATCATTAATTTTTGCAGTAGCTGAGAGGGGGCATGGCCAGGTCCTGAAGGTTATTCTCTACCACCTCAGCTCATGGCTGGGGCCAGGGGACAGGATTGTCTTCTGGTGGGCACTTCCAGAGGGAGACATCCAGTATTGTCTATCCTAGAGGGTTTTTTTCTGTTTAATTGTTTGTTTTCTTGTACCTTCTGTCATTAGTATTATTGCTGTTACTGTAAATTTTATCTCATAGCAATTTACAGTAAATTGTTCTTATCTCAACCCATGATCTTTGCCTTTTGTGCCTCCAATTCTCTCATGCCTCAGGGCAGAGGGAAGCAGGGAATCCAGAGGGAGCAGTGAGTGCTTTGGAGAGCCTTGATGGGGACACTGAATTAGGGAATACCATTCCTAAACCATGACACATGGTAACCCTCTTGAAAAAACTTAATTTTATTAATCACACACCATTTATTTGCAGTTGTGGTTCCATAACTAACACATTTTTCTCCTGCATGGACTTTTTCCATACACATAGCTTCGATTTTACCCTTTCACGCACATTAAATGCCCCGTTGGGAGTCTGGGAAAAGAATGGATAAGAAAAAAGAAATTTTAATTAAGTCTGCTGTATGGCATGGGCGCATGGCCTTGATCTTCTCCATACCATCTGTCAGATTCCAGCTAAAGCTGTGGGGAAACTCCTAAAGAGTCAGCTGGAGAAAGTTCATTTCTCCTGCAGACTGTTTTCCATCTATATGGTGCCAAGTTCTTTGTAAAGATCTGTAGCATTTTCCTTTTAATTTCCTGGTGTGGTTGTCATCCATGACACTTCACTAAGTGTAATGTATTCTCATTTTATAATCTGGCTCTTTGTTACATTTCACAAAAGAAGAATATTTTTTACTTTTATTTTCTATTTATCAACACTTAAAAAAAACCCAACAAAAACTTTTGCATAAAGATTACATTTTAATTCAGAAATAGATTGTTAGCACAAAAACATTACAGGTGGAAGAATGGTTCAAACTGTGGCATAATTCCAGGTGTGTATACTCCACCATCCTTGTACCATTTATTTTCACTGTCAAGTATGTTCTTGTCCCAAATAGAGAAGTTTTTTGAGAGGGATGAAGAGGGAGGAAAGAGCCATTTTATTTCTACATCTTTTATTTTGTCCTTAACACTCTGCCTACCTCTCCTGAGAACCCACTTTTAATATGAAAACCCAAAGCATGGTTCAAAATTAGTAATTATTTTAAAAATTAGATTTCAGATTAAATATATTTTTAGACTAGCTTTAGCTGTTATAATTACAATGGTTTTGCATTGAATGGAGATCCAGCTAGAAGTGTATTCTCTCTCTTAAAAAAATATGCATACACTGCTAAACTAGCACATTTAGAAACAGCAGTAAAAGAATTTTAAACTTGAGTCCAGAATTGAGCCTGCTAATCTTTAGACTACAATTGTTATTTGTCTGTCACTGACTGACTTTGGTCTTCATTTTATCAGAGTTTACCAGCTATGCATAATTCTATTTTCCAGGAGACTGACCAACATTAGCCCACTGCACCCATCATCAAAGTGTCTTTTATTTCTTAGCAGAGCAGCGGGCAGCAGTTCTCATTACATTGATTTCATTTCCTGCCTCTCTTCCTGGTGGTGGTTTGGATTTCTCCAAGCACACCCTTTTTCATCACAATCTTTAAATGATACCAGGCAGAAAAGGAAAATATTCCACTGTTGCTATTTTTTATGTGCATACATCTATGACTCCTTTATGCATCTGTTGCCAAATATTGTGTGTTGGGTTTCCTAGGATATGATCAGAAAGAGCATGCATGTGAGTATTGTATTTGTATGTGAAATAATCCTGATAGATATGCTTTAAGGATGAATTTTTCTGCTAAATTAAATCTTGGAAGAAAAACAGTATTTCAAGAGGGGAAAAAAACCACAAAATTGATCACACAGTGGGACTTACCCTTTATTTCTTAGTGTGAAAGAAATCCCTACTGAGCAGCCCCACTGACTTAAAATAAGGAGAATTCTCACAGGATTTGCAGTTGTTGGATCAAGCTATCACATGCATTGCCGTTGCAGTTGTTTTTTCTCCATAAGGAGGTTTTATTTTTCTCTTCCTTCTCCCTTTATAGCAGCTTAACCCCACAGTGAAGTCAAAATCATTTTACTTACGTGATGCCACAGCAAAAATCTGTGCTGCTATGGAAATGAATTTGATACCACAAATTCAGCAGTGCAGCTTCACTGTGGGGATCAAGTATGAAAGGGAGATTGGCTGAGAACAAGCAAGCTTTTAATCTCTCCCATAATTATCAAGTGTGGCAAGATGAATTGTGAAGAACAAATGAAGGGTGAATATTTTAATTATTTTCAGTCTACCATGTTTCAGAGTTTCTTAAGCCCATCATTACTGTTCTGTTTAGTTAGGAATATAAACACAAAGAATAAACTATACAAAAGTCCATATCTTAGGCATTCTTGCAGGTGACAATTGTGAATGACAAAGGTCAAGGGAGAACACCATGTTCACCTCTGTTTTCTCATCTGCACTCTAAGGAATTAGTGAAATTGTTAGAATCTCTCCCCCCTGAATAAATTAAATATTTGGGGGACACACATATTTCACAAGGAAAAGATTATACTTGAGCTGCAAATCAAAATTGTTGGTCACTATTACATAGATTATATATAAGTGCAATTTCTCACCACTCAAAAAAACCTCTGAATGTACAAAAAGACCTAATCCAACCAATCAACCAACCAATAAACAAAAAAACCAAACAAACAAACAAAAAAAACCAAACAAAAACAAAACCAAAACCTCCTCAAGGACACAGAATAACATTTATGTTGTATACAGTCATGCTCACACTATATAGGCAGAAGTCAAACTTAGTTATTCAGTAAAATAAAAAAAAACCTGATTTTCTTTCTCACCTGTAAGAAATTTATATTGTCTAGGAGAGAATACCCTAGAAATAAAAATAAAATTATATTAAACAGTTTCCAATAGAAGCACAGGGAAAAGGACAGCATACACAAGTCAAAACCCCAGACAATGGCAAGTACATACTACAGCATTTTGCTAACAATATTATTAATAAAATCAGCAGTGTAAGAGACAGCATGGTCTAATTAGTAGGGGTCTGTCTGTGATTAAGGACAGCTGTAAAATGGTTGGTCTGGGGAAGAGTCAGCTAATATTTCTGGGCATGATGAACTGCCTAACTCTGGCACACATGGTCCTGCTCACTTAAAGCAGTTCAGTCCAGGCAAGAACACTGCATGGTGCACTTATTTCTGCAGCAAACAAGATTTATTCCCTTTGCCTTACTTTCTTATTTCTTCCCTGTCTTATTTTACACATTAAGTTCTCTGTAGCCTGGAAAGCCTCTTCTAGCCTAGTGGATATTAATTCTGATTACACCTTTTAGGTGTATCCAACAATCAAACAGTAGCTAAATTACACACAGTCATTTAAAAAAAAAACCAAACAAAACAAAAATACCCCAACACCACTGAACAATCAATTTCTGCAACAGATCAAAAAAATAAGCTGCATGACAACACATTTTTAAAAGCATGAAACAAACATCTAATCCCCAAAAGAAGATAAAGTTTGAATTATTTCTCTGATTTCTCTGATAATTTAAAAAACAAACAAACAAAAAAAAAAAATATCTTGGTGCCACTATAAGTACAATTTGACTTGTGAGCCAATTCTGTTCTAGTGGCCAAAGTGACCCATATGGCTGAAGTAATCTTAAGGAGTAAAAAGGCCAAAGGAGCTGATGTGCAACAAACACTTTGCAATAATTGGATTCTGCTTCTCCAGTCAAGTTTTCACCAATTATGTCTGAGACATTTCATATTTTTAGTTGTTTGCCCCAGTTCAAAACTCAGAAAGCAACTTTAGATGAGAAAATAGGCAATTTTGTTCTAAATTATAGACTGATGTATATTAACAATACAAAGTTACAGAACACCAATTCTGGAATGGAACTAAGTGCACAAGATGAATTTTATTGATTTTTTCTTTTCTTTTAATATATGTTCCCAGCATTTAATGAAAGTTTCAGACCTAGGATCTGATTTTTTTGAAGAATCATTGCAATGGGATCTGCTCCCCCTGCACTGTCAGCCTGCAGGTGGTCATCCTGCAGAAGGAAGGACTTCATTTCATACTCTGTGGCTGTGAATGGAATTATCATATAAGGTTCTATTTTAAGGTCTAATTGGGATTTATCTTTACTCCATCTTTCATTCTCTTGTTATTGCTTCCTTCTTTAGCCATCTTCGCTTCTAATGGACTAATGATTTTATTATTCAGCACAAATTAATTGGCAAATGTGCAAAGTCAAAAACAGAAATAGTTCTGAGCCGAAATATAAAATAAATATCTTAATTTCAAAGCACAAAATGCAAGTCTAACATTGCCTTATCCCAAACTCAAAAGCTTAAAAATTTGCACCACAGATTAACTGAAGATGTATCAGAGAAGCTAAAAAACATATTACAAGATATAACAACCATGTTCATACCAATACAAACCCAGTTAGAGGAAATCTACAGGCTGTTTGGAAAAAAAAAAAAAAAAAAAAAAAAAAGAAGAGGGCTGGATTTTCCCAGTTAATTATACAATGTTCAGTACCTGCTTTGCAGGAGCACAGTAAACAATTAGCTTTGAGCATGATATGTGAGATAAAAAAGCAGAACTGACACTGGCATGAAAGAGCCTTTTCTTGCCTTCCTCCAGTGACAGCACCAAGCACCCTGATGTCAGCTCCACAAAGAGAAATCGTGTCAACTGCTCTCTCTGATGACCACTATCTCCCCATCCAGGAGACATTCCAATTTCTTCCTGTACTAAACTTTAGCTTCCCAAAGCTACAGCTGCCAAATTACAGGCTCCTTTCCACATTATGAATCTGTTCCCTTAGGAAAGCTGGTATTTTCTTATTTCACTTTTGACCTTTTCCTGTAACTGTAAGAGAGGATGATAATTGATCCTATGGTAGAGGAGGAAGAGAGGCTGTTAGGAAATGGAAGTGTTATGAAATACATAAAAATTACTTCTCCATAGTCCCCATGCTTTTTTTTTTTTTTTTTTCTTTTTCCTAAGGAGAAATTTTTTCATCCAAACCTACAACAGAGAAAACAAATAAAAAGATTCTTTTTTCCTTAACTAAAACCTATTGCTCTTATTTACTCTGCAAATGTATACTAGGAAATTGCAATGCAATAATAAAAGTAAGCATGCCTATAAAACAACTTCTCTTTTGAAATATTTTTCTCTACATTTGAATCAGAGCTCAACATTCTTCTATTTTGTTTTTGTTTTTGTTTTTGTTTTTGTTTTTATATTTGAGGGTTTTTTTATTATTCTGATAGGGTGTCTTTGCTAATACTGAGTATTTTTATGGACAGTCAGATGTCAGTCATCATGAGATTGAAACAAAAGCTGCTTGAACTTTTTCTCTCATAGATTCACTGCTGGAACTTGTGACTTTACCTGATCTCCCAGCAAAGGGCAAGCAGATAAAACAAGGAAAACGTTTAAGGACTCCTGTTCTGGAGTTCATGCATAATTTATTTTAAACTTCTCATTTAAACACCAAAGTTGTCATGTTGGCTTTTCTGTTTGTTTTTTTTTTTTTTTTCCTCAACTTTATGATAGGTCTTATTCTGGAACTCCTAAACCTTAACAATTCTTCCACAACACTAATTTTGGTGTTCCTGTCAATCAACCTCACCTTGTATAAGTGCTGGGCAATGGTAATTGATGTGAAGAGCTGTTCCTTAGTCATCCCTGGGAAAATAAGCAAACAAGAAAATGTGCTTCATGGTGTGCATTTCTCATACATTACAGCTCACTGCACAGTGGAAAATTAATGTTTCTTGACTGTTAACTATAATTTAAGAACAGAAATTGTGACTTTTCAAGTCATAAGTGTGAAAAAGCTTTCACTTTAAGGGTACTCATGTGCATAAGCTTTGGCATAAAATATTTTGTTTTGTAAGCAGAAGTTAAAATTGCCCCAGTTTGAAGCCAAAACCATTATAGATTGAATTAATGTTTAATTCCAGATTTAACTGAAGTTGAAAACAAATACTAGTAGGAGTAGATCACTTATTTAAAAAGTGTACCTAAGGCACATGCTGAAGACAAACATATCATGCCTGAAGTTCTAAGGATCAATGGAAATAATAATCTAGCTAACCAAAATTAGGGCTACCACATGCCAATTTAACCCATTTCATACATTTAAACTGTGCAGAAGGCAAGAAACCTAGCTTTTCACATAGAACAGCACATGTAGGAGTGTGCCAAGACATGCCATTTTCTTCACTGTTAACAAAAAAAAACAAATATTAGTTTATTGCACTTAACCTAATCTAAACCTACAAGGTAGTTTCTGGATAGAAAAGGTGCTGAAATAATGCCATTTTTTAAAAAAAATAATCCTCTATTTAATAAAGTCTGTTTTGGAAATAGGAAGGGTTGCTAAATTTATTTTCTTTCTTTTTTTTATTCCTTCTTAGCTTGGAATATTATAACTATATATTAAAAGGTGATATTTTCTTTGTTCCAGAGAGGCTATAAAGCAGTGTTAAACAGTGACAATCAATCTGAACTTTAGCAGTGGAATTCTGCTGTTTCAGCTCCTTCCTGGCCATGTCATTAGCAGAAAATAAGTCCCAAAGGCTTAGTTAAAATAAATAAATAAATATTAAAATGTAAGTGCTTAAACAAATCTTTACAAAAGGTAATCAAACTTGAATTCCTTTTGCTTACACTTATTATTCTAAAAATATTGTTCCTGGAGTGTTCAGTGACAGAAATGTTACACCATCACTCCCTGGATTGCAGTCATTTTATGCAGATTTGCATTTTAGTGGGTTTTGAGTCTTTTTTTTTCACCTCAACCACATACAAGCTGGCAATCCATGAGCTGACATTCACACAGTTCAGACAAACAGGCATTTCTGAATTTTCAGCATCAAATTATATCCACTTTGGGAAGTTAGAGCCCATAAACTTATTATTGAGACAGTCACCATTCTGCCATAAGGGTACTCAGACAACTTCCCTTCATCCCAGATATCAACATAAGGGAATGGAAAAGTTGTGAGATTAGATGCATTCTTTAGCTATTAAGAGATATAACAGTAAAGAATAAAATTCAGGATTCATTCACAAAGCATTCTGAGCAAAAGCTTATTCTGGTAGCATAGGATGGTTTTGAGCTACCCTGGAAAACACCCAAGAGAGGAAGGATGTCAGTCCCAGTGATTTGTTCTGCTCAGAGATCAGGCAATTGTGATCCACCACAGATCCATTCAGCAGAGACAGAGGCTGAAGAACAGTCAGGACAGCTTGTGCACTAAGACCAGGATTCACAGGAGCTGTATGTGGAACAGCTGGTAAAATATGTAGTCTTCATGCAAAAATTACAAAAGTGATTATTTCAATAGTTACTTTCTCAATTTAAATTGAAGATTTTATTATAGAATTTTGTCTTTCAGAAAAAAAAAAAAAAAGGATTTTGCTTCATTTTTCAATTAATGAAATCTTTCCTCCTTTGCATTAAGTGTAAGGATCCTTAGAACAGATAATTTGCTACAGATTTAGATCCCAGTTTCATCTTCTGAATACATACTGTAATACCCTAAGATCAACATTTTTCCAGGAGATTAGTGGACCAAATTATGTCCACAGTAAAGGAAAACAATTGGATGGTTTCTCCTACTTTTGGATGGGTGATGGCCTCTCATTATTAATAAAGCATTTTTTCTCACTCAAGAAGTTCTTTTTTCCTTCTCTTTGAGATTTATGTGCATAGGGGTTGCATAGATGTGGTTTGCATACTGAGAAGCAGAAGTACAATACCAGGAACAATAATTCAATTATATTTTTTTTTTCCACATTGCCTACAAGCAACAATTGTCATTTATCTTGCTGAATATGTTTGCAGGTAAATTGAAGAGGATGGAAGATCCTTTGAAATTCTAGACCTTCTTGCTGGGTGCCTAGGTTCAGAATGAAGTCAGGTTCTTTCAAATCCTGTAGGTTTGAAAATTATTATAAATGTGCCAAATTCCTTCCATGGAGAGGCTGGTGAGGGTCAACATTGCATATTAGAACCTCTCCTTCAGTTATTTACATTCATCTTAATATATCTTCTTGAAAGTTTAATCTCATTAACCAAGGATAAAAAACTCAAAAAGGCTTGCTTAGCCTTGTTTTCCATATGGAGGGAATCCAACTATTATTTCATTACCATTTCTCCCAGAAGTGTGTGCCTGCTGAGCTCTAGCACTAAAAGCCACAACTACAAAATCAGAAAGGAAAACAATTCATCCCTTACAGACAATTGTTGGAGCCTGGAAGTTACAATAAACTCTCCACCGTGCTGGGGAAGACCAAGTGCATTTCACATACAACTTCCAAGTCATATCAGAATTTCCTCTCATTTTACCACATCAAGTCAGAACTAGTCTTTGTCAAGCTAGGGCAAAAGTGCAATCAGGCCAGTATGTGTCAAGTTATGTAAAGAAAAAGAGTACTTAATCAACTACAATAGGAATCTGGCCTGAGAGCTTTTCTTTTTATTGGAAGCATGCCCCTTTGGAGTTGTCTTTGGATGTGAAGTCCCCATGAATAAATTTGAAATTATTGCAACTGACATTTCTAATGACTGGTGATCTAGCTACTAAACTTCTATACTTCTTACAATATATCTAGGGCTTCATTTTTAAACAGAGATACCACTCATGTGCTTACATTTTGTATAAAATTTAAATTAGGGTGTGGACCTGGAAGTTTAAACAAAGGAGAGTGGCGGGTAAGGGAATTAAAAAAAAAAAAATAATTTATCCAGAAATGTTGGTATTTCTCTTTGGGAGTAAAATCAGAATAGGAAACACTGCTGTGTTTATTCATTTCACTGTATAAGGGATGTGTCAAGGACCTGTTATGTCAGTGAAATAACAACCTGTCACTGACTGGAGAGGGTGAGGAATTCAAAGCTGTTAGCATAACTCTGGCAAGGGTCATGATTTCAGGCTTTGATAATGATCAGCAGCACAGAGCTGATAGTGCAGCCTGGTTTGGAAAGGGGAAAAGACAAAGGCAAGGCACTGAACACATCTAATCTGAAGTTGGACTTGGTTTTAGGAATGACCTTACTCCTTTTCCATTGCTCGTTTGGTTAGAGTGACCTAAAACATTCAAAATAAGAGAGAGGGATGAAGGGGAACAAGTAGAATAGCAAATGTTGGATTTTATTCCCCACCCAGTACAGATTCCTAGCAATCTGATTACTAGAAAAACATGGTGAACTGCTGAAAGTACTGCAGGGTTTTCCTCATGGTGTGCAATGTGTTACTTGGTATTGTTACCAATGTGGAAATCTTGATTTTTACAGGCACTTAAAGTAGGAAATTAGACAACAGTAAGAATTAACTAAATGCCACATGGAGACAGGGAATTGGTTGGAGATGGCTGAAACAGGCCTGATTATTATGGCTGGATTTTTCAAATTCCAAGAAATAAATTACAAGATACAGCTAGAAGTTGACAGTAGTAATCTGATGGGGTGAGATGTTCCCTGAGAGATGCAGAAGAAAAGCACCTAATGCCAAAAAGTAGAGATCTATTCTCAAATTTCTAGTGGTTTTACCCATTTGTTTTGCCAAATTCCAGCTATTACTTTAATCCTGGTGGGATCTGGCTGTTTACAGTGCTGCTATGAGGCAGAAGGATTGTCTTGTGGGATCAAACTTTCACACACAAGAACCACAGAACTACCAATCTTAAACTGGGCAGCTGTGAGGTGGTTTTATTCATTCCAAGATTTTAGAGGGACTATGTGAGCCTTTGGTATTTCCTAAAAAAAACCCAAAATAAGCAGCCTGATTTTTTAACTTATCCAGTATTTCCTTGCCAACACATACTTCAGACAAGGCTGTGTTTTTATTCTGTTTTAAAATTTCTCTTAAGGAAGCAGTTCTTTTGAACCCAAAGCTCATTCTACAATGATCCCTTCCAAATTATTGGGATGCTTTAATATAGCCAGTATTCTTTTGTTCCATATATTGTTGGAAATGAAGAAAAATATTAAATATTTACACATCTTCATCCAAATTTTCATTTTGCAGTATAAGTCCAATGGATTATTTTTTTTTCAGTACAACAATTTACAATATTTAAGGGTAAGTAACCTGATATTTTAGTAATTTTACCCTTAATTGCTCTTTTTCTAGGTGTTCATTTTCATTGCTCTCTGTAGTACCAAGTAGAATAAGTTCAAGTCAGCTCTGTAGTGGCAGGCTACTTAAATGCTGGTTTCTTGCTGTTTTCCACAATGACTTTTAAATTGTTCCATCATTCAATTAAATGAATTAATCATTCATTTCTTTTAGTTTTTATCAATTGCTTCCAACTTGGCAGCATTGTCTGCCAAGTAAATATTGCTGCTTAAATTTACAAATTATTCCAAATTATCCCAAATCATATGTTTTGGTATTATACATTGTACAGGAAAAAAGGTCAATTTTACACTTTTATACATGTGTTCTATAAATAACTATCACACAACTATTCACATCAAAAATGAGTCACCAAGACACATATTTCTAGTTATTTTCTAGTTATTTTCTAGGTCTCTAACAGTCTAAGTTAAGCAGCTTGCTTTTCAGTAGTACAGATTCAACACTAAATTCTCTCTTTTTAGGAGAGGAAAAATGGAAGTCAGCCAGAACTGTTGTATGTCTTTTTAGACAAGAAAGAAAGACACAAAGAAAACCATAAAGATACTTTAAATTTAAATAATTATTGGCTCTACCCTTAGCTGTGCCTAACCATGAGTATGAGTGATATTTATTTGTGCTTAATCGTGGCTTAATTTCATAATTGTTGAAAAAGTAGAAATGCTCAAAAAGCCAAGATGAACAGCAGGCTTTCTTTTGGGCTGCACCAGGAGCAGCATTTCTCAGGTGAGACATGCAAAGTGAAGATGCCTCATACATCTGAGACAGTTTTCCTCAAATACTGAGGTTTCTCTTTAGTATGCTATTATTCTCCTTTATGTTGTTCTCTACAGACATTAATAACAATTTGGCTTATTTATCATCATGGTTATTTCTAAGTATTCTCTGAGACAGGACATGAGAGCAGCAGCAGGTGAGGACAGCAAGTTATTCCAAGCCAGATCTCAGTATTAATCTTTGAAGTGCACCTTCAAGGAGTTTCTGAGGAGTGGCCATGGCTTCCTGCTGCTTGAGCATCTCAGAATCTCCACATCCCTAATTAAGAGTGGGTGAGAAGCAGAAATGCATGTTCTTAAGTACCTTTATGAGCTTAGGTAAGATTTATATGACTTTATATGATAGGGAAAGCACTAGGTCAGCATCCTAAAACTGCCAAAAATAACAAACATTATAATACCAAGAAAAAGCACAATTATTCCTAATTTCACACTATGAATGTCCAGTAGATAAAATTGTGCTGAAATCCAACAGCATCCTTTCCATTCATAGCTTGATTTGGTTATAAAATAGGACAAGAAGTGTCTTCAAATCTCCAAGCATAATATAATCATGCCACTCAATACTTTTACTGCCTTTTTAAAAAATCATAGTAACATCAGCAATTTTTGCCCTTCTCCTGATGTCATTATCAATAAAAATTATAATTTAGGCTCAGACTGATTCTGCTTAGCTTGGGAATCAGTCTAAAGGGAGCTGGGGAATATCTACTATAAATTGCTAATGTTTTTATTATGCATTATGTTACAGAGATGTCACTGGTAAAAAAATATAATGGTACAATACACAGTTCATTAAAATCCAAGTATAAAAAATTAAGAAAAAAACAGGCAAAAGATGAACTTTTTTTAGTAATCAAGTGAATGCAACATAAATTGTATGTACCCTTCCCAAACATGCTGTTAACATTCTTCAAGTATGAAATGTGGCACATTACAGACTTCCTTATTCCACATTTCTTCCAGAAGTAAAAGTATTCATAAAGAAAGTTAGCATGACAAAAGTGTACAAGCATAATGTAATTGAGATAACTGTATCTTTCCAAGACCAAGGCTGCCACTGCAACTTGCAACTTTCCTTTACCTGAAGAGAAAATCTTGTCCTAATTTCTAACAAATCATCCCAGAACCTTTGCAGCTTTTAGTGATATCTGATCTATTAACTTATTTAGGAACCTATCTGCCATTATCTGCTATCACTACTGGAAGAATCATGAAGTGGTTGCAAGTGTTGACTTTAAAATCTACCTGGTAAATTACAATGTACCCTTTCCAACAAATGTTTATGTACAGGCATTTGAAGCTAGACTGAGTATAATGTTTTCCATATCAAAGAATGTTCCTGTACAAAGAAAATAAGTAAACAAAGATGAGTAATAAGCATTTGAAATACATCCCTCTAAGAACAAAGTTAAGCAAGTTAAAATATTGATGCAATAATTCTAATAAAGACTAGCAAATCAGTTTGATTTAACTGGCGGCCATCAAAGTAATTTTGTTCTAAGAGATGTTAGAGCAAAATTCCCATCTCTGAACCCCAAACAAGCTGTATCTGCTCCAGAATTCTAAATGAATTTGCTGTTCTGTGTGGTGCAGCTGTTGCAATAGGGAGGGTAAATATCATGCCCAAGGATTTTCAATGCCCTCTAAGTATCCGAATCCACCAGGGTTTTTAAACTGCTCTCCAAGGACACCACCCAAATACAGTCTTAAAAGAAATATTTGGGTGAAAATCCCACACACATCCTCAGACCTGAAGCATGCTTAGTGGGGAGCCACAGGCACCCAGACAGAAAGCAAACAAAAAGGGCTCATGGTGAGTTTTAGCTGCTCTCCAGTCCAGCTTGCAATTTTTCTCACTTCCACACAGGGCATGCTTTGGATTTCTAAGTCAGCTGTAGCACTTGCACTGAATAGTTAAAGCTATTTTAAAGTAATAGTGTTTTGCTTTTGAAAATCCTTTAAAAATTAATAGCTTTTGGTTTTACATTATGAATTTGTGCTTGTTAAAACCCTCCATTCCTTAAAGATGCAGCATCTCTCACGAATGTGCGAAACCATGAGGGTTTCTTAATTAAATAGTGCCTCTAGCATCAAAGTCATTATCACTCACAGCTCCTGAGTGACTGAGTCCCCAAATCCCTGGGGTGTGTGCCCATTCCCAGGTGGAGTGTGCCCACATTACAAAAACCACCCTCCCAGCAGGGCCTTGGGGCTGCCATCTCAGAGACAACAAACACAGATTAACTGAGTTCCCCCCCGACTGTGCTGTCAGACTCAAAATTAGTACTTCCAGAGGAGTCACAAGTAATATTAAAAGACTCCACAGGAGCTTTGTATTTCACCTGCTCTACGTGTCCTGTGGGTAGGTAAGTGTTGTTCAGCATCCAGTGTGTTTCCCACGGCAATTTCAAGTCTTTATTTGCTTTGGAGATCAGAACCTCTTACTCCCCCAGTCTGCATCAAGATTTATTTTGAGATGCTTGCATATTTCAAAATTATATCTAACAAGAAACAGTGTCAGGTGATATTTTTTGCTGGTAGATTTTTAGCAGTTCTATATAAAGCAGCATGGTTGCATGAATGCTTCAGGAATAATGTGCAAGACATATTGCCTTACTTCAGCTAATAAAAAATCTGTAATCAACTGCAGCCTTATGAAACCACAATTTAAAGAGATTACACTTTTAAATCATATCTGTGCAAGTGAAAAGGTGGCATTATCTCACTTTACATTATTGTCAAATTCCACTCTTTGTTCAAATTAAACTGGTGCACTCCTATAATTTCTCAAACATCCATTCATCAAGGATGATACCCAATTAAACAAAGAAACAATACCTTCTTACCTCACAAATCTGCTGTTATCTCACAAAACTGCCAGAAACACAGATTTAATTGCTTCTTTTATGAAACTGTTGGGCCAACATGGCTGAACCATTCTACTCCATCCTCTGTATCATTATAAACAGCAACAGCTCTCTGCAAGACTGTGAATTCAATGATGATTTGATGAAATGATCATTTTGAAGACAAACTGAAATGGTTGCACTGCTGCAGCATGAGACAAATCTAATACAGTTTGTCTCACCTCTGAAGATGCATAAAATGGAAATCACTCACCCTGATTCAAATTATTGTATTGGCAGTTTTGAAATAAAACCTTCATCATTTAATTGTAAACTTGGTGTACACAGTCTAAAAGTTATTGAGGCAAAAGTCATGAATTTTACAGATTCACTTACTGGATCAGACTTTCAATTGGAAATTTAAAAAAAATCTCTGTTGGATTAAAGACAATTTTCCCTTCTAGTCAACATTAAAAGTATATTAATTGGAGTAAAGAGAAAGAAAATAGTATTTAAAATATAATTTGTCCTACATGTTTCTTGTCAGACTGGATATATCCCAAGAGCATGCAATTATTTGCTGTAATCAGAAATTAAATAAACCTAAGATAATAGATGGGAAGGAAAGCACCCAAGATTAAGATTTTAAATTCATTTATTTTCCTTGAAAAGTGTGTAGTCCATTCCTCACAAATAAATTTAGGGTGTCTATATTAAGTGCCAGAATCCTAACACAGCAAGGTGGTGCCAGCTTTGGTCTATGTTACTGAGAGGTAAAAGGTTCTCAGCACCTCACAGGATACTCTGTTTATTAAAGAATATCATTGGTTAGATACCCAATTCTGCCTTCAGTGATTGAAAGTAGATTACAGGCTGGTGGATTTTCAACCAGCAGGACCTTCCTACATACTCCTGTAACAAATTCTGGGAAAAGTATAATGCCAGGGAAAAAATACAACGAGTCTGTAAATGGGAATATCAGAGTTCCAGCTTTCCTCAACTATCAGAACACCCAGGAAGCTATAGAAAACATGGGATTCATTTCTTTTGCTGCTTTCTGCCTTTTAATCTCATGTACAGAGAAGTATTTTAAAGTTTAAGGGTTGTAGCAGATAGTTATCAACTTTGCCCTTAGGTGGTACAACAACCTCGTTGAAAAATTGCTTTCAAAACCTATTACACTGCTGAGCATTTCAACCTTAATGCACTTGGTCTGCAACTATTTTCTTTGGCATATATGAATGGACTTTTTATTTAGAGAAATGCTTATTTTCTCTCTCAACACTCTCTCCTTTTTCTTCCCCTCATATGCCTTGATTAATTCCAAAATCTCACTTTCATTTGTTCTGTTATAGAAGTTCTTCTCCAACCATTTTTCATCTCAACTGATTTACAGTGATTCCAAAGCCTTATTTAAGGAACTAGCTGATGTCATTAACTAGTACTACAAATTTATCAAAGTTCTATATTAAAAAGGAAACTCCATTCCTACTCAGAGGGTTTTGCTTTTATTTAAATGGAATCAGCAGCAATCACTCAATCCAAGGGTACTCTGAACCTGCTTCTTAGAACTGCAGCTTTTTTTTTGCTACAAGAACTGGACTTTCTCAAGTTGTAGTTGTGTATGTACAAAACATTAATGCACTTTTGCAAAGTTTGTGTTTGAAACCATTTCTGGATTTTTTAATAGATTTTTTTTTTTTTCATTAGCAATTTTGTTATCTCCAGGAGAATGAAAAAGCTATAAAGTATTTAATTTAAGAATTTAATTTCAAACAGACAGGAGTGTACTTTAAATTATAAATAGGAAAACTGAATGATAAGAAATATCCTTTTATTACTTTCTAAGTACAGTAATAACACCTGCTACCTTGGGCCACAAGATTATTGGCAACCAAAGTTTTAATCATCAAAATAGAAAGATTTTTGTGTGCCTGGGAGATAGTTGTTTCTCTGCTACAATACATATCTTGATATTTTGAGCTTTGGCTAATAAACATTTAATAATTATTATATTAAAAGTTATTGTCCTTGGGGCTTGCTTTCTATGTGTACCATATAAAACAGGTGTCTTGTATTATTTTACTGACACTGGGGCTTTCCTGTTTGCACAGAGCTGAGAATTATTAGTTTGGAATCCAGTTGCTATCTTTGTTATTGCTTTGTAGAGCTCTAATTAGAATTTGGGGACTCTAAAGAAGCAATATGCTTCATGAATAGTGCTGTGTCTTTTAGATGTGAGATTGCTATTCACTTGCTTTTGCTTGTTTTATTAAGCAGAGGACAGCAAAGAAATGTTGGAATAATCTTATGTATTTGATCTTTGTGTTGGGAAAGAATTTATTAACAATAAGAATATGGGATGACAATCAGCATCCACTTCTAAGGAGTTAGAAAGGGGATGGCATTTATTAAAGAGCTTGCCTGAGCAGATTCTGTATTTTAAAAAGACCCAGTGGTGATTTAGACTGTACAATTGCAGTGTTTTAGGTCAGAAGGGATTTCTCAGGTCATACAGCTCAAGCACCTTTACAAGCCTGTGTGGCATTCCCACCCAAAGACTGCACCCTCACTGTTGATGCCCTAATGATTTACAAGGTAATTAAGTGCCTGACCTCAACACTATGAATCTTAAATGAAAATGCTTGAGAAAAATTTCTGGGTTTTTCATTCAACCTTCTGCATTTGCATGCAGACAGTTAAGGCTGCCATTTCAATGGAAAAATATGCAAATGATCCATGTCCTACTTTCTAGTCAGACCCCTCCAATATCTCAATCTTCCATAGACACAGCTCCACAGATTTTCATTTAGCTCCATAAATTGTTTATAAATAATCAGTGATTGTGTGTGGGGAACTCTCCCCCTCAAAAACACCACAGATTGACTTTATGTTCCTTTCACCTGTAATGAAGAGCTCTCTGTCCCTTCAGGAAGGAAATGAGATCCCAACAGGGCTGCAGGTTTTCCATAAGGACTGATACACTCTCCACTAAGCCATCACACAATCTCCTCTCCCTAAATGCAGGGTGAGGGATGGGAGGTTGAGTATCTTGGGCTAGAAGGGAAGCTGGTGAAATGTCCATATCCAACAATTGGCTGGCAAAAGGGAAGGATGTAGTTAGAGATGTGTAAATAATTGATTTTTTCAATTTAGCTCCTGACTTGAATAACCAAAGGAATAAATTCAGAACGATTGAACCAGAATAGAAACGTTTTTTGGGGTCCTTTTTCCCCCCTCTCATCCTCTCTTTTCAAAAACACTGGATGTGACAGGATGTGACAGGCTACTGAGTCTCTTTTATTCGTTATTGAATCCTTAGGACTGATCTAGATAAATGGTTTTCAACTGGTGAATCAAAGAAAGGTCCATATTGCAAGGCCTCTGGCTACTTTTGGGAGGGTAAGATCCCAAAAGGGTGAGCTCAAGCCTATCTTATGAATTAGAAAAGGATGACAGGTCAGTTCCCTTGCCACTGGCTTAAGAAACCAGAAACTGCCTCTCAGTTCATCATGGCAGAGGTTCCAGAGCCAGCACAGAGCAAAAATAACTCTGGCTATTGATATGTTCTGCAAGGTACAGGTTTCTCTTCTGGAAGAGAAACCAGAGTTTACAAACAATACTTAAATATTATTTCAGCTTTGGCACATTATGCAGTGTATGGCACTTCCTAGCACTGTTGTAAGGTCTCATCTTTCATGCTGCTCCCATACTAAGGAGGTTGAAGAGCTGCCAGAAGGTATTTAAAGATGTATTCAGGTGTCAGAAGAAGTTTAAAGTAATTTTTAAAATCTGTCTGGCAGCAACTAAATCTGTCAATTAATTTTCATGTTCTTTTTTTCTTTTAGAAATGGTTTCCTATATTTGATATGTTTTGATCCATTTATTATTTTAAGTTTTAGCATTTTGGCAAAACAGATTAATGCTTAATGACTAAAGTTAGGAAATGTAATGACTGCAAATGAACAATGAAATATTTGCAGTTCATTTGTTTCCAATGATTTTCTAACATTTTTGAGGACGTATATTAATGTTATTACATTTCATACATTAATATTCCTTAGTTAAAACTATAGGTGAAACTTATCAATTTAAAAAAAAATAATTAATGTTCAATTATAATATGAAACAAAAGGTGTGGTAAAGTAAGTAAAAATTTAAATCCATCTTTTTCTCACTAAGTGTCAATTACTGTTAATTACCTTTATATTTTTAACTTTGTGTTCACATCTTGTCTTTTTATGGCACAAAAAGGAGTATGTGCCACACCAAAATGGACTTGCAAAGTTTGTATATATGCAAAATTAAAGAGTTGGTTTATGAACTATTAAGAGGAATAACAAATTTGGGGTTAACTTGATATTTGCTTTTGTCAACTGCCCCAACCACATAATTAACTAAATATAGAAGAAAAAGTTTAAAAAATGGCTAATAAAATCAGATAGCTAAGTGGACTGTTGTGGTCATATAACTGTGCCTTATGTTTAAAAAATCTGACCACAAAACCCCCCCCATATTTCTAGCTAAATCTTAGGATTTCCCTAAATTACAGAGACAAAATTTTCTGATACTACTGGTTGCCCTAAGATGGAGAGCTCATCTCTCTGATGTTTTGCCATGGGTTTAAATGTTAGCATAGGAAGCAAGAAAAAGAAAGCTATTCCTTGGGGCATGGCCCTAATGAAAATTCACTGCAGTGCTACTGTGGTACAAAACCAATATTTCATGCCTACAAGATTTCAGCCTTTGATTTCTCTGATTCATTGTTGAAGTTCTCATCTTTTTTTTACAGTATGAAAGTCATGGCCATTCACACATTTTATTCACAGGGAAAGGACTGAATACACAAAAATATAATAAATAAGAACACAACAGCATTCACCTTGAGAAGCTGAACTTTAAACTGTTCTGGTATGTAGCAATGCTATAAATAAAAACAGAAAATGGACAAGTTAAGTATATTAACTTTTATGTGAAGAATTGCTACTGAATTCCTACTGGAGTACTGCATACATCTAAGTAGCCTGACTCACCTCTATTTTGAAAAAAAAAAAAAGAAAAAAACCAGTAAGAACACCATACAATTCAGTTGCCCATACATGCAAATGGCACTGCCAATGTTTATTATTCCAAAATTATTAAACTGGTTTGCCTCAACTTAATTTAATTGGTAGGGTTTGGTCCTATAGGGGAAGATTTGCAAAGTCGCTGTTACAATTCAGGTGGCAAATTGAATTTGTTTATTTGGAGTTATCTTCTAAGGGCTATATTCAGTTTGTCTCGATAAAGGTTTGGGTTTTTTCCCCACATTTATATTTAAAACACCACTGCAAATTTAAGTGATCATATGTGGAGTGCAACCACCTGGATAGAGTCTGTCAGTGGGTGCACTCTGAGACAAGATCACCATGACCTCATCTCTGCCTCCTGATGGGGATAATTCAGCCTGACCTCTCTGTGGTGTAGCAGTGTCTTAGCTCCCACTCAAACCCTGCTGTAAGAAGAGTTTAAAAAACCCAAACCACACATTCAAACAAAGCACAAACCTAAAAACCACCAATTCTTCCTTTACCAAGCCATACTGTACAGGCAGGAGGAAAGCAGAGAGCAGCTAGAAATTGCAGCAAGCACTGTCTTTCATAGTTCTAGTGAAAACTCATCTGGTTTACAATACCTCATCTAGGACTATGTTTGTCTGGGACTGAACAGAAACAAGTTTTTATTAATTCCAGCAGCCAGGAGTCACAAAACTGGTCATTCATCCTCCCTCCTGTGAGGGAGGTCCTGGGTCCTCTCCTACCCTCCCAGGCACCCCCAAATTCCTCACCAGTGTAGCAGCACAAAAAACAGAGAAAGTTCTGGTTCTGTGTAAGTTCTGCTCAGTAATAACAAAAACAACTCTGTGCTATCAACCTGTGCTCAGCACAAATCCAAAACAGCCCCATATCAGCCCCTGGGAAGGAAATCAACTCTACCCCAGCCAAAACCAGCACAAATTATTATTAAAGATTATTTTCTTTAAGCAAATCAAGTAGGAGAAGTGTGGCACTTCAAGAAAGAGCCACCAGAGATTCAGGCCTCAGGCTGGTGTAGGGATATTATACTTTAGACTTTATTGATTAGGTAATCTTTCACATTTGAGAACTGTACTGTATCAGTTGTGTTGCCCCTTGAATTCTTTCCATCAGAAAACATAGAGGGTTTCTTTGTTTTTGAGCAGAGCTTTGTTATACACAGTTTCCTGAAGCAACATCATCTGTTTACTAAAGTGCTTTAGCATTTAGTGAAGCAAACTATGGATCAGATCCTTTCAACTTTGTCTTCGGGGCAAGAGAAGACTTTCATAAAGTCAAGTTAGAAATTTCCTCATGTTCCTCTAAACTCCTACAACCAGTTAATTAAATCTTTTAAAGATCCTCTAATATGGACACTCAATCCTCCCCTTGGAGGGCTGTTGTTATTATGCATATTCAGAGATTTAAGAAACAAGGAGTTCACCTTAAATGCATTAGGGGGTTAATTAGGTTTCCAGTAAGCACTTCCCTAATTCCTCCTACATGCATAACATTTAAACTGCATCACTGAGGGATAGCTGGCAGCATTGTGACAACTGCAAATTGGCAGTACAGTAATTTGTAGTTAAGGTCATTTGAAAATAACTCTTCATTGTTCAGTCATGCATGTGGCTTCAGGAAGACGCTCTGAGAGTTAATGTGGATGACACAAGTGTGTTCCTATCTACAAATTTATTTTATTTTTTACATTTTCTGAGTGTCTCCATTCAAAAGTTTCATGATTTGAATCCAACCCTTTTGGAGTTTTGGTTTTCATTTTGTTTTGTTTGGGTTTTTTAAAATAAAAGTTGGAAAGTACTGCTGCACCACCTCTATAATTCCAAAATTAGACTTCTAAAAAGTTTTCTGAAATGAGTTACCTGGTAGATCCTGAAAAACACACACCACTGATCAGCCTTGGAGGGTAAGTTCATCAGCCTGTACCTATGCTATTTTTTTAAAATAACATGTGCCAGAAGAGCACATTTCTCCTCCTGCTATCATTAGTAGCTTTCCCACATCATTGCCACAGTCTTGTTGATTCTTTTTAAGGACAGTGGTAAAGAAACAACATTGGTTTTGCCATTAATTACTCATAATAATAAAAAGAGTATTAAAATATGATTAAATGTGATGCTTATACAGATCCTATAGACCTCCTTTATTTATATTCTTAAATGAGAGGAAGAAGGAAGATATATATGTGAAATAGTGTGCAGCTCTTTTACCTGTACCTCAGTATTATTGTTATTTCTCCATTTTAGACGCGTGTAGAGTAGGACAAAGTTGCTCTTTATTTTGTCATGTTAATCCAAATGCCTACAGATCCAAATAAACAGTTGCATTTTATAAACTTGATCACAATAAATGTTTGCAGGATCATGCCTTAGCATATAAAGCATTACTTTGTACTATTTGCCCTAGTCATAGCACAGCATGCCATGTGTGTAGTTTTATTTTGGTGTCATGTTCCCAAGCAGTGGAGTTGCATCAACAAAGGTGGGAGAGAAAAAAAAAACAAAAACAAGTACTCTCTTCCATGCATATGTTAGGATAACAGTAATATTCTGGAAATAAGGTATTAAAAATAAGAAACATTGTTATACAAATTATTAAAACCCAATTGATACTTAAACCTAAAATATCACCTAGATTCATTGCAGTCCTTTTAAATGAATATCTAATAAAAGAACATAATCACAGTGCAACCAGGAGGAAAACAAAAGAAGCTTGATAAAAGTGTAGAGATGTTGGAAAATGAGATGTGTTAATTTTCACATTTCTGTGTATGAGACAACGTGTTTTGTTAAACTGCAAAGTCCTTTAATTTAAATAATTGAATGCTAAAAAATAAAAGCTACTGTTGTAGTGCAATGGGCTATCTATCACCTAATCAGTTTCCTACAGTGTGCTGAAAACCCTTTTATTAAAGTTGGTTCTGCCTTCAAAATAAGCCCATGGGTACTTCAGGGACAGTTCTTATAGCTGGTGCCATCTGTAAAACTTGAGTGTTACAATGACAGTCTGTTTTCTTTGAATGGTATGAATGTGTCTTGTTTCCACAGACATTTTTATGATAAAACAACTTGGCATCAGCAAAACTTAAAATTAAAACAGAAATTGTTTTTTAAATTATCCATATTCTGGATTTCACAAACATTTCCCAAGTTCTTTTCATTAACATTTCCTAACCTTTTCCTTTCTTTTTACACCCCAGTGACTCATGATTTTTTTTGCTTTTCTTCAAAGAACAACTTTTAGTCGGAAGGAGTAAGAACACCTTCTACACGCAGAAGGAATTAATCTATTTTTGAATAGTTGCTACACTCTTCAAAAAAAAAATAGATTTGAATTTCCACAATAAATACAGAAATTTAGGCTCAATTTTCTATACTCTGGAGGCTGACTATGAAATAATGGTCACCATACTTCAAGAAAGTTCAATTTTCTTTGCTGATTTTACAATGCAACCTTGGCTAGTGTAAAATTCAGAGACAGAAGATTCTGAACTTATGAAACACGAAGAATAATAATAAAAAGTTATTGAGTCATCTTGACATGGCATCTGAGATTTGGTTCTTGCAGATGGAGTGAGAAGCATCATACAAGAATTAGGTACCACATGAAAAGAAATTTCTCCACAGGACTTGGAAAGTGAATTCTGGGGAAGGACATGAAAATAAAAACACATTATAAAGGCTGAAGGTGAAGCAGCAGCAGTACAGGACTGTGTTTACAGAAAAAATACTTTAGAATGGAATGGGTTGAGCCTGTGGCTAAAACCCCCTTGAAAAGAATGGGAGCTCTAAGCTGGTATACACTTTGTCATGGGACTGAGCACAACACAGCTGAAACAACCCTCACTAAAAGGCTTAGTGAGCATGAAGGTGAATGGATCTTATGCAAAGACAGCTGTGTTTTATAAAGTATGGGAATTTTATGCATGGTATCTATTATGTGGGAATCATATGCACACAAGAATGGATATCCAGGATTGCCTTAATTGCACTGGAATGGATACAGAGTGGAGTGATCTTGTTTAGAAAAGCCAGCACATACAGTATAATTGAAACTTCTACCACAAAAAGGAGGAAACTAAGGCACAGCTGGCCTCCTGCTGCTTTCTTCTATTTACTCTTTTTCAAGTTCCATAAACAGATACTCATCAGAACTTTCACTCAGGGACAGTCACCATTGTTTCTGTGTTTTCTATCACAATATAATTATCAGATTTTTCTGTTTTTTCTATTACAGTGTAACTGTCAGATTTGTCACCATTTTCCTTCTCGGTACAGAGCACACAGTCCTGTAAGGGAATATAACCTTAATTTGAAAAACTTACCAAATATGATTGGATAAATTACATTTGTGGTACTGAGACCTGGTTTTATACACATTTGGTTGGAGAATTAAAGGTTTCTTTCATACTCCAGGTAGGGCCAGTAAGTTTTTGGGAGCTCCAGGCAAGGTGCAGGTCACTCCTGCAGACTGCAGCACTGCTGGGGCAGATGCTAGTGCTTTAAACAGCAATCCTTGTCTGGGAAGGCTCTACCTGGTAAGTGATTAAAGCAGGGGATGAGGAAAAAAATCTCACACATATGGGAAGACTAACCCACAGGTCATGTGCACAAAGAGGTTAGCAGAGACAGATGTACACCCCAAATGCCTTGCTTGCTAGCCCCGTGATGTAATTAGCTTTTACTGCAGCACTGCAATGTGCTGGAGATGTGCTCAGGTGCCTGCCTTTCCACTTACCAGCTTGACATCTCCTGCTCTCACTCTTGAACTTCCTCCTATTCTGTAATTTAACACCTTGATTACAAGCTGTCCTCTTAAAGTAATCAGCCTTCAAAAATTGTGTAATTACTTTGAAAGTTAGAGTTTTAAATACTAATATGCAACTACATAAAATTTATAAAATTGTATCTGATTAAAATTGTCAATTTCACAAAATAATTTACAGTCATGGCACACTTTCTGCAGAACATATGGACATATAGGAAGGTAGTGGAAATATGTATGGAAATACTTTCTCATTTTCATCATTAAAAAGTTCAATTACTGGTCTTCAGCATGTGACATGTCTAAACTATTTTTTTTCCAAATTTGTCACATTTCCAAAATGTTTGTGAGCTTTCCATCTTCATTCAAAAGAAATCAGGAGATTATCACATATGAGGAGCTGCCTGTGTTACTCCCTTTGGGTTGCCTCAATTCCTCACATTCATATATTCATTCAGGCCCAAAGCACTTCCAAAATGCTGTATTTTACCAGAGAGACATGTCACACACTTCAGAAGGATTTGAGGCTGGTATTTCAAGTGTGCATTTTGACTTCCAAAGATTATAAAACTGTATGTATTAAACATTAGAGATGGAGCAGAACTTGAAAGTCTGAACTGTCTCAAAGCTCATGACTTTTCAAGATTCTGACATCAGTTAGCTTCTGATAGATTAATAACACTCTCCAGCCCAGAGGATGTAAGTAAACTAGGGGTTTGTGTGAGATCTTTCAAGAGCCAGGTACTAAATTTATATATTTAATTTTACCATTTTGGAAAGTTAAGGAAGCTTTATTTATTTTATTTTTTTTTCCTCCTGAACTCCTTCCTTTTAAAGTAATAATGATGTATTTATTGGGAATGAGAATCAGAATTCAATGATATAACGTCTTCAGCTCTTTTTCTTTTTTAATTCACTTTGCACATTAAAAAGTAGTCTCAGATTACTGCTGTCCAAGAAGTTTTTCTCTTCAAGTACTAAAATACCTACTGTACTTTTACTTAGATGTGTAGTGCATACATAGTAAATAAATAAAATGAGTGTCAGGGAGCACATTAACAGTGCATACAATGTGGTAGGATATAAATTAAACAGACTGAAACACCAGCAAGGGGCTGATTAGATCTTCAGAAGTTTTCATCATAATTCGCTAAGCAGGGTTAACAAGGTACAATAGAGATTCATTTATTTTGTGTCTCCTTTACAACAGAAGGACAACTTAATAAAATCCCATATTGTTGTACTTCACTAATATTTAATAGTTTTGTTCCATGTATCCATGGGAAACACAAAAATTGCAAAGTTTTAGATTAGCTTCTAACAGCTTTGGTATATTTCATACTCTTTCCCAATATCTCAGCATCAGTAGCTATAAACCCATGTCTTAATTTCCATATTATATAAAACCAGTTGTTTGTTCAAAATGTTGTGGAGGAAAGTAAATTTCACATTACTGCTGCATTTTCCTGAAGTTCTTAGGTGTCAGCAGGGAGGGAAATTCAGTACAGAACTGCTGTGTGGCTCCAGTCCTGTATTTCTATTGATAAAAAATTTATTGTCAGAAGGAAAAAGACCTCACTTAAGAAGCTTATCAGTAAACTATAATCTCAAATAAGCAGAATTTATTAATGAGTCTGCCCTACACTGCAAGATGACTGGCATTGCCAGACCAGTGTGGGGCTCTTATCATTAACTCTGTAGTGATACTGTGCAGAATAAAACCTTCCCACACTCTTCAGTGCAATGCTATGGAATCAGTAAATTCCACACAAATATCTCCACCCAGCCTTCAGGCATATTAATTGATATTAATAATCCTATGAATCCCAGTGAAAACTTCAAAATATTACTCTGAAGAATCTTAAGACACCACAAGTGATGGGTAAATATCACCAGTGTGTTTTGGGCACCTCACAAGTGTCTGTACCTTCCTCATTGCTCCCAAAATGCAATATATCTGCATGGACTGGAGAGGACTTTTGTTTTTTTTTCTGGACTGTGACCCACTTCAGTGGACAGACTCCAAAAAGTGGTGGGACAGTAGGCATCTCACCCATTCACCACCCAAAGTGAAGGCAGAAAGTAGAACAAAGATGTAGTAAGTGAATTTATAGTCTGATCAGCACCCCAAACCATGCAAAGCAAGCTTTACACGTGTTATTAGAACAAAGATTGTCTTTCTGTTGATTAAAAAATAAAAAACTAACCAAACAACCAAACCCAAACAACTTCCAAGCCCCCAAAGTGAAGATCACATTAGTCATAACAGAAAAATATTTAAGGAATTCCAACACATTATAATTTTCCTACAGTAACTCAATCTCATGTAAAGCAGAATATTGACACATTTCAAAATAAATAAATCCAACAAAGTTAAGAGAGAAGAAAAAAAATCCCAAGCATGTGGTGGGGAAAAAACAGCACTCATGGTATCTGAAGAAAGATTAGGATGTGTTTATTTTAGCAAAAAAAAAAAAAAAAAAAAAAAAAGACCATGCAGAGATGTACATGTCTACCAACACACAAAGGGGTGATATATAGAAGAAAAGAATCAATTATTCTCATTAGCTAAAAAAACAAAAAGGGATGTAGAAGGCTTAGCTGTAGGTGGCATATTTTAACTTAAACATTTGAGCCAAGCCAATATGTCAAAAAACTGATAAGCAGGGTAGGAAAGGGTTGTTGAAAAGCTGTGGTTTGGGCTTAACTTGACATTATTGAGGCTAGTTTGCAAATAATTATACATTTTGGAATGAAAATTGGCCAAGGTGTTCCACTGAGCCTGCCTTTCACAGAGCTGATTCACTGTTTGCAGTATCAACAGCTGCTGGAAGAGAGGAGATGGATATTGAAGGGGAGGTTAATATTGGGAAAAGAAACAAAGGGCAGTACAAGGTAGAATTAGCATGGATATTTCAAAATTACCAGCAATTCAGCTTAAGGGATCTTTTCTTCTGAATCTGTATCAGATCATGTGTATAAAATAATAGAGAGGTCAAGTATCCACAAAGCACACAAGAATAGTTTATCAGCCATTGTATTAAAATTATAAATTGTTCTCAGGTTTCAAATTATTAAAAAGCTTTATTACTAGGATCAGAAACCCTGCTAACATCAGAAGTACCTAATCAACACCAGGCTCCTTATCTGCACTTAATACAGTAAATTATCAGGCAATTTGAAGGCTCCCTTGTTGTCAACATTTTCATCTGCATGGTTTCCTTGTCAGGGGCACCCAGGTTAAAAAATATTTTGTTTTTTGTTTTTGTTTTTGTTTTGTTGTTTTTTTTTAACAAATGCTTCAAGTAAACTAGAAAGGATGAAGAGTAGGCTGATAATTGACTTGCAGTTTCAAGTAGCTGCTCTAGAAATTTACTTTCGTTTCATTGGCTACATGAACTGTGCATTAAGTATAATTATATTTCTCTGCATTAGAAGATGTACATCAGCTGCTGTGGATGGATAACAGTTTATGCATATTCCTCAGCATTTGCCTAGCTATAAAGGCTGGAATAATTGTCATCTAATTTGTAGCTCATATTGTTCAACCAGGCAGCATAAAGAAGATTCTCAAACTGTAAAGGCAGTACTAAAATAATATAAACACACATTACATGAGACAGGGAAAAAAATCTTATAGCTCTCCTACCGCTTTTCTCTAGGATACACAAGTGCTCCTATCTGCTAGAAATGTCTTTGAAAAACCTATAAAAACACGTTCAACTGTTGTTTGTAAAACTGGAAGCCTTAATTCAGACCTTAAGCTGTTTTCTGCTGCTGTTTTCAATATGCCAATTATACTTCTCAGAGCAACTGGATGATACAGTGCTGCATGCCAGACAGGGAGACAGCCAGAAGGCAAACCATAATAGGGATCCAAAGTTTGCTAAATGAACCTTAGCAGTGGTGAGTTACTTCTCTAAATTTTTTTTCTCACTCTGGAGTAAGAAAGGCAAATGAGGATAGCAAGAACAGCACTGTGAAAACCAGTAACACTCAAGTAAATAAATTTATATAAGCATAGTAGAAAAGGACAACTCACCAATAAGAATTTATTACACTTTAATGGTAAGGAAAAAGTCTTGATCTTAAGATGTCTGCTGTCCTATATTTTGTTTTCTTCCTCCCTACCCTTGTTTTAAAGTCATCAGCAGTGATACTGTAGTTGCATATGCAAAGAGAAAAACACAGGTTTGAGTAGTAACTCGTGAAGATTCATTTTCCATTCAAGGTGCCTTCCCAAAGAATGCATATTCAATTATTTGTGTTTGCATGCACTGTCACAAGCAGGTTGGATTTTCGAGACGTTTGCAAATTGCTACATATGTATGTGGGCATATTTAAAGAAATGCTTCAATGCAATAGATTTGTCCCTAACAACAGCAACAAAAGAGTCAAAATGAAGTTATTTGGACTTGGAATGACTGAAACTATTTCATACAGCTACCTTGCTTTTCTCCTTATGCTGCTCTAATCATCACCTTTCTCCTACTTTTCTTTGACATTCATACACCTCTCCTGATCCAAAGAAACTGAAAATAGATAACCCCTAAATTGGTAAACTCCTCTTCTTCTTAGTGAGAAAAACTGATTTTAAAGTGAGTACAACAAATTTTCATCAAGAAAACAGAAAATTAAGAAGCTGACTATATCTGTCTTCTCTGAGCTGCCACTGAAGCTCCCTCTGATAAATATGTTGTTTATAGATAATTAGTCATCTGACAGATACTTTTATAAGCAACCAGTAAACCTTTACTGCATTTAATTGTTCATCCATAATAGTTTGTTATGTCTGGGGTGAGCCCAAACAGATGAAGCAAGGAGTATTGTAAACTGAAAACAAAGGTATGTTTCATCCTTATAATGCTTAATACACATTTAGAAGACTTGATTTGCAATTAATCATGGCAGTAATGAAAGTCTAGTAAGTAACAAAGTGACAGTGCACAGTAAATGTTTTGTTAGTGGCATATTTCTGTATAGAAAGAAGAAAATAAAAACACACACATTCCAAACATGAAGCATTGCTAAGTTCAGTGCCTGCTTCAGAGAAATGTGTTATCTACATGTTGGCATTATTATGGAAACACAAATGAGCACTAATCAGTTTTCCCACAGACAGACTGTTGATATCAGAGACATCTATGTCCAGAAGGACAAATTTACAATCAAAGTATAAATAGCAGCATTAGAATTGAGATACAGTAGATTTACCTGGCTGTAATCTTTTCTGTGAGGAAGTCACACATCATTTTTGGTACACATTGACTGCTACTGCTGTACAAAAGTCAGTGCACCAGAAGTCCATTTTTTTTTAAGAATTCCCTAACTGGATATACTCAAGGAGTGCAGCAGCACTTCTCCATAAAGAATTCCAGCTGTGTCAGCCCTCAAGAGCTAAGGAGACCCAAATATGTATCTCCCTATCCTTCATCTAAGCATGAGAGTGGCCCAGAATGCATTTCATTATTCTGTAAGGTGTTCCAAGGCCATTTTTATCTATCAGAAGCAAGGTACTTGAGTAACACAGCCAAACAGTTCTCCAGGCTTCAAGTTTCTCTCATTTTATCTTACTGCATCTTTAGAGAAAAGACACCACCAAATAGCATACATATTAAAAAAAAACCAACAACAAAAAAACCAAAAAAAAAACCAAAAAAACAAAAAAACAAAAAACCAAAAAAAAAACCCAAAAAAAAAAACAAACCCAAAAAACTCCAAAACTTTGAAAACCCAGTTTTAACCCTCCAAGTACTTTTTACAGTTTCTTTTTCCAAATTCTGTCCAATTCTCAACAACTTTAGTGAACTGCATTCCCTGATATATTTTAACACACTAACTGTGGTGTCTCTAGTGCTTCTAATTACTCATATGTTTATTTTTTTTCTCTCCTACCTGCCAAAATTGCAAAGAGAAGTTATTTGAAGAGATTGATGGTCTAACTTAGGTACACCTGAAATTTCATGTGTAAGAGGCTTTAGGCCTCTAAGGAATCACAAGCATTCCATTTTCTCTTCAGGCCTTCTGCCTTCTCTGCACAAGACCATGCCCACAGTTGAAGTTTATCTTCATGATTACACCTGCAAAGAGTTATTTCTGGAGTTAAATTTCTCCCTGACACCAGCAAACAGCCTTTTTTTTTTTTTTTTTTTTTTTTTTTTTTTGTGACCACACAGGAGAAAAGGCAAATGTCTTCCCATGCTTTCAAACTCCAAGCTGTTGGTAGATGGTTTAACATTGGCTTTTACAAGTCAGCAATGTTTTAATGCAAAACATGTTGAGCATTATTGCACAGCTCTAACTCAGAAATACACTGGAGCTGGTGTCAGTGAAGACCTGGGGCAGGACCATATGGTCTGTGGTGTGTGTATTTTATAATGTTTGCATAACACTGTGCAGAGTTTGGTAGATGCTGGCCAGGGCCCAGCACTGTGTGGTAAGCTGAGCCTCTTTGGACTAAACACAGAATATTTTTCATTTTCCAACATCTTATCACTTAATCAGGATCTTGCGGTTGTTTGGAAGTGAAGTTCCAGGCCTTTGGAGGTGAGAAATTCTTTAGGTACCTGCCCATGTTTGCCTACACTCTGTGTGGACCATACCCTTGTGTGTCATATTCTTGAATGACTTATACTGTTAGGAATATTGCTTGGGTTTTGTCTAAGAAATATCAAAATGTATATTGAATGTTCAAGAAGTTATTATAACAAGGGAGAGACAATCAGAGAAGGTAGCAAAGGTGTCATTCTGTGTTTCCACCACAAAAACTTCTCAGAAGAAGAACTATTTGTTAATTACTTCCATGAGACTTGGATGGCTTCAGAACAGAGCCCAAATATCAGATTAAGCTTGAGGTCAGTATTTAAAAAAATAAATTTCTCAGGCAAAACATCACTAGTGACTACAGAGCTCAGCAATTTGCAAAAGCCAGCATCAATCTTTAACATGTACTGCAAAACAGCCAAGCACAGGGCAGATCAAATAAATATTGAGGGCAGATGACTCAGTGTCATGACCAGAAATCATTAACAGAAAAAAAGCCTTGTAATACACTCTGCTCATTCTGTTATTATCCCAAACCCTTCTAACCAGAGTGCCTAAAACCACTGTCATGGGTTAACATAAGAAAGAAATCAGTGGTTTAATAATTGAAATAAAATAGTAATAACGACCAATTGTAGTGAAAAAGAAAATAAGACAAACCATGCAAACAGACAATTTTTCACCACTGCCAGCCTGATGCCCAGCCAGTCCTCAATCAGTGGCTCCTCAACAAACCTTCCACTTTGCTCTTGAAAATCCCTTGGGTCAGCTGCCCCACCTGCTTCCCTTTCCCAATGTCTTCTGCAGCCCCAGACCTCTCAATGATGGGGTGAGGTGAACAGGCTTGACTCTTGTTCAGGCACAGCTCAGCAATAACAAAAACATCCCTTTGTTATCAGCTCTGTGTTCAGCACAAATTCCAGACACTGCCCCATAGCAGCCACTCTGAAGAAAATTAACTATCTACCAGTCAAAACCAGCACAATTTCATACTCTGAATTTTTATGAACATAATGAGAAGTGTCACCTTGAAAATGTCAAAGAGTAATTTTTTATACACCATATAAAGGTATGTAATTAATATGCAGATTAGTTGACACCTAATACAAAACATAGAAAGTATGGGAAATTGAGACCTTTTGCCCTTGGTTTTGTGTGTGTGTGTGTGTACTTTAAGTAGTAATTAGAGAAAATGTCTTTATTTTACAGCAATATCATAAGGCATGGGATAATCTTGGTCAATTGTTTTTTCAAGGAAATATAGAATCATAAAAATCACATCATCAACTAAGTTGAAAAAACTTTTTGAGATCATCAAGTCCAAATTAACACCACCACAGACATTTGCCAACTATACCATGTCATTGAGTGCCACATCCAGACCTTTCTTAAACACTTCCAGCCTTTTGTAGCTTGTTTGAATTATATCCATCATAATGCAATATGACAGACTCTACTGCTTAAACATGGTTAGTGAGGCAACCCAAAACGTTTCCCTTTGTCCCCAATTGTACTTTGATACAGCAAAGACAACATGGCCCATATTCTTCCATAGTGCTGCTAAGTGAGAGCAAAAGTAGATGAGAAATGTCTCTCAAAATTGAGAACTGGACCCTGGGATTCTCAATTTATTTTTCATGGTCACTTCTCACTTCTCAAGGAGATGGTTATCACAGCAGGACTGCATCTTATTCTTATAAATTACCATCAAAATTCACAAAAAAAAAATCATAGTGGAATAAAAAGAATGGAAAACACATAAAAAATAATGGAAAACAAGCTATTGAGAACATGCCCAGACAACCCATTAGAGATTAATTTCCCATAGACATGCTTTTACTGTGCATCCTCAGCTTGGTTTCTATTTCATTTCCTGATTCTATTGTCTGAATTGCAGAAGCACTGAGGTAAAATATAGCACTAAACTGGGACACCACATTAATTATTGCATGTGAAGAACTCTGAAGCTATACTAAAGTTGGCTGAAAATGTCAGTAAATAAATAAAAAATTGTCTTAAGGATAAGACATCATTGGTGTCTTATCAAGGTGCAGGTCAAGCACTGTCCTAAAAGAAATATAACAAAAGAAATTTTTTTTTTTTTCACTGAAAATGTATGCAATCCTTTCTCATACCAGAGGATTGCTGAGACAAAAGACAGCAATGGCTTGCATTCCCATAAAAGTGTATCAAGCACATACACATGTGGAGTAGGTTAGGGCTGTGCAGGCAGCCTCGATTTTGACTCCTCATAAATCTGAGACTGGTGACTTTGCAGCCTCAGGAATGTGTTTTTAACAGCCTAGCACATACATGGGCATGCAGGTTATTTATGTTTTCTGCCACATATGATCCCAAGATCCAGCATAACCATTGTACTCTCAGGTATTTACAAGCAGTGAAGCAATATGTAACATTTTATGCAGAGGTGTTTGGAGCATTCCAGGGAATTCCTATGCATGCATGCATACACACCCACTAGTAGATGTTTTTAAATCATAAACCATTAAACTACATTTAATAAGATAATTAAAATGGTATCAATAGTGAAGATGCAGTTATTAGGAAAACAAACAGTCAAAATCCCCCCCAAAAAAACAGTCAAAATTTTCCATTTCTTGAATTATCCAGAATGTCTTTCTTAGTGTAGTACTAAAATCAGAGATTCCTGGTTTTGTCAGATAAATAAGTGACAATTTTATCTTGTAAAAGCCTGATTGCTGTTTCCCTAAAATGCATCCTTGAAATTGAAGTTAGCCTCTCATAATGAATCACAAGGTTTGATTTTGTATCATCAGTCATCTAATTGTCATTTACCTGTTCAGTTCTCAGGCTATGTTTAAAATGTCAAACAGCAATAATGAGCAGGACCAGTGCTTCAGGGCACCAGGCAAAGCAGTTAAAGGTCAGTTTAGATTATAGATTGTTCCACAGTTTGCCATGTATTTGCACATACCTACACACACACAAAATCAGTTTATAAAAGTCGTATCAGAATTTTAGGCAAGCCCTGAACTTCTTAAAAGAAGCCTCAGAGCAACAGCCTCATCTAAGATTCACAGAAAGCAATCAGTTCCCTCTGTTATCAATATTCAAGCTGTTATTGTTGGTTTGCTTATTCCATTGCTGTTCTTATCTCAAGCTGTAATCTTTGACTTTTGAGCCTTCAATTCTCCTTCAACCCACTACAGGGCAGAGGGAAAAGGGATGAGGGAGTGAGAGAGCAGCACCTGCTTTGGAATGCTTTGGTGTGAGCTTAAATTGGGGAACACCATTCCTAAACCACAGCAGTGATATAACCCTGCTCTATATTCTGTCTGTATTATATGAGAATCATACAGTTGCAATCATCCAAAAATTAAAACCATAGAACCTGGACAGTCTAAGCTTTCCCTTATGAATGATGGCTGATATACCCATTAAAAAAAAATAAAATAAAGTAAGTGGCAGCTTCTGCTACCTGCAGTGGTGGTGTTACATGATGAGCACAAAGCCATCACACTGCCTGACACCATTCATAACAAGGGCAGTCTGTGCTGAGAGACCCCAGAGTGAATCTGAGGGCTGTGTCAGTCCTGGATTAACCCACACTGACAACTGCATGTAGAAAGCTAGTGAAATGTCTGTTTATACCTGGCTCAGCCATAGGCACAGCCACATTGCTCAGGCATTAGCTTTTAAAAATAATTAAACCTTGAAAAATATTCTTTATTATCCCTAAATGATATTCCATTTAGTATCCTTTCTGAAATTGTACACTGTAATATTTTGCCTTCAAAAAACAACTGAAGAATCAAAGAAGCATACTCATCCTTATATTCTCATCCACATTCCAGAAATAGCAATGGGATGCTCTACTCACCTCAGATTTCCTGAGCATAGGCCATTCTTCATTTAAACTAACTTTAATAAATTATTATGAAGTAATCCTAGCACCCTTCTGAATAATAATAAATGAAAACATTATGCCTCAGCATAGACTACTCATGTGTTCTTGATAAATATGCAGCATTAGCAGGTACAAAGTCATTACATGTTTTATTGTTTTTGAAAGCTAAGGATGGAAGGCAGTCTTAAAATGACAAAGGAATCTGCTGAAAACCTTTCAAAGAACAAAGGTAGTGTCAGGTGCCTCTATCCATCACATAACTGATAAGAATGGTATTGTAGCCACTGACCCAGTTGCTAAATTAGTGTTCAGAGTAGAATGCATTTATAATCAGTTAGAAGCACAATTCTATAAGGGGAATTAATTATCCTTTATTAGGAAAGGTTTGATGTCCTGACTCTTCATTTCTGGAGCCTATTCTTTTTTAACGAGGCTGTTCCTTTTTCACATGCATTTTCATCCTGGAATAGTATTTTTCAAAAATTTACAAACATTGGCAGTCCACAAAACAATGCACCACCTGAAGAACAAGAGAGGAGAGCAGCCCAAGCATCTCCCTTAAATGAAACAGCCAAAGACATCTCTCCTTTTTGCCCATGTCAGAAGTGCTCCTTTCCTTCTGGCCAGATCTTTCCTTGCTGGATCCAGGAGGTAACCTGGGATATGTGCCTGGGTGAAGAGGAGTGTGCCAGCTCCTGACCCTGCAAGAGCACAACATGCAGTTCTTTCCAGGGATCAGACCAAAGCAGGGTGAATTTCTCCTCCCAGGGCAGCTACTAGACTGTGAAAGCAGACTGCTGCACTGGGACATGATTTCAGGAGTATTTCTGAATTTTATCCAGCAGCTATTTAACAACATACAGAAGCAGTTCTGAAAAAGCATATTACTCAAAGCCAAGCCTGCAGTTTGTGGCAAAGATCTCCCTTTTGCTAGCTTAGAAAATCATCTTTTGCCTCTCCTGGCCTCAGAAACACTTGCTGAGGACAAGGCTGTTTCTACAGTCACAAGTACCCACTGCTTGGCAATTATAATATCCCCCAGGGCAGGTGAGTCTCACCTGTGATTATCTTGCCTGGAAGAATAAGCCAAGACCCCAAAAAGAAATGGAAAACTTCTTCAGAAGAGCCTTGCTCCAGCAAAGTCTGAAGAATTATCCTGTACAATATCAGCATATTCTAATCTAGGCAATCCTGAATCTGCACCTCTTCCTTATACAAATAGTTTAACTGCTTCCCGTGTTAAAATTTCCCCATGCATAAAAAGTGGAGAATCAGGGCAAAATTACTCCAGGATATACAAATCCAGCAGCTGGATCCAACAGAAAAACTGTTTTCATAAGCCTGTCAGCTCCACCCTGCAAATTGCTGTTCAAATGTTAGGATATGAAAGAGTTACTTTGCTGCTTCTCCACTTTCTTTGTAAAATAAGTCCAGAAATAATCTCCACCATGATGCTTAAAAGCAGTTTATCTCCCACCCATATACTAGTTCTTTGATAGCATTTTGTCACACCCTTCAAAAAGGCTGTTTGCATTTGATATATGCAAATCCCAAATTGTTGGCTTCGTTCATATCACCTGCTTGGGGAAGTGTATGAAGTGTTGCATTCAAAAAGGCATATATTTTCAGCAGCTGACTAGAATAAAAAAAGACCAAAATTACTTTCTTCCTCAATATTCTACAGACACCAAGCAGAATTAAGTCCTGATGTTCTCCTACATTTAAGTTACTAAAGTATTAGCTGATAACAACTGGCTGGATCATTTCAAGTCAGGTGTGTGCAAAAAAAAAGTTACCCAGCTATGCTGAGAACATAAGTATCTCCATTTATTCCACTTTTAGGAAGTCTCATATCACCCCAGTGATTTCTTTAAAGTATAAGGAAAAAACAGTAATTACTACATACTTTGATAAGTAACATGGAATTGAATATTTGGACATTATATATTGATAAAACTATTTTATATCAATGCACACATGTCAAAGGTCAAAAGATCTATTGCAAATTTTAATACATATATATTTTACAATATATAGAGTAGAACAAAAAATCAGTCAAAACCAAAACCAGTTCCTAACTCTCATAACATTCACGATTTTTGTTGTTCTTTCACTGTACAGTGTTGTGAGCACATCTCTGTGTATCCTATGTCCTTTTCCATAATTTATCTTGGAAAAAGATGCTATAGCTGAATTTAAACAGAAATATAGCTTCATTAATATTTACTATTCAACTATAAACTTAATTCTTTTGTAGAAGTGAATTTTGGCTTTCTCCTTATTTTGTTTCGAATACAAGGATTCAAATTCCCTTTACCTGTCAAATGGGCACAAACAAAGGGGCAGAAAATACATCTGAGTCTTGCAGAGGAGTTGCTACATTTGCATGAAACACAACACTGAAAATACGAAATACCCTACAGAACCCTATAACCCCAAAACAACAAAGGATAATTCAAAACTTAGTTGTCCAAGGAGAAAAAAGAACAAGGTTGTTGAACAGGATGAATGTCAGAAAGGGGTGTAAAACTCTCAGATGAGTAAGTTCATTCCACAACAATATACAACTGTAAAAATCTGGGAATTAATTTTTTGCAAAGACATTAATCCCTGTGACATAGCTTACAGATAAATCTTTAGACCTATGAAGCCTGTGAAGCTGCCAATGCAATAAGCAGCTCCCTGCATATGGACAATAAAACATACCAGCCAGCTTTAGTTGTGTCATTCTTTAGATAAAAGAGGGATCTCAAAACAGACTCAGGTGTGGTTTTACTATACAGTTTTAGTTATTGACGAGCCCTCTGGATCTTAACAGCCTTTATTCTTCCAGGGGGAATCAGGTCCCAGCCACATGCTGTTCAACATTCAAAACACTGAAAATGCAATTGAAAAAGTGGTAATGTAAGTTACTGTATTCAGTGATCTTCAGTGACAGCTGACCCAGAATTCCTTGGATGCCTTTTGTTTCAATATCTGGTGAGATAAAAGACCACCACATCCTGCTGCTGATACTATCTCCATCAGCATCTTGATTCTGTGTGTGCCAGGAAGAGCCACTGGCAGAAACCCAGCACACTGCAGGTGGATGTATTATCTTCAAAACTCACCCCCACACAAGTGGCACTTGACTCTGTTAGCATGCCACATTTAAAAGGTAATTAAAATCATGACACATCATCGAGCCCAATTACAGGAGGGTTTTGAGCTGTCACACCACAAACCCAACAGGCAAACCAGGCACCTTGGAGCAGGGCACAGCTCACTGCTAGATTCCTGTTTACACAAATGCACATCTGCTTGCTTCTTCCCAGGGTGCACATAACAAGGAAGATATTGGATTCCTGAGCAGTGTGTTGGAGAAGTTTGCACAGGTCTTTAGCTGTTCCAAAGGTATCATAAGCCCCTGCTCTTGCACTCTGTTTTTCTGCATTTTTTAATGTGTCAACACAAGAAAGGTTTGCACGCAGAGAGTTAAGCACCGTGATGACTTGGAGAGTTTGATGCATCACTAGATGCCCTTCTCTGAGAAAATCCTGATCTGCTTGCCAAGGCTGCCCTTCTGGGTACCAGGAGAGCATTCACAAATAAAATAAAGAGTTCATAGAGCAGGCTGAAGGTGCAGAGAGACTGGAACCTCTGGCAGGACAAAACTGGCAGCATTCTTGCCACAGCAGAACTACCGTGAAAAATCAAACACACACAAAAAGCTACATCATTGAAAATGTCACACTCAGTGTGTCTGATCATGGATTGCAAATTAACACTAATGCTTCTGGATTCCTACATAAACAAATCCAAATCCATTCTTAACAAGAACAGGCACAATATTCCAGAAGGGGGGCACCTGGAATGCAGGTAGAAAAAAGAAGGAAGCAAGACTTATATTCATGCTTAGAAGAGCTACATTATATGAAGACTTAGCAAGTGCTACAGAACAGTTTCTATCATGTGTTGTCACATATTTGTGGTAGACTAACATGGGAAGAAATAGCAGCAGTTATCCTTAATGATACACAAAGAATATAACCTGCCTAAAAGCAGTCATTGTAGTAAGCTTCAACAAAAACAAAATATGACAAACAAAAAAACCAAATACTCAAAAAACCTTTAAAAAAAAAAGAAAACAAACAAAACCTGAAATGTTATTGTGATTCACTTTGAATTCACAGAGAATGCTAATCAGAGTGTCATACACACAGTCACACTTCAATCAATTCCCACAAGACTCATGGTGGGCATTTTAGGGCACTGAGTAATTGGCATAAAGGTAAAAAAAAAAAAAAAAAAATACATAAACTGCAGGAAAAGTAAAACACACAAACACACAACTCCCCCCACCCACTCTTCAATCCCCCACTGAAGACAAATCCCAGAAGTGAAATAAAACTATTCTGTTTAGACTCAAAGCATCTGCTATATCAGAACTTTGTGGGCTCACTTGGTAAGGTTCAAAGCACAGGTCAGCTGACAGGACTCCCTGGTACATTGAGAATAAAGAGACCCATTAAATAAGACAAAAGACAGCTCCAAGATGCAGTTCCAGCACACATCATTCTGAGTGCACACTGTTCCCTAAACCTAATTGCCTGAAAAGAGCAATAATGTGTTGAGATAGCCATAGCAGGGCCATGAAGCAGCCCCACCATCCTGAGCCACCCCAAACCCTGCAGCACAGCAGGCAGAGACAAGGACCAGCACACTCAGCCATCCATCCTTCAGGCTGCCATGAAATACCCCTGCAATCATGGGCAGCATAAACAGACTTTCAGCAGGCTAATGTTTTACCTCTGGGCACACATATGACCATTTATTTAACAGCTGGATGGTAATGTGATAAACCAAATTCCATAATTTATTGAAGGTAAGTAACACAAGTGAGAGCTCTGAGGGGATATAAGATCACTACTGATACCTTGGAGAGTTTGGCCACAGAAATTTATTTCTGTGAATTTTTTTTTTTTTTTTTTTTTTTTTTTTGGAGGGATTAGGTTTTTCCTTTTATAATCTGGTGTGTTTAAGATTAAGACAGTATGTTCATGGGACCTCAGCTCAGCTGCTTAAGACTCAACCCATTTAATAGCTGGTTAAAAGGAAAATAAACTTCACTTGTGGATCCAAATGACATGGCATTGGTTGAAGATGTACAAACAGGCTTCCTGCTGCACTTGAAGAACTCACTACATTTGTTCCTGAAGAATATCTCATCTGGTACCAATGAAACTTCTTATTTTGATGGGGCAACATGAGCAAGAGATTGACAAAAGGGGACAATCTAAGGAAAATATGTCCTAAACAAACACAATAAAGCACACTTAATGTGTCATTGTCATGCTGGCCTAGCTTGCACTGGTGTTTGACACCACAGATTGCTGGCCATGAAGACTCTATAATAATGCACATGATTACATTCCCCATGTACTCAGATGCAGATTGCATCTTTCCTTTTTTTTTTTTTTTTTTTTTTTTTTTTTTTTTTTTTTTTTTTTTTTTTTTTTTTTTTTCAAATCTGGATCATATAGTAATTTAAAAAAAAAAATTGCTTTTTAGGAATTTCCAAACCAAATTTTTTAAGCCAAGTATGAGGAATTTTTCAAGCCAAGTATGAGGAATTTTTCAACATATCAGGTCATAACACACTTTCTAGTGTAGAAGTTAAAAGGCCTTGAAAGCTGTTATGTTTTCATTTTGATTTCATTCTCATTTTAACATATGCTAGGACAACACATCATGCAGATGAAGAAATTAGGTCTGATAGTGGGAATTCAGTAATTCCATACCAGTTTGTGAAATATTCACTGTGCACACTCCATTTATTTTAGGTGACTGAAATCACAGCATTGGCACTAGATGCCTGATAAGGTAAGGAAGGTGTATCAGCTGAAATAACACTGGAATATTTTAAAACCTTGAAAATATCCTGCAGTTTATATATATGTATAGCATCTAAGAGACAAAAACTACACTCTTATCTCAGTACTAACTGATTTCCACTGAACTGAGTAGTAACTGGATTAATTTAAAAGCCTAATTTAAAGAAATTCAATTAAAAATACATATTTCTCTTGAATGAACTATTAAAATAATACAACTTTCTAATATAATGATTCTAGAGTCATAATAGATAGCTTAATAAAATTTTTATATGTTTTTAATACAGATTATTTTGAAATTGTAAGTGCTTTTTTTGTTTCACTTATTTAATAACAAATGCTGCTGTAATTGAAGCATTGGGGGGGCTTCAACAATCAAATGTAATAAAGAAAGTTAAGTATGTGTGAGATAAAAAGTCCCTTATGCATTCTTACTTTCTGTGTGCTGGAAACAGCATTTAATTATAAGTTTGTTTACTTACATAGTTGATATAGGAGCAATAGATTTACAAATACCTTTCTCTCCCTACTGCTTTCTCCATTCCAGTCAAAATTAAATGCAACCATCAGGAATCTTCATGGCACATCCATAAGCAAACTCAGATATTTCAGCAGTACTTAAAAAGCTGATATGCATGTTATGGAAATGTTGCTGTTCTCAAGCTGCATGTGGGGGATAACCCATGGAACTGAAAATAGAAAATGGAATTTTTCTTTGCTCTAGTGCCAGTTCAGCTCTCAGAGTTACCAGTGGTCGTAAGTTGTTACCATCAGATGAAAAATGAGTCACTTGGTGTTTGTCCATCTCCCCTGGGCAAGTGCTTTTGTAAAAACACATTTGGCAATTAATATGCACAGGTTTTGTTAGCCTTACCAAAGAGGATCAAAAACTTCACTCTTTGCTCTCCCTCATTCTAAAGATTTTTTTTTTTCCCTCCATATCAAGGTTAGGCTATAGTTCTAAATATGACAAGTTCTACTGTAGATCCCCATGGACTATCTGCTCTCTGAATAAATCATAGAACTGCAATGAATATCCAGGGTTCTCAATCTGTTCTATATAAGAACCAAATTCATTAATTATATTCAAAGGAAGAGATCTAAATGGTGCTTCCATGTCAAAAGTTAAAAAATAAAAAGCAAAGTTTCATATATTAATTTCATTGCTAAAATTACAAGTCATTTATCAAGTCTTATTTAATTTCAGAGAGTTGCTCTTCCCTGCATTTAAGCATCAATAACTGAAACCTTGAGCAGCTCTATTTCTCAGGCTTTGTTCTTTCTCTACCTTTTTTTTTAACCCATTTTTCATGAAGAGGTTGAAAAGAAAAACTAACATGTGCCTTGAGTTTTGAAGCAATACATTTTTGTTTCCCAATTAGAAACAGGCAATTTAATAATAACTATAATATTAAAGACTTTTTTCTTTACCTCAGGCTTACATACCAAAAATTGAATTAAATTGGTAGTGTTTACACTCAGCCTTTATTCAAGCATACAGTCATGTTACACCCACTGGTAAAAGATGATTTTCAATTTATTTGTTAATTTAAAAGATAACACTATGAAATACAAGAGATCTATTCTAGCTCCTTCAAAAAGCATGCTTGAAAAATGTACATTGCATTTTTTATTAGCTGAGGGCAAACCACTTTTTTTTTTCTTTTTTTTTTTTTTTTTTTGATGCATAGCCTAATGCAGGCCTCAGCAAAAAGATAGCAAATCTTAGAATTTATTATTGTCAATAGTCTGCATGACCTTTACTTTAACTGCATCTTGGTTGTCAGTAATAATCCAAGGCTGCACTTTCAATGATAGAATGAGAGATTTTGCATATTGAGTCTCCAGGTCTCCTTGAGAGCGTTCAGAAATCACAGTCATTTATTCCTATTGGCAGGGCAAGGTCTGCTAGGAAAGCTCATTCTTCTTTACTTGAAGATGAAGAGTGGAGAAACTCCATTTTTGCCCTGAATCAAGTACTAAATACTGTAGTTTTCTCAAATAAATCAACAATGAGGCTTCTAGGTCTGGGGTCTGAAATCTTTTCTCATTCAGGGCACCTGTTCACTAATGGTTCTCTTCACCTTTGCAATGTACAATTTCAGCAGCAGATAAAATAGCACTTTAACACAGACCTGGGGATTTTCCATTCTAACCTTTCTTCATTTGTGGTTTGTTTTACCTGACAGGTTAGGGAGTTTACAAGTTCAGAAGGAATCCAGTGAGGACAGGATTGCAAGGGCAATAATAATAAATAACGGGCTGCTCTCTCCCTAGAGATGTTTCTAAAAGCAGAATTTACTTAAGCTGTATAAGACATATGTGTAGCTGTGTAATTAAATAAAAGTGTCCTAGGCTAGGTGCAGATTACCCCAGGTACTTTTTTGTTGCCATAATGCCCCAGGGCTGGGCACCAGGAGGGGTTTAATGCCCCTAAATGGCCCATTTGGAAAATCCCAAACACACATGGCTTCTCCATCCACTCTGGGCTGTCTGTGAGGCTTGGGAGATCAATGCCCTTGGGATGGGCAGTGCTGGCACCTGGCCCTGCCAGGGGATGAGGGGATTTGTCCTAGAATCACAGAATGATTTGAGTTGGAAGCATCATTAAAGGTTATCTAGTCCAACACCCCCTAATATCAGCAGAGTCACTTCAAATCAAGTGGTTGAGAGACCCATCGTGCTGGAAAAACTTTTTTGGGAAAAAAAAATCCTAATCCTTTATTTGTCCATAGCTGAATCCTCCCTCTGATCAATGGCAGTGCAACAGGTCAGGCTGCAGATGGGGGAATCACCTGGTCCTGGGTCATGCAAGTCAGGCTCAAAAAATTCAGACAGAGAAGTAGAAGTGTGTGATTAGCTCAGTTGCAAAGGAGATGGCTGAGACCTCCTGCAGCACAAACTCAAATCCATCTTTTCTGTGGGGGAGGGCAAGATTCAGGGAGAAAGGGAAGGAAAAAAACCCTTCTTTTTACAAAGCGAGTTGCCTTTTTTAATGTGATTTTTCAGCCACCAATGAATTTTTCTTATCTTAATTCCTTAAAAAGTAAAAAAGAAAGAGTCAGACGAATAAAATTTATAGACTGTACTAATCCTTAGAGTACAGATCCACTCTTTTGAAAGCCATAAATACAGAGTTAAAGAACCACAGGAAATTAGTTCTCTGAGTTATGTTAATTGCTTCCAACACTCCAGTATCTATCTACACAAGGAAGGAACACAATTTGAAGAAGACATCATAACATATCATGGTTAAAAAAACCATTATGCCTAATGTTTTTTCCTTATGAATTAAAAGGGGTTTGAACCACTTAAGAGGAAAAAAAAAAAAAGAAAAACAAGAGCATGTCTGAAACATGGCACAAAGTATGCACACAGTAGAAACAATTGATTGGAATGCTCTGTTATCTGTCACTTTAAATCCCTCTCTCTAGCAGCAGCAAGGGAGCTAAACCCAAGAAAAGCAGCTACAGAAAAAGGGAGAAAGACAACAACACATTGTGATTACAGTTCTGAATTAATGGATTAGAAAAGAAACATTTCAGTATTAAAAGGCTGTCCTGAAACAGCATGAAAATAGGTAAGTAAATGACAGTAGGAGAAAAACATTTTGGTAACCATATTTTAAAAGTATAAATCTCACAGTGCAGCCAAAAATATAAGCAAGAGCACTGTCATAATTTACAACATAATAAGTCTGCCATGTTAAAGGCTTGGGATTGTCAAATAAACTGTTTATCTGATGCAAAAGAGAAAAACAGTCATTAATGTACTGTTCAACTCAGGATGCTGAAGTTTGAATAATTTTCCTAGCTGTATCTCAAGTATTTTATAGTTTATGATGAACAGTTTGTGTTGCTGTACTGGTAGGTGACCCAGAGTTTTCCCTTGCTTAGAGCAAGATAATCATCATTTAGCTCAGTCAGTGTGAGCTCTGACCTTTATAAGGTTTAATTCAGATGTCCCCTTGTGCAATACACCTGCATTCAGCTCAGGGGCTGAACAGGATAATGATCAGGAATCAGGACACCATGGAATAGTTGAGGTTGCATGTGGAGATCACCATACTCTCTCTGGAAAACCACTGGACAGGCTAAAATGGGACACTGAGTAACCTGATAGATATGTGTACTGATTTACAGGTTACTCATTGTAAGAGGTAACCAAAATGCAAATTTTCTAAAGAAAGAAGGTGATGAAATTCCTAAACTTCCTATTGAAAAGAAATGTAAGGGGCTATGCAAATCACCTTGTATCTGAAAATGCATGAAGAAGCTGATTTATATCACTGAAATAATAATTAATTATTAATTTCCTTTCCCCCAAAAAAAGTAAAGCTATCTTTCTTCTTTTCCATATCAAAAGGACAAGTAGCTTGGAGATTTGGATCATACACAGATTTTGCCTTGCAATACACATTCAAGACTAATTTGAAAGTTAGCTACTGAGGATTTTCTTAGACAAATCCATATAGAAAGCTTTCAAAACAGGTTTTTGAGGCTCCCTTAACTTGTGATGACTACAGGGCCTGCACAGGTCAGCCAACAGGAATATAGCCAGGTGGTTATGGCAGTGTCAGAAATTTATCTCAGTTTCATTACATAAAATAAATGATGGGAATGGAAAAATGGGAAAAATGGGAAATGCAGTCCTGCAGAGAGTAGAGTTAAAACCTAAATCTCTGTGCTGGTCTCAAGTTTGTGTAGCTGTGATGAATAGAAGACAGTCTGGCATGTCAGGGTTTTCTGTATGACTGATAATGTTAAGAGATACTTCCTCATGGCTGGCTATGCAGGAACATTCAGCTTTAAAAGAAAAATAACATATTTCATTTGCATATTCCTCTAATCTTAAAGTTGAAATAACTTAAATGGAATTTTGATGGTACTTCATATTTATTATTTTCTATGCAAAAAGCATTTATGAAGTAAGAAATTACACAAAGACCTAGAAAGTAAGCTTTTTCTTCCCTAGCAGAAGACTAAAACTTAAATATTTCTTCTTTTTTTTCAGCACTCTGTCCCTTCTTGTCTTGATTTGCATTGTGACCAGAATGACATGCCAACATTCTGCTGATCAATGGCAGTCCTCATTCCTGATACTGGCTTAATTTTGATAGTCCTTATCTGACAGAACAATCACTGCTGTGGAAGCTGAGCTTCAGGACTCGTAAAATAGAGATTACTTGCTGGAATAATGCTTAAAAGGACAATGTCCTAAATCAAAACAAGTGTCTGTAGGCTGCAGTGCATTCAATCCAGAGTACAGTGGTTTTGCTTTGCAGTCTGCATTCTCAGTGAGTTGTTCATAATTGTTATTAGGTTTGAGGGTTTTTTTTTGTTTGGTTAGTTGTTTATTTTCCCTGATGACTTTCTTTTCAATGGCTCTGTGAAACCAGTCCTTCATTGCTAGCACCTTTTTGTTTAACTTTGGTTAAATATTTCATATTTTAAATATAGCATGTTTATAATTATTTTTCAGTCCTGATTTGGAACAAATGTAGCTGAATGCATTATTCAAGACCAACATCTGATCTTATTTAATATCATGTAACGCTTTGCTTGTTCTTGCTCTTTTTTTCATGTAGAGGCAATACAGTATGCTTGCCAAATGTGTACAAGTACATTTCTCCCAAACAAGCTGTTCAGAAATGTTATTAGCCTAAATATCTTGTCCTGAATTTTTAAAGCCTGTTTCTTCTAAGTCAATCATTTTTGTGTGTGTGTGCATCAGTTATAGTAAGCTATTTCAGAAATGGCTCTGCAATATGATGTACCAAAATATGATAAGGAAAAAGTTAACCTGCTAAGTTAGTGACCTTTTTTCCCCCCCTGATTTCTAAGCTGCTCACTGAGCTTGCTTGAATCTCTCTCTTCAATATCTCTAGGGTCTGACAACTAAGTGTTTCCAAGTATCTGGATGCCTAGGGATTTATGGTTGTGTGGCTTTCCAAGAGTATTTAGGTGCATGCAGCAATTCCAAAGACAATCACTGAGAATCAGACAATTATGTCCTCCTGAAAACTCCATGAGGTACTTTTTTTATTTCTTTGAGAACTAAATTTCTTAGTCTGTCTTGTACAAGTGGTGATCCTGGCAGTAAAGCCACACTAGGCTTTCACCAGCACAGATCTGAGCAGCCCCAAGAGGGTTTATAGCAGGTGGGTTTGTCTCAAAATAAACTGCCCTCCCTTCTGGGAATAGCCTACATTTTTACTACTGAAAAAGTTAGCTTTGTGCCTACAGAAAACACAAAACAGATTGCTTCTCTTCTCTCCATCTCCAGATCCTTAGTGCTGACTCATCCCCTTTCTCTCTCCTTTCTGGTTCCACCAGAGTCATTTCTTCATTCAGTGGGCAATTACTGCTTCATCCTCAAGTCAATGCTGAAGATTTTCTTCCTCACTAGCAATAATTTCTGGTACACTCTTTGCCCTAGGAAGCATATGCATAATTTCATGTTAGATGCTAAGCTCCTTAGAGCATACAGGCTCTTATTTTGTCTCCATAAAAATGACTTTTTGTTGTTTTTCAAAATACCTCATGGCCCTGTAAATACAGCTGGCAATGCAAAGCAGATATTCAATATTAAGAATACTGGTAACATAATGGTAAAATTTTGTGGTTTTAAGTGTCATCAAAGGATCACTTTTTTTTTTTTTTTTTTTGTTTTGTTTTTTTTTTGTTAAAAGAAACTACTATGCCAAAAGCTTCTGTAAATACACAGAATATGCTTTCTTTCCTGGCCTTTTGTATTTTCCTCTCCTTTTGTATCAGGTTGAGTCTCCCTGGCAAATTTAAAGCCTACTGTAAATGAAGATCATTTGTTTTCTCTTTGTAAGGATGGGAGCTGTATGTTTGTCCATGAGGATAAATGCTGGCCTATACAAATCATTCAAGTAAAAAAAAAGATGGGTCTGAATATCATGAGCCTGGACCATCTGTGGCCATATCTGAAGCTAATTTTTTTAATTAGGTGAAATAGCAAGTGGGATGTGCAGCCAGTAACCTTCCTCAACATATCATAATGCTTTATAGGCAATTTTACATCCTGTGTGTTTCCTTTCCTCTCTGTTGATAGCAATTTGGAATGGCTGTGGGATGCAATGTACAAATAATCACTCAATCACAATATAAAGTGTGTAAATCTGCTTATAAAAGCTGCTGGGAAAAGAGGTATCTTAACTTTTTAAAATCCAGCTCATGTTAATAACTTGTTGGTGAGAAGTGCACCTAAAAACACTGATGGCACTTAAATAATGTAGTCACAACCACATTTCTGTTTGAATTTTCTCTCAGATAAATGACCAGGTAAGTAATACAGTGAGGGAAGTGTTCTGGTAAAACAGATTATGTTTTTAAATAATTCTGAAGTTGTTACTTGCTTCACTTAACAAGCAATCTGCTGTGAAATGTTAAGACCTTAAAGTTGGGTTAATTAGGTGTGTAGATCACACAACACAGAAAAAACAGCTCGATGTGTTTACTTCTGAGTCTCAGATTTACACTGTGTGTAGTAGTCACTGGATTCTGAAAGGTTGCCTTGATTATTATTTCACACCATTATGCCACTGTTTGTTTTTCTCAGTATTTCTTTCTGTAAACTAATTTGGTACAGTGTTTGGAGAAGAGAGACACAAAAGAAGTGCAAGCACAGTAAACCTAAGTTTTTTAAATTTAGAACTGGAAACAAAAATTATCCATTCAATTCAAACAATCACCTACTAAGGAAAGAATAAGCCTGTTAAAATACCAAACATTTTAAAGTAAAAGCACTATGTGCAGGTCAACACCTCCTCTAGTATTTTCAATAAAACACAGTCAATATATAATTAAAAGTTATGAGTTTAAAAATTATTTCTAAAATCACACATACTTACACTGATCTGTACAAACCCATGGAATTTTAAATAAAGAAAATGAAACAAACAGTTATCAAATTTTACCAGTTCTAGGCATGAAAGAATAAAAATATCAAGAGAAGTGTCATATGACAGAAGAATGTGTGTCTTGCAAACAGCACTTCCAAAAGATCCTAAAGGTGTTCAAGGTCTGACTCAAGCTCTGCACCAACCTTTTATTAGACTGCCTTCCCATTTACAGGGAATTTTTAACTCAGGTGTCTGCAGTTCTGTATTCCAAGAGCCAAGTTTTGTCTAACTCCCCTTTTCATCACTAAACTCTCTTGGTTTAGAATGGCAGATTCAGAGGCTGTCTCTCCAGTCCCTTTGTGCTGTAACCCAGAAACAAGTATTCCAGGGAGTGTGCATCTGAGCATCTGAGCTGGTGCATCTGCACCACAGCTGGGCTCTGCATGGCCATGGCTGCTCCAGCACGTGGGGAGAGCTGGGACTGCGGAGCAGGGATCCAGCATGGCCATTTTCCAGTGGCACCATGCCCAGGACCTGACAGCACTAAGCTGCTTGGCAGAGCCTTCCAATTGCATTGGAGTCAGGCCTGGCCTTAAAAATCAGGGAGCTGATCACATATCTGTGCCATCTCACTGGCTCCAAGACTTGGTCGTGGCAAAAGGGAATGTGGCACCCCCCTTTTCCATGAGTCTGATCAACCACGATTAACTCTGCTAATTAGACTTGGGCTGCAGAGCTGTAACACTGGTGAAAATTATCAGAACCAGACCCATCAGCCATTTTGGTCCTAATTTTCTTTTTGCACAAATGTGATTCCACATTGCTTATTTAACATGCTGCTCTCCACGCTGTTGAAACGTGAAGAGTGTCCTAGCTTATGAGAGATGTAAAGCTGACTCGAATTAAAAAGTAAATAAAGTTTAAAAAAAAACCCCTCTGAAGTCTAAGAAATAAATCTTGTAAATCTTTACTCTTTGGGACTTGCTTGTACACAGTAATTTGTGTAGACAATAATTTCACAGGCTCAAAACCCATTGCTTCAACCTCTCATTCAACCTCAAAGCATTCCTGGGATGAATATCCAGTCTTTTGGACAAAATATGCAACAAGCAGCCTTGTGAAAAATTCCTTGATGTTATTGATGCCTTCCATTTTATTTAAGTGTATTGTACTCTCCCAGTAAATACACATATATATCCTAATTTACTTAGGATATTCTATTCACTCAAAGAAGCCCACGTGATGAATTTCCCCAAACATATTATGCAAAGAGCATTCCTCAGAGTTAAACAGGGAGAGTCACTTTTTTTGTTTGCTAGGATTACAAGTAAAGAGCCACAAGGCAAAATTAGCAGTCAGCAGATGCTATTAAGGGCATCTGTTGAGTACAATTAGACTACAGAAGACAATCAGATGGATACAATTCTAGGCACTGAAACATGGACAAGATTAAGGGTCTCTTGTTAAGGAGTTTACCTTATGTACTTCTTTATAGGAAATAAACACTACAAATTAAAGATATTTTGAAGATCATTAATAAATCAGTCAATAATACAGACTGTGAATCTGCTAGCCACTGTCTTATTCTTTCTACACAAAGAGGAATGCTGGTGATTTTCTTACCACTCTTTCAATGCCAATGTTTCTACTGAATTGCCTGGATTTTCTTTGGGAACTCATGCTTCCTGTTCTGGTAAGAGGATAATCCTGGAAAAACAAAGGTTTTCACTGATGATTTCACATGAAACAAGAAGTAAAAGTGGGAAGAGAATACTGGTATAATGGTCATTGGGGGATAAATTAAATGATAGCCAATGTACATGATAGTGGTTTAATTTCTGTTTTTACAGGGTGAAATAATAATCATACCAATAGGAAAGTCTGAATTCCTCAGAAGCAACTGCATTCTTTGAGAAATTATAATTATGGAAATAGCCACGGGTATCAGGACTGTCCAGAATCACTGAAGGGCACCATGAAACAACCCCTGCTTTTCTTTTTCATGGGTAGGTCAGCTAACTTCAGCACTCCCATGGTTTAAAACTTGTTTGCTTGGTTTATCCTCTATGCCAAGCTAATATTGGTAGAAATCCTGTAAATTTTCAAATGGAAAATTTACTTTATCACTTCTGTTCTACCTTTGATGTATGTTGGCAGTGTTGCAATTTTTATGTCATGTTTTATGGATCATGATGCACAAGCAACTTCCATGTATATTGGATATAAAAATATAAAAATAAAGATAAAAATTTTACTGTACATGCTCAGAATTGTTGGGGACAGGCTGGAAGAAAATTGAAAAGAAAAGGAAGAATGGAAAGGATGAAAATTTCAGTTCTTTTGGTCATTCTGCTTACTCTAAAATGTATTTTCCTGTGAATTTCTTAAAGCTGTTTTTTTATTGATGTAGATTACTTTTTTCATGAATCATTCAAAACCTGCCTTTTGAAGAAGAGGATATGCATATTTTAATGCATACAATGAATTGTATCTTATATTAGAATAGCAAATTCTTTCCATTTTTCTCTCTACCAATGTTAAAAAGGGGAAAACTATATGACTAATTACATTAACAGGAAAATGAGAAGCAAACAAAAGAGTGACTAAAAAATGCAGTCAGGAATTTGTTTCATTAGAACCTCAGTAACTTCTGCAGATTTTAACCTGTTATTCCCTATTAATGAAAATGTTTCAATGAGAGGAAATGGAACTAATCCTGCAAATAAGAACTCAAGACCTGAGTCTGTGTGTTTCCTTATATTAATTTTTTTTTTCCTTTTTCTATTTCTGCACTTTATCACCATGGAAAGAATTTGAATTCTGGAAATGAAGCACAAGAATAAACAGTAAAATTGCTGTTATTTTTGATCTTGCAATAGATTTCCTGTGTGGAAAAATCATATATGATCTGATTCAGCAACCCTGACTTACAGAGGGTTCACATCATTAATTCCATCAATATTAACAGAGCTGCTCCTGCACACAAGATTTACTCTCATAAAGAGTACAACACCATGCTGTACTTCTTTTGTATCCCTTTTCCCTGGCTTCTTCTTGTAATAGGATTAAATGTGTCCAATTTTTAGAAGACTGGGTGTTTGGTAGAGGTGCATTTTTGTCAGTATTTTGTTTCATAAAATGGAACAGTGGGTTGTGACATTTATGGGTTTAGAGTTTTTTGTTTAAGAACAGTGTAGATAACAGCACAAAGAAATGCTAGTGCTGATTTCCAACTTTCTGGAGTTAAATAGCTGTGATTGCCTCAAACCCTTATAAGGTTCCTGTTCAAATTCGCTCAGAAATATTATCTTATTTTGCTGCAGGAAATAAAATGATACTATATGAAGAAAGCAAAGTCTTGTCTCTTCCTTTTGAAACAACACTTCTCTAAATTAGTTTGTGAATGTAAAATGCAGCTTTACAAAATTAAAAAAAAAAAAAATTTTTTTTTTTTTTTTAGTCACCTGATTTTCTTACATGAAAAATAAACCTGTCTGAAGATATCTTCAGAAATAAAAACCCTGCATGTAGAGTATGAAAAAAAAAAAAAAAAAAAGAAAGATAAAAGATCTCTCAAGAGTAAAATAGCTGAAAGCCATCATGGGATCACTTCAGATTTTTTTGTTTTCCTATATTTTGAAAGTGTGACATGTTGAAAGGAATGGCAGTGAATGAACTACCAGATAAAGGGATGACTTCACCATGAAATGAGTGTAGTCATTGTACTCAGAAAAATAAAGCATTCTTTTCTCTTTTGTAAATTGTGGCTAATCTTTGTTATTTAAAGAATCCTGTTAAATTTTGGAAGTTAAGTGCAGCACTTGCCCATTTTTCTACCTCTGATTGAGAACTGGTCAGCCACAGTTTGGAAGGTTAGGAAAGATTTTAAATACAGTGAAATAAAAAGTGCCTATTTCTTTTAAAATGCTTCTATTCTTTTTTGTTATACATTATACATCAGAGTGATATTTGAAGGCAGATTTATTACACACCCTGGCAGAATGCTTTGTACATTTATAATGCAAAGCTTTTATCTAAAGTTCATAGCATTATTTCAGAAAGAAGGTGCATGGTATCTGTGAGACAAGTTCTATTCCTATTGAAAGGTGTCCACAGGAATTGAAAATGTGCGGTAAAACTGATAGTCAAGGAAGAGCTGAAAATGAAATCTGGATTGTTTGCTTACTGTAGTGTTGCTTTTTGAGCCTCACTCTCCTGGTCTAATTGAAGATGTTCCTGCTCATTACAGGGGGCTGGACTAGCTGACCTTTAAAGGTCCCTAACAACCCAAAATTATTCTGTAAGTCTAGCTGCTTGGTCTGAGAGTTATGCATAATTTAATACAGTAAAACTAATTTGTATTGTAGGCAAATATTGAATCTGTTAGAATTTGGAAATCGTAGAATATCCTGAGTTGGAAGGAGCCCACAAGGATGATTAAAGTCCAGCTCCTGGCTCTGCACAGAACAGCCCCAAGAATCACAGTTAAATGGTCTTTAAAATATTTAAGCTCATTCTAGTTGAAATTATTTCCCAAGCATGCCTTTAGCACATGAAAAATTGCTATTGTAAGGAAAGAGTTCTGTTCATGAGACAAGACTAAGTTGTTTCCTAATCCTATATTGACAATTAAAACTGGAATTTCCAGAAATAAAAGCATTTGTACAGTCTCCATAATTTAAAACAGCAGGAAGTTTGCCACCACATGGCTTTGAAAATGGCATCCAACCTGCCTTCTCTCACACCTGTACTTTCAAATATCACTTGTCACTCTGTGTTTTTATTTTCTGATGTTACTTGAACAATTTTGAAGCAGTTTATAAAAGCAGTTTTGCATCTGAGCCCTTCACTCTATGCCCAGTCACTGCTAAAGGCAGCAGTCAGGATACTGGTGTAGGGCTGGGAGTGCTGGATGCTTCCAAGGGGTTTATTTTCCAGCACTTCTGCTGGGAATTCAGCCCTGAACTGAGAACCCCAAACTGGGTTCTCAGAGCTCACCAGCAGCTCAAGTCATCAAAGGAATAAACACAATTCTGATAGAGTCATACCCTGCTGAGCAAAAAGTGTGCAACTAAAGGGCTAAAAATGTTTTGATTAAACTTAGTCATCTTTAATAACTTAAGGTTACTTTACCAAATAATTCTTGAATGGTATTAAATCTAAAATTTTCTAAGAATAATATTTCTTGAAGCACAGCAAAAATTACACTCAAAATGTATTTCCCACTAACACATTTAAACAGAAATCACCTTTTTTTTGGGCACTTCATGAGCACTTGGAACTTCTTTAGAAGGCGACCCCTGTCCACAAAGAGATATAGCATATCTGTGTTAAAGACACAAATATATTTGTGTTAAATGATCCTAACCTGTTAAGGCTTTTATAACTGGAACTAAAAAATTATCAGTGTTTCATGTAGTGATTATTTTAATGGAACTATTTGTGAAGACACCAACTGCTTGGTATTTAAGTACCCTAATTTGAATTCCCTGGCTGACCATCCTCTATACCACAAACTGTGATAAGATTCCATGGATCTGCAATTCTGTAGGACACAAATGTATTCTCTTTTTTCCTGTCTCTCTCAGGCCAGCTGTCTTCTGTCAGGGCATACTGACGAGACAGGCAGGGGAATGCCCACCTTGGAAATACTTCTGAGAGACCCTCACAGCTTCTGTCTTAGATTAGGTTTTGAATTTCTTATTAGCTGTGGAATGGTGTCAGCATTTGGAGAGTTTATCATACATGCCATATGGCATGGAAACTTAGTAAAATTTGAAAAGCTAGGGAGGGTTGTCTGAAGTGTTACCAGAGTCCACAACATGGACTTTAGCATTAAAGGAGTTGTAACAAACCTAAGTACTGACATGTTTATAAGAAAAGCAGGTATATGAGATCACCAGTTTGTTACACAGGCACAGACATAGAGAACTTAACAACTGGAACTCCAAGCCAGAGAACTCCAACCAGGAATAGTGGTTTGTCAGCGTGCAAAATTAACTAATAGAAAAAAAATAGCTGGGGCTGTGATAAGTCCTTGTCATAAGATTTTAGTATAAATGTCTTCCTGAAGGAAATGTAACCCAAACATCACTTACCTTGATGGACCTGCTGGCTCTGGAATGTAAAAGGGATGGCTGGGATGGCCACAGCTGGTTCAGAGCACAGGCAGAGCTTTGCTTCCTACCACCTCCATTGATATTGGTGCCTTACTTTCTTTTTGATTTAGCAACTTGGTGGAAGAAATACTCTCACTGTACTTTATGGAGATGGATAGATATATGCTCCTCTTTGTGCTCCTAAAACATGCATGTTTCAATGTCAAAGCCATTGCTAATTACACACTTATTAACATATTTCCCTTATTTATTGGGACATAAACTAGCATCCATGTTCTAAGGAAATGCTGTGTTTGTTCTTCTTTCCTAATTCTGAAAAGAAAAACAGTGGAAGAGCATAACACATGCAGTGATGTCAGAGGCATTACTCCCCCACAAAGTCTTCTTTAAGGCACTGGAATGAATTTCTGTTTTTTGTCACACCCACCCATGTAATTCATTTCACATCAGGCAAGCAAATGCTCATCCTTCAGAGGAGCACTTATGTCCTTCATAAAGTTTCATGCTCGATTTGGAAGTTTTAGAACTCTATGTGATACAGATGGTTCAAATCCCATTGATAATTCAGTGTCTGGTTAGCTCTAAAGTAGACCAAAGACCTGGTAATTAGTGTCCTGAGAGACCTGAAAAAGCTTATGCACACACTTCTGAAAACACTCCTATTTGCTGTCAGTGTTCAAACACTTCCAGAAACTGGACTGTGATTTTGAGCATATGTTTCTTGTTCCCTCATCAGTAATCAGACCCACAAGGGCCACATGCTGGCCTGGAGTGAGGGCTAGAAGGTAAAGCACTGATTAAAGATTATAGTTGAGTTGTAGTTTGACCCACTGAGGGGTATTCATATCTGTTGCTCAGATAGATTTAGAAATAGAGGTGGATTTACAAAGCAAAATAATCAAATCCTTTATAAATGGAATGAAAATTTCCATCTAATTGACTGATTTTGCAGTAAACAGTACAACTGCTCACATTTTAAATACAGAAAAAGTCAAAAGAACACAGATCTAATAATAAAAACTGCTCAGATTGATTTTAGTCATTACTGGTACATGTGCTGTGTGTATGGATCTGTAGAGGAGCTCATCACTGTCAGCAAAGAAAAACATTTCTATCCTTCAGCCCCTTCCCTTCCTCCCCACACCAGGCATTGCCTTTAGTCTCACAGTTCTTTGTGATATAAACCATGGAAACTCAGAACAAGTATTTCCATAACTTGCAATTTCCAACACAAGCAGTGGCAAAGCTGCCACAAAGCATGGCAAAGATCAAACAGCATCTGCTGTGAACAGCCCCACAACTAATGGCAGTGGGAGAGGGATGGAGGAATAGAGGAATAGAGGAATAGAGGAATAGAGGAATAGAGGAATAGAGGAATAGAGGAATAGAGGAATAGAGAACAGCTCCCTTCACACCCAGTCTGAGCCTCCCAATCCAACAGAAGGCATGTTTTGCAGACAAACACAGAATTCCTTCCAGGATGCTCTGCAGAGTCCAGTCATACTGACAAAAGATGTTTATGGAACAGTGATCTAGTAGACAAATCTTTACAGTACTTTGCTGAACAGGAAAAAGGGAACTCTTTACACAAAGGCTGCAGATTTTCACACCTTGGCACACACACACCAATCAGTTAGATTTGTAATAGGCAAAGTCCATAATGTCAGAATTTCAAAGTCTCTGTGCTGTGCAGTTTGCTCACTGGGAGACTTGTAGGGCCCAGGGTCAGATTCTCAGAGAGCAGTTTAGGTCCACATTCCCTGAACTTCCCATTCAGGTCCATCTATCTTTAATGAAAATTAATAATTTAATCTCCATGTTACTAACACATTATCTCCTTCAAAAGGTACCAGTCACTAGCCCATGGGTCAGATCACAGTCTTTCATTTCATAAAATATTAAGGCAGTAACAATAGTTCAGCATTCAATATGAAACAAAGTTTTCAGTCTATAATCTTCATTATTTTTCCTATCTTAAAAGCTGATGGCAATCATTTATGTCCAGATTATAAACTATATATTCATCTGTGACTTTTCTTATCACAATATATGAAAGTGGAAAACACAATCTGTACATAATAAGTACAGTATGAAATTTCATAAGGTCCTTATCATGTTGTGTCATTATTCCTGTCATTGTATACTTCTCTCTTTTTATTGTAAGAATATTTTTTATTTAATGTGGGGTTTTTTTGCTTCACCTTTTCTTATTCTGTTTGATGACTGAAAGTATACTGCTGCCTAAAATATAAAAATAGTATGTGGTCTTTTCAAAATGTTGATTTATATTCAAACCTACTGTTTTTTTTCTGTTTATTTCCCTCTTTGTTTTTCATTCTTTGAAAGGCTCGAGGTTTAAGGTGCATGTATGCACTTTTGAAATTAATATAACTGAGCAGAACATACCCTGATCTTTTCCCTGAAATATGGTAAAGTTTGTGATACTGACACTTCATATCCTGTCTTTGTTCTTGTCCTTAAAGGATAACACTTCCCTTATCTCCCCAAAATACAAATTTACTTCTGTACTTCCAGGTGTGTTTTTTTCATTTTGCTTTACTCTTGCCTGAAAATAAATCCCCTTAAAATTCTTTGTGAGGGAAAACTCTGAGGAAGCCCAGCTGGCTGGCAGCTGTGAGCCAGGGAAGCCTTTGATTCCCAGAATTAAGGACAATCTGATTTCCTTTGCTGCACACACAAGAAGCTTTAGGTTCACAAAGAAAATATAGAAAGAAAGAAATGAAGGGAGCAAATAAGCAAGATTTCAAGTGTAGGAAGTTTCTGGTGATGTAAACATTTGGCTATTTCTTTGCTCACTGGGATAAATGCAAAGGAGGAAAATTTTTAGGAGGAAACTTGTACCTCAGTCCTGTAGGAAGGCAGCCACAGTTCTGGACTGGAATGGAAAGCAAATGAGCTTCAGATAAAAGCCTGTGGAACATAATTACACTTGCACACCAGTCAAGGTCTATTAGGTTTGAATAAATATTCCTTGAAATGTTTTATTTTTAGATATTTCATTGATAGCCACAGTTTTCTTATAATAATTTAAAAATAAAAATTCAATCCTAAGATATCAAAAAAGGGGTTACATTATTTAAATATTAGAACAATCTAGAACCTGAATATCTCAACTGAACCTTAATTTCAACAACTGAAGTATTTCGCAGTGAATTTATAGTGAATTTTGGTGTAGTTTGAGCTCCTACATGGAGCCAGGTGGAGGAATACAGGAGTAAATTATCTGCAGATGGCAACAGGGAGTGGATTTGAGTACATATGAAAATTAGCCAAATTTACAGTGTTTCTAGAATACTTATCTTTGTAATAATGAATGCAAAAATGTGTTGAATATTCAAAATGGATAAACACATAATTATACTAAGAGTTCTGGCAAACACAGTTATGGAGGTTTTAGAGATTCACCTACTAGAAAAAGGACCACATGAAGCCTTGATATCCCACTTTAAAGTACTTTTTCAAGCATTTCTTCAAACCACTGAGAAATATACGAAGAAATGCCAGAACAGCTCCACCAGATCAAAGTAATGATAGCTACTGATTAAGAACAATAAGTGAAACCAGACACTAGGACCAAAAAATACTAAGCATCACAGTTCAGTGCTTATATAGTAGAAAGTAACAATAAAGTAAGGAGAAAAATGCCTGGATTTTGAAGGGTGGACAGGATCTTGAAGGCAGAAAGAAAAAAATTTCCCATGATCTCTGATTAACATTTTAATAAAGTAAAAAATATGTTTCCAAGGACAGATTGTGTAGATGACACACTACAGTTGGAAAAAATGCTTTGCAATTGCAGAACACAGAGTTTTATTATCAACCATTGAAGAAGAAACAAAGTCTGCACAGAATATTTATCAGCACACCTGTTGCATTTATTACATCACAGCTCAGCTCTGTAAAAGTGGCTGCCATTAAGAAAAATAAGGCTAAATACAGGTTTAAGCCCACTTGAGCAGCATGCATTACATGTGAATAGAGAGATTCTGAGTTACTTATCCAGCATAAAAGTAGCCACTCATAGTGCTGAGTTCTAACATGCAAAGCTAGAAAAAACACCCAATGACTTCACAAATCACAAACTGTCTTGTATTTGAGATTTTGTGGGTACCAACCCAGCTCCATCATATCCCTAGTGAATACTGAACCAGAATATGGAACAAAACTCTTTATGTGGAGGTATGTCTTTGCATAATTCCAGACACAGTTATATTTACGTTTGCCTAGAATGGTACTTGGCCTGTTGGACAATGTGGTTTTCATAGGGAGCACATCCAAGATCATATAATCAATGTGAAAATTCCATAACAGATGTCAGTGAAAAGAAGCTATGTGGAAATAGAATCCATGGAGTTGATGGAAAGTGAAACGTTTTTGCTAACATGAAGACAGTTTTGAAAGATTTTGGCTTAGTATTCAAAATACATGAGGGACCTGTGAAGACATATGTGAGTCAATATACATAAAGAAACAACACAGACTTTATGTTTAGTGATAAGAAGAAACACAGAACCTCAACTTGGAAAACTCTGAAAGGCTTTCTTTTTGTCCTCAATTTTGATCAATGTAGCAAATAATTGCATAAATCTGTGAAGAATTATGCAGAGAGCAATAACTGGAGAATTGACATCTAGAAACTGAAGACATGGGCTTTAAATTTGCAGTGCACAACACACTTTATATACACAAGATGTTTTCCATATTGGATTTTAATTTAAGGCACACTCTCCTGCCTGCCCCAAAACAAAAGGAATAATATAAATTTAAGGATAAAAGCTCAGCAGAATTAACAAATAATTCTTGGGTATGAAGACCAATAAAGAAATTCAGAGCTAATATATTGTTGTTCTCTTTTACCCTTTCATTTAAAGTGGCTAAAGAGAGCTTTCTAAGACATAAACATAAGCTCCTTCTTCTTTTTGGTTTTTTGCTCCCTTTGTTTGATCCTGACCATTTTCTGAGTATCAACACACTTCATTCTTTCCACAGCTCACAGTCTATTCCTGCCTGAAGGAAAAACTTTAAAGACAGAAAAAAATAGTATTGTTGTCAACATGCAAAAAAGATAATGGTTATCCACCTTGATCACATGAGTAATCACAATGCTATTAAATCAAATTGCATAAACAAAGCTTGGCTCAAGCTTTCATTGCTGAGGTTTGATCTTCATCATATCAGACAATAACTTAAGATCTCTAAGCTTGGAGAGCTACTAAAATGGTATAAACTGTGTAAGAGTAAGAATGGAGAGAATATAAATAACCATCTTTACTGGATTAGAAGAGTGGGATCTTGAAAATACTCAAGAGACTTTGCAGTATTTCATTCAGGCACTTTTGGACTGTTCACAGGATTTAGCTACAGACCTTAAAAGAAAACTAATTTCCATTTGTCTAAAATCCAGAGATGCTGGTGTTTTAATCAAGTATTTTTCATGTCAGTGGTCTTAATATGAAATATGCTTTATGCTCAGCTACCTTCCTGCTTTAAAACCTGTCATTACTCATACTTAGCAGGGGAGCCTCCAGCTATGCATCCAGTTGTGCCTGACATTCACAGAATCCTTTTGCAGTCTTCCAAAGACCCTGCCTGTAATCACCACTAATTTTTCCTGGTTATTGAAGTATTATAAAGGTTTGTGAGCCCCAATCACAAACACATTTGGAATAAAAAGGCTTTGCTGTACCTTTCCCTCTAAGATTCACCCTTTGCCTCTCTAGCTCTGGGGCTACTTGGGGATCAGTAGGCTTCATAGGAATCTGACTCCAGTGCAGGAAGGATCTTCAGTAAAAACATCCTTCCATTTTTGGTGTGTTGCTAAATAAAACCAGAAATGGCAGCTCATAACTCACATTTCTGAATCCAGCACAGTACTAGCAGAGGTTAAGGAATAACCTAAGTGAGGACCTGACCATCTAGCAAAACACAACAATTACGTTACTACAATGTTTTCACTGTCATTGTTGGGTTTTCTTTTAAGTTCATTTAAGAAAAGAATAGCATGCAACAGAGACTTCAGAAATATGAATTTTATTGAGATTTATTTCGTAGAAAATTTTAATTCAAGAGATTAAATACAAAGTCTTGTCAAGTGAAAGCCTGTGAAACTGAGTTCCAATCACTGAACAAAGTCTGATGGAATTGCTAATTAGATCACATATTTCTTCTTAGCTGTAGAACAAGGAATCACACCAATGACTCCACTTTTCATCTGCAGAATAAGTTTCCAATCCCTTTTGTAACTGGTTTGTACGGCACAAGACACAAATTCCTACTGATGCCGAACAGAAACGTTTATGTATTTATAAGCTAATATATGCCTGGGGAATAAAAAGCCTCCAAGTTGTATTTTCCCAATGTTTATCATCCATTGAAAAACAGATGGTAGGAGGTAAGCCAGGTTATCTCAGACTTCTTGTGATGGGTTCAGTGGCAGAAACCCAAGCAGCCTCGTAGGCAGCAGAATACCTATCCCACTGGCAGCCAGTTTTCTTCCACTTAACTCCTTTTTTCTGCTTGGAGCCAATCCAGCCCAGTTCAGCTCTTTTGCAGGAGCAGAGGAACCAGTATTGATTTCCCATTTAAGGCAATCTTGGGCGAGCCCAGCGCTGCCTCCCTCGCTGTGAGTGCGGGAAGCGCTGGAGGAAACCAGCTGCAGCATTTCCAAAATTGCTTCTCTGGGCTGGATGTGAGCTGAGTTGCAAATCAGAAAAAATAAAAAGTGAAAATGGCAGCATAGATAGGCTTTCTTTTCAAGTCTGGTATGCATTCAGCACTGCCTTTCTAGAAAGGATTCTCAGAAAACAGGGAATTTGCTTGTTAGAGCGAAAGGAGAAGATTCTTATTATAGGCTTCAGTGCAGTTGTCAGCCAAGATAAAAAAATCCTTATACCAAAGTGGCCTTAGAACAGTGAAGCAATGAGGGTTTAAAAAAAAAAAAAAAAAAAAAAAAAAAAGTTTTTTTACAAAAGTGCAAAAATCTGTTATAACTGTCTTTACTGAGTGTTTATGGATTTAAGATGAAGACTGCAGTGATGCTTGCTCTGTGTCATGAAGGTTTTGTTACCAGATTCTGAGTTTTCTGCAGGCATCCATTGCAATCAGAGGAAAAAAAATTATCTCCAGCATGGATATTTCTAGAGACTAGCATTGAAGTTTTCCCACATGTTTTACAGGATAAATAATGCTAATAACATTGATGCAAACTGTCCAAAGTCACTCAGCAATGACCCTCAAATATCAAGATGCAGTTGCTGAAAATTGGAGTGTTGTTCTGTAGAAAATTAGCACTTGTACTTCCTGAAGTACAACATAGTAAACAAAATTTTGATTTGTGGATTGAAAGTCAGAGAGACAATATTTGACCCCTACACAAAATTACCAAGCTACCCTAAAAATGGTATTTTAAAAGTTCTCACTTGAAATGGCTTCGCAGCTCTCTGACCTAATTCACTCACTCTCTGTTCTTAGCTGTTCACAGTCTCTAAAATGGGAATCTATATCTGGAGTTTGTCAGGGACAAATTGTTGGAAGCTCTTGCATGGAAACAGGATACTTCCTTCTCTTCCTGGCATATCTGCAAAACACTTAAGTGTAACTATCCCCAGACACTCTTGTTCCTGATTTTCACAGAGAAACAAGCCACCAAACCCAGGTCACAACTGCTCCTGCCCCACATAAGTGCCAGCAGTGCAGGGAGATTAGTCCACTGTGATTAATAAAGACTGAAAGAACAATCTGCAGCAGCCTGATGGATGGAGCAATTTCAAACTGTACCACATGGATGTAAGAAGCCAAAAACAACTGCAGCTTCCTGACCCAGCCTCCCAGGCTGTTTGCAGCCTTATGAACAGAGGTGTGAGCTGCTTCTACACTGAGATTTTGACTAATGGGGAGAAAAGATCAGTTTGGATTGGTTTATTTTTCTATAAGGAAGGCAACTGGCAAAATGGAGTCCACTAGGATATTATGAAGCTTAAGTGTCAGCAACTATATTTTTTAGTTAAACGTTCTTTGTCAGAGAACTTTATGCAAGAAGATTTCCCACGAGAAGAAAACTGAGTTAGGTGGATTATTTTCATGTAGTGGAATCAATAACCTGAGTTTCCTTGGTGAGTGGTCTGAAGAGGCAAGGTATCCACACCAGGGAATAATTAGCAGCCTAAGCTGCTGGTTTGATTGATGAGGCTGCTGAGTGATTATTTCTTCAATTTTCCCCAAGTTCAATTCTCATAGACTAGGGTCAGTGAAAAGAGAAGTTAATTTTATGCTATCAGCTACTGATACTCAGATTCTTTCTGCATTTATTCATATATCTTATTTGTATTTTCAAAGAGTGATCTGGAGGCACTGCTGAGAAGCTAAAAGATTTTACAGATTTTTTTTTTTTTTTGTGGGAGTTTTGCTGAATTTGTGGCATCTGGTAGACTTCAGGAAGAATGACAGAACAAGTTCTGCCTAGCAGGAAAAGCACAAGGAGGAGGCAGTAGTAATATTTGGAGAGAGTGAGAAACATGTGGAAGGAGAGAGGAGCATCAGAGCTTTATTTGAGATATAGTGCCCAGTGAGAGAGAGGAATAGGAGCAAATGTCAACAGGAACAAACCAACCTTTTCCTTTTTAGTGTAGTCATAAAAAACTTACATGTGGATGAGGAATATTTTAAACAGTGTCTCAGATAGGAAATGTCATTCACATCTACTGGGAAAAAGAAAAAAAAAAACAACTAGAAAAATGTGGTGCCTGGGGCCATGCTAATTCTTTAATGTGATGGCATTCCTTTTCTGAGAGCTCTGTAAGCTTTCCAGGCTGCCAAGCATGCTTGGTGCCCATGTCTTGAAGCACTATTCCTGCAAGGTTCCCGAGTATATTTTCATTTTAATGGGTTCTTAAGTCAAGCATCTCTGGCAAAGCTTCCTAAAAAATTAGTGAGAGCTCATGCAAGGGACAATGACATTCTTTAATATTTACTGTGTTAAAAATAGCCTTTAAAAACAATACACGGCATACAGGATGTTCTCCTTGTTCAAAAATGGTTGTTTTAAACAGCATTTGATGGATTCAGAGGGCTCTTGGTAAGTACCATTAATATTTTTTCTCTATGTATTCCTTCAGTACTAAAGAGCAAATTGCTTAATATGTAATCTTGAGTAAATGTTTCCCCACTTACATTAACTCCCTCTTTCTGATATGCTTTATTCCTGCCTGAGTATTTTTCTCCTTTCAATATTTTCAGCAGGCTGGATTTATGAGCCTATGAAAGCAAAGAATAGGAATCATCTTCTCCTGAAGCCATCTGCACTAGTGAACTTAGTGAATATCAGACCAAGTCCTGAATGGTGACTGTATAAAGAGAAGAGTGTGAAAATGAAAATGAAACAAAACTACCCTCATGTTCCAAAAACTTGGGAAGTACCAACACTGCACAAAAAGAGAGAGCAGAAGAAGAAAATTAGGGAGAGTGAACCCACATTTTGTTTAATTTTCCATTCTAACATCACTCCAACTATAAAGAATGACAGTACAAATGATCAAACAACTGTTTGCTAATGCATTATAGATAGTCATACACAATATGGCAGCTTTATACTTGTATATTTACCCACCATGAATACAAAATATACTAAGAGTGACAGGTAATGTAGCCAAAGCTTCTACTCTCTGTAAGCATCTGTGTACTATGAATTATAAATGAGAGTCTTGTGTCCAAAGGTAGCAAGTAATGTAGATAATGCCATCTGAGTAAATGAATAAATGTGAAACAGATGCTTTTTGCATTCAGGGCACACAGGTACAGCCAGGAAGCCACCAGTGCAGATTATGGATGCTGCTGAGACAGCTGCTGTCTGCACCCAGTGCCAGGTGCATTCCTACCTGGGCTGTGTTGAGCCAGTTAAAAAGACCTTTCTCCCACTCCTTTTTAGCAAGTTTCTGGGTGGATGAGGTATCTTCTTATGTAGATTCCTCGGGTGCTTGGATTTCCTCAAGGCCTTCCTAAAAAAAAAAAAAAAAAATCAGCAACATTATGAAAAAGTCCTGTATAAGAGGTGATGAAATGGATAACTTAGTTTAAAACAGTAATAAAACAGTTTTTGGTTTGTTTGGGTTTTTTTTTGCTTTTTATACAAGTCTCTTTGGGTCTACCATTTTTTTAAATATCAACAAATATTTTGCCTCGAAATAAGATTGCTTGTCTTAAAAAATTACTGCTAGAAAGGCATTAAGAAAACTGTTTTTTTTTTTTTTTTCCCTTATATGTAAATTTACTTATTTTATAAGCAAAGAGACAGGAGCTTGAACTCCAGCTAGGGAATTGGAGGGTTCTTCTTGTCAGTACAGACAGCTCCCTTGATACCTAAAAGGTAGGTTGAACTCCCCAGATAAAATTTTAAACCTAGCAGTGCTGACAGTTTTTGCTTGTGAGATGCAGCTACTGCTATTCTTTATGCTCAAAGAAGTTCATAAGTTTATATTGCTCCTGCACTGTCCCTTTTCTGCCTAACACTGGAGTTGTGCTCTGTCCATTTTCATGTGTGCCAAAGGAAAACTTCTTTTCACTTGGAAGCAAAAAAGGGTCTCAGACCCATTTCCCTGCAAATTTGTTATTCATGAGTTATTTATCTTATGTAGGGCTGGTAAAGCAGTGGTCACCAAGTGTAGAATGAAATTCTATGCTAATGAAATTTTAAGAAAAAAATGAGCAAATGTAGTAATAAATACATTTCTTGTTTAACCTGACTATCTTGAACTATACAAAACTCTCAAAAGGAAAGATTTCCACGACCAGTAAATATCTGTGCTTATTTGACAATGTAATTTCATTGCCTCTTGCATAACTGAGAATTTCAGAGATTAGAATGTATAATCAGAGATTCATGTAAAGTTTTGGAAGAGCCTGACAGATAACATGCAGCTTATCAGCACTCCCTGAGATGGTATTTCAACCCTTAAGAGTATTTATGCAAAACTACCAAGACAGTCATTGCAGAAATTTCACATCATTTCCTCAGAGCTAAGTTATTTTACTTTCACACCAAATATCCCTAGCTCTTGAAACTTTTTGGCATATGTCTGGTCAGTAAGGAAAGTGGTTTGCCTGACATTGATTTTTAATTTATTTTGAGTTCAATTCATACTAATAGAGATTATATCCTAAGAGGAATTCTGCATTTATACAGATGTAATAGAGAATTGAGCTTTCTAAGGCAAAAGCAAACACTGCAAGCAGAAGTACAGATCCCACTCTCTACTATTTTTCTTTTTTTTTGTTTGTTTCATTTGCTCCTGTGCAAAGACAACATAAGACACCATCATTGCTCCAACCTGACTTGCCTACATCCCAGTTTTTCACTCTCTTTGTAGAAGTGGAAATGACAGTACACTTCCTTTGGGTGTGCAAAGTAAGACAGATGCCACCCAATGGGAACAGCCAAACCTTTCACTGTCCCTTAAATGACCTGTCACTGCCATTGAGACATCTCTATATTTTTAACCTAGTAAATAAAGCAACTCCTTACAAGTTACAGGTTTTGCAAAAAATCAAGCTATGCAAGTGTGAAAGCCATAACTTTGCTTTCCAAACAGCATGATTTTATTCAGAATTATTGAATTTTAATCACAGAAATGTCAGTAATCCACAGGTGGCTTGTTCCTATTTTCTTTATGTCCTTTCCTTTCTTTCAGCAAGTTGCCCTTGCATTTATTTCAGCGTAAAAGTTGGGTGGAAATAAAAAGAGACTGTGGAGGTTTTAAAAAGTTTGAGGAGTAATTTGCAAAAGTGATAGTTTCTGGTAATGAAGGTTGCTACCTTTGCCCAGGTCTCTCAGTATGATAAAATTGTTTCAGAATGTTAATTACTGAATAATCAGATTCCCTTGAAAATGAAGCCTCAACTTTTACTAAAATACTATATTTCAAAATTATATCGGACCTGCAGTACTGTCAAATCAACAATTACACTAAAAGAACTTATGCAGTCTTCTCTTTAGAATGAGACTCTATTATCTCAAAGAATTAGAAAAATATATATGATGCATTGCCAATATGGAAATACTCATCCCATTGGCCTCTATTATCCAGAAGGAAATGAGAAAACACTTCCATTACATTTTGCAATGATCCATGCCTTTCTCTTTTTAAGTCAATAAACTATATCCTTCACTGTAGCAGTTTGTGCATGTGTGCAAAAATGACCTTTTGCAGTTTGGCTGCTGAGACATGCTGGGAGAGGTGACATAGGAACTGTAAAAAGAGATCCAAACCAGTTTCTACTGCCAGGCATGTCCTGCCACAGAGTAATAAAAAGAGACCTGCAAAGTCTCTTGCTGCACACACTGTTCTGTTGTTCTTTTTATCATGAGACAGAATTCCCCTCCTAAATCACTCACCCCTTGTCTTGAAATGCAGGATGTCACCAAGAGTATGTGCTCTATCACCAGCTGTTAAAACCAAGTGGGACAATGTTCTTTATCTTATCCACAACCCATCCTTCCTCCAGGGAGGTATCTCCTGTTAATGGGCCATGGAATTATGACTTCCACTGCATGACTGATAAAATTGCATCATCCCATTGGGAGATGCTCCAGCCAGGGGAAGGAGCCAAGCCTTTCCCACCTAGATAAAATCTGAGATTTGGAACACCAGGGCAACCTTTTTCACTGAATTCCAGAGGAAAACCAGACCTTTCCACATCATCCCTGGACCTTCAGAGGAAACTGCACCTTCTCCAGGAGCACTGCTCCAGCTGAACCACATCTGCTACTGCAGGAGGATGCAGCCACCATTGAATGGGACTGTGCCAACACCCTGACTGACTGACAGGGTGTCAGCTTGGATTGTGACTCTGGCAGTGTTTTGGGATTGTTCCTTGTACTACTGCATTTCTATTTTAATTTTCCTAATAAAGAACTGTTATCCCTAATTCCCCTATCTTTGTCTGAGAGCCCCTTAATTTCAAAAGTATGATAATTTGGAGGGAGGGGATTTACATTCTCCATTTCAAAGAGAAGCTTCTTCCTTTATTGTCAGACACCTGTCCTTCATAACAAGACACCCCTAATCAGTTTAACTGAGGCTGATCCTCAAACCACAGAAAAATGTTGTGAAGGTCCCTCAAGTGGCTCTTGGGCTCTGTGGGAGCACAGTCCCCTCTATCACATCATATCACTGCACACAGCCTGCTGGAAAATCGCCTTGAAACCAACACAGCTTCATAGAGGAGAGGGCATGGGGGGGGCACTCAGCACTGCCTGCCTCTTCAAAGAAAAAAAAAAATACTTCAGAAAAATTACTTTGAAACTGGTGAAATAATCTTTTGAATAAACCACCAGTGGGGAATACCCAGAGTCACTGAGGACAGCATGCTGTTCAGCGTATCAACAAAAATACATTTGGCCTGCGGCAATGCTGAGGGCAAACATATCCCAGATGGACTAGAGAGGCCCAAATACCTTCAGAGATGAAAATTTAATTAGAGGAAATGTCACTGCAGTGAACAAAAGGATTGCTTTAGTGATTTTTCATCATTGTTTGCTACAAGTGAAGTCTAGTTTTAAGTGTTGGGACAGGCAAAGTACAGGAATGTTCTTAAGCACTGGAATGGATATGAAAGGAATGGTTGTTGAAGGTCAGAGGATCATTTGCACTTGAGCAGTGATCAAAAGGAGTTACACCATTAAATATTGGCAGGTAGCAATTTCTAATTGCTTCAGTGATGGTAAAAGGTGGTGAAGGTGGTGCTTTCAAGCCACTAAGATGGAAAAAACTGACTTTATTTTGTTTATTGGGTGAGGGCTTTTGTTCTTTGCTGTTGTTATTATTACTGTTATGAGATTTCAAGGATGATAAAAGCTTGGGTCTCTGAAACACACAGTCATCTCTGAAAATTGAAATGGCTCACTGCCTCCTTACCTCTTTTATAATCCACTGTACATAATTAATTCTGATTCTTGCACAAGCCAGGGAAAAAAACAATCTAGGACTCCTTGCAGCACAGTCACAAGGAATCAGCCCCCTTAAATGAAAATACATGAGTTCTCACGTAAACTCTGAAAGCTCTTTGGGATAAATTAAGAGAAAATAAGACAGAGTACATCATAATATGCAATATAAGACATTATAGAGTCTGTCAAACTATAGCATTTTTTGCATTTGGGTTTTGCATCTTCAGAATGCAGGGTTGAGGTTTTAGTGTGTTAATTTTCTGATCTTTTTCACCATTCTATATTTTTCTTTCATTCTATATTTTCAGTTGCTCCCTTAAAACAAAATAGTCACCGTAATTAAAAGAATGCACATGATTTTCCTACCATAGTTTTAAAATAATGACATTTATAGAACTCTTTTTATTCGTTATTATGTAATAGGAACACTATTATGTGCTGTAAAAATAATAACAGAAATAGTAATTGTCATCAAATATCTCTCACAGAGGTCATACCAATTTCAGTGAATCTTAAGATCTCTACATATAGACAACTGGAGGAGAGATTAATTAAATTTTGCCCCAATCTAAGTCATTACACAAGTATAATTACATATAATTACATATTGATCAGTACACTTATGTGGTTAATAAAATCAAAAGAGATTATTAATTAATTAATAAAACCTATTTTTTAGATTAAAACGTTGCTGTTATTTATATTTTTGGCCTTTTCTAGATCCCTCAGATTTTACTTATGCTGTTATGAGCTTGTTCTTCTGGCTCAGATACAAATATATGTAGATGGATTATTTTTGTGTAGCAGGTACTGTAGAACTTGAAGTCTGCTGAAGAACCTTCTCACTGATTTTAGCAAAGTTTGGATCAAGCACCTGGAGTACCTTATTGACTTACTGAGTTCACTGGGTAACATGGTCCTTAATTTCAGGTGATTGATTTTGGTCTCTCTTTGTGCTATTCCTTATTGCTATCACTTTTACTCACACTCCTATATTCTACCCCAAATAATCTCCCTAGATTTTCACTGCCCAGAGGCATTGTACTTTTTTTCTGACAGTAAGAATTGGCTTTGTGTTCTCCTACACTGTCTTGTTAGCCCTTCCTCTTTTCCTCACCTCCTTCCTTGTTTTAATCTTTCATTTTTCCTTCCTTTCCTTCCTTCTCTCTCTCTCTTTCTTTTTTAGCAGATACATCTCTCCACAAAGTTTAATCATGTGCAGAAATTTGCTAGATTGATGCCAAAAGACCTGCCCAAAGGCAGGCTCTAAACACATTATTGTTTGAAACCTGCAACGGGGAGTCCAACCAGCCTCTGATTAGGCAACGTGCCATACTAAGTAGATATTAATGAATCTTGGCAACCAAGTATGAGAAATCTGTTTGCTTGCCATCCTTTCTCTGTTACAGATGGTTATCTGGAAAACAGTCCAAACAACAGAAATAGACCATATGTAAAAAAAAGCCTCCCTTTTTATTTTCAGGTTCGCAGACTATCAGCTCGAGATTTCACAGTATATATTATTTTTATAATTCAAGATGAGCAAGTATGTCAATATCCAAATGCATCCAAATTGGGATAAACCAATACTTTGTTTTATGGGACTATGTTTGTGTTACTGATATTATGGACTTCTGGATGATCAACACAGATTTCACTTACAAGTTGAAATGAGAAATTTCTACTGTATCTGTCTCTCAACACCCATAAAATGGAATTACTGAGGTCAATAATGCCAGGTAAAATAAATAAAGATATATTTAAAGAAATATACCACTAAACTAGTTTAACACTGGATTTCATTACAGAGATTCTGAAGAGGTATTAAAGGCACAGTATTGAATATACATCTATTTTACTATTCTAGTCTTAACAAAAGACTAGATAATAAATCGATCTTCATCTGATCAATTCATGATAAATCCTTCTTCAGCTACAAGACAAATCTGAAGTGAAACTAAGTCTCAGTATGGAGCCTTCTTTTTCCACTGATTCTCAGCAAAGTGGATCATCCACTAACTACAGTGATGTCAGTGAGACAAATTTTGAGACAAACAAAACTCCTTAATCAGATGTGGGTGATACCCTTTGCAAAGACACAGGAAATGTAAACATAGGTAGAAAATATCTGTGTGTATCCCATATGTAATCTCCTAATGCATTTCTTAATAATTATTTTTCTGCAGAAAATCTTTATGGAATTACTTCCCAAACAACTGGACTAGAACAGAGAAAATGCCTGAGAGCAAAACAAAAATTCATTAAAAAAAAAAAAAAAAAAAAAAAAAAAAAAAGCAAAGGGTGACTTCTTACTAAAAAAAAAGAATTCAGAGATGCAAAATATTTCTATTTTTTTAAATTTAACTGGAGCTGCATGCATGATTTTTCAAAATATTCTGATGACTTATGCACCACATGAACCATTTTGTGATGCTCCTACTCACAGTGAGCAGCACCTCACTTCAAAGTATTTGATCTGAATTCATTAAGAGCATGAATGGTGGTAGGTAACTAAGCAGCAACAGGAAATCACTGCAAAATATCACTGAATGAGTGAAATTTCTCACATTATGTACAAAGCAGGAAAGAGGTGAAAGCCTGGTGCAATACTTTGTGCTGCAACATGAACAAGAATTGTATAATCCTGCCATAAGGGCCATATCCTAAAAAACCTCCTCAGTGCCAAAACCAGGAATGTATGTGAACTTCTGGCATGTAAATCTTCACTCTGAATTAAACCCACTCACCATCTGCATAAGTCTGAAGGTAAAAGTTCACTAGGTGCTGTCATTTAAATTTGTCACCAAAATCTAACTTAAAAAAAATAAAAAATAAATATGCTGACATTTTCTCCTCTTATTCTTAAAGGGAAAAGCATACTGAGAGTCCTAGCATAATATTCAATGTGTTCAACCTGATGTACATTTCCTTCAGCATTGTAGAATTTTTATTTTGTTCTTAATTTATCTTCTGTTCATTCCTGGGTATATCATTACAGGTATATTTTTGCTATATTTACTTTATCACTTTTACATGAAAAAAAACCCAAAACAACAAACAGTTGAAAGGAGAATACACACACTCACCTGCAATCAGTCTGCAATCTATTATTTTGTTTTTACTGACTTTCAGTTGGATAATTTAAGCATTCAAGAGGTACAAACTTTTCATCATGAGAAGATGCTCAAGAACAGGGCTATGGATTCAGAAAGTTTTCCTGGTGTTTTTTATCTCCTACTTCAGAGGAGCAGAGCCTTGTGTGGTGATAGGGAGGAGGAAAATATTACATGCAGCAGACTATTTGCTGCTTTGATATTATATGCAGAATTCCATATGTTTCTTTAACACTTCCCTTGGCTTTTAGATTTGTTTCTAGATTCTAACTGTGAGTTGAAGATTTTTCCTTTATGTATATAGAGCTCAAATCTGTACATCCAGAGACCTTGAAAACCTCCAGATTCTGGTGCAGTTTCCTAGGAATGAGAACAAAACCATCTAACAAAGACAGTAGTGTTAAATATGAATAGTGAATTAATCTGACCCTAAGAGAAAGCCTAACAAACCCTACTGGAACAATTCACTCAAAAAATCCTTTAATATGAAATTCACCTCAGCAGGTAACCCAAGCACTGACCCTGGTGTGGCCTGGGGGAACATAAATCCAGCTATGCCAAATCAAACCAGAGACCAAATAACTTGTAACAGCTAAATCAGAGGACTGAGCTCTAGGAACAGCTCGTCTGTGGCTTCTCTATGTGTCTGCTTTAACCCATGTGCTAACCTAAATATTTACCTTTTGCTAGCAAAAGAGCTTTGGGAAGCTTAATATTTGTAAAGCAAGCTGACCAGCTCAAGCAGAACATACTACCAAAGAATAAAGTGTTGTTTCATACCAAATAATCACAGTTTGGCACAGACTGACTCAAAATGCAGTCCATAATTTGAAAATGAACACTGACAGAAACCATTGGATAATTCTTACACTGAAGGGAAGAAAATGTTTATTGAAAATGTTTATTAAAAATGTTTTAGCAGAAATCACACAGGAAGTCAAATCATCTGCTCCAAAGAGTTTGACAAAATAAATCAACATAACTGTGGGTTGGAGAAACTGGAGTCTGTTTTTCACACTGACAAAAGAATAACCCAAACTGATTAGCAAAGCTATGTTCTCCCTTCCCCCCCCACCCAAAAAAAAAAAAACCACCCTTTTTTTTACCTTTGCTGTAGAAAATGGCATGTGTGTCATTACTGAAAGCTGGAAAAGATATTCTTAATGAAACAGAGAGAGAAAAACTGTCAAAATATAAACAAGTTAGTAATGTTTGTATAGAAATTCCAGGTATCTAGGGAGCAAAATGATGAAACAGAATTAATGCTGAAATGCATCAGGCTGAAAGTAACAGAGTTACAGTACCAGAGATATGTTGGAGGATGAGTTTTAATGAAGTGGAGTATTGAACTGTGTGCCCTGAACAGAAGAATTAAAGCACAAAGTGATGGTGCAGAATATACTGGAGGCTAATGGTGTGAAAGACTCTAAGAGGCAAAGAGGGATAACATATTAAACTGGACCCTCCACTGTCAGCATCTGTGCAGAAAGGTTTGTGTTCTCTTAAAAGGAATTAATACATTGCCTCAGTTGTGGATAACTGAGCTAAGGGAGGAGAGCATGGTAAACATGGGAAACAAAGTTATGGAAATGGAAATTACCATGATAAAAAGGATCATAATGTAAGTAATTGTATGTACTGAGGTAAAGGAATGGGAAAACCTTAAGCCAGCAATTCTGAGAGAACTGCTATATAGGATTACAGGTCCAGTGATGAGTATCCCAAGCAAATCTATCAAGGCATTAAAGAATCTCATCAGTACTGCCAATGTTCAGAGAGAACTGAAGATCATGGTATTACAGTCTGAAAGCTGAACATCCATTTAAAAAAGGATGCAAAGCATTAGAGGAGATGGAGAAGTAATTTATTATTGCAAATATACCGGATGTGTTTTCAAAACAAAACAAAAGAAACCCAAACAAACAAAAAACCACAAAGAAACATGTGAGAATGCAGAACTTCTGCATTAACAGAACACAGAAATTGTCAAACATTTGGGTACTATTAGTGTCCAATGTAATAATATGTGACAAAAATTAGTTAAAACAATGGATGAGATTCAGCTGAAGATAGCAAGGTGAATGAGCTGCTATTTAAATTATAGCATATTAGTATATCTTAGCACACATATTAACATATTAGTATATATTACTAATAGAGTGTATGTCCATAAACCTAAAGTAAATGTAGTCACTTTTAATTAAGCTGTTTTATCCTATCTAAGGTATCTAATTCAGCACTGAATTGCTTCTGGTTGCTGCAGCTCTCTGATTTCAGCCTGTGATGATCTTGGTTCTTTCCCATATCTAACATTATTCTGCTCACTGGTTTGTCCCCTTATACAACTAAAGCTAAACTGAATATAGACTATATTGACTTCTTACTAAAGTTTTTATATTTTCTTACCTATATTCTTATCCAATTTCTGTTTATAATTTAATACTATACACAAAGGTTTCCTAGAAGAGGTAAAATCACAGGTCTGTGCTGTTAAGCTGAACATGTCAATTAAGAGAATTTTTAAATTATTTTTTTTTTTTTAATTCTTGTACATTTAAATCAGGTGTCCATTGCTAAATTTCAAAAAAGCCAGAAACAACCTTTTTCCCACACCAATGAAATATCACTAGTACTTCATTTGGACTTGCTGCCTTTCTGTACTTTTAGCTTTAATTTTGAGTGGAGATGCTTTAGTTTTACTGGAGATAGTTCTCTTCTATATTTTGAACAAATACCTTCTAGCAGTTTTTTTTTCTTTTTATTTTCATGTGCTTCACCAAATTCTTTCATCTCTCTGGCACTTGCTTTTCTGTGTGTCAGGATCTCAGCCTTTGTTTCGGCGTCTGACATCAAACATCTTTTTTCAGTCCCTGTTGTTGTCTTCTAATTTCTCTATTCAGCCCATCTGTTGCACTCACTCATGGCTGGTTAAGTTTTGGGTTGGAGTTGTTAGTGAGGGGATGAAGTAAATCAACTCTTTGCATCTCAGCTGCCTCCCTGGTTATCTGTGTGTGTCAATTTACACCATCTCCCAAGCAGCATTTAGATCTCCCTTTTCCTAGAGTATGAACAGAATTGAAACCAGTCATTCACATCAGAAATGTACTGCTCCTTCAGCAGGTTTATGTCAGGGGTTCTGAAGCTTCATTTTTGAGACTAGAAGTCTCAAGCATTTGAGTGTGCAGCACATGGTCAAGCTGTGTCCCAAAGAACCAGGCTGCCCATGAGAGCCACCTCCACTCTCAAGAGACAGGCAGCACACTCCCCATGGACAACCAATCCTACTTCCAGCTTGCTGCCTTTCCCTCACTATGGAGGGATGTGGCTTTCTTTAATTTCTTGATTTTATTCATCCCTGCTTTATGGCAAGTCATGAGAAATTAGAAGCCTTTTGTGAGAGCCAGAGTATTTGACTAAGAAATCATTCATAAATGTCCTCACTTCCCCTTGTGAAATTAAAGTATGAATAACCACATTATTGTGCTTTTGGTCACAATTTGAGCACCATCTCATGATGGTGTGGTGTCATTCATAGCAAGGAGTTGCTTTAGTGGGTTTCTGCCTCTGACAGTTCCTCTAGAGAGCAGTGAGTGTCCTGCCAAAGGGTGAAAATGACCCTCAAAAATCCCCCTCCAGTCTGCCCTACCAACCATCATAGCCATTTCACCTAGTCTTTTTTCAACTGTGGCTTTCTCACCTTGTACAGACATCCCAGCTCCATCTTCTTTTCAGTGTTTAAATCCAGTAGTCAGGCCAGAGCCTTAAAATCCATTTGCACTGAATGGTTTTCTGGAAATACATTCCTTTTCTTCTCCAATGATGCATGCATTCTAGACTGATTAATGTCAGAATTATATTTCTATTCATGCTGTTGTCAGTAAAATGTGCAGCAAATATCCAAGGAACATGGTGTACCAATGACAGCAACCTTACAAAGCAAAGAAATTTCTGGCAAACTGAAATGGCACAGGAGGAACAGCAACCCCAAACCTCAATGGCAGAAGCACAGAGAGAAAAGGTACATGCTTGGAAAAGTTATATTAATGCTTTCCATGAGTCTCCCATGGTCTGTTAAAGTGAGTTAAATGTTAGCTCCACCACGTGAAAGAAAAACACACTTCCTCTTCAGAATATGAACTCATGAATAAGATACCCTGTCCCATTAAAGTTTGTAACTATTTGAGCACTGCCATTTGTAAATGGGTGATGGAGAAAACCTCAAGCATATTTCCTCTGCCAGAAAAAAAAATTGCATTGACATTTTATTTTAGTTTTAGAAAAGAAAAATCACTCTGATCATATTACTTGGGTCCCAGAATACACAGCAGAGAACCTTGCTTTCTGTTTACCTTGCCCTCAGGTATTTAAATTCTTTTTATCTTCATTTCCATATCTCCTCTTTCATTTTTTTACTTCACATTTATATAACTGTCCTTCAAAGCTCCCCAGTGTCTCCATGTAATCTCAGGTGTTTATCTTTCCAGTTCCATCACATAAATTGCTTCCAAATTCCACTGCAGAAGCCATTCACCAGTAACAAGAAATTAAGTTTTAGTGCTTTTTTCTAATTTTGAAGTAATTAAATAGAAATACATACTTCAAAACATTCATGACAGGCAGACTATCAGTCTATACATGCATTCCTTGCAACTTATTTTATGTTTTCAGTGTGTGCTTCCAACTTCAGATCAAGCTTTGACAAATGTATCTTCAACAGTTTACTTCTCCTAAAAAAAGATGATGAAGAAGTTGGATTATTTTTTTTAACAGCATAGAGGCTGTATACTGAAACCATATGTGGTGTTTCTACTCAGGAATATGTAAAGATTCCTTGGTTTTCACGGGCATCACATACACCATAAAACATTCTTTTTTCTCTGTGACTCGAACTAGTTGCTTGTATAGACTCACTTTTATTTTTCATGTTTTATTTGTTTTCTAAGGAAATCATGAAAAAGCAAACATACCTTGGTTGTGAAAGTAAATTGGTTTTCCCTTTGCATTAACACAAAAAGATCGAATCTGCTTTCTGCTGATCTTTAATATTTTCTCAAATATAAAAAAATTCAAGCATTCCTCACTTGAGTAGCCATGGCAGTTAAGGAAAAAACAATAAAATTCAACAATTAACCAGAAAATTGTAACATTTGCATGAAGGAATAAGAGGGTGGGTTGCAAATCTGGCTTCTATACCCTACACCAGTGAATGGCAAAGTATCCTTTGGAATCAATGCAGAAGTATTAAAGGGATAAGCTCTCTTGAGTGAACCAAGTGACAAACAGAAATCAGCAGAAAGTCCTGGGAAAATGAACAACTTTTCAAAACAGTGATGACAGCTCCAATTTGAAGGCACTGAAGAAGTAAATATTAAGTCAAGGAAGTTAATCTCCATTCACATCACTCTCACAAATTAAAGGTTAAAAACAGGCAGTGCAAACTTACTAGCAATTGCCAGCTTATATTTAAAACATTGTCACATCAACTTATTCTTTGAAGATAATGCCACCACACCCACCCTATACACAAATATTGCTTATTTTCCCTTTCCATTTATTCACCTTCATGGCAGTAATTAGCAAAGGTCTCTGATTAACTCAGAGAAAACTGAAGACATGAAATGGGAGCTTCAAGTAAAACAAAACATCTATTATTATATTTTGTCTTCTTCTTATATTTCACTATATAAACAGGAATGCTGAAAAAAATTGGGTGTTTTCTAGAATCCTAGTAATATTTTCCTCTTTTTTTTAAAAATTTTTTATTTCACACCTGAAGTTTTTTCTGCCTTTTGTCCTTCTCCCACTCAGTTGTCTCTGTTTGTGGTAATTTTGTTCTGTCTAAATATTAGACTATGAGTTTCCACAGCTAGCTATAAAGTTCTGAAACATGACTTGAAGCCCCTTCTGCTGTGGATTTCTACATCTATTAGTTGTCCTGATAAATCTGTTTTTAGAGCATTAGTGAAAGGATCAAGCTCAGAAAAATAATTTCAAGAAAGGTTATAGTTGTTTGTTTTGGTCCAGGTTTAGCCATATAAGCACAGCATAAGCAATTGATCCAGCATATCTTAGGGAGGCATTCAGGAGATCAAACAAGAAGGAACATGAAATCAGAGATGGAATGTGGCAATAACCTCCAAACCCATCTTTATACACAGAGATTTTAACAGGGAATCTCACTTTGCAATTTAACTGCTTCAAGTACGTACTTATTCTCTCTTCTGCTGCTTTTCCTGCCATCCCTGGGGCTTCCATGAAATGAAGCATTAAAAAGAGCCCAACAAACTATGCAATTCACAGGAAACAAATGACTTGTGATTCATAGCCTGATATCCTGCTTTATACTTAATTGATTCCAGTTAGGCATAGCAGGACAGTAGTATTCTGCATTTTATGGCCCAGCAGAAATGTCAGCCATCTGTTTGCACCTGCTGAAGTTGCTGGGGATAAGCACTACAAATCCTCAGAGAGTCTGGGCCTGGATTTCCAGAGCAAGACAGTGGTTTTTGTTGGTGGCTGTCAGCATAATAACATTGACAACAAATGTTAGAGACAAGTTTGAGAGGGAACGCTCCCTCCAATACAAGCAACACTCATCTAAATTGTTCTCATCTAACCCCAACCTTCAGAAGGACTGAAGAGATATTTATTTCTTGCAACTTTGCTGTTAAGCTATGGTGGGTGAACTAAAGTGTAGAGTCTCTGTAACTTGGGACAGATGGGAAATTAGCATGTCATAAAATTCACAAAAAAAGTGGTTGATGATGCTGTCTGCCTCAAGAAAATAATTACATAATGGTTGCCTCCTTTGAGAATACCAACAGACTAGTTAGAGAACAGCCAATTCTTTGATTTACCTATTAGTAATATTCTTAGGTATTTGATATCCTTCAGGTAGGATGTTTTGTATGTTAATTTATTCCTTTAAGAGTTCTAACCCTTACCTTTAAATTTTTAGATGCTTTGTGTGATGGAGCCATAATGAAATGCAACTTAGAGACCTTGTTTCAAATTTTGCTCTATTTTAGAAGCTGATTGTTTTCTTCCAATATTTCTTAAAGTGGTTAAAAAGTTGTACAAAAATACATTTTCCTCATAGACCTCATTGTTTCCATATAGCCTAAAAAAGGTGGTGGCATTCAGCAAATGGTCTAAGAATTTTGCCTTTTTCTTTAGCAAGTGAGGTATTGAGGGCTAGAAGTAACCAGTTATGCATTTTCTGGGCTAAATAAAAAGGATCAGCTAGGTACAGGCTCCCATGTACAAGAAATATAAACTAAAGGCAACTGAAATTCTAGGGAAATTAAGGTACCTAATTTACTTCACTGCAAACTTTGTCGGGTTGGTTTGGTTCAAATCAATCTCATCTGCAATTTAAACTAAAGAAGAGAGCTTTGCAATGAAATAAATGATCAATGTTTATGGAGTTCTGCCTGGGTTTGCTGCCTACCAGCTGTGGGAAACTATCCACTACCTGAGGGATAGTGTAAGTTGTTGAATTGAGACATAATGAATAAAACAGGACTTTTCTCTAGAATCCACAAGTGTCTTGTCCTTGTGCTATGTCATATATTAAACTGCAGTCTGATAATCTTTGATGTGCTCTAGAACTATAAATACCTGCAAACCTGAAATTTAAGGACACTGGTGCATGTGAGATCTATTCTATTCTATTCTATTCTATTCTATTCTATTCTATTCTATTCTATTCTATTCTATTCTATTCTATTCTATTCTATTCTATTCTATTCTATTTCTGAGAATTCTTCTGTTCTGGGCTACCAAAGATGATCATTACACCTTTTGACTTACTCATACATAACACAGAAAAAGACCATGCATTCAACATCTCTTTTTTGTAAGAAATACAATGTTAAAAGCTGCAAACAATAAAGTAATTCTCTTGGGAGTGATAAAACAATTACAGGGATATGCTACTGCAAAATAAACCTAGAGAAAAGGATAATGTTAATAATATAAAATATATTTATTTGCAGTTTTTATTTTTATGTGGGAAAAGAGGAAGTTTCCCTACAAATGTTCTCCTTTTGGAAGGAGGGAGCTCCTCCATCAGGTCTCAGAGCAGCCCTTGCAGTGCCTCCAGTGAAGTTTGCAGCAGGCTGTTCTTGGGTGCTAACTGTGAAAGCAGTAACAAATATCCACCTGCTTCTCCTCTGCCTACAGCTGTCCACCATTCTAACAAAATGTAATCCATTCCTAGCTGAACTCAAATAGCAACAAGTGATCAGGAAGGCAGGGATAAGGACAGCTGGCTCAGGTCAGGTAGCAGAGATTAAAGAGAGACAAAAGGAGGTAGAGTAGGCAGGGAGGCAATAGTGTGTTTTGATCAGGTAAGCAGGTTATAAACCACAAAACTCAGCTGGCAAAGGGGAAAGTCAGAAGTGCCCATCTGCACCAGTGCAGTCAAATTAAGTCAAAAAAGTTATAAAGAAAATGAAGATTTGGGTAATGGGCATTGCTGCTCCTGAAGACACATCCAAGTCACAATTTTATGAAAGCAAACAATTTCTGCATGGGAGTAGTGCCTTTCAAGGTATTTAAACACTCCATCTCTTTTCAAAAGGAATGTGTGGCTATTCCCTGAAATCTGATAGGGATCATCAGAATGAGGGGCCAGATGAATGATTTAATATGTTGTCACTTAATCTAAGGACTTGGCAGAGCCACCTTACATACACAGGTATATCAACACACACCCACCTCAAAGCTTTCCTGAGGACTGACAGATTCTGTCAGCTTTGCATACACAGATGACATTCAATCCATTATTCCAACCAGTTCCCAAAGGTCTCAGTCATTCAAGATTTATATCTTAGCTTGTTGATGGAAGCCACTTTATTTCTGGCAAAGATATACTGAACAAGGAAATTGGAGTTAAGCAGTTCACAGAAATATGAACCTAAATCTTTGAAGAAAAGATTTGGTGCCATATTTGCATTTTCCTGACAAAGTTCAAGAAAAGCTATTTCTATATCCATTTACTGGTATAATCAGTGCAATGGGAGGTTGAAATAAGGAATACAGGATATCTGTATGCACTTTTTTCCCTCATATCTAGGCAATGATTACTCAAAGACTATCCTCATATCACACATTTTCAACAATTAAGTTCTTCAGGAAAAACAATTTACTATTCAGGGAACTTGCATGTGAGACATAACCATATACAGTTTTCTTGAGGAAAATTCCCACTGGGTTGTGTCAGCTCCAAAGAGCGAAACAGAAAATTTTCAGGACCTGTGGCTTTTTGAAGCTCAAATATTTGAATGTTCTTTATACAATGGAAGAGCATAAAGTAAGCAAGCCTGACTTAATTATAGGTTCTTGATGTAATTGTTACTGAGAAACACTAAAGGGTTTTTTATTATGTATATTATTAAAACATATTTCTTTGCCTATTCTAAAAAGGGTGCAAAAGCAAGACTGAAGTTCCTATGACTTCTCTTTTGTTCAAGCCTTTTTTTAGCTTCCATGCAGCCTTTTTGTTTTCTGACAAGACTGTGCAGCGAGGTCATTTTTCTCCTTTGGGGAGCACTCAGATGTTCCACCTGGCATGGCCCTGCTGGGTGACCTCTTATCACATCAAGATGCCAACAAGCTGCTCCACTTTCTCTCTGGGCATAACCCATGGCAGTGGTGATGAACACCATGAGAAATGTAAAACTTTTTAAACTGGAAATCAACAAGTCACAGAATCACTGATCCTTGTGCTGGGGAGCAGATATCAGAATTTCAATGCTGGCTTTGATGCTCATTAATATTTCCCATTACTCTAGAGATATAAAGGGGAGAGTCTAAATAAAGTTTAGTCCTTTGTAGGACCCAACAGTAAAGTCCTTCAGTTTATTAAAAAATTAATTCAGTTTGGCATATTCTGTCTGTGTTTAACCCTTCTAAAGGATTCTTATGTAAAGGTCATTTTTAATTTCTTAACAATATCTCCCAGAACAGACTATTTAAGAATGGCAGAATGTCCAATACTTAAAGCCAATGAATATATGCAATATATTCATGTCACTAAATTTAAGCATTTGTATTAGATTTAAAACAAACAGGCAGCTTACTAACCAGATCAGTACAAAAGCAGTTTCTCTAATCGAGTTGGCACCAGTTCACAGAAAATATAATTTGAAAAGGTTCACATTTAAATGAAACTTGCTTTTCATGCTCAAATGTCATTCCAAACTCCAAGGATGAGATATTAACCCTTCATTCACTTTGATTTAATGAAACTCAGCACTGAGCTTGAATAACCTTGACTGTACTTGCTCACCACAATATAAAAATTAAACAAAACATCCTGTACTGCAATCACTTAATTCTAATAAATACCAATTTAAAATACATTGATAAACCTAGACTTTGCAATGAAACTTGTGCCTTTAGCCTTCCTCATGGATGGGGCAACCCAATCCCTGACTCTATCAATTGTGCCTTCAAAAATGAGCCACTCAGCCCTTTCCAGCTGTGTTTTTCCCCACATTTGGGGAGCCAGGCACCTGGGGACTCTCTTTTTCCCCCAAAAAACCTCAAAGCAAGGGCAGTGTGGGCAGCTCCACTTCCAGCTCCCCCTCACTTCTGCATCTAAATGAGGGAGAGGATTAAGCTCCAGACAATGCTAACAAAACTATTCTAAATACAGAGCTTTTCTATCTCATTGCCATCCAGAAGGACTCAGCTAGTTCAGGGGAAAATGAGCCCAATGGGAATGCACAGGGAAATCATGAGTTAATCCTCTTTTCCTTACAGCCAGACCACTGGGAAAAAAACATGTAAATATGTACAGGCACATAAAATGTGTGTGAGTGAAGAGTACATACACACAGAGATCTACATACGTAGCCACACACACACACATATATATATATATTTATATATATACACAAACTCATACACATTTGTGCCTATGTCTCCATACACAACCTGATTTGACTCAAATTCTTTCTGTAAAACTACAGAAAGAAAGAGAAAGCAGCTTCTGGTGGACATATATTTATAAGCACACATACACACACACACACACATATATATATGTACATGTACAGCATATTCATGCTGGTAGGAATATTGGAAACCCAGAATGGTTTGTATCTTTGCTTTCCACTTTGCCCCATAGCCACCTGGTTTTGTCATGAGCACTGAACCCAAAATCTGTCAGGAAGAGTGGCCTGACACATGCCTGCTGCTCACAGTCAAAAGCAGCAGGAATCAAAGGACACTGAAGTTTATCTGTGCAAATTTGTTAGAGGTTAGGGGTTTTCTGTCACTCCTATCCATGGCAATCCTGTGTAATTCCCAACAGTGGAGCTGAAGAGATCTCAGTTTCCTCAACACTCAGAGTTCTTTTATGAGATGTAGAGCTTGAATTGGTATTTCTGAAACCAAATGCTCTTGCTGGGTGCTGGTCACACTGACCTGCTGGAGCCACTTTGGTTTCACTCAGTGCCCTTTGATTATACAGGATCTCTTCATTCTTCAGAACTGCCTGCCTGATTTTTTTTTTTTTTTTTTAACAAGATGGTACTTCTCATTAGTGGAGCTTTTGAATTACTGAAAGGCTGTGTAGCATTTAATTAGTCTTTATCTTTACAAGTAATAAAATGAGTACCTTTAGGTAAAAGAAGGCAGTCTCTGGCGTGCTGCTGGATAACAGCAAGTTTTTGATTCTTTATTCAAACAGCTATCAAACAGATTATAATTTTAGCTTCATTATTTGGCTAATTCACATTTCCTTAAAAGACACATGAGAGCAGGTTTATAAATATTGCAACAAAGAAATATGGAGTCAACAGGAAGAGAGGTTTCTAAGTTGACAGATCAGAACAATACTTGTAAAAACACAGTTTATATTACCTGTAAACTGTCTGGTGTTAGCTAGTTTCATCTAAACAGAAATATTCAAAAAGCTCTGATACTTCTGCAATTTATCTGCTGATTATTGGTACACCACATCTTTATTTTGAGTCATCTTCAGCATGATCATATAATTTTCAATTATTAGAGGTCTCCTTTCAAAATTTATCAATGTTTTAGGCTTTGTCAACAAACCAGACTGCAAAACAAAACAAAAACCCCACAGAGAATAGCATAAATCTTAGAGTTTCAAATTCAGTTCAAAAATAGTATCAAGACTATCTTCTCCTTAAGACATATTGCTAATTATTTCTCAAACCATCAATGTAAAATTTTCTCTCTGAAAATCTGTCTCAGATGTAATATGAACTAGAGTGATGCCTTTGCCATGTGAAAACTATTTGTGATTTGCATCAGTAAGCAAATGACCAGGAGTAACTTCAATATGCAAAATGTATCTCATCTAAAATGGGGTAATCTCCCTTTTTGTGACATTTCCCTAGAGGCACACCACAGGTCACAGATGCAAAAACCAAAAGTACATTTCAAGACACAGATAAATACACACATTACTAAATCCTTTGGTTTCAGCCATCTAATTCATAATTCTGACTGCAGGATTCTCTGGTCTTTTAATGACCAGACTGAATAAATGCAATTAACATCCACTTTATGTGACAGAAAAGATTTTATCTTGTCTAATTCAACTTTTCAATCTAAACACTTTATCAAACTTCAAGTGGACTAGTTGGTGCAGAATAAATACTACTATTTAAAGTAATGTGATGTGAATTTTTTTCAACAATGACAAAGAGTGGCTAAAGCAATATCAGAACACTTGTATTTCCAATATACTAAAACACCACTTGGAAAACAAAAGGATTTCCAGAAACCCTTTCTGGTGACATAATGAGGTCACTGTGAATCTGTTTCTGGCAAATTCCTAACTTACAGATGTTGTGGAGAACAAAAATGACTGATCACATTACATGATTATTGTGGCTAGTCAAGCTCCTCTAAGTACTCCTAGCAATGCACTGCTTATCATTGCTGCTCATTTTGGACTTTTTAGACGATAAAAATCCCCTCCACCCTCACTGAAGATCAGGTAATCTGTTTGAGTTCCATCTCTAGTATAATTTTTGGCTTTTAAAAGTGACCTTCCATTTCCTTTTTGACCACTCTTTTGATCTGTCCTCTTCACTGTTCCCCTCATTTCCAGTGCAGTCCTTAAGGTTAATGCTCTTCAAGATAGTAAAAGCAGAGTGTACCATTTCAGTTTCTTCAGGAAAAAGAAAAATTAGAGCTACAAGCATAGAAAACAATTATGTTGCTTTCTGTTTGACATTGGACAGCTTGTTCATGTACACAGAAAATATCTCCTGCCTCAACACCATTCAAAGATATTAAACGAGAATAATTCCCTGATCTCAGTATTTGTAAAAATTTAAAACATGAAAGAAATCTCTGTAGTGTAAAACAGGATTTAAATCAGTATTTTGTGTAAAAAGAAATTGTCAACCTCCTATGTAGTAAATTAAATACATGTTAGGTGAAAAAAGAGACTTAGCAGTGTGGCATTTCTTGACCTAAATGTAGAAGTGTTATAAATGATACAATTTAATTTCATTTCTAAAAATCTCTAATTGCTATTGCTCTAAACGGAGAGACTTGTGTAAGCAAAGCAAATAATTATTCTGTAATGCATACATGACCTGGAATAAATAAATAGCAGTAATGACAGGTGGGAAGAAACAAATTATTCTACAGTGTTGACAGCAATCTCTCCACCTTTGGTTTTAATTTGTTTTCAAACAATGAGTTTACATTCTAAATGAAAGCAGCAAGCTTTTTTTTTTTCTTTTTTTCTTTTGTTTTTTCCTTTTTTCTTTTTTCTTTTTCTTTTTTTTTTTTTTTTTCCTGAGAGTGGAGTGACTCTTAAAATGCAACAACGTATGGCAAGAAAGAAGCCATCAGGATGAAAAGGAATTAATTTTCCCTGTCTCACTGTATTCACTGGAGCAGCCTCAACAATTTATTCTGCTGGGTTTATTCCCTTCTCTGAGTTTTACATTTACACATGAGTTCAGCATCTTTCTGGCTGATGAAAAAAGAATGTATAAAGGGAACACTTTATTTCTGTTTGAACATGAAAGATCTGTGATACATGGCTGCTTTTTCCAACATTTGGTCAATATCTGCAATAAACAACAGCTGGCAGCTTTTTGAGAGGGTCCAGTAGGCTCTGTGTAACCAGGGTTTGCTAGACAACTTTTCCCTTTAATTTACACCCATAATAAACTAGTTTTTAATCAATAGACATGGCCAATGGACTTGTTTTTTCTTCTATTTTTCTTTTCCAAGCAGTCAAAAGATAGGAGGGAATATTTTAATATTAATAACATTCAGTGTGTATAAATACAATTTGACTTAGGTAAATGCCAAAAGAAATTTGAAAGTAAAAACATCATAGAGCTATAAAGATATATTGCAGCCAGTACTGTATCAATATTTTTTTTAGATATTATAACTACTCTTTTTGTGAGAGCTATTGGTGTAGAGGGAGAAACTGGTCAGTTATTCCTTGGTTGGTCAAGGTTTGGTACTTTTCCAGACTCCTTGTTCCCATAATTGGTTAAAGCTTTCAAAAACAAGGCCATTATTTCAAATTTTAAATTGCCTAAAGCAGAGTAACATGGAAAAGTCTAATGAAAATGGAAATTGGTAAAGCAATTTACAGCTGGAAAAAGTTGTGAGAATATCAGCTTCAGACTTGTTGAACAAGTATTAACCACAAGCATCTCAAGAAATCTGCCTTTTTAGCAGAAAACTGCCTTTTTAGTTTAAATATGGCTCAGTGTAGTGCAGAAGATGAGAGAAAAGTTCTTATGAACAGAGAAGGCGCAGCATAACTTTACAACTAATTATTAAAAAGAAGACAGAGTTAGAAACACAATTACTTGCTACCTTCACCTTAGGATCATTACTGCCAAGGTAGACTAATAACACAATTACTTTCATAAGAAGTTCTTATTTTGCTGAATTAACAGAAACTGCTAGATGTACAATTTAATATGCAAATTGAAAAAGGGAGTTGCAGAATTCTGGCAAGATTTCTCCTTTTATTTGTGTGTGCTCATTATTTTAAAAGGAATCTAGATACACATCTTCAACTTAACTAACTATTCTTTCTTTCTTTCAAGTAATGGCTTCTCATCATAATTGCTACAAATTGAGATTTCCAAAATTGCTGAAGGGAGTTAAGTGTTCAATTCACTATAAAAGCCAGAGGGAGAAACGTGTGTTAGACCAAGCCTGAAATTCAAATGTTCACCCTCACACTGTGAAATAAATGCCACCTGGATTTTAATTAACCCCTTTTATTAAAGGACTTGAAAGCATTTATGAAATATTTCATATTTTAAAAATCCTTAGGATTTTTTGTTAAAAAGATATTGTCATCTAGGAGGTTAAGATACTTCTGGTAGTTCTTGTATATAAATCTGTCTTTTGAAGTCTTTTAGAATTACAATATTACTTTAGAATATTTTTAAAGAGATATATTTAAAAATGAGGGATGGAATATTGTTTTGAATGTTATATGACTCTAGAACCATATTGTGTTTTGAAACAGATTTCAGTTTCACTGTAAGCTACTTCTTTCCTTTAAAAGTTTTTTTAAAGTGTATTTTTACTGTGTATTAGTGGAAAAAAAAACAAAAACAAAACATAGAGCAATAAATAGTTTCACAGATATGTAATTGTGCCAAGGGACAGCTTTGGGTATGTGAGGATCCAGTGTTACTTCAAGCTAGGAGGATAAATTGTTATGTGAAATATGGCAGTCAAGATTTAGTCCTTGCCTTCCCAATTGGACATTTGTCATTTCAGCATTTAATTTAATTTTGCTCATTTAAAATTGGAAGCTGATTTTTCCTACATTCCAGCTTGAATTATTAAGCTACCAAGCATAAGTAGTCATTTCTTTTTTTCATTAGGACAATGCCTAAGTTTGACCTGAAAATCAGACCTGAGGTCTGCAATGTCAGAAACTTCTTTTTTTTTTGATATTTGCTGATACAACAAAATACCAAAACTTTTATATGTGTCAAGATTTTTAATGCAATGTTTGGAGATTGTTTTAAATGGCCTGCTGTCATTCTGATTGCTATTTTTTACTGTACACCTTCCAGCAGGAAATGCTCTTGGAAAACATTGCATCACTTCATGCAGTTTCCTTAAGACTCAGGTGCCCATTCCAGCTTACTGAGAGAGGATTCCCCTGGAAAACTCTTCTGGAGGTAGGGAGGGGCTTGTTTTCTCTCCTTAAGATACATGGTATTGTGTTCTTATCAAACAAACACAAAGGAAGATGTCTGCTCTATTTTTTTCTATTTTTCTAGAAGGGCCCCAGGACTGAGTTGAAGCTGGTGCTTAGCCATCCTGAGAAGTTTTTTTTTTTTTAGTCATCACCATTTTAAGACCATGCCTGCACAAATATATGCAAGCACATACAGCAGACTGGATGTTCTAGTTCTTCCTTATGTCCTTATATGAAAATAGTTACTATTACTGCATTTGTGGTGAAGCTCAGCCTTGGATGAGGCATCTTTAAAAAGATGCAGCCATGTGCTGTAAATCTGCTCAGTCTTCTGCAAAGTTTTAATTTAAGCTTAAAAGCCAATTTATCAACACCTGGAGATTCTTCTGATTAAATAGGAGACACCTAAGGAGGTCAGGTGTCTCCAGACTTAGGGGGTAGCTGAGCTGGATTTTAGGATTACAGTTAGTTGTCAAAGATTCCTCTTTGAGAATCAAGTTGCTTCTTTTCTAAAATGACCACATGGACTAACTGGCCCTACTTACACCAACAGAAAGAATTTTGTGGAATATGTCCTCAACAATGTTTTGAAATTTATTTATTTCCCCAACTGGCATTGGTAAAGGATGGAACCAGTCCAATCAAATAAATCAGGATAAATTAGGATAAATATTTGATCTTAGTCCAGCAGGTAGAAGTGCACATGACTGTGATTTGTGCTTTCAAAACTTTGGAGAACAACTTCATTTATGAAAAGTGTGGCACTGCAGCTTCCCCACCCCTGTCTCCAGGTGTGTAACACCTACTGCCTTTCTGCAGGCTCATCATCAGGCAGTGAATAGAAAGGTGATGAAGAAATGAGAATTAAAGAATGAAAGTGCTAATAATCCTAGACAGACACAGAGTCCTAACAGTGCTTAGCAATACCATTTATTTCATATTAGGAAAACCAGTGGATGAGAGACTGATATTATTGGACCATGCATCCTTAGGTGCCAAAGGCCTAGATCCTGGAAAAGCAGATCTCATTAATTAAGAGCAAAATCTGAATTTCTGAAAATAACTTGTGTTGCTGAAACTTCCAGCAGGTTAACAGATATGGCTACAAGGATAGCTACAAAGAGACCTCATGTCCCTCTCTGACCATTTTTCATGCAATTGACCATAAAATAGCTCAGAATTGGAAGTTCTGGGGCTTCATTAGTAGTAGTAAGACTGTATTAATGCACTGCTTCTACTCAAGCTAATTAGCCCTGCTACATACCTTGAGTACTATCCAGGCATAAATAACTGCAAATACTTATTCCATATGAAAATATTACTAAGGACAGTAAAAAAAAAAAAAAAAAAAAAAAAAATCACTTAAAAGTGCCCTAGAGTCTTCTTTTATATAAAATCCTGTGTCATTATCATCGAGTTCAGGCTACTCTTGCTGAGATCATATCTGTTACTTCAGTATAACCAGGGAGTGCCAGCTACCTCATGTATTACCAGCAATCTAAGAAGTAATGTTCTTGTCAGGAGGAGCAGCTGCTCAATTCATCTTACTATGCCCAATCACAACCTTGTATAATAATGCTGTGCTCCTCCAGAGGGGAACAGAATGTTTCCTTTTGTCTTCATTTAGTGTTTGCCATTTCCCCTTTATAAATAATATGCTGCAGTTAGGAACCCTCATGCTGGTGAAATTAAAAAATTGTTTTCTGTTTGGCACCCAAGGACCTGCAAGACAACATGAAGAACTGGAGCATGCGACCCCTTTTCAACAAGAAAGAGTTGAAAGCCTGCAGTTTAGGCTTGGCTACTAATTTGCCTTTTAACAAATGGCACATTTGTCTTCTACCACACATTCCCTGTTCCTTGCTCTGGTGGTGTCCCTGCAATACCTGTGGGGAACCTACAGCCAGGGAAGAGGGGACTCTGCCTTAATATGTCTTAGTCTGAGCATGCAAAACTGCAAAGGAGGCTGCTGCAACCCTGGCAGCCTCCAAGGAAATATTATTCATTATGTATTTACAGTTATTGGATTAAAACTCTGTAATGTGCTCTGTTCAATTAATAATAATACAGAGCGGAATGAGCTATGAGATGCATTGTGCCTTTTAAAAGATCTAATATAAGAAAAGACAAGCAGTTTGTCCTAATGAATGCATCTAATTGGTGCACTTTATTATAAAACACTGGAACAGCATTTTTCACGAGGCAGTTCTATTTGTAACAGGCTGTCTTCAGCACGTCAGGGTGTAATAAATGTGCTACAGACTAGAACTGCTGATTAGTATTTCTGGAAGCCCAGGAAGTTAGTAGAGATTGTTTGCCACTGCAGAAAGACCTTCCAAATCCTTTCAGAGGACCTGCAGCACTGTGATCTGTTAGGGATGCACCTATGTGATGCTCCTTTTGGAGCCAGCCCACTGGACATGTCTGAAGCTGTGGTACCCAAACAGCCAAAACAACAAAAAAATGCTGGCTTTGTTGTACCCCTGGTGATTTCCATAGTGCTGATATATAAAAAGGGGCTTTCAATAAATACTGCCTTCAACACTGCTTCCCCAGCAGCAGCTTGAGACAGACATGGTTTATGTATGACTGTAACTCACTGTCCACATCACCCTTTGTTCATTTTTGATGAATGTAAAGAGGAAGAAAGAAAGGATGCACATGCAAGATTTCTTTTGAGGTATAAGAAACAAAAAGCCTTAGAGGCACTTTTAAAACCACACCTTAAAGCCTTAGAGGAAAACAGTCAACAGTGAATATTCCTTTGGCAGGACCCATATACAGAATGACATGACAGTGTTTAAGCAAAACAGTTTAGATAATACTCAATCTATGCAGAAATCAAATCTATGCTGAAGAAATAAAAGACTATGAAAGGAGTGAGCTTTGACCTAGAGTTCTTTTGTTTTCACTCTCAATAACTATCAAGAAGCTTTTCATGCCTTTAAATCTCAGAAAACTGTACCAGTAAATGCAGCTCATTTTATTTTCATGTTTTTGAAATAAAGAATGCAGAGAAAAGCTTCTGTGGGGAAAACAAACATGCTTTCAGGTGCTGGAGACACTTCAGTCTTTCTAGGATGCCTTTTGGTCTCATCAGTAGCTTCATCTCCCTTGGTATTCACTGCTGAAAGACACACCCCACTTTTCCAGCTGGGGCTGGCAGTCCATCAGCCTGAACCTGGGAATGTCTCCCAGCTTTATGGTGTTATTCAGCCTAACAGCATTAATCTGCCTTAATACAGTTTCCTATAATAAGATGGATCCACCCCATTACTTTTACTAATTTATCTGAAAGAACAGAGACTTCCACCCTGGTTGCTTGGGCATTGTCCTGGTATCTGCAGTGCTCAAATCCTGCTGATTCTGAGTAATGTAAAAGAATAAATTATACAGCCATACAGGGAGAGTGTGACTGTGTATTTACCTTCATTAATACCCCTGTCTCTGAGAAAGGCAACTTTATGATGAGGGAGTAGCACAAATAGGTCAGGAGTTATAAGTAAACACACTTTGTGTATCTATTACCCTTAGGAGTCTGGACAGAAATGTTCAAATAAGGCAAAAGGAGAAAGTAGGCATAAGGCTGCTGCACCCCTTTTTCTGTCTCACAGTACACAAACTGATTGGCCTCAATTATCCTGTTACACTTCCAGACCAACCAGTTTTGGCTAACCAGCTCATGCCAGGGCCCATGTTTTGCTGAGAGCAGCAGGGGTAAGTCAAAGTGAGAGCACCAGGCAGCAGGACAGGTGAACAGAAAGAGCTGGAAGGCTCTTCAGCCCCCATGGCTTGCAAATTGCTGCCTGCAGCAGCCACAGTGTTTTGTGCAGTGTCCCCAGAACCCACCAGCTTGCAGAAATGGGACAGACTAAGCCTCCAAGCCTGAGAGTACAAAACATCTGCCTGAAGATGTCCCTGCTCATTACAGAGGGTTGGGCAGCAAGGGTCTCTTTCAACCCAAACCATTCTTCAGCTCTGTGATCTTACCCAAAAAGCTTTTGAAGTGGATTCAGCTGCAGCTGGACTGCTGAGGATTTTCTGCTTCCTGGTGTGATGCAGAGGATGCCTGTGATGGAAGAGGAAGGGTCAGCACTTTCTCTCTTTGCTAGGTAACCAAGTCTTTTTTCCCTTTATGATATCAAGAGTTTTATACCAAGCAATGAAATCTTATAAAATCTTCACCTGAATGGTGAAGAAGTTGACTAATGTATAGACTAGTCTGAATAAAAGGTGGTGGAGCCTCAGTTTGTTGTGTTTATTATATTCTTTAATAAGCTAAGGAAACAAAGTTGAAATTGTGGAGTGTATTGCCTTGTAAATTTGAAAGATCTGAAAGGACCATGACACAGGCAAAGCTGCATGGAAATCCTGCTGTCACTCTGTCCTGGCTGCCCATTCTGGTCTCAGCTTAAATCAACGTGTAATTGATGGCATTGACAGCAAAATGGCATAGACATATCAATTTCACAGCATACTTACTGTACTCCTGCTAGCCCTTTCTGGCCAAGGCTGGCTGTTGTGGAAATAATTATGTTGATTAAACAGGTCCAAGTGACCCTGCAGCAGTGAGCTGTGCTGCCTTTGAGACACTCTACAGTATCTGCACAACTATGATTTTCTGTACCTTCTACCTAAATATCTATTCCCTACTTTTCAGTCTATTCCCTACTAATGCTGATCCTGGCTGGTACAAACTGTGCCTTCTGTTCTTCCACCTCCACCTGTTTAGGGGCAGCAGCCAGGACATGGTGTGTCAGAAGAGTGCATGGGAATGATTTTGGAAGGATTTACCTTCATGCCATGGTCTCTTCATGAGACACTGAACTCCCAAACGTTATGTAATGCTCAGAAAAAGACAGCAGCCCTTGCAGATGGTTTGGCATCACAGGTCCCTCAGGAATCCTGATTTCATGGGGGGAAAAAAGTATTTCAAGAAATAAACTCTTCAGGAGAATTGTGAAATTCTCTGGGGACTTCAAAGACCTGACTGTGCAATAGCTGGTGTGTGGCCCCTTGACATTCAACAGACAGCAAGGAGAAAATCAAACCAAACCCAACAAAAACAAGAACAAAAGCTTTCTCCTTTTTTCCTTTGATGACAAGATATAAAAGAAATTGTGAGCTTCCTTTTTAAAAACAGTGGTCTTAATTAGGATTTCTTACACTCTGGAAACAATCTCCTTAATAGGTCATAAATAAATTATAGATATTCTGCATACACAGTAAAAACACAAACTTGAATTAGCTCAGCCTGATGTAAAATATCTGTATATCTTGTAAATCAAACTCTGTCATCTAAAGGCATGTTTTGCCCTGCATTTTCAATTGATTGAGCCTGAACTTAAATGTTCCCTTTTGGGTCAGAGGCTGGGATTGGCCTTTTAACTTGCCTTGCAAGAGCTTGCAGGCCTGAACTTTCTCAAGCATAAATGTCAATACAGCAGTCAAAGTGTTTGGCTTATTCCAGTTAAGACATATATGTATTTCCATATATGGGAAAATATAAATTTAAAAAAAAAAAAAACCTCAACTTCTGTCTATTGTTAGAATATATGCCCACATACAAAATAAACTGAAACATATGGGGGAGACTCCTCTACATGTTATCTCTGGAATACACACTGTACTACAATTTCTTGGAACAAGCACATAATACATAAATATTTCTGACTGTAGCTTATGAAAAAGACATGCATGGTATATGATTATTACAAACTAATTTTTCTGTCTCTGAAAGGTTCATGATAATTTTGTTTTCCTCAGTGTTTTTGAAGAAAAAGTACAGGATGCAAAAAGATATCTGAAATATGTGCAGAAAGGTCAAAAATAAAATGGAAGATTATACACACAGAAAATAATGAGAACTTTTTAGTAAAGGAACTATTATTTACATTTCAAATATTTTATTATCCCTTTGGTTTGAGCCAAAATTCAGGTTGTTTTTGCAGCAGAAGGTCTTTCAGAGCTTGCACAAATCTTCTCTAGCTGAACAAAGGAAGAAATGTGTAATGGAGGTAAGCATCTGCTCAAATTTCCAAGTCTCTTGCAGTCATCACTTAATCCCAAAGCACCTTAGTGAACCAACTGTACTCCTAAATTACTGTTCTTTAAACCAGCACTGTGAGTTTAAAATGTAACAGCTACTGTACATCAACCTGCTAAAATAACCACTTTGAATGATTTCCCTTTCCCTAAGAAAGAGACAAAAGTCTCTAGTGTTTTGGGAAGTGAGTTTTCCACTATCCCAAGTTTCTTATTTACTGAAACTGAGTTAATACATTTTAAAAGGACTGAAAGTTCTATTTTCAGGTAGATTACAAGGCTTGATTATTTGAAATTTCATGGGTCTTGATGTTAATTTTTTATATCTTTAACTTGATTAAGCTTTTTCCCTCCATGATCCAAACATGGCCACTTTCTTCTACATAAGTGAATGAAAATGAACTTTTTTATTTAGGAATTCAATCATTTAAATTCAAGAGTTCCAATATGGTCTCCTCACAGGGGTAGCAAAAGTGCCAAACATTCAATATATTTCATAGCTAAAGCATTTTGCTTTCAGAAAGTGAAATCTTTGTTACTTTATCATCATTCTGTGTGGATTAATAGGATTCTATAATTTTGGGCTGGCTGGAGTTCAGGGCTGAGAGAGCTACTCTCTGTTCAGGATACTAGATAAAGTTAAGCCCCATGTGACAGAGAGTATACTTCTGCCAATGTACTTTATATAATTAATTTCCATATAAATTATTGTGCATAATAAAAATAAAATTCTAAACTTACCTATCAATTTTGGTAACTTGGAAAGACAGCAAACATAAACTTTAAATTGTACGACTGTAGGTGCAGGGAGAGAGCTTGATGTCTCTGAATCTGAAAAAAAAAAAAAAAAAAAAAAAAAAAGATTTCTGAATTTAAGGGTGTTTAATAAATATTTGCTTAATACCATCCCTTAAACAATTTTCCTTCTCTGATTGTCAACTGTTTCTGTAAAAACCCAAGCCCAAATTCCAAGTGTTCAAATGGGGAGCGACAGGTTATTTTCGTCACACACAGTTTAGTTTGGGAAACAAACAGATTCCTCAGAAATGCATCAATGTCCCAACAGCCCAGCAGTGAGGAAGAGAGTGAGTAAAGAGAGAAAACAGCCAGTGTTGGTATTGGTTTGTGCTGCCAGCTGTCCATACACCACAGTGAATCCAGAGGAAAATATTCATCCCGAAATGCGGCTGGGCGCTGTTTGATCCGTGGCACTGGGGCCACCTTTGTCCAGGGAGCAGCCTGGGCTTGTGTCAGTGAGCAGATGGATGTCACCACGGTCACAGATGTCACTTTGTGCTGGGCTGCAGGGCACACCTGGTGTGCCTGTCTGAGGCAGGACGGATCAGCTTTCCTGGACTCTGTGGCAAAGCTCAGCACACACACGGTGTGAAAGTGTACAGGGCTATAAATAAATACCAAAATAGATCTCTGCCTCTCCTCTGCATTTATTCATGAAATCACCAGGAAGGTGATGCTACAGGTATGTGTGCTTCTGAATACAACAGGTGTACTCTCATACCAGCCAGGCCCATATCTGCTGAGCCAAAAAACATGCCTGAGGCCTGCTTTGAAGCCCATGGCCCTTTAGAACTCAGACACTTTCAAAAAGAAACATCTCCAATGTCATATCTGCATCCATATTAAAGCATGTGTAGACAGAAAGGTTCCTAGAGTAACTAGATCCCAAGCAGGGTGCCCTAGAGTGTCTAAAACACTGTGGGTGCCACCTGGCTTAAGCCATAGATCCCAGAGATTGGTGGTGGCTGCATCCAGTTTACTCTGGACTTTAAGGGTTGCATAGCCCCAGAATAGTCAAGGGCTGTCTGGAATGGGCACCAGACATCTTTCTGCTCTGCAAATATGAGCAAAAGTCAGTTCTCTTACTCTGTAAATAGTGGACAGCCCCAGGCCTGCTGAGCTCTCCTGCACATCAGCAGGCTGCATGCCAGGATCTCCCCTCCAGCAGGAATCCTCCCAAGGTTAGTCCTTGAGACTAAGAGACTTTTTTGTCACAATAGATTCTCTGCAAGTGATTAATAGCATGCTAAGCTTTGAAATCTTACCTAAGTGATATAAAGTATTGATTGTGCATATATAATCCTTCAGACATAAACCACTGACCATGTCTGGGACTAAGAGTGGATCCAGGCTCCCCTCAGACAGAATTTTGACTCCATCCATGACACAGTCACACTGTTTCACAGGAGTTCAGAAACTGAAATAACCAGGCTGTGTCCTCTTCAATTATTTATTTCTCATCTACAATCACTACATCTCCAAGGATATGAATGTGATATTACTCAGCTGTTTATTCCTCATAAACCATTTTACTACACTTAGGTATGTCAAATCAACAGAGAAATCTGTAATAGGCTTATTAAAACAGGTCATTACAGTCATCTTATTGCTCAAGATTGATAACAGGACAGAAAGATAATAAAACGTGATGTTTCAAAAGCAAGCAATAAAAAAGTCACAAAAGAGCAGAATAAAAATTTTATTATGCAGTGTCAGGAATGTAAATAGTTTCAAAAGTGATATTGTCAAGCCTTTCAAGACCCATCTCTTGGGGCAGTCTGTTCTCAAAAAAGACAAAATATAAATAAATTCACAGTGCAGACTGTCAGTATATTAAAAAAAGTACAGACAATATTCTGCTCAATAATCTATATTGAGTTGCATCAGATTAAATAATGGACAGCAATTCTGAAAACATGCTACAGGACCAAAATTTGTTCTACCACAGGAATATATAAAATTTGTTACTTTGGCAAGTAACATCCTGACACAGCTAAAATTATTAGTACCTCCATCTATACTCTGAAAACCTTTTTGTGTTTTTGCTTTTTTTTTTTTTTTTTTGTTTGGGTTGGTTGTCAACACTTTGGAAACACTCCTTATCCATAAAAGCAACACACCTCTTTTTTATTGCATAATTATCTTCCCAGCTTTATTTACAGAAAAGTCTTCCCAGCACAAATATTTATGCACAAGATGATGACATTCTTTCAAGAATATATTCACAGGGGGGCTTGGAAATGCACTTCCTGGGGAAATTTTGAAGAGCTGAATGCTGTTACTTAGCTGCTGCTGGTCTGTGACCTTTCTGGTACCTGGATATCCGTTCCAGCTAAAGTGAATCTGGAACTGAATGAAAATTCCTGTGCAAAGGATCTTTTGTGTCCTCTTTTTTTTATTTTATTTTATTTTATTTTTTTTTAAACTTTTAATTTAGTGTCTAAATTCCACTTGCATTGTATTTTAGTCATATATGGAATTCCCTTTACAAAGTCTGGCCCTTATGTAACAATCAAGTGTGCCACTTTATTTCTGATATTTTCCATTTTTTTCTATATTCAGTTATATGCCACAAATAAAAAAGTAAATTAGGTTTGGGGTTTAACACTTATCTTCTATATCATCAGTAGTAACAGAGCAATTGAACTATTGTCCTTTCTTTAGCTGCTGAGATGAATAACTCAGTTTTGAAAATTTCGGCATTAAAAATTGATTTGAAAAGGCAGTTTAATTTTGACAACATATAAATTCTTGTAGCAAAACAAAAGCAATTTTGACCTTTGAAACTGTGCCAAGGTTTTTGAAGAAAAAATGGATTTTTTTTGTGAAATAATATTTTTTGCAATGAATGCATTTTTAATGTTTGTCCTGCCAGCTTGCTTTCCTGATTGTACATAGGTATTATTGGAGCCAAAATGGTTGCCCACCTTTCCACCAGAACAACTCCTACAAATACTAAGATATTTGAAAGATGTCATTTCATAACCAATGTCCTTAAGTAAGACACAATTTTTTTTTTCCTTCTTTGCCTTTAAAAATTAAACCTCATCATTTCATAAATAGAAACAAGGAAAAACAGTTCAGCTTCTCAAAACTAAATATGACAGAGGACTAAATACATCCTAAAAAGAGAGCAGAGGTCCAATCTGATGCTGAGAGAGTTGCTTTGAAGCAGGTTTTGTCTCACTGGTCTCTGGTTTATGGTGTCTGGTTGAAGGATGACACATTATTGGAAGCACGAGCTCCACACATGCATCAGGAAGTAATAATGATTGTGGAAAGTGGAGATGGAGTGATGAGACTTTGGCTAAGAGAGCAAGTTTTTGATGAATTAAAAAGCATAAAAATATATTCTCTTGCACACTGGGAATTTAGGGTGCATTTTATCACTCAGAGGAGCCAACACTTTGCAGGATTAGGCAAATACCAATTCTGCAGCTGTTATTCATCAATTTTTGCAGATAGTAGATAAAGCTAAAGCAGAGTCTCACCATCTTAATTTTTTTCCTTACTCCTAGGCCTTCCATTTTTCATCTTGACAGTGTTTCTTTAGAGAAATGATACAGTATAAACACACCTTCTGAAGGAATTAAGAGAGACAAATACTGAGAAGTACTGCAGAATTCTTACATTCTTGCCTGAACAGAGCATATCCCACAAATAAAAGGAGAGGGCAGCTTGCTGCTCTTGGATTTTCCCAGTATCCCTGCTCTGAGAAGCAAAGGAACCAACAGAAGGAGGTGAGCAAGCCACTTAAAATTAAAATAAAAGAGAGATGGATCCACACCAAAACTTTTGGAACAGATATTAGAATAATTTTCTTATGTTGCCTATGATTCAGGCACGCCTGATATTTCACCAGAATGTAACATTCTTTATCTGATAATTCCAGTGTGCTTTACACATTAGAAGTGCAATTAATAGAATATGTACCAAGCAATTAGATGACCTGTTGTGACCTTTCAATTTACACTGGGACAAAGACACACACTTGGAATTCAGTAGTAGACATTTTCTGGCACTCACACAGCCAGTTTAATGGAGCTTGGCAATATTTAAATCAAAAGGGGAAAGATGAAAGCTAATTAAGGCCAATATACTAATGCTCAAATAATTTGTATTAATAGAAATTAAAAAGAAAGGGGCAAAAAGAATCCGGTATTACAGGGAGTGAACATATTTTTTCTCTACTAATTTAAATGCCACTATGGGATAATTTCATTGTTGGCTTGTGCTCATATTGCATGACTTTTATTAACATGAATAGGAGCACTGAATTGATCTAGAGGAGACTGGAAATAAAGTACCACATTATTTTTGATCACAGTTGAACACAATATAGGTTGTCTCTTCATATTTAAGTATCTCAACCACTCAGCAAAAACCCTCCCAAAGCTTTTCATGTCTCCTTGCTGTGTTAAACACTGTATTTCAGGTTAAAAGTACCCTCAAATAAGGAGCAAATGGTCATTTTCAGAGGGAAGTGCTCACTTCTCCTTTTCAACCCCACCAAAATGAGGGACAATTTCAAGATGGTCAATTTGAGACCATGGCTCATCTTACCAGGAGATGGCAATAAATCAGCAGTTTGGTTTGTTAGAGAATGGTGGTCTTTTTCAGAATTCTCAGTCCTGATAAATAGTAGGTTTGATGAAAACAATTTAAAGTTTGAAATACATGCTGAGGTATGTTGAGAACCTCTGGGATCTATCCCAGGTTCTGATGAAGATACAAAGAAATATTTCTAACTCTGCTAATTTTGTTTGCAGTCAGATGTTCTCAACTGATTTGAGGTATGAATTATTGCAATGATAGTAGTAGTAGTAGTAGTAGAATGAAACAACATGTCAATTATCACAGTTTCCTCCAGATAAGACCCCATTTTGCCAAATAAAGATGAAAATAATATGTAGCTCAAAAACTGAAATAAGTTTCCATAATAATTAACTTTGAGAATTTACCATCAATGTTCAGTCTCAGAGATTCAATGACATTTTCTTCTCCTTTTGTAGTCTCTACACAAATCAGACTACCTCTATGGACATGCACTTTGCTAAAAATTGTTTTGTTTTTTTTTCAACAAGTACTTATTACAAATTAATATGGTCCACTATTTGTCAAGAATCTTGGTAAAAAAAAGTCATTGTGTTACTCCACAAGTTTTTAATTATATTCTTCCACCAAAATCATAATTTAAAGACAGTTTTACTACCATGTACAATTTCTTGGGGACAGGAGAGTCTTAGAAAACTGAAATGCTGGTAGTGAAATGAAGAAATGTTTTCTTTTCACCCATTCTGTCTCTCTTGAGTTCACTTGAGGCTCAGCTATGCAAGTCAATGACAAAGCTGGCCCTTGACCCTGTGTGACACAGCCCAGTCTTACAGAATTTCATGTTTGTGTTTGTAACCTAGCTGGTATTCCTGCTGTGGGCTTCCAGGACTGCCTGCATGCTTTAAAGGAAGGTCACAGCTCTTCCAGGATCATCAAACCACCCTGGTTTGAATCAAGATGGGAAACATGAGGGGAATGTTCTCCTGAAAGATAAAAAACCACATAACTTCTGCAGTGCATCCCAAAACAGGAGCATCATTTTCCAATTCCTGCAGATTTTGTGGCAATTCTGAACTTTGATTAACTCAGGACAGCACAAAGTGCTTTTGTTTTATGGTCGAGGTCAGGCCAAATATTTCTTGTCATCTGCTTAAATAAAAAAGATTTCTTTCCAGACAGATCATCTGTCTTTCTAGAGCACATTGCAAAATCTGATCTAGTGTGAATTTCACTGAATTGTACTCTGATATTTATATGGATATGTTTAATAGCATGTTTTGGAAGGTAAAAATCACATGCTGAAAAGTTAGGAAAAAAGATAGGATAGGGAGAAGTCAAGGAACTAGCAATTGGTATTTTCTTCTAGGAAATCTATTTGCCATCTATGTCTTGAAATATTGCATACTGGGTTATCTAAGTGCTGTTTGAAATATAGTTAATTTATTAATCTGGCTTTGTTTCCTGTGGAATGTTTCAACTGATGCTAAAGTAATTAATCTGGTAGTAAGATGCCAAAAACTTTTAAAGGTTGTAAACTCTGTAGTCCTACAGTATTGCATACTCACCCTTGGGACAAAAAAGAAATGTGCCCTATCTTGATGAATTATATTATTTTGATTGTACATAAACCCTTTAACTGCTTTAAAATATGCTTATCTTTTCAATTCTGAAAGCAAAATCTAAGATTAAGAATACTAGTATTGAAAATTTCAAAGGTGAAGAAATGATTTGACAATTTTCTTCTCCCTTTTGGATAATATAGAGTGGACTCCTAAAAGAATCTAAAACAAAACAAAACAAAAAAAAGAATTGAAACTCTTAAAAGCCATAAGTAAAAGTAACAACAAAAAGAATTCCATTTGCCTGATCTACAACATAACAGTCTGCAGCTATTTAAAGAAGCTTTCAGAGAGGGTGGTGCTTATTTATAATGCAGAGGAGAATATGTCTAAAAGCAACAAATGCAAAGAGTTTGAACCACAACAATAGCTGAGCTAGAAACATTTCCCTAATGAGAAATAGAGTAGATTCCAGGGGACTTATATCTGGGGCATTTTGGAATTTGTGATACTGGAAATTCATAGAAGGAAGTCAGTCAAACATCTTCCAGTAGTCTGTATCTTCAGGTAATAGTAGAATTATCAGAATTAGAGTGGGTTGGATCTTGAAATCTTCTAAGTTTCAACCTTCCTGTTATGGGCAGGGACACCTTCCTCTAGGCTGAGAGCTCCATCCAGCCTGGCCTTGAGCAATTCCAAGGATAAGGCATCCGTGATGTCCCTTGGGAAACCTGTTCTAGCACCTCACCATCCTCACAGTAAAGAATTTCCTCCCAGCACCTAACCTAAACCCATTCTGCTTCAGTCTGAATCCATTCCCCTTGGGAATTCTACACACTCCCTTCAGGAACTGGGAGGCCACAATTAGGTCACCTCAATGCCCTCTCTTTTTCAGGTAAAAAAAAAAAAAAAAAATCAATTTTCTCAACCTTTGCTCATAGGAGAAGTGCTCCATCCCTCTGGATTAGTTAACCCCATGGCAGACCCTGCAGCTCTGTCTTACACCAAGATTTTAATGCAGCAGAAAGAGCTGTCACTAGACAAAATGGGTTATTATCTAAGATTTCCAGATCTTTAAAAATGCTTTAAACACTCTATTTTACAGCCCCTAGAAAGGTTTTGAGGGTTTTAGATATACAGTGTCAGGCTTATTCTTGTCATTTTCATAATTGTTCATAAGCATTTGAAGATAAGTGCAAAGATCAGTTGTTACTCTGGATTTTTTTTCGTCTGGTGCTTCTCTGCTGTTTCAGGTTTTGCATTCTCCTTGTACTTTGCTGTTAAGTATCCTTTTTATTTAATGCTCTGCTCTGCAGTTAATTGTATTCTGAGAACTTGAAGGCCTCTCAGACATTTGAAAAAACTTTTTTGTTTTTAATGTTTTGGGGTTTTTTTTGTTGTTGTTGTTTTTTTTTTTTTTTTTTTTTTTTAACTAGCCAGGTGGCAACGTTATTGTTCTGCCAATTTGCAGAGCTGGATTGAGGAACCAGCTGAGATCTCTCAGCCAGAAATCCACACTGGCAGCTTTTGGCACTTGCTCCTGGCCAACCACTAGCACAGGGAGCACTCTTGAACTTGTGAGAGGGTGGCTTGATTACAGAAAGCAGCTCTGAAAAACTCCACATTGCATCAAGTGGTGTCTGGTCCTGGAAACCCTCAAGGTCAGCTGAGGGGAAAAGAGAACTTTTTCTCTGTGCAGGTTTAAATGTCCATTTTATTCTTTTTCTCCAGTAAGAAAAGAATCCATTGTTTATTCATGTTTATTTATTATGATTTCTAATGTTCTTCCCTCATTTCTGAATGCACACATACATTGCACTTGGCTGTGTATCCAGCAGTTCCAAGTTTGACTTCTGCTGCCATGAGAATGTTTTTATCAATGGCATCCCATGGGAGTCACTGTTTCTGCAGTCACCTTTCTAAAATACTGGTCATAATGGCAGAATTTACCCAGAGGAGAGCAGTGATACTGCAAGATAAATGGATTTCCTAGTTTTATATATGGATGAAAATAAAATTAACATTTAAAGATAATTATTACACATTTCCATCTCCCATCACAAAAAGATCCTGCTATTTTGCCCTTTACAATTCCACACCCTCTCCTACTGATGCTGCACACAAAACATTTTACCATTAATTCCATTTCTCTATCAATTTCTAAATTCAACCAGCTTTAATTCAAACCAAAGTTTAGCATTGTTTGATTTTCTCAGTTCAGTAGTTTACTGCAGTGATCCTATTCAGATCAGAAGTACTAATATTGTTAGGTTGAAAGTTGCCAATGGTGTGTCTGTTTGATGTATAAGCTTTCAAAGCCTCCTTGAGAAAACTGTGCAGTCTTTTAGTTCTAAAAATTAAATTTCTGAGGACCATGAAAAATTTGATACACCAGTGGGAGGCATCATCTAAGGTATGGTTTAGATTTAGAACTATATTTATACTGATCAAAGTTTTGATATTCATTCACACTAGCCTTTATGTCTCAGAATTATTCACACACACACACACACATATATGTACATATATTTTTATATATGAGATGCCCAGAATGATCTGCTTTATTTTGAACATCTTCAGAAGGCTGTACACAACTATTCATTTCCATTTAGATTAAAAGCCACCACCTTATGAAATAATTGGTATCTGTTCTCTTCTCCTTTTCCCCAAAGTCTGATATATAAGGGCTTGTGTTCTTATATTCACTCCTTACAATTTTTTCTTTTTGGGGTCCATGAAATTGGTGTCTGTTTATCTCAGTGGAAGCAAGTTCAGGTCTGTTTACTCATCCTCATGGCTCACACTTCTTTTACCCATCTGTTAGGTGGCTTGTGAGACCTACACCTACCAAACACTGCTTGTGGCAAGCTGCATTTTCCTGGTTTACTCTTTCTGATTCTGTGGTTTATTAAAAGCCTTTCACTGCCCAGGGATAGCAACAGTGGCTCAGATTAATTCTTTTTGGTCTTTAGCCAATCAAGCAGCTAATTTTGTCACTTGGCTAATTTAGTGATGTGCCAGCAAAATCCATAATTACAGCTAAAAGTATTTGTACTTCTGTTGCTTGCTAAGTTAAGGTGACTCTGTGAATACTGTGTATTCTTCTGCCCTTCAGTCCAGAGGAACATATTTAATAAAAAATGTGAAAATGGAATCTATTAATTTAAACTTTTATTGCTTTTGTTTCTCTCTTAGCAGGACACTAGGCCATATCCTACTCTGAGTTACTCAGGAAGGGATTTTTTCCCCTCTGGTAAGGAAGTACAGTTCACAAGAAAACCGTTTGAGACAGAATTCGAAATCCAACTGAGTTAAATCTGTGATAAATGAGGGAAGATCATGACTTTACATATGGTGGCCTTACTGAGATGTGATACTATGTGATTTTGATGTTCTTCACAGGAAAAGGATGATTTAAGGGATGTTTTACTAAGCTTTTCCCTATTTTTAAATGAGTAAAAGTTTCCAATAAAATCTTGAAAACTATGAACCTCTTTAGAGTGTCTGTTTCTCATTATTTTCACCACCCTCCCTGTGCAACCTTCATCTTCACCAAAAATTGTTTCATATAGGACAGAGATATTTGCCCAAACATCATTACTGCAGGCTTCCCAATTGAAACTGTTTGACACAAACTTAGTAAATTTAGAGCCTGGCTGTTTGTAAAATGTTCCATGATTTCCTTATGACTTGATAGAACTGCTCAGCACTTTGGGTTGGCACCTGTCAACTTTTAGTAATCAAAACCAATCCTCCAAAAACATTCAGCTGCTTAAAAAGGAAAGAACGTGCCAATATCTGGTGGCTTTTTTCTTTTCTTTGCTGCTCTGTGGATGATAATTCCTCTTTGCCCTTCTTAGTAAGTGCAAGCCTAAAAGAGAGAGGCAGGCAAAAAATAAAAAAATAAAAAGCAGAGTGTCTGGGGAGGAAGGACTGACAGGGAAGATCCTGCAGCACGAGCCAGGAAAGCTCAGCTCCTCAGGCTGGAGCCAGGAGCAGCAGGTTTGGTACAGAATTAATCCCTGAGTACCTTCTGCTGCCACTGGAAGTATTATGAAAGTGCTAAGGGCTGCACATGTTCACAGGCTGCTTGCCCAGCTGCTTTGGGATTCAAACCCAGCTCCAAAACACACGGGATGCTGAATGCTGCTCTGCCCACATCTGCAAAGAGCACTGGGGGTTTGTGCTGGGCTGGAAACATCTCTCCTTAGCCAGCATCTGGGCAGGGGAGCAGGGAGAGCTTGTGGCTTGCCAGGGGTTTGGCAGCCTGTCATGGGCAGGGAGGAAAGGGCTGGTAAAGGGCCCCCAGAAGGGGGAAGCTGAAATAAGGCCCAACAGAGGAGTACAGAGGAGGGCAGAAAAGCACCTGGAGTGTGGAAAGGAAGAGCTCCCACTTGTTTGCATTGCTGACTCCGACTCGATTTGGAAGCTTAGCTGTCATTATGAGAATTGGATCAGAAACAATTTTGGAAGAGGATGATATTTACTTGCCAAGCCAATCCCTATCGCTTACTCTCAGTGCCAGCTCCCTCAGCTCTCAGAAATAGCCTTCTCTAATTTTCTTTTAGGCTGGAAGCAAACACCAATTCAGTAGGAGCTGTGGGTTTCCAGCACTTTTCAGGAGTAAGTATTAGATACATGCTGAACTTAAAAACTGACACATAAGTCAAGGTGGTTTGTTTCAGTATTCTGCCTTCTCTGGAAAACAAATTGCTGTAATACAAAACCGTGCATCTCACTTTGATAGTTTATTTTATTTATCCATGCTGATGCTCCAGGTAGTTCTATTAGGCAGAATTTGACACAGGTTTTTATGGCACATCATTTCTGGCGGGGCTGTGATTGAAGTGACACAGCAGGCTTCCAAAATACTCACTGAGGTACACAGACTTCACACGAAGTGATTGTGAGCACAGGTACAGAGAGATTTTCAGTGGCACCAGAAGCATTCATCCTCTTTTAGCCAAGCCTTGTGAACTTCCCCTTTCTGAATCTGCCAATTAGAGGTGCTATCTGTGTGCCTTTGTATGCTGTGCTCATCACTACAGATTCAAATTTTCACCACAGTAGCGGTGGTGCTAATGTCAAGTAAGTACATAAATAAAGAAATCCATGGAAGATTTATGGGTGTGGTTTATACTGCAAACAAGCCTGCAAACTGAGAGGATATTCTCACTTTTCCTCACTAATTGTTTTCTGTCTAGAAAGCTTTACATTATTCATATAACCTGTTCATTATGGTGGCACGTGGCTGTACCTACAGATGATCATAACCCTGCCTGTGGTCAGTGGAATTTACAGGAATTTACTGGTGGGGAATCAGCATGACATTTTATTACATTGTTAACAGATTTACCATGGCAGAAGCCCCATGCATTACAAGTCTCTAAAAGAAGAGGGATATATACAGCACTATTAGGATCTTAGTATATTGACTAAGGAATGCATTTTGCCCTAAAAGATATTTCAGTCTTTAATCTTAGGTACATGTTTTAGTGCTTAGCCCTACTGTCTTCTCTAGCCCTGAGTCATGTATTTAAGCAAAGACCTTGATTAGAGCAGCCCTGTGCTATGTCAGGCATTTGAACTAATCACAGCTACTCCAATTAAATTAATGCAGTAGGTAAATGGCATTTACTTTATGAACATATGAAAAAATCTGTACTGGAAATAAAAACTGGCCAGCAAACAGTCTGTGGGGCGACTTGTGAATGAAGTCTCATATTTCTGAAACATACACTGCTGCTTTTTAGTTTTATTCATGTTCTTCAAAGTACATTATGTACTAGGTAGGGTAAACATACATCTGGAAATGACATTTGTCTAGTCAGAAAGGACAGTAAGAAAAAGGGAGGGGTGGGAAAGTTCTATTGCCAATGCAGTATTTGATGTAATAGCTGCAAACAAATCTCAATCACAGACAGGAAAAAAACAAGGGGGAAAATTAACTGTACATGAACCATTTCTGCAAGGAGGAACAATGCTTTTATCTCTTTCCCCACCTTTTTCATATTGACACCAACATTCAATTTTCCAGATATCTATGGTTTCCTTTTTTCTGCACTCGAAAGTTTCACTGGGTTTGCGTATTTGATATAATTTATGCAAATAACATTTCTCCAATAGTCAATACATTTTACCTCTCAGATAAGGAAATTATCTAAACCTGAGTATTTCAAACTATAATATAATCAATGAATATTCAGGCACAGTATTTTAAGGAGTCTAATTAGGGATTTCTAATCATACTTTATTGTTACCAACTAAACCCTGCCAACTAGCATTAATGAAATTCAGACTTCAGATGGTTTGCTATCAACACTGGAGTATGCAGGAATTAATCACCACAAGTACCCTACCCACACAAGTGTCCTTAAATGCATCAGTAAACTTCTAGCCCAGCAGGATTCTGTATTTTCACTGTCCCAGTGGAGTCAATGGAAAGTAGTCTTCAGGATGTTTATCTTAATTTTATCCCACTTCCCTTTTTTTGGGTGAATTTTAACTTTATGTTTCCTTTCCCTCTACTATATTCATTCACATACTGTGAGATCTGTTGCCCCATTTTTTTCCTTCCCAAGCCAGTACCTTGATGCTGCAGTAATAGCTCACGAAACCTGACACAAACCAAGAGAAGTTTATGAAAACCAAAGGACAAACCTCTGTGGTTCCAGTTTGGGGTTTGGGCTGACAATGCCAGTTGTACTTCAGGATTTTCTTTTTCAACTCCCTTAATCTCTCGCTTTCTTTCCCTCCCACACCCCACTTCTCCTTTTTCAGTCTTTTTATTCTGCCTCCCAGCTTCTTGGTTATTTCACTTTCCTTTATCTTTCCTCCCTGTGCTCCAGTGCCTTTCATCTCTCCTAAACCATCCTGCAGTTCCCCAGTCCAGTTCTACCCCTCGCTGCTCTCACCCTACTCCATCACTCACCTTGTCCCTCATCTTGCTTCTGCAGTCTCTTTGACTCTACCTATGCACTTAGAATATTTTCTTGCCATCACTCTGCCAGCCTTCAGGCACTATGCACCCCTTGGCATTCAGCTTAGCAGATAGAACCTCAGGTGCTAAATTTGCAAAAGAGGATATATTTCTCCCTAGTATTCAAAATCCCAATAACAGGGATGTTTTCCACTGCAACAGTGACAACAGAAGCCCTGTTAGAGACTGCAGGAGAATTTAGTGGTTTGTTTGGTTTCCTGAACAAGACAATCTCATTTAATAGTTCTGATAAATCATACAAAGATAAAACATACAAGTACTCTATGGGAACCAAGACTTTATTTGCAAGTAAAAGACAGAGATTTGTACAGCTGCAACCTAATTTTATTTATTGCATAACCTTTTTCTATTCAAATAAAGAACCAGCATGAAAACATATTCCACCAGAAAGTCTGTGAGCAGAGATGAAAAGAAAAAAGAGAAGAGGATATAAATGTAAAATCGGTGAAAATATAAAATAATTTAAAAATATCTGTTGTTTGTGTGCAAAATGATCTTCTAGATAAGAAGATAGTGAAGGAGAACTACAGTGGCTCTCCAAAGGGGAACAAAAGGAAAAACCTGAGGAAAGACAAAATAAAGATGCTGCTTCTGCAGGAAGGAAAGTGAAACAGCAGCCTTCCAGTAAATGAAGATTCACCCAATCAGTTACCTGTGGCTGAAAGAAGCCCGGGGCTAAATTAACCCATCCTACCCCCAGATGGGGGCTGTGGCAGCAGCTGTAGCTGCTGGTCTGATCAGACACCCCAAAGCCATCCAAAGCAGCTAGCAGTTCAATTTCCTCTGCCTCTTCAAGTGGTACTCTTTATTTCGTGTCTTAAACTGTTGGGTAGCAGGTGGTTTGTACTGTTAAGCTGTTGTCACATCTCATCCCAAAGCTGCTGGTATTTCACTGACTGATAAAGTGTGACCCTTTAATTCAAAACTTCAGGGACAAGTATTGATAGCACTTTATCCTATTAGGCAATCTACCACTCAGAAGAAGATACTGTTCATTATAAATAAGGTTATCAGAATCTGACCCACAGAGCAGTGAGGTAAAACACATTACTATACTAAAAGTGTTAGTTTTATTATCAGTTTTGCTATGCAGGTATTGACAGGTTGCTGTGATAACAGAAGAAGTCCAGCACTTGACAAGAGCAAAGAAGAATTATAGAGCAGGTGCATACAGCTATCACAGGGGTGAAGGGAACATAGCTGCAAAGAGTTCAGGTAGAATCTTTATGTTGTTGGAAGAGATAAAGTCTTCAAAATGACAGAAAATAATTGCCTAATAAAGAGTTATAGTACTGCCCTAAGCTGCAGAATGAAACAATTATTTTTATGTAGCTCCTCGTCTTCAGAATCTAAAATCCTCTTTGTTGTTCTCTCATCTTTCCCTTGATCTTTGGAGACTTATTCACTGTATATGTAACCAGTATTTTTTGTTTGTTTTCTCTCCCCCAGTGGTTTCTCTATGCCTCTCTGTGATCACTTCTGCAGGGCTGTTACCTTTCTGAGTGCAACATCTCACCGTGGGCCAGATCATTGCAGGCATCTGTTATCCAGCACAGCTGACACATTAACCTGCAGATGCCCCCCCTGCTCTCCATTATTCTCACAGGTCAGCACAGTTCACTGGTGTCCCGTGATGGATGATGCAAAAGGAGAGCAGATTAGAGCATCAGGAGACGGGAGAATGACTCTGAATCTGATTAGTTTGGGCAGAAGGGATTTCATGTGATCCTAAGATGCAGCTGCAGTACAAAACGAGAGCTACTTCTCCATGTCTGTCACAGTGACTGCAAAATCCCAAATGAGCAGAGACACTGTGGGCAGTTGCTCATTTAATTAACCTGCCCTGACTATCAGGTTCCAGGGTCTAATGTCATTTGATAGAGTTTTCACTTTGCTTCTTAGATGAGATCACCCATGGAGACGGTGTGTAGGCTGGATCCAAACTGTATTTCACATGAGAGCCCAAACTCAGCTCACCTCCAAAACAGCCTGTGTGTCTCTATTTATCCAGCAATGCAGAAGTGAAAGCTCAACCCTTTTCTGTCTGCTGCTCAGTATCATGGCTGCAGCCCTTTGTCCAGTCCTCAAAATGACAAATATTTCCAGGTGTGCCCTAACAGGCTAAGGTGCCTCCAGCACACAGAGGCTGGACAAGCAGTGAAGCCCTAGAGACAAAGCCATCAGTCTCACAGCCTAAGTTTTATGTTGGAGGAAATTGCAGTTTCAAATTCCTTACCTTTTTTATAAGGATTTTTAGAATGCTGTGCCTTATAAAATTTTGAGACTCACACACACATACATCTACCTCTAATATAAAATGGGAAATTTTATATTCTGCCAAGTTAACAAACTGTGAATTGAAACTCCCTAGTATTGGGAAATAAAGCATAATATTGAGCCAGTTCAATCCCCTCACAATCACTAGTCAAAAATTCATACACTTTTTAGTGGATGCAGCAGCAGAGACTATTTCCTAAGCCTGCACATCTATGGAAGTCTTAACATTCCCAATGTATATTGTACTCATCTTGTGTCTTTTAAAATTAAGAACACTGCAAGTAACAGACTTGCAGTATAGTTGTCACTTGCCTTATCTCAGTGAGAGAGCTTTTTCTTTCACTATTTTCCCGATTGGAAAAAAGAGAACAATGCAGCAGAATGAAGAATACAAAATAGACAATTTAGCCTACAAATTTACCCTAACTTACTCAATGTTTATCCTCTGCTTTTAGAATACTGATAAGAAGATAATGATTTCCTGAGTATATTAGTTATCACCTCCCTGGGTCTTTTCTTAGAGTATTTAAAATTCACTATTCACTCTGTACAGTTTGCCACTGGTCTGTCAAAGCACACAGCACTTTGTCTGTTCTCTGACTAGCAGATGGAAAAGGAGAAAATGCCCACTTGGTCAATCCTTTCTGCAGCTACTCGTGAAAATAATGTTTCTATTATAAAGATGCTTGACAAGAAGAGAGCCTAATAATGGAAACCAAAATGTGTTAGTTTTTGAATAAATATTCTTTGAAAGTGATATGCAATATCACTGCAAGTTAAGAAAATAAATTGTCCATGATATTTAAGGGAGAGGTCTGGCTCTGGTTAGCAACATTCTATGATAAAAGCAATCATTGTATCTGATTGCCAACCAAGTATCAAATGTTCTCAAGGATTTGTTAGTGAACTAAATATGGATTACTGACTATTCAGAAGGTTTGAGGTGGCTTTTGTTGCCACACACAAAAAATATTAGGAAGATTACAACAGGCATTGGAAACTTTCCAGTCAGCCTTTTTGTGTCCCACTATGCTTTGTTAGGGATTAATACTTTAACCCTTGCAAAGAGAAGACAAAATGCCAAGTTATGTGAACACAGAAACACACCAAGGAGCAAGCATCTCATAGATTCATCAGGCTAAAGAGAAAATCTTTAAAATCTGAATAATGCAATTCTGGGCTCATTGATTTTAATGGACCTTGGATCAGGCCATTATTTCTGTCGTGATGACAGTATCTGTATAACATATTCATTTCTACAATCATGACAATGAGTTACCGTTTGATAAGTGCTTTTAATTTTAAAGGAAAAAAATATATCAGTAATTAAAGATTATCCCTTGGCATTAATTTTATAAAGTGTGCCATAAAATTCTTTCTCAAATTAAAAGAGAAAATCTAGGCAAATGGCGTGCCAGTGAAGAACTTGGTATGAGTCAACAACCCTGCTGGAAAAAGGAGGAGGAGACAGCTCAACTCCCTGTTTAGTTTTGACCCCATAGTGATCAACCTTTTCTTAATGGTGCCCTCTCAAGGTACACCATCCAAAAATACATTTCAGCTCCACTGCAATCCAGATTTCTGGCTCTAGAAATATTTTTTTTCTATGCAAGGCTGATAGTACAAAGGGCTAGTATAAAATCACTTAATTAATTGTCAGCCACTTTTGGTTGACAACAATTGTAAGACATGTTTCTTGGGATTTGGAAATTTTTTTCTTGTTACCTGAATTTATAATGAATCGAATTTCAACTACCTGATTTATTTTTATGAAGCAGGAGAAAAACATGAATCTCATTCCATAACTTCTCTAACCAAATAGGAGTGCCTTTTATGCCCCACCTAAAAATGACTAAGTTAAATGTTTCATGCAAAAAACAAACAAATAACCTGAAGATTTTTGTTCTTAGAACTATTAATGCCAAAGAAAGAATCAGAAACATTTGAAGGTAACTTTAGAACTGCTGATTTTTATATATAATGCTGGTTTTTATATATAATGCTGGTCTTATTATATTGGCAGAAGGAGAAAAGATATGGACAGAGAGAGTACACTGGAACATGACTATTTTTGTGACAGCATCTCTCTAAGGCAGAATTCAGGTCAAATGCCCTCAAATCCATTGATCCTAGTTATGGGACTGTATGAAGAAGGGTTGGCAGGTTACAATATCAAATAGAATTTAAAATTTGTAATGTCTTGGAGATGTCTCTGGGATTTTCACATTGCCCTGCTTCCCAACTCCAACTCAGCCAAGGAATGGAAAGCCTCTAGCCTGGTGTGCTACCATCACACCCAGGGGATATTGGCTGGAGAGAACAGGCTGCTAGCAGGAAGCTCAGTGGTCTTTCCTGGTTAATTAAAAAGCTAAGAAACTTTATGAGGAGGAATCACATCTAAATAAATTCCAAATTCTAAATCTAGGCTTAGAGAAGCCAACGCAGGGCCCTAAATCCAGATGTTTTCTATTAATGCAACCAAAGAACTTCATCTGACAGCTGGATCACAGTGAAAAATGCCTATGAATGTAAGTAATAAGTAATAAGCTAATTGTGTTCATTTAAGTAATTTGAAGTGTTGATTTAAGTAATATGATGATATAGCCATTTGTGCATGTTTCAAGGATTATTTCAAAGAAAGAGCACCCTTTAGCCACAAACATAAGGCATTTTGCTACTACCTTTTGTGCACATGAACAAAGATGCATATATGCACATATTTTCCTACATAAATTCCCATTGCCAAGGATGGAGAACAAAAGGAGTGTGTAGGCTGTAAATCAATGGCCGTTTGCCATTCTTTTAGTCATGAGCAACTTTGTATGGATTCAATCACTGCTAACTTCAACATCCAGAATACACCATGAAAATAATTAATTTTCTCTTTCTTAGACCCCAGAAATAAAGATTTCCACATCTGCTTTTTATGTCTAAGGTGATTTAAGTACAAGTTACACAGTCAAAAGACAAAAAAATAGCACATACAGTGTAAAACACATAGGATATCTACTCTCAGCCTAAGGAGAAATGACAATTTTTCCACCAGAACTAGTGAAGTAGAAATTCTGATTTATTGATCTTTGAGGTCAGATGTAAATATTTTCAGTTGGCTTGTTGATTTTTGTAGTGTTTGTTTTGTTTTCTGTTGCCCTTTTGAATTTATGGGAGGTAAGGTCAAAGTGTTAATCCATTAATTCAGTCAGCATTAAAGAACCCATTTTACATTTTTCTGAGCATCCTTAGAAGCTGACATTCTGTTTAATATCTGTATCAGTCATCTCTGGAAAACAATGTTATGGTAAAACTTTAAACTGTCATATGATAGGAGACAGTTGTGCTCCTGTTTTTTACTTCAGCAGAGTTTCACTAGGAAAGGATAAGAGGAGAAAACCCTGAAGGAGAACGAGATAAGTTTGCTTTCTTAAAAAAATGTCCTTTATTAATGACTCAGCTTCAATAAATCTGATAGAATTAAACTTGAGCAGTGTGAACACCACTATTTTTTATGGTTAGCAGCAACTCCCAACTGAAAGGCAGGTAACCAGTATTAAATATTATATTTGATATTCTGGGTTTTTGCACACCAAGGATTTAATTATCAGAGGACAGGTAATGTTGAGGTTCATTTCCAAAACACCATGCCCTTCCAGAATAATTGTATGATATGAATTTATTGCAATCCTTAGGTACCATATTAAACAAAATTATTACTGGTTTACAGTTGGTAAAGTAAAATCGTGCCCATGTTTCCAAGATGTTTGTTTCTCTTAAGTGCTTGGATTTGTAGTTTCCCACAAAAAGAAGAAAAAGCAACTATAATCTCTCTCTTGATGTAAGATTTTACTTCAGTAAAACTTTAATAAATACATTTTAATGCTCATATTTTGTTTGTTTACATACATATATATTTATTTATATTTCTATTTAAGTAAACTCTAAACACACAGAGATTTATAAATCAACTGTACTTTGACTCTATTGTGCCTCTCAGACCATTGATTCAGATTGAAAAGTACTACTTGATATTTCCTGGAGTGAAATCCATCGTTGTGTGATGGTCTACAAACTACTTGAGGCTCTCTTATTTCAGGGTTTAAGTAGCACTTTGGTGATGCATTGCCTTGTACAGATAGAATTTTACCTTTAAAGAACATCCCACGTCTTTTCTTGTGATAGTTTAACTGTTTAAGTGTTTTGTGAGATAATGCTGTAAAATGTTTGATGTTTCCCTCCTTCTCAGTTATGTATGTTTTTTATTCTGAGTGGACTGTTTTCCTATTTGAAAGAAGAAAAAGGGGGAAGATTTTAAAGCAAAATATAATCTATTTTTTCTTTATGTTACCAACAGTGCTGATAATACAAATCTCATGAGAAGTGAGGTGCAATCTAATGTGTAAGGAAGAGAATCAACCACATTTCTCCTTAATTATGCTATTGTGCATTCCTGATAGTAGAAATATTATTTTTCAGGAAACTAAACACAAGAACATTCAAAAAGGTGGCTGATGAACACAAATTTATTATCACCACAGCTGGGCATTGCCCCAGGTTTTCTTTTTTCCTCAGAAAAACAAACCAGCTTTTATCTACCACCAGCTTCAAAAAATACTGAATAGATCCTGCAATTCCCAGGGTACAGGAAGATAAAATAAGATTAAGATTAGAGAAATGTGTGTGAAAAGGCACTAATTGAAGAACAGGAGCACTGAGAAGAAAGGATTAAACAGATTATAAATCTAATGTACAGGGAATTGCTTCATGTATGACTGTGAATTACACAAAATGAACTGCTGTGTTGTGCAGGGGATTCTGTGATGGCTCAACAACTCTCAAGACAAACCAAGGAAGTCTTTTTCTAATTTTTTTGGTCCTGAATGGATCCAAGTATTGTGGTTCTAACTGTTGATAGAAAAGGAAGCTGGGTGAAGTGAATTTTAGGAAACCTGTCAGAATTTATTTCCATAAATATGAGGCAAATAGTTTCAAGTCCAGATGAGCAGTTTCATTACCTATGTAGCTTTCTGTCTAATGATCTTTTCTACCCTGTGAACATTTAAATATCAATAAAATATCTTCTACTAGTTTCAAAATTTGTGGACATGTTAATAATTATGGGCATGAGATCTTGACAAAAATAGGTTTCAGAATTTGACAGCTAGGGGTGTTTCTAAGAAACTGTTCAGGACATCTTTAAAACTGAAGACATTTCCTGAAGAAAATTTCATGAAAGTCTAGATATGTGCTATCCTAAAAAATATCAACTGCCAAAAATAAATAAATGACCTGGCAAACAGTGAAATGTGAATACTATGTGCATATACACACACCTGCAGAGTAGATAAGAAATATTTATTCTCACTCATATATGAATTTTAGATAAACTGAAATAAGCATCCTATGTCAATTACAGATTCACAGATACTGCACTTCTTTTTTTAAAAAGATGATTTTTTGCAAATCATGCAGAATGAGAACACAGAATCTGCACACAGACAAAACAGTAGCAGAAAATACACACAAAATTATTTATTTCAGCCTATTTCACATAAACCAGGCCAAGTTAGTTTACTCTCATGGCCACAGTGTTGCTACTGGTATCAGACTAGACAGAGTAACAAAAATTCAGATCCTGATAATACACCCATACCCATGGCATACCTATAATTTCCTTATTGGGTAGTAATAAACTCTATGATTTTGCCAGTTATTTATCATGTTTGTCTGAAAAAAAATTCCTTGATTTGGGCAACCATGCAAAGAACAACCAAGAAACGTAGGGAGCAAGTATCCAGACTCAACTCAGGTTAAGGACACTGTGGTGGATAATGATGGTTCACATGTTTTGAAAGACTAGAATAATTAATTAAACCATTAGCAAACAGACTCATGAACATGCCATCTGGAAGTGTTATTACATTGTGTGGCTAAATTATTCCCCTATGCTTAGCACAAATCTCTAAGAGTGGCAATTTAATTATAGAGAGGGTAAAAATTAAATTCTACAAATGGTTGGAAGGCCTTCTCTCCAGTACTGTACTGACAAATCTTAGTAGAATGATGGTGGCTGATGAGTCTATTTCTTATACCATAAAGATGAAAGCAAGCAATGCCCCTAAGCAGAATCCACTATGCTGCTTTCCTGTGAAAGCTGCCTGATGAACTAGACCTGGGGGGGCTGAATCTACTTCAATCTACTGCATGAATTAATATTCCTACCACAGTACCATTAAAAGTGCAGTGCTTGCTAAGTGAGGTTGCAGAGGGCAGTGAAGAAGAACATGTCAAAACCTGCTGCTTCACAGTTTTCATGCCTGCCCTCCAGAAGATTTAGGAATGTCATCCCATTCTCCACGCTACAAAATGGATGAACAGACACCTCAACAATAAAAGACACATCAGACTACTGCCAGGCTTCAAAACAACTTTGAACTTGCTTGGTGGTTGGAGTGCTGTTGTTCCTGTTTTGGTTTTTTTGTTTGGTTGATTGGTTAATTTTTTTGTGTTTGAATGCATTTGTGTCTTTGCCCTCTCTGTTAGAAGTCAAAACAAGAAGCAGAAATAACACAATAAGGTGAGAAAAGTCAATCTGCTGGCAGTTCCAACCTGATTTTTTAGATCAGAGATGACAGGGAGGAATAGGCATTGAGTAAGTACTGGAATGTGTTCCAGAACTTTCCTTGTTTCTTTATCAAAATCTGCAAAACAGAAGACTGAAGGTGTGATAATAAGAACAGAACACTCACATGTGTGTGTTACTCTTGTAAAAGGGCTGATTTGGGTCTTGTTTTCACATGTCAGTCTCATTAAGTGGTGACTTAAACAGCAAAAAAACAATCACCATCACCAAATGTGGTTCCCAAATGGCATTCTCCAAATGCAACTTTTGTTGTGTTAGGCTGAGGTTATAGATGGCAATTCAATCCCATTAATAGAGGTGCATTTTTTTACTAACAAATAATGGGGAAATATGGTTTGATAGTACCCTTGCTTGTAAATATACTTCATTGTATTACTTATTGTTTCCAAAGATTCAGAAGAACAAATTCAGTGCTACAAATCATTCAGAAATAAGGAAGGAATTTCACCAGTACTGTAAAATTTTAAATATTTTAGACTTAGTTTTTGCAGGTCCACATTTTCTCTTATAGATATTATTAGTTGTTTCAGATTGAGTGTAAACTAAAAATATTTTGGTCGAACAAAAAGGTATTGGGCTACCTGATTTAAAATTCAGCCCACCAATTGACTTAAATACATGATAAAAATTGTGTGAGCCACAAACTTCTTTTATGAAAACTTTTTAATGTAAACAAGGCAAATGTCAAGGGAGCATTTTTCAAAAATAAAGATATTGTTTTTGTAAAAGTGAAGGGTTTAGCTTGATTCCTTAAATCATCTGAGTCCAATGAATTCTTTAAAACAACATCTACAATTAAAAAGTGTTGAGTGAAGAAATGGAAGAGTGCAGGAGAGCAGTGGATGGAGGCAGAGAATTGTTAGTCCCCCCACACTTTATGAACAGATTTTAGTAACATAAAAAGTCCAATTTAATTAATGATGTGCAAAAGCAGAACAGGGCAAACAAGACCCTCTTTCACAGACATGAGTTTGTATAATTGCACCTTATAATGGCTCCCCTGCAACTGTCCCTTGGAGTTGGGTCTGTTTGTTTACATTTGGTGGCTGCTTTTTAGAAGGAGCTGTAAAAGGCATAATCACAGCAGCAACACCAACCAATGCTATTAACTCTGCTTTGTAAACCCTTGATGTAGCTCTGACACTCAGTCTTACTAACTACACAGTAGAATTTAAGCTGGATCATTTAAATAATGATAAAGCTGTCAAGACTGATGTGATTTTCTTCTTGAGCAATTCACCTTCTATTACGGGTTTTATTGTACTTTATAGTGGGCATCTGTAAATCTGAGGATCAGCTTAGCTTCCTAATTTACACCCATTGCACGTACTACATGGTTTTAACTGACTTACTTTAGAAGGATTCACAGTAGTTGCTAGGAAACCTTTCTGTGTTCTTTTCACTTCTTATATAGCATTAGCTTTTCAATTGATAAGGCTGTACCTTTAGGTACAGAGGGATTTAAGCAGAATCAAACAATGACAGTAGGACTGCAGCATAGATAAGCCAGAAAAAAAGGCGGGGAGGGGGCGTGCAAATCCTTGTTCTTTGTACAGGTAATACAGAGGATTAGAGCAGAAGAAAGGACATTGCACATTTTCCATGAATATTTTTTAAAGATATTCTGCATCATATTAAGAAAAGCTGCAAAACAAAACTTTTTGCTGTAGTTTAAAGTTTATGAATTTGTAAATGACTGTACCAGAGGAGACATTTCATTGTGTTGCATTTGTTACATGGTATGTCTTCCTGGGGATAATTTCCAGGGGTAGCATTGTAAAGCACTTTTTCTGTATGAGGGAAGGATAAGTCCCATGCAGCTTTAAGGAAGTAAATGCTCTTGCCAGAAGTCTCTCTCTCTTGCAAACACATTTCCAGTAAGATAACACAGTTAATTCATACTTTTTCCTGCTGAAATAGTCTGATAGATGTCCTCAGGTTAGCAGACATACAAGCCCATGTGAGAACAACATAGAGACAGATAGAGACTGGAGAGATAAAAGAAAACTTTACCCTTATCTACTGTAAACTGCATTATCTTACTGCTTCTAATCTCTACTGGGATAAAATAGTCTCTTTTCCATTAGGAAACTTGTCCCAATCAATTCAAGTATACAAATATATATCTGATGCACAGCAGTAATTATATTACATTCAGATACAGATTTTCCACTATGCTGTGTTTTTCTTCCCCAAAGAATCCTGTCTCTTTTCAAAAGTTTCAGATTTTTTTTGAGTGGGCAAACTGTGAACACTGCTCCATCTGCATACCTTCCTGTTCCCACCACATCCCAGTGCCTCATTGTCCCCAAAGCCTGATGGTGGCATTCAGCCAGGATCCTAGTAGACTCAGTAGTCTGAACAGCACCACAAACATCTTTTAAGAGCCCTTATAGGAAAAGTATAAATAGTAGAAGATTTTTTTCCCCTCACAATTGAAAGAGGAAACATAATTAAAATTGTATTTTCTATGTCTTTTAATCTGGGACTTGTATAAAACTGTAAGTTATCTATAATTCTATAAGTATTTGCTTTGGGTTTATTTTTTGGTTCATTTCTTTTGGTTTTTTGTTGTTATTGCTGTTGTTGTTGTTTGTTTTTGTCCCCCCAAGGTTTCTGAAAGCCAAATTCAAAACATTTTTTCTTCTTTTTTTTTTTTTTTTCTTTTTTTCTTCCCTTTTTTTTTTGTCCTATACTGTCTCGTAGAGGTTAGAGAGTTTCATAAGAGAACAGACTCACTTCAGAAAAGAGTAACTTATTTCTTCTGTTAGCCTTAACTCAAGTCTCTTGGGTTAGCAGATCTGAGTTTGCATTAACACTGTCTAGGGTAGAGTGAGTTTTTTAAACACCTACTTTCTACCAGTCAATATGAAGAAAGGAGAGAAAAGTATTCCCCAGCATCTTGCTTTCAAAACAGCCAAATGAGGGAAATAAAATCATGATAAATAAATAAGAAGACTATCATATCCTTGGTCCTAATATAGGCTAAAAAAATAAATACTTCAAGCCATAAGACAAAGCCACTAATAGTATTTCATAATTGAGTCTAAAGTTCATGAAGTTTAAAGGCAAGCAGGACAGTGAAAGGAATAGGACTACATTCCATAGATCATTAACAGCAACCAATAATGCCTGTTCCAAATCCATATCAACCCTTTTGAAAGGTGCTTTTTAAAAGCAAACATCATCTCAGAGGAATTTGAAAATACCTTGATATAAAAAAGAATCTGCCACCTCAAATCATAAAGAATATCCTTTCCATTTAAAACATTCATCAAGTCTAATTGTAGGTGGTGTGTTAATGTTTTAGTCTTTCTCTTATCACCCCTTTTCCCACTACTGCTAGAGCCATTTAAGAGTCTTTAGTACTCAATAGTGTCTTAGCATCAAAACATTAATATATATATTGCAACTAAATAATCTCTCAATGCTTTTGAGAGCTGTGTAATGTTGCAGAGCACTCTGAAAATATACAGAGCTAGACTAGACTAGCTTTTATCTAATTTATTCCCATCTTCCTTAGAAGCAAAATTTATAATTTTTCTTCTATTTTGAGTTTCTTTTGTTATTATTCATTCTGATTTTTAAAATTACAGATAGTTGGGGAAGAGCATAAGTTTGATACTGTAACTCTTTATTTTCTCTTTTGTAGTTATTAAATATCTAGCAGCTGCTTATCAGATTTCTCATCTTTCACAACTTCTGCTGCACCACTGATGAATTAACAGAACTTGGCCTTTTTTTTGTATTCTGCTGGTACTGCACTGCATTCCTCACAGTTCAAGGCTGTCAGGTGTTAAGAAGCATTCTCACCCTTCAGAGAAGAAAAAAAGAAGGAAGGAAGGGAAGGAAGGAAGGAGGAGGAAGGAAGAGAAGGAAGGAGGAAGGAAGGAAGGAAGGAATTAAGTAAGGAAGTAAGCGAAGGAAGGAATAAGGAATGAAGAAGGAAGGAAGGAAGGAAAGGAATGAAGGAAGGAAGGAAGGAAGGAATGAAGGAAGTAAGGCAGAAGGAAGGAAGGAAGGAAGGAAGGGAAGGAATGAAGGAAGGAAGAAGGACGGAAGGAAGGATGAAGGAAGGAATAGGAGGAAGGAAGGAAGGAAGGAGGGAAGGAAGGAAGAGAGGAAGGAGGAAGGAAGGAAGAGACAGGAAGGAAGGAAGGAAGGAAGGAAGGAAGAAGGAAGGAAGAAGGAAGGAGAGGAAGAAGGAAGGAAGGAAGGAAGGAAGGAAGGAAGGAAGGAAGGAAGGAAGGAAGGAAGGAGAAGGAAGGAAGGAAGGAGGAGAGGAAGGAAGGAACGGAAGGAAGAAGGAAGGAAGGAAGGAAGGAAGGAAGAGGAAGGAAGGAAGGAAGGAAGGAAGGAAGGAAGGAAGGAAGGAAGGAAGGAAGGAAGGAAGGAAGGACTGATTTATAAATTAAAATAAAACCTCTATGGCCTTTAATTTTATAACAGCTGCAAAGACACTGCTGTAGAGGTGTTTCTGGCTCTTTCCTCTTTAAGCTGCTGGGCCTGACAGGGTACCCATGGAAATGCTTGTGTACCCAGAAATAGAACTTCTCAATACATGGGAGGCTGTTGAGGAGGGAGAGGATCCTACAAAAATCTGCTGATGCACTTCTCCAGATAGCATCCCTTTCATCGATCCCAAACATTGTATCAGGCTGTGGTGACAGACATGGTAAGCATTTGAAAACTGATGATTAAACAAGTTTGTTTTCCTATGCCAACTGCAGGCTTGAGGAGGAAACAGCTTATATGGGTAATCAGGTTTGTTTTGGATCGATACGCAGTAAATTGCCCAGTGCTGATTATTTTGAACAAATGTGCAGCTCTAACCCCATATAATAAAAATCTGGCTGCCTTTTGTTACTCATGAAACTCATAAAGGTTAAACCTTTAGCCTGAAGGGAAAAAGATCCTTTTCATCCAATGAAAATTAATAGGACTGAGCATCCCTCCCCTTGCAGGCAGCTGTAATTTTTCAGCTAAGAGGCAGAGAGGTCCAAGAAGAATTGATGATGGAAAGTTTTTGTCACCACCATAAACACATTTTAAAAGCAGCTAGCAGTAGGCTCACTCTGAGAATTGCACATCTGAGGCCATGCCAGTGGTACTTAGCACAGCTGCTCGTGGCTCTGAGCCTAATTCAATGTTGTTTGTCTCAAGACTTTCCAGTGGACCAATTCAAGTGGCAGCACACAGCTGATGGGAGATATTAGCATTAACACCTCACCTGCAAAAGACATAATTACACTCAAATCTGCTGATTGGAAGCAAAGTACAAACACATTTTACTGGTTGCATTTCAGTGGTAACCATGCCCAGAGAAGAAAAGGAGTGGATTGTTATCTAGGAATAGTGCCACATTCTGCCCCTCAAATAAAGATTATTGGTAGCTTGTGTAGGTATTAAAATTTCATATGATCCTTTTTAGGATTATAGTTCTTTAAGGGCAGGTAAGTCTAATTCTGTTTGTTTCCCATGCATTTACTTTGCATTTTAAGGCATTTAAAATATATTTCTGTGATGCTAAGAAAAGGAAATCTTCTGATTAATTACTTCCTATATATAGTAATATATATATAGATTACTATATATATAGAATGAGCCAATAAACTGTGTGATCAGAGAATGTTAATCTAATATCTCACAGCATAGCTGCTACTCTCATGCCAATCTTCTTTACTGGAGCATGTTTGTTCCAGATTTATTTATTTTTAATAACCACAGCTCACTTCAGAGTGAATTTTATGTTAGTATTAAACTAATTTACTTTCATTTGAAAGTGTTAAATTCAAACCATTCCCTTTCTTTTCAGCTGGGAATACAGTCAAGCACAGTCACTGCCAAATAACTGTTTGGAAAATATGTTTTTATTATTGTTGTGTCTTTAGGTGATTATATGCAGTGGCTGATCTGAGAGCTCACTGAAACCATTGTTATTGCAGTGAACTAAGCTTTGTTCTACCAGAGCAGGTAACAGCCAAAAAGCTCCAAACAAAAACTAAGCTTTGGATTTAGGAATAATTTCTGAAGTTTTACTTAAAACATGGCATCACAGAATAGGTAAGGTTGGAAGAGACCACTGAAGATCAACTAGTCCAACTCCCTGTTTAAGCACATTTCACAGCACATTACTCAGGATTGTGTCCAGACTTTTGGAAATCTCCAGTGAGGGAGACTCTGCACCCTCTCTGGGCAATCTGTTCCTTGTGTGATCACACACCCAGTGAAGAAGTTCTTCCTCATACTCAGGTGGAATTTTATCATTGTGCATCAGTTTCTGGCCCCTTATCCTATTGATCAGCAGCACAGAGCAGAGCCTGGCTCCATCCCCTTGACACCTTCCCTGTAGGTACTGATGGACATTGACAACATAATCTGACATGTAAATACACACCACACATATACTTGACATTATACATCAAATATAAATATTTGATGGATCAATACACATTGATAAGGATTCACTGATGAAGTAATGCATTTATGTAGCATAATCCATCAAATTGCCATCCACAATGAGACATGAAATATGGTTTTGGGTTTTTTACCTTCAAAGTGCAAGTAGATAGTCTAGCACTATTTTGTTTGCTAAATTCCATGTTTTGAGGTTATCTTCTTGAAAATAATGAATTCTTACATTGAAAAAGCTATCATTGCTTCAGATGTGCTGCCCCCAAAAACACACAACTAACATTGAAAACACTTATTTTATTAAATTTATAGCTACTGAACAAACCCAATCCCTTAAAGAGATTTATGACTAAGGTAAAGCTTATAAACATATTTATAGAGATGTTGAAAACTTACTCTTTGTGTCTTCACACTCCTTCTAGGAAGGAGCATTCCTCTGAGGAAAATGGTGATATGAATGTCTAATGAAGTCTGGATTCTATAAAATAGTCAAAATTAAGCTTGGCTAGGCAGTCATAAGGCTGATGCTTCCTAACTTTACAGACTACACAATCTACTTCTACTCTAACATCCCCACAGTCTCCTAAGCATGAGAACCTTGCTGAAGGAAGGATAGGAATAGGCTTTGTTGCCTATCTGCACTCTGCAATAGATCAGCTGAAATGTTTTAACCTTTCTCCTTCAGTCACTTTGAAAGCACTTTGTCTGGCCAGCTGTGCTTGGGGAACACACTGTGTGCTGCTGGCAGCACCTCAAAGGGTTTGGGTGAAAAAGCTTCTCCTGGCCTGCCTTGGCACTGATGCCACCCCTGAGCCACAGGCTTTGGGGCTGGCCATGTATTCTGCAGGTGGGACACTGCTAAAGAACGACAAAATGCACTCAAGATGTGCAAGATTTGGAAATAAAAGCCAGTTCAATTCTCTGCTTTGTCTCCTGCAGATCCCCAAAGCTCTAGTCATTTCTTGGTGACCCCACTGATCACCATCAGTGCTTTGAGGTGTGTTCTCTACTCCACAAGCATGGGCTTGTTCACTCCCTTTCTAATTTTTACAGCATTAATAGATCTCTTAGAGGTTTTTCACACTTAAATCTCTAACTTTCTCAAACTAATTAGTGGTGTTTTAATTATTTTCACATCTCTGAGCACCCACATTCTCATAGGTTGCTCAACAGAGAAGTATAAAAGATTGGCTCCTTCCCTGATGAGCTTGAAGTTCCAGAAAGCAGCTGCTTTACAAACTGTGCTATAAGAACTTGTAAATGACACATACTGAATTGGTAACCCTCACATGGCACCCTTACCACTTCTACATCAGATCTTTCTTTGATAAACTGATCAGCAATTCCTTTTTAATAAACTGTCTTCTTGAGAATGTCTCTTTCCTTGATCAAATAATTGACAGCTCTTTTACACAATTTGTGCATTTCTGCAAAGTGTGGTAGCACAAGGAAAAAGAGAATGTCTTAAAGCAACTTGGGTAAACAAACAAGAGAAACAACTGCCCCAAGGAACTGACTTTACCAACAACATCCTTGCATGGACACTAGATTCCTCCAAGATTAAAGACAAGTAAGGCACTATGATACACATTGATAACACACAATGTTAAAGCCTTAGAGAGCAAAAAGTTAACGTTACTGTAATAAGATGAAATTAGCAGGTTATTTTAAATTTCATAATTAGAAATAAATTTTAAGAGAGAATCTGACCAAGAATTATGACTCAGACCTTTGAGAGAGCCCTACATTTAATCTCCTCAGTGAATTTGAAATCATGATTTATTGTCTGTCACACAAATTCTGTTAGCAAAGTAAATAAACTGCATATTTTTTTAAAAAACTTCATCTGTTATTCTCAACTCTCAAATGTCTTTTTAATTTTAAAATTAAATATTCAGGAACTGCAAAATACTGCCTTTAAAATGTATTTCAATGTACTAATAGGATAAACTACTGATTACACTAGTCCAGGTGTTCAGAACTAGAGATCTCCATGGAGCATGACTCTGTGCTGTATCATCATATTCTCTCTTTTATTTGGCTTATTTTGTTTAACAGAACATTTCAATAATGTAGAAACTAAAAGCAACCAACTAGAAAAGCTTTTATGTTTCACTTTATTTCAATCATTGCTGTACCAGAAGTGCAGTTTTTATCTGAAGGTGTTATGTGGGAGGTGATGAAGGGCCCAGTGAACCTGCTTTATTCCCTCTCTTCCCACTTGTGGTAGCAGGTCATGTTGGGGTTTAGCTGGAGGGAGAATCTGAGCAGCCTGGCTTTAACAGGAAAATCACAGTGCCATAGCTGTGCTGATATAACTCCCCCATGTGGATACTCTATTCCAAGGATTAAAAATATTTTATTCTACTGTAATTGCTTTGCTTTTTAATTCTATTTGAGCAAATCCCTCTGAAGGCAAGCATATCAAGTTATCTACTAAGCTTTTCTTCCTGTCCTCCTGCTCTCTCAGAGGGAGAGGAGATGCTGGGACAGCACAGACTCCAACTCACAAATTTCCCCTGTACTCCAGCCAAAGGAAGAACATCATCTAGTCCAGGCAAAGAGCCCTTTCCAGAGGGAAGAGGGGCACTGAAAATGGGGTATCATGAAAAATATCAATAGTACTGGGTAGGTAGAAGACACGGATAGATCTGCCTGCACTTTTCCCAGTGCAGATTTTCTGGACTTGCAAACCATTTTTGGAATTTCTCTTTATGTATCAAAAGGACTTCATGCATTAAAAAATTACTAAAAAGGCTAATTAATAGAAGCAAAAAGAAATAGGAATGTTCTATTACTTATTCAAGCTTTTCTCTCTTACAAAGACTGAAACCCTTCAGTGGTGTTGCATTAAAAAAAAAAAATCACTCTAATTGATCTAGAAATAGCATAAAAGGTTTTCTTCTGCTGCCATGATAAATAATAATAGTGTGCATAATCTGGAACTGCCTGATCACACATCATTCACTGATCAAGAATACATTTTCCACTGAAAGAAATTCTCATTGTTAAGAGCAGAATGCCTACCATAGCCTGAATACAAATAGTTAAGTCCACAGCACCTGAACTTTCCAAATCACCAAGACAGAACTATTTTTAGCTATAAAGCTATTTTGTAGCATTTGATTTTTCTTGGGAGTGCAATTTTAAAAAAGAAAGTGCCTTGGTAACTCTTTTGCAGCTTTACACTTCAGTTACTAGAGTGTCACAGATTTTAAAGACCATCTGAACTTCCCCTTGAAAGGTATGAAAATAGTCCTGGATGACTTCTAAACAATCGACTTAAGGGCAGACACTTAGCTTGTATAAATCAGTATCACTCCATTTAAACTAATGGAACTATGCCAGGATACCAACTTTCATCTGGCATGGTCTATTTTTTGCTTCCAACTATTCTTTTATGGAGTTAGAGAACTAAAGGGTTTCAGAAGAGATCTTTCTGACCTCCTTGAGCCTGACTGATGCTTTAAAATAGAACTTTAGCTGATGAACCAAACACTGCATCACATTTCCTCCCACAACAACAATCTGAAATAATGATCTATAGGCACTTTCTGTTGCCAGCACTTTTTAAATGTTTCCCCTGGTGCCTCAACAGTTGAAATCCCAGGAAGTTAAATTAGCTTGCAAATTTGACTGAATCAACACCTGCTCATTCAAAACATATTTTAACCACAGGAAGGAATTCTTCACTCTCATTTGGAGCAGCAAGAAAAAACCAAACCTACCCAAGCACACAGAAATCGTGGCCAATTTCAAGGCTCTGCTGGAATACAGAACTAAGCCATAGCAAGTTGCTGCTGTTCCATCCTGTTTTCTGTGGTTCCAGTACACAAGGCAAACCTAGCCTAGGAGTGAATTTATTATTTGCCATGTTTCTCCTGAAAAACAGTCAAATCCATCCAGCCAAATATTTTCTCTCGGGCAATGTGAAACTGAGAAATAGAAATTATTATCTCAGCACCATTAATAATTTCTGCTCACTTTTGTTTTCTTACATGCCTTTTCAGTAATGCATGTAATAATATGATACACAGAGTGCAAAGCAGTGGGAGACATTGAGATTCACAGACCTGTTGAGGAGCTGGTGCTGTGCCTCTCTGCACATTCTCAGCTGGGGTTGTTATATGAGAATGGCAGCTGATAAGCCACAAGACTGTAGCTGGAATCAAGGAGGGAAGGAACTAGAACTATCTCCTCTGTAACCAAGGAAGTGCCACAGCAAAGGGGTCTGTGGCAGTTTTAATAGCAATCTCTCCCTCAGGAATACGTATTTTTAGCTGTAAATATTTAAAGAAGAGATAAAAGCAGAATTTTCAGCTAAAACTCTCAGGAAGCAGATGTCCTGTTAGCCAGGTAGCTCTAGCTGCCATCATTTCAGATGATACCTGGGCAGCTGCATCTGAAACACCTGAGAAAGCTCAGGAAGAGACCACATAGGCAAAAAGAGTCTTGAATTCATTGTGTATTCCTTTGCCATCATAAGCATCAAATGTGCTCTCATTCCTAACTTAGGAAACTGCATGTCATTCCTTAAACCCACGCTTAGATGAGGGCAGTGGTTCTCTGGCACACCTAGCAATCATTCTGTCACTGCTAAATCTCAGTATCACAGGTTGCAGGAACACACCACTGGACTCCTCACAGCCACCAACACACTCCTGACTGGGTTCACAGAAGCACCTTATCTTGGAAAGTAGTTCACTGTTGTGAGCACTGTTAATAGTCTTTATATCAGTGCATCGCCATCTCACCCTGCAGTAGAGAAGTCATCCTCCCTAGAAATGAATGACAGGGAAGAATGAAACTCTTATACATACAGAGAAGCAAAAAAAAAAAAAGAGAGGACAAAAAATTTTGTTCCATGTAGAAGAGGGTGAGGATTACACTAAGACTTTAATAATGAGAAAGATAACAAAGAAAAAAGGAAATAAAAAAGAGACATTGGAAAAAATAGAACATTGATAATCTTGTAGTTCTCAGCCTTTTAAATCAGTCAAGCAAGGATGAACAGTAATTTAATATTCTAAGACCAAAATGAAGTGAACTTTGGAAGGCTGCACCTTTCAGAATTAGAGCAGTCAGTTTTTTGTGAATTTTTATAGTCAAGTTTCTGAAATAATTTAATAAACAATAGGCAAAAGTTCAGTGTTTCTGAGTTTTGGACTGTGTCATAGCAGCTAACATTGTGTTAGGTGCTGTGATGCTTGGGAAGTACAGTCACAGGGCTGGTATGAAATCTCACTGTGAACAATAGTAAATAGGCTTATGCTGATGGTGCATTACATCAAGAATCACTGAGCAGCAACTTCTGATCGAGTATCAGAACAACAGTAGAAATAAATAAGAGTGCCTTTGTTTTTTTCAGGTCACAACTGCAGCACAGCATCATGCTGTCCCATCACACTCTGACACCACAGACACTGAACTTCTCCACCATGAGTACCAGAAATAATCTTTCACCCTCATCAATGAAACTTACTTTTTTCCCCAGTAAGTTTTTTGAAGACATCAAAACCTCAAAATGCTTAAAACCCTCAAATAATCTACTGCTTAAGTCAAGACCATAGAACAGTGTGTCTTTCTAGTCAGAGGAACTGATCAGATGATCCTACAAAGGATCCTGTTTCCCACAAAATAAAATCACCTGGCCAGTGATGCACTGGGTGATTCAGGGAGAGCACTGAACCTGCCCAGGTTTCTTGGACAATAAAACCTTGCTGGGTTTCCTGTGCCAGCACAACAGATTTAGTAATGAGTCACAGTGCCTCTGTCATCTGTTGCCTGTTTCCAGTCCCATAGTGTAACAACTTCCATTGATATATATGAAATTTGAAAACTGTGGGAGATAAAAAAAGTGCAGTGTAGAGATACCCAAGAGTGCCAGGGTCTCCGCATGTTCCTGGGACATTTATCAAGGATGCAAGTTAGTACAAGACACACAGTGCTTGAGACAAAAGACAGCTAAATCTCAAATAACAGTTCCAGTCATGGAAACTAAAGAAGGAGTTAGAGAATGGTGACATGATGGTGTGACAACTTGCCCTGCAAAGAGGGAAGAGAGTGTCAAAACTGACACAGGAGCTGTAAGCCTGAGTGACAGGGAAGATGCTGAAACTGCTGATGGACAAGTAACAGTGAATGTCAGGAAAATGAGGTGCACCTGTGAGGAAGAGCTAGATCTGAGCTAGGGTACAGAATGCAGCTCTAACAAAATAAGGGCATGGGAAGAGTAAGAATATGTTAAGACCTAAGGTAGGAAGGCCTTCTCCAGGGACCAAGAGGGACAGGAACAAAAACAGAAAGAAAATTTTGACATCTATTCAGAGAAGTGCTAAAAGCAGAACTTATATTTTCCTATCTTGAATTGTTAAATCCATTTTAGATAACCTCTTTAAAGAATTCAGTTTTGCCATGTACTGGACTCTTCAAAATTATTTTGGGGTATCCAGATAGTACTAACCATACTAACAGTGCTCACTTAACAGCAATAGTTGCTAACCTCCATGATGTAGCTGTCTTTGCTGGTTAGTTTATCTCTGCCTTTCAGATATTACCCTAACAGTCTCTTTTAAGTTATTATTTATCTATTTAGCCTGAGGTTCATTCTAATAGCTTTTTTGCTTACAATAAATTCTAAATATGCTGGAAATGAGTATTTTCAGTTTACTTCACCCAACTGATTTCTTTTTTTTTTTTTTTCTTGCTTTTGCATGTCTTTAAAGTGAAGCAATAGACTCATCTCTTAACCTCCAGTTTAACTGAATTATTAATCAGGCCATCAAAGTTGTTTACAGTTCTTTGTGTTTTGCATTTTTAACAACTGATCTTCTACAACATGCTCATTACTTTCAAAAAGTTTACTGGTAAGGAAATCTATGCAAAAATGTATCTGGGTCCCACCATTGCTTGTAGTATTTTTCTTCCCATCAACACCTGGAAATTACATAGCTCTTGGGAACATTTATCCTTGTAAAAACAAAATAGGGACTTTATATATCCAAGCCTAATAGCCATATGGTGGCTGGAAAGGTGACATGAGGGGGTTTTTTGTTCTTTAAAAAAGAAGAGAGGAAGAAAAGAAAGGCAAGAGCAAAGCAAGGGCAATGTCAGAACAGCTGCTGAGAAAAATTAGCAGAGGAATCAAGGAGAAAAAACAAAATGTGGTAAAAGAACACACTGACTAAGATTTCTAGCTGGTGCCCATTTCAGGGCTGAAAGAAGGGAGTCTTTCTTGTAATTCTCTGCTGATCAAAGGCTGTTAAAATCAATACACAGGAGAAGACACCTCAGATGGTACAATACGTGGACAAAGTATTCTACAAATTTTTGGCCCATTTTACAAATGCATACTAAGACACTGACTTTAAGTCAATCCTAAAAGTCAGGTTAACTCAACTCTGTAGTACCAGCCCAGCCTAGCTGCAGTTAAATATCCCATCTTCTCCTGAGGAGATTTTCCCAGAGGCTTTAGGCACAAATTGCCACATGGAAAGCAAAGATTTTTAGGCAGTGTGTGATTACTAAATACAAGGACACTTACATCCTACTAGCCATATAGCTATGTGGACCTAGACTGTGATGAGCTTTGGCTTTAGCCCATTACCTGGCTTAGTCTCAAGCACAAACATAATCCTAGAGTGGAAGGTGAGAAAATAAAATGAGAGGAAATCTTATGTAGATACATTAGAGGTTGTATAAGTAGGACAAAAGACAGAGTTCAATAGACAAAATGACAAAACAAGCTGATTATTAAAGAAGAGAAATTTGCACCTAGTAGACCATGAAGAAAAAGAGGCTTTTAAAAGTCCCACATTCTGAAAATACTATGACTATAAGTGAAGGAACTGATCCAGAACTACAAATAAAATGAAAAGCAGCAAGATGAGGCAAGGTGCAAAGCTAAATAAAAGCTAAGTAACAAAAATTGAAGGGAAATGGCAAAGAACAGAGAGTTCCTGGAGTCAAACTCATTGAAGAAGAAAGAAAGAAAAAGACAGCTGAAACTACAATAGGACTCTGAAGTGTAAGAGAGCCATCATTATTTATAAGTGTCTGAGAAGGGATAGAAAAAAAAATGAAAATGATGCCTGACCTACTATGAGAAACAGAGATCATATTAATTCTAAAAGAAAGGAATTATCTGGCTGTAGCTAGACAGTGCACTAATGGGACTGGTACAATTTATCTTATATACCCATTACTATGAGTAGTGCCTAAACACAGGTGCTATTGTACCTATCCAGTGCAACAGTACCAGCAACTGATTTAACCATACAATTTAGGGTGAAGGTGCTAAAACAATCTCAAATTCTTTTGAAGATAAAGCAAACTGAGCCTGCAATACTCTTCTTTATATATCTCTCTAGGAGAGACAACATTTAATAAGACTTGTCTCAAATATTAATTTCCATTCAAATGAATTTCATAGAGATACATTTAAGTGGAATATATTTGAGAGGGATAAGGATGATTCCTCCTTCTCCATCAGAAGGTAAAATATTTCTAGTTTTAGAAAAGATAGAAAAGTATATTCCAAGTATTGGAGTCTGAAAGTGAAATAGACTGTAATTGACTATTCCCATTTCCAATGAGAAAAATAGGGATAGTTACAGCAAAGATAGCAACATAACATTTTGTGTTTACTTACTCAGTTCAAATAATGTAATTTGTTAGTTCCAACACAGTCTAAGTAAAAAGTACTTACATTAAAAATATGAAGGTAAATTGCTAGTGTAGGCAGATACAAGTCCCACAAATTCATGTAAATGAGATTTTTGCACATTCCCTGTAGAACATCTCAATTGGATGGCACCTCTTAAAGTCAACACTTTGTGCACAGAGCATGGTAGGATATTGGAACTTCTCAGCACAGGTGGGAAAGCTAGATTTATTTCTCTCAGCCTTTTCTTCTCCTAGAGTGAATTAAAAGACCTACACCTATCTCAGTATGTGAGTAAAACATAAAACAAAGCTAATTTTTCATATCAATCCCATCTCCCAAGCCAGAGAGTTCACACCACAGGTTTGTGTTTCTACTTTTGAGATGTCACCAGACAATTTAATGAGTCAAAGTGTGAACTACAGAATGACTGGCCTTCACCAGTTTTCATTCCTTACTTCTAAAGCACAGAAAATAAACCAAGCTCCAAGTCAAATTAAAATTCATATGTGTTTTATCCTTTGTCTTTGCACGGAACTCTTCATGTGACCTACTTGGTACACGTACAACTCATGACTCAAAGCAAAGGCATTACATGTGTATGACTCATGTCCAAAAGCTTTATGATTACTTCAAAAAGATTAATTTAAATAAGATGCAATATATGTTTCAGAGTATGCACATCAGACTTTTATGCAGAATTCAGGTGCTAAGCTGTACTCTCTCTGCTCCAGGTTTTGTGATAGATGTGCATTTTATCTGTCTATTCTATGGTGCAGCAGAATGATAATTCTTCATGTGGCTGCAAGAGCCCCAAGGAGTTACAAACACAGCCACGGTCAGAATGAGGTCAGGTTATTCCACATCCCTTTTCTCTGGTACAGCAGCAGGAGGAAAAGCATATGGCATAACAGACATGAAGTCATATTGCTTGTTCTAAACATAGTTTTCTATTTCTGCCACATGTGGAAAGTTCCATGTGTAATAAATGTCAAGAGCCCTTGCATTGCCCCAAATTTTTGAAAATTCTTGTTCAGGCAGCTGAAGCAGGAGGGACACAGAACAAAGCCTGCACACTCTCCCACAAAAGCACACAGAGACTTGCATCTTTCTTTGGGCTGCAAAGAAATGAACTTACTACAGCAAACCAGAGAAGAGAACCATGATCTGATGAGATGTGCCTCCAGCTTTTTATTGGCACCATTGATCACATAACCATAACAAGCCAAAAGGCCACATTTGGTCTCCTTTTCCCATTGCAGGATCAGCTAACTCTGGAGCCACCCTGAAGATCACACTTTGTTCCAAGAGTGCCAGGAAGGGTTAGGACAGGCTGAGGTGCAGGTGGTATTCCTGTGTTGTCCCAAATTTAGCCCTGCTGAGCAGACCTGGTGAGGCAGCACAGTGCCAGCTCAGCCAGGTGACCTCACCACAAGATCTGGGCTTGGGTTCCTGGGCTGCAGGGATGAGAGGCAGGCATTGCTCAGTGTGCAGGGATCCTCTGGCACACAGGAACAGACATGGCTTGGAAGGGAATGATGGCAGATGCTGCACGGATTTGTAAGAGACAGGGTGTGAGAATCTTCCTCAGCATTCAAGTAGTGAACTTAGAGAGAGTGTTTCAACTTGTACTAGAAACTGCTTATAGAGAGCTAGGATCACAAGCCCATTTATCATTATACTGGCAACTTCTCCCTTTGCATTCACAAGGAATGGGAGGAGTGTCACCAGAAATGTGCTGTGCCTTCTGCAGTGTCCTCTGGGACAGCACAGCCCTTTACTCACACTCAGAAAAATGCCTTAAACCCCTTTCATATTATATATGCCTCACTGGGAGCCTTGCAGAGCCATCCAAGAGGAAAGAAAAGTAATGGGTAATTAAAAGTATAGTCATATATTTATTTTAAACTGTATATATATATATATATATGTAGATAGATATAGATATTGATATATATATATAGATGTATATATATAAGCAAACATCTTCAGGGTGCTTTTGCTGGAAATATCATTAATAAAATCAAGGCTTACTGATGGAGCTCCACCCTCAGGTGAAGTTTTCATTCACTTCAGTGGTATATCTGCCAGAGTAAGGCCACAGGAGTTGGATTCGATACAAATCAAGGCATGAAATATTTCCTCACCAAAATGAAACTGTGAAGGAGCTGCTGCTCTCCCACCATAACACCATTATTCCAAGGGTGTGCTATCAGGCTGATATTATGCCTGCACTGATAGTTGCAGGAGAGGCAGCTCACGATGTTCCCTCCTCCCAACACAGATCTCTGCAGGTAGTTTTAATGGGGCTGTTAATAAGCTGGCAACAATCCCAGCCAGATGTAGCACTTTTAAACATGGTCCTTACAGCTTTGTCAGAACTGTTGACACGGCGTGCCAGTAATGGAAAATTGCCACTGCACCCAGCAACCATCTTCATTACATGGAATCACATTGTTAATCTACGGCCAAATGCAACTGGAGGGGGAAAGAGAGTTTAGATTGCACCCATCTGTATGCTATCACTCCAGGTGGCAGGTCGTTCTTCAGGATTAGAGATTGAATCAGTCTTCCCATCATCAATAAGCCCTGCTCCACAACAAGGAGCTGTCAATCCAATATTTTCCTTTCAGCACCGCGAGGACCGCACAGCATGGTAATGAAATTTCCCTGTAAGGAGACCACGGAGATCTATACCAGGGAGATACATCTCTTTAAAAAGCTCAGGAAAATCAGACAGCATGCTGCACAATCTGGACAGTAACTCAGTTTCCAGCACCACCCTAACTGTTTTATTTGTTTAGGGGTGAGATCTATCAGATAAATCAGCATTTTAATGCCGGGTTATTTCTTATTCTTTTGGTAGAAATTAGTATTGGCTAATTGTTTCCCATTTGGAAATGTTTGACAGCCTCAGAAAAGACATTAATTTCTGAAACAAAACATGCTTGTTGATATACAGCTGCTACATCACATATTTTTCATCATTTATTACAACTATAACCTAGGCTAAAAAGTAGTTGTTTTAAATTACCTTCCACAACCAACTGGAATTTCTTCAAAGCCCACTTGCTACTTGCAGCAGGAATTTTGTTGCTCTGAGAAGTCTTCTGCATCCTTAAATTACCCATCTTCTCTTATTTATTTGCAATATGCCTACAACTATGGCACCTAATCACCATCTTCAGCACCTTCCTGCATTAGAAGTTTACTTCAGTACTTAAGGCATTTTGGCTTTCTTATTTAAAATATATATACTATAAAAATGTATACATGCATACTAGCAGCAACACATATACTTTCATTATTACAAATGAAACTACGTTCCTAACAAAAATATCAGGAGTGCAAAATTCTCATATTGTAACAGGTGTCCAGCTTCCTAAATGCATATTATATGCATTGCATTCATTCCCACTTGGTTATATTATGGGTTGTAAATTCTGGTCCCCTATCTTTTTGGTTTTTTTCTTTAAAGGTTCATGTTTTAACTGATAATGGTTAGTTACAGTATATGCTTCAAAGCAGACAGAAATAAGAATAAATTAATTTCCTCAGTTTTGCACAATTATTATTTTTTATGTGTTATACATTTGTTAAACACTGAACGAGTTCAAGCTAACAATTATGATCATTAAACAGAAATGACTGTGACACTGCCAGAGAAAATTGCTGCAAATAGGAAATGAAGCAGAAGACAACACAACTACAGAGATACAGGAACAGAAGACAGACTGTGGACTCCTATTTTCTGAACCAGTAGAACTGGTAGAGAAACATCCTAGAATATCTTTTTTACATCAGTGCATCACTTGGTTTTGGTTTACCCAAATACAGAAAACACATTTGTTTACAAATAAAGTTTCTTAGGAATCAGATAATTTGATTATTATCAACGTACTACTGTTGTATTTTCCCAGGGAAAAAAGAAAATAAAGAACACTCTAGCTTTCTTTCCTGAGCTGTCCTTGTTATCCTACTGACACTGTGTTTGGATTGATGATGCTATTTCCTTCCTAACTACAAGATCTGCAGTCCAGTGCATATGGAGGGGGCTCTGCCCACAGGACTACAGCGAAGTTAGGAATCCCTGCTTCAGCTAGGCTAAATTTTGTGGCTCATGGAAAAGAATATTAGTAAATACTCTATATGTGGTAACTCACTGAAAGGAAGGCAATGATTCATTTCTTCATGCTCTGATCCTTTAATGGGAAATATCAGATTCAATAAGTTATTGGTTTGGACTTAAATTTAATCTGAAGGATAAGGTTGGAAACATGGAACTTTTCTGCCACCTTCCTCACTCATTTTGTCATTTATAAAATAAGGCCACATCCTTTGCTATATCCTGTTATTTTTTCATGGAGGCTAACTAACTTGATGCCATGAAAGGTAACATCATAGGAAAAGAAATGTCTCTGCCTCAAAAAAAGAAACGTTTTCTGTCTAGAACTCAAACTCCTTTACCTATTGTCAGACCCCAAATGGACCTTTTTGATAACCTTGGTCCTGCTTGGCAACACTTATAAGAGGATAAGGGTTACATTTACACTACATTTACACTAAAAAAAAAAAAAAAAAAAAAAAAAAAAAAAAATTCTCTGGCATCAGACTGCTGGTATGGAGTGCTTTCATTAAAATTTCCTTTGGATTTGGTTTCATCAATAAAGGATTAACTCTTCTAAAGTGTGCTGCAGCCCACACTGTTCAGTGTTTGGCTTTAGTCCCTTTGGCCCTTTTTGCTGTTTTGTCCCGAAAAAAGGGTGTTTTTTGCTGTTCAAAACATGCAAAATAACAATCCTGGCACAATCTGCCAGAAGGGTATTTTTTAAACATGATGCTGAGCCTATACAGTGTGCCATGGGCATAGCATGTGACATATGAGGATGTTTTAGGGTGCAAGGCTTGCCAAGATAGTGTGGGAAGACCATGTAAACAAAGATGCCAAAGCTTTACATACTTTTAAAAATGAGCTGTCCCTGGAGTCAGCTGATTGCAAAACCACATTCAGGTTTGATTTGAAAAGGACCTGCACTCCAAAAGAAAGCCTGTGAGTCAACTGTATATATTAGTCAAACAGGCTCCCAAGGGTCTCTGCTGACTCTTTGGGAAGAGTCAGGACCTCAGATGGAAACACAACCCTGCTTCCAAGCATAAGGATTGGGATTTTCTCAATTCCATTCAATTTTTACCTACTGGTGTCTCCTTGCCTGACTTTTCTACATGCTTACACACAACTGTAGAAAGAGTTGGAAAAATTTCGGGTGCTGCTTTTCCTCAGTTGCTTGTTACCACCCAGTAACAGCAAGAAGCAGCACAAGTGGTCACTGCTATCCTCTGGCTGAACTGCTCTGTTTGGTTTTTCTCCCCCCTTTTTTAGTGATAATTCCATGAAAGGCAAAGATTAGTGCTGCAGAGCCAATGTTCCTCTTCTATCCCTTTCCAGTGGCCTGTGAACTGGTTCCCTGCACACCCCATCCATGTGTGGTAAAATGTAACTGATCAATGTCTGAAGACCTTTTAACATCTTTAGATGGACACTAATTTTAATACCATTTTTTGTATTACCATTCTTACCATTCTTTGTGAAGTGAAACTTCTGATGCAGACAAAGAAATAGCAGAAGGAGCAAAACTTAAGGGACATGAAATTGAAATGAACAAGCCATGTGTCTTACCCCAAGGGTTTTTTGGCTCAGTGCTACAAGCATCTTCCAAGAAGATTAAGCATTAAATCTGGCCTCCCACTCTGCCACACTCAAATTCAAAGTACAAATTTTTTACTGAGTTTCCAGAGATGGGTGGAGAAATTTATTCCCAAACTTTCAGAATCGCCTCTGTATTTCTTGTATTTCCACATTTCCTGGGAACCTGTTGAACTTCTGGCATCAATTAGAGAAAGCTTAAAGTAGTCTACTGTCTTCCACCTGTCCAGAAGAGACAGATAATGGACCATTCTGGACCTGCCTGTAACCCCCAGAACACCTCCAGGTAAGGAGCATGTCTAAAGGCTTTTACATTTTTATGACCTCCTTATATTGCCAAAGTGATGTAATTTGGATGAGTCCAATGGAGACTTAACTCCTTCATTTGCATTTTAAGCTGGTGAATGCAGAAGTGCACCCCACCACAATCCATGGTGGATTTATCTGTCACTCAGGCCTAATGAATTTCTCCTTTCACTAAGCAGCACTGCAGTGAAATTTTCCAGCTATATAACTAGAATGAGACTTTACAATGCATGCTGCCCAGTTACAGCAATTTAGTGAACATACCTGTTTAAATGAAGATAGAGGAAAGGTCGTGATTTGTGTAGAAAGTAGCATCATCTGAAAAATCATTTTAAAACCATGATTACAGCCATGATATGTGTGGAGGCATAGTGAAAGAAATTGACTTATATGGCCAGTTATAAAATATTTCACCTAATGGAGGAAAAGCTGAGTCAATGAACAATTTTGTACCACTGTTATTGCAAAATGATTACAGTCCCCTTTATCACAGCTCTACAATATGCTGACTGAACAGGAAAACATGCACTACACACAGTGTAGTGATTTTCACCACTGTATAAGTAAATGTCAGACTTGTTCCATCCATTCAGTGATTTTCTTAATGAAAACGTCAGCATAATGCTGGCATTTTCCTCCTTTCATTTAATGCCTGTTCTCCTCTTTCATCCACTATTTGACCTTTGCATGCACTTGGTAGCTTGCCCAAGGTGCTGTCACACCTCCATTGCTCCTCTCTAATGATGTTCTTTCACTGCCAGATTCAAACAGGATACTTGAGAAGCATTTGCAGGGCCCTGCTCCCACTATGATGATGAAAATCTGAACACTTCACTGCATCAGGTGACTTTTCACTTCTGCTCTGAGAAGAATTACCAATGGCTGTTTACCAAAATTAACCTGTTCAAAGAGCATCCTGTTACAGTAGTCTAAGACTCAAGGGAAGCAGGCACAACTATTGCAGCAGCAGCCCAGGAATACCAAGGGCTGGTAACTGCTGAAGGAGTCTGATGATTAGTGGAATATGTTTTCTCAGCACAAAAGGAAAGCAATTTGAATGAGGAGAGCTTTACAGAAGACAATGACAAATAGGAGCACTGTGAGTTTTATAAGATAGGAGCAATTACATGCCATATTGACCAGTTTTGGTCACCACAACACAAGGAAGATATTAAACTAATAGAGAGCATTGAAAAGAGAGCAGCAAAGATGATGAAGGGCCTGGAGGGGAAAGCATCTGAGGAGCAGCTGAGGTCACTGTGTCTAACCTGGAGGAGGCTGAGAGGAGAACTCACTGCAGACTCAACTTCCTTGTGAGGTGAGGAGAAGGGGCAGAAGGATCTCTTCTGTCTGGTGGCAGTGACAGGATCCAAGGGAATGGCCTGAAACTGTGTCAGGGGAGATTCAGTCTGGATATCAGAAAAGATTCTGCACCCAGAGAGGTGGTTGGGCACTGGAACAGCTCCCAGGGAAATGTGACAGCACCTGACAGACAGAGTTAGCAAAATGCTTGAATAACCCTCATGGTGTCATCCTTGCCTCTGCAGGGGCAGGAGCTGGACTCCATAATCCTTGTGGGTCACCTCCAGCTCAGCATATTCCCTGATTCTGGAAAATAAGGCCATGTTAGTTACATTTATAGTGCCATGTTACACGGAAAAGACTTAATAATACTCTTGAGCAGCTGCCCTGAAATATTTGGATGCATACTCTTTCCAGCAGGAATACAAATGAATCATGGTTCAAATAGCTGAAATAGGAAGAAAGATAAATTTATATATATATATATATTTTTTTTTTTTTTTTAATACACATCCAAATAGTGCACCATTTTTCCTGGTGATCTGAGATTTATCTCCACTGTATTGTGCTTAAGAGCCTCTTGCACGTATTTGCCAACAACTGACCTCACAGCACAGCCAGCAAGGAAGGGCAAGGTGTACAATAAATTTTGGAATGACCTGAAGAATGAATTAGCAAAAGTTGACCAAATCCAAAGCTTCCTTCTTCAGCAGTGCCATTCTGAGGGTTTGTTCTCTCCTTCCAGGGTCTCTACACTCTCAAAGACTCACTTTCCATCACAGAAGCTCCTTCTCCTGCCTATTAGAATGAGCAGAGCAGGGGCAATTACCTTTTCTACATCACCCTCCCATTTCATTATGATACTCTTTTATGTTGTGTTAAGAAAGGAATGGGCTAAGTGCAAGAACAGATAGCTCATAGCTGGTGGATTTCACAAGGTTACACAAGAGCCAGACCTGTCTGGGCTGCACAAGTGCCTTTGCTGATGTTGTGCTATGTCAGAATGCTGTTTTATCCACACACAGAAACACAAGGAGTTCCTGCCTTGGGCAGAAAGGAGTTACCAGCAGCAATTAAGTCTAAACCAAAGATAACCTGTTTGGGGAACAGAATTATCAACTATTTAAATCCCTTTCTACATGGCATAAAAATATATGTCTCATAAAAACAACTAGGTTATGAATTTGACAGGTTTCTTCTATGCCACAAGTCTCTTACTATTAGTAATATCTATAATCAGCTTTTACTCATGAAAATGTGGAAAAAAAAAAGATAAAATGAGGCGTAGAGCAAGGTATTGAACATAATAAGTAGCTTAAAATAGTTAAAGCTGTAGCTAAATATTTTTTACTTTTATCAGTTCATTGTAGGCTGAGAAAAATAACATAAAAGAAGGAGAAGTATTTCACATGCCATAGGAAAATGTTCACAGCCTGAAAAAAAGAGAGAGCAAAAGGATCAGAAGTCAGCAAATGCCTGCAGTGGGCTCCTCTCTGCCATGGGCCACAGCACACAGGCAGCTCAGCACCAGATCAACATCTCAGAAGTTTGGAACAGAACACCAACAACTCCTTTAACCAACTCCAGACACCTGTGATTGAGATTTTTGGCCGTGTGCTCTGCACAAAAGCATAATGGAATGACAAAGCTCTGCCATAATAAATGGCTCCAGGTAATGCTGAGTGCTACAGAGCAGATTGCTCATTTCTGGGAGTGAGAGATACAGTGCTCGTTCAAGGATAATCTGATAATAGATCACAAGGAATTCCAATGCCACAAAAGACTTAGCAGAGCCTTGGGATTTCACCCAGAAGAGGGACATAACTAACCCAGCACAATCTAATGATGAAGGAGATTCTCTGCAAGCTGATTTACTGTTATACAGCCTTCCCTTGTCTCCCCTCATCTTAAGGAGCTGAAATGTTTTCCATAATGGGTCATAAAGCCTGTGTTTTCCCCTGCAGCAAAAGCCAACAGGTTTTACTTGGCAGGAAGGAAATCTGCACAAGCACTCTCAAACTATGAAAACAAACCACTTCTTTCAACCAAACAAAATCAGTGCAGCAATACAAATTTCCTATGTCCTCCGTGAGAAAACGTTCTTTATCAAACCCTGCAAAATCAACATGAAAAAGATGATCTGGTTGTAGCACATCTTTCAAAACTAGCAGTTTTACACTAGATTCTATTTTGTTAGATAGCATTTGTTTGTTTGGAGGGGCAGGCTGCACTGTTGTGATAGCAAACTTTACACATTGAGAATTTTTTATATGAAATATTGCCTCTTTTTATATTAGTAAAACTGAGTTGTTGGCAACCAAGACACCACTTGGCTAAACAATATATAAGGAAAGGCAAAAGGTGCAAATCTTACAGTCAGTAGAAAGAGAGAATTTGAGCTTTCTGCATTCTCCAGAAGAAGAAAATGCATAATCAGTGGATTTTAAATAGGAAGACAAAATAATGAGAATAAAGCCCCAGTAGATATAGAGAAAAGCTGAATCCTTTTCACAAGTGACATTTCTATAGAAGATTTTCAAAGGAAAAGAGTGGAGCACACAATTTTCCCTCTCCCTTCAGAGTCTGGGACCATTATTCCACAATGATCAAGGGAAAAAGTAGAAAGCTCAAATAATTATAAAATCATAAGCATCACCATGAGGCCTGGATGGCCTTTTTTGTTTGTCAGGAGATGTGTTGTCATTGGATTTAATCTATGTCCTATTTCATTCAAAATAAGAGTTTGCTTCCTACTTTTAGCAGTTTTTAAAATTGGAAATATACCAAAGTTTATAACCTTAAACTGATGGATGAACTTTTTAAAGCTGCATACTTGGCATTGCCAGCTACGTAATGCACAAGTGGCAGAGTTTTTCAGGATTTAATTAAATATTATCCAATCCATAAGGGCAGAAAGAAAGTTTTTATGTGTTGTTACCCAGAAGTTTTCCCTAATAGCCACTCCAGTCTCTGCCTTGAAAATTAACTAACTACTGGGTAATATTTTAAATTCAAACTTGCTCCTTCCCGTCTTTGTTACATAGTTACATCCTGTTGCATACTTGATCAAGATTATCTGTATGTCTTTTTCTCTGGAAAAATAAAAAAGAAAAAAATTAATCCTTTTTTTTCTTTTTCATCCAGTTCAAGATATAAATTGCCCATGTTTTACAAGCTTGCCCTCTTCTGTTTCTCTTTTCTGAACCTATACAATTTTACATGGTTTTATAAAGAAAGGATACAGTTTAAGGTGTTTTAATGAATGAGGGATTTTTGAAATAGCTGTTTCCACTACAACACATTAATGAAGTTTGCCTATGATATTTTTTTCACTACACTAATTTTTACTCAGACTAACAGCCCACTTGTTAATTTAAGTAGCTTATTCTGATTTGTTGAATAGATCCCCAAGTTCTCTTTTAAGATATTGTAGAATTACCTATAAGCAATCCTGTAAAATTTCAAATATAAAGCTTATTAACATTTAAAGTAGATACCCTTAGGTAGTTAGAAGAAGTGATTCTATGACATAAGTAAGGTAATTTTAGCAGAAATTAAGGAAACAGAATTTTTGAAGTACAATAATTTACACAAAAATTCCCCACGTTTGAAAGAGATTGATGGAGATCTGCACTTCACACATTCTTTTCCTCTTGCTTAAGAGGTTGTGCTTTATTCATTTATAATAATAGGCCACTTTATAGACTATTATTATTCTCAGTGAATAATTTTGAAGGAGGGAATACTAAGGACCTAACAAACCATGAGTTCAGAATTTGAAAAAAACAGAAAAATTTATTTGATAATATTTCTTTACCAAGAGAAAAGTCTTATTTGAGAAATTTCTTGATTACCACTTTCTCAGTTTCATGGCTAATTCTGAGCCCAAACAGCCAGACTGACAACTCATATGCTTTAACTTAAAATAGCACTGAATTGCTTTAAACCAGTATCTAAATATTTCATACAGATATGATCAGAAGCATGTATTCATCTTGGACAGGGAATCACATTCCATTTACATACCTCCTTGTCTTTGAGTACATGGTCTGAAGTTCAGAGCCTTAAAAATACATTTATTTCAAAGGGTGCTGGATTTGGCATTAATGAATAACTCTGGCTGCAGTAATATGCTATTTGAAAATATTTAATTGAGCTCTGAAAACTCTGTCGAATACCAAAAGCAATTTTTAGTACAGTTTGATTAAATTCAATGCCCAAAACTTTGTAACACTTCTGGGTCAAGCCCTAAAAGAGCTCAAACTAGAAGACTTGATGGCATAACCCTTATTGCAAGAAAACCAAGCATCAGGAAGAGTCCACATTGCCTCTGCAGAAACATTGTCATTCAATGCCATCCAGGTGGGGAATCTCATCAGGTTTTACAGGACCAGGTGCTGGAGCTGCATTTGGATGAGGACAATCCCTGGTATCAATCCAGGCTGGGGATGGGCAGATGGAGATCAGCCCTGCACAGAAGGATTTGGGGAGCTGGTGGGGGAGAGGCTGATGAAATTCTTTGCTATGTTTGCAGTGGTACAGGCTGCCCAGAGAAGCTGTGGATGCCCCATTCCATGTTGGATGGATCTCTGAGCTACCTGGTCTAGTGAAAAATGTCCCTGTCCATGGTAGTGGGGTTGGAACTAGGTGATGTTTAAGCTCCCTTCCAACCCAAACCATTCTATGATTCCACTCCTAGGACTTATACTGAACACAATCAATAAATTTGCTGCCTTGGAAGCAAATACTGGCAATAAGCAATACTAGCACACTACTGCAAGTTTTCAAAGTTAATTGAATCAGCATATAAAAATGTTTTCCCTGTGTAATAAATCTCATTATAATCAACCTCTCTATGGCAGGCACTTCCCTATGATGTGCAAATTTCAATTATTTATTTAGAATATATTCAGCATTTTCATATGACTCCATTTTCTGTTTAAAAAAATTTGAGAGCTGCATTAAATACCCGGCTCTCCTTTGGAAATGTTATTAGCAACATTGTATGCTAACATAATAATGGAGCTTTTCAAATATTCAGACTACAAATATACTTTGGAAATGAAAAAAAAGGATTTCACTCAAACTCCATTTAGGATCTTCCTGGCTAAATCTACTATGCTGACTTCTTTACAATGAACAACACAGAAAGAGATAAAGGTTTAAGAATATTTTACCTATTTTTCCATGATGCAAGAGAAAAACTCATTGATGAAATCATTACTTATTTCCATTTTAAAGTTTAGTGTCAATGAACTCACGCTGGATTTCCAAGTGTAAAAGCAACAACATCTTGAAGTAGAAATACAGAGCACTAAAGACATGTACTAGTGATCCACTGAATGCTATGAATCTGTTTCTCAACCAATGTTGTTAAAAATTCTGGAGAAAAGCCAGATGACCTCATTCAAGGTGAAAAAATAGAAAGGAAACACCAGAAAACAGATGTTATCTAATGGAACTTTTTCACAGTTTACTGAGTTTCTCATTGTTTCTTGTGAGACATGAAGAACATGGCAAAAAAAAAAAAAAAAGTCAAATGTAAGCCACACAATGAGATTGCAAGTTACAGAGATATGAAGTTCTTTTTATTTCTTGAGTAGCAAATGATTCCACTCCATCAGAGTTACTGTTAATCTAGAACAATAAGACAACAACTTGTCCCATGGATAGTTGTTATTTAAATTTGTACAAAGCATGTTTTCTTTTGTGATTCTAGTAATGTAATCTCCCTAGGAATGAAAGAACCTTCATGTTGATGGCCATCTCTTAAAATTGTAAAACTCAACCTATGAATTTCAATCCCTTTTTCTTTCTATTGTTTTTCCAGAAAATTGTATCAAATAATACATTACCTCAATGCAGACTAGAAAATAATTTCTAAAGAAGCATTAACATTTAATAAATTCTTCATGCTTGTTTATTTTTTGGATTCACATGGAAAAAACTTAAATTTATATGAGAGAAATAACTGAAATTTATGCATCCCATGGTTGAAGAATATGGTAAAATATACAGCAGAAGAAAAGGGATTTTTAATTAAAGTTGATTAAATCATATGACTCATCAAAATGAAGGATGTGTAATTTAAAAAAAAAACCCAACTTTTATACATATAGTCAGTGTATAGACACCTCCAGGTATCACATGAAGTTTGATTATAGAGAACTAAATGATGAATGTTAAACTGTCATAGAAGGATAAAATAAAATTTAAAAAACAAACTTGAAAGATAAATAAACCCCAGCTAAGAATTGTTTGATACTAGATTCAAATATCATCTTGTGAGTGGTTGGTTGCACCCATCACAGACATTTCTTCTCTTTTTTTCTTTTTGATCCTTTGAATATTTAATTGTAGAAAATCCACTGGACAAAGAGAGCAGACATACAACACACAGGCAATCAAACAAGAAACTCTTTCTTAACTGGTGCAAGCTAAGAGGAATTTTTGACTATCACTAGAAACACTTTGTGGGAACACTCTATGGACTCTTAACTCCTGTGAAAAGTCTCATAAACTATTTCTGAATTCAAACCCTACATTCAGTTTGGCAAGGACAGAAAGAAACTCAGGATTCTAGTTTAGGTTGGTTGTATCTTTTTCCTGCAGATGAAATTTTTCCCTGTGATTTTTTTTCTTTGTAGAGGAAACAAAGTGATCATTTTTTCTGCCTGTGTGGCTTTGAGGTCTGCCTTGTCCCTATCCAAACTAATCCAATAAAATAAAAAGTGCTCTGGAAAGCATGACTCCTACAAGAGAGGCATAGTCTGACTTTGAGAGAGAAAAAGTGTCTGCATGAGGATGATAAATGACTAACTATAATTAATTGATCAATTAATCGATTTTACAATAAAATCCAGTATTAGATGTAGTGGCCTTAAATACACCATGACCTGCAGTTTTATCTGATAAATTATGCTCCATCAAAATCTGCATTCAGCAATTATTTATTGTGCAAAGTTCCAAATTGGATCTTCTACTTCTGAATTAATTTGGATCCTATTTTGCATTTGTACTGCCACCCAAAAGGGTTCTTGTAAAAATCATGTTTAAAAAAAGGATATACAATATTTACAGTAGAAACGTGCTTGACTTTCTATGATATTAAAAAAGCTTAGCAAAAGGGAACAATGCTCATCATCTAAATGTCTGGTCTAGAAAAATTATTCCTGGGGTAATTTCAGGATGCTGCTCTCCCTGGATTCAATTTATGCTCTGCATCTACAATAAAGGGCAAATGTCTCTGCAGCTCCCTGCTGAAATCAGTGTTGGGCTTGTACTTCTCAGTCTCTCAGCTTGGAAGAATGCCATTGCAGAGAAGCACAGAAAAGGGAAATGAGCCACCACAGAGAAAGTCAAGAGTGAAGATGCACTTCAAATCAATTTTGCCATGAAGTTGAGGTCTTGTTATGTCTGGTAGGAATGGATTTTTAACAGATAGGAGAGAATAACCTCAGGGCTACTATTCTCCTAATCACAACAGATTTTTAGCTTTTCTGGGTAAACTGAAATGTTAAAGATTTTTAAAAAATATTATTTTAATCGTGCTAAATGTCTAAATAAATCTGAGAAAATTGGTTCTGCTTTGGGAAAAAGATGTTATTTAATCTATGAAATGTTGTAAACAGGTTATTTAAGTCGGACTTTGTTATTCTGCTCTGTTGTAATAGTGGAAGAGATGATGGAAGAGACAAAAGATGATGGAAGAGTCAAAATAAGCATCTGTTTGATGAAGTATTAGAAAGAAATTTGAAATGGCATTTGACAACATATCAAATAAAGGGCACAATTCAATAAGGGATCACAATTCAAATATTCAGCAGCATTTAGAAGACTACACCATTTAAAAACCCACTAAAATATGTTTCTGTAAGTGCTATCCTACTGAATAGGACAAAAACTGACAAATAAGATTTCAGAATAGCTGAAATATCACAAGAATTGCTCATAACCACTCCAAGACTTTTCCACAACTAACTGAAATATAGGTCATAAGTCTCAAAAATAAAAAAAAAAAAAAAAGGTGAAAGAAAAATTTAGCTTCAAATACTTACCATAAACCCATCACTGAAGTTACACACATCAGCATCTTTGAGTTCAGCTTGCAGCAGCAAACATTTAGGTACTATTGGCAAAAAGAGAAGGCAAAGTTTGTGGCTACAAATTTCTGGGTTGTTGCTCAGAAATATCCATGTCTACAGTCTGGTTTACAGCAGCTCCATGGTAAGAATGTACTTGGGATTTGTTATCATTTGGGTGAGCACAACAAGATAAGATCTTAACAACTATATTCAAAACATGCACAAGTTCGTTTACACTGCCTGCAGTGCTGCATTGATTCCTCTCTCTTTCCTGGGTTATTTCACCAACAAAAGGGTCATAGCAAATGTACTCAGAGCCAATAAGCCCAGGGAAATTAACTCCCCCCTGCTCCCCAAAGTTTCTATATAACAAAAATTGTGTGTGGTTGATTGTGGCTTAGATACATTGCCAAAAGAGTTTTCATTGACTCGCCGTTTATTCACATTGCAATGTTCTCAAAATTCACTTTATCTATTTTTAGACACAGATAATAAACATTTATGTGATCAAAATAAATAATACAGGACTACTGAAACATCTCAAAGGCTTTGCTATTCAGAATGCCATCATCTCCTGCCAGGGAGGTACACTCAGCACTAGCCACATTTCAGTTTTCAGCCATTTATTTTTGACATAATGAAAATGCCTTCTCTGCGAGTACATGGCCACTCTCCCTCTCTCACGTCAGAGTCTGCAAGCTATCGAGGGTAAAAGATGTATGAGCCTGTTCAGACTGAGAGAGCCAGCAACTTAGTCAGTACATTTCTTTTTTTAGTATTTAATATCTTTCCTGGCTGCAGCGGATTTAGTGTGCTTGGAAGTTAACAGTGAAGTGTTTGGACTACCACTGCTTGAGGAACAGTGACCACTGAGACAGGACAGAGAGTCATAATTTCTGCTTGTTCTTCATTTTTAAGAGATAGGATAAGTACTTTTTTAAAACTATAATTCCAAGCATCAGGACACTGTGCACACAAATTGCTGCTCACCAGCCACGTCTCTGTAACCACAGCTGCTCACATTCCTTTGTGTGTGCTTACAGTGTGCAGGCTGGAAGTACTGAAAGGAAGAGGAAAAAGGGGAAAAACTGGATTCCAGATGATCTGACCAGCTTCAGACTGAAGATTCTGAGGCAGCGGCTGCTTGAAGCTTTGGAAGGGGTTATCTAACTAAACCTGAGGGATTAATATATTACACCATTCCTAGATAATCTATCTGCAAAGGCATTGACTAAGAGTTTGGAACACAAGTAAAAACATTCACCATTTCTACTTCAGCAGCCCAAAACTGCAGCCCAGCCACGTGAGAGAGCATGCTGACACCAGATCAGTCCTTTCTAAAGATCCATACAGAAGTGCATTGTTTCCTGCAATCAGCAGTTTTAAGCCAAATTCTATGAATCCCAGTGACCTTGTCTTTTATCAAATAAAATGTGAAGCCCTGGTGAATTGAATGGAAACTTTAACTAAGCTCAACACGAGTTTAAGCATTCCATGCTGGGATATGCTAAAGAACAAGGCTATTCTGTAAAAGTACAAGCAGACATGTAGCAGATTAGATTGTCTGTACCAGCATCTCTGAAATTCAATCCTTTCTTAAATCATTTCAAAGGCAGATGGACAATGTTTTGCCAAGTCTGCAATTTGGTGGTGATGAAATTGCCTCATGAATGTGAAGTTAGATGACTACTTAGAATTTAATATATTTGTGAGAGAACAGAGGCAGAATTATCTGAGGTCTTCTAAACTGCAAGAAAAGAGAGGAAATTGGCTACATGCTGAAACATCGACAAAAGGACAAGTTGAATCTGTTTATAAGAATGCTGGCAGAAGATTTAAGTGCCTTACAATTTCAAATCAAAGGCCTGCTGGTGTAGAAAAGCTGGATAAAAAAAAAAAAAAAAAAAAAAAAAAGAGAAATCTGCAAATACACTTTGCTTCTGATATGAGATAGAATAGTGGAACAGAGAAACTAAGAGAGGAGGAGGAATATCAGGATTTTTTATATAGTAGGTATTTCTGAGCTTAAATTTGCAAAAAATTAGGGGTTAATGGGAAAGAATAACTATGGTAAATACATTTGAAAGAATCCCCTGGCATATTTAAAAAAAAAAAAAAAAAGTAGAAATTAAAGGCTATTTAATTTTGTACGGTAGCAAGGATATTTAAATAATTAGTGGTTATATTTTGGTTTGATGAGGTTGTTAAAATACTTTCAGTATAAAGTGAAGCTACTTGTAGTTCACTTTGCCATACCACCCTTCAGTCATTTTCTGTTTTGTATTTAAAGGAGAGGTTTTATAACACATTTTTCTATAGATGGTTTTAGCTTGTGCAGAGAGCACCTGTGCAAAAGATGGCAATAACATATAATGATACAAAAAATCTCATTACCCTTGATATGCTGTACTGGGTACTTTTCTACAAGGGAGACAAGAAAAGAAGGGCATCACCAGACATCTTCTTGTTTGGAAAATCAACATCCCTGCAGTTACTAGCATTAACAAGAGCACACAGAAATGGCAGATCAGTTCTGAAGAAAGGGATGAAAAGAAAAGCCTAAAAACATTTTTTAAACAGAAATACCTCTGAAATAGATGTGACTTTGGATATCTGACTTCAACTCTGTGAGCCAAGAAGTTTCTGCTCATTTTTTTCCTTTAATAATAAGGCTTTGCAGACACTGACTCTCTGATTTTGATTGGAAACTTTATTTATGCATTTACTTGTCTCAATTTCACCCTGTTTCAATGCCAGCAGAGCAAGAAAAATTGACAGGATAATGTTTAGGTTTTTAGACTCTCATTTCAGAGCTCAGAGCATGTTTCACACATCCACTCATGGCATACTTGACCCACAGGTTTAACCCACTGCCTCTTCAAAAGTCACTCAGTGGTTTAGCTGACACTCATCTTGGGTAAGAGCCTCATGCAGGAATATGTGTGTCCAAACCCACCTCAGCCTAGCTGCAAGGAATTCAACCCCCAGCTTCCCTCCACTATGCCTTAGCCAGAAAACAAGGCAGATCAGAGCAGTACAGAATGATTCAGGCTGTCCTGCAATGTCTGGACCTGCCTGCTTTCATCATCCTCAGCGGGCAGGATGATCACCGTCTGCTGATTCAAGAAACATCTGTGACATGTTTCTAGAACATATTTCAGTCCTCTCCTTTTTCTTTCATCACAGTCCTTTGTCTTTACTCCCTGCTACTTACTTTCATTTTACCTATCTCAAAACAGGAGCAGTTACTTCAGATTTTGCTAGTCTCCGTTTTTATTCCCTCTTTTAATCTTTGCCTTACTTTCCCATCCTCTTCTGTCACAGCACAAACACACTTGTCCCACCCCAGCCCCTTTAACTACCATTTCTCCTCTCTCTTTCATCTCTTTAAGCTCAGAAATAGCACTCTGTGTCCTGCCTTGAACTGCCAGCTCCCTTCAATAAAGATAAGTCACTCTTGAAATCAGTCCCCATTTGGCTTCTCTGACTCTGCATTATGATAATTTTCCCCTGCTGTCTTTCTTCTACACATCCCTCTAGATTTTATTGCGGTTCTTGGTGGAAAATCCAAAATACTTTTTATTTTATCTCCTTCATTCTTGCCTTTAAATTATCTCAGGCTACCCTTACCTCTAAATTTAAATAAAACTATCTTTTTAAAGCAACTAACAGCCCAACCTCAGCATCCCAGACCCGCTGCCTCCTTGTCTCTCCGACATCTTTTTATGAGTGACCAGATACCAACATTTCAAATTCTACAAAATTAAAGCAGGCATCTTGATATTCACTTGCACCATTTTTTAATCTGACTGACTAGCATTTCACTGCTATGTTTGTTTATAAATACAAGGCATATTTGGTCTCCCCCCACTTACTAAAATGCTGCTGCCAAGGCTGGTTTTCTGCTATGAAGTTGTATCCATGTCACCCCTCTCTTCTCATTCTTCTATACTGGGTCATGTTTCTTGTATGAAACACAATCTACTTGTGTTTGTTCCTCATGCCAAGGGCATCATGGCCCCATCCAATTCCCCATTCAGCAATTTCCAGGAACTCCAAATGAATTCTTATCTCTGTCTCCATATTTTAACTTCTCACCTCTCAGGTGACAAAGTAAAAAAATATCCCCATCATTCTCCACCTCATTCATTTAAAAAATTCCCTTATTATGAAGACTTGGAAAATCTGATAGTGGGTCTTGTTAGGGTCTATGATTCTCTTGTGCATTGCACCTTTTAGCACCTGGTATTTCATTTTAGTCTGGGATCAGCTGGGCAGGGATGTTCATTGGTGCATTTATACAGGGCATGGCCAAATGCACAACTCCCACATTTTGGATGCTGTGAAGGGATGTTCTCATGGGGGGGACACCTTGTTCATGCTCGAGACCAAGTTCAAAGCTGGTCCTAAAATCTCTCATGGGAAGGAGAGGGGGAATTATAAGGAATTTTTATAGTCATAGAGGCCTTCATAAAAGAAGAGTCTGAAGAGCTGACACAAGTTGCACAGGACAAAACATAAAAGTCAGGTGAAGAATCTTTTCTCCAAGAGAAAAACTGGTGTCCCAGAAGGGCTTCTAGTAAAAAGTCACTTCACTTCTTCCTTTTGCTCTTCTCTCTGTCCTAGCCTTGCAAAGATGACTTGTTCTAAAGGCAGCAGTCACATTCATGTTCACAGGCTGAAAACTATGAAGAGTAGTGCAGAATCTATTGTCATAACCAGAGAGGAAGGAGAGGGATGAGGAGCTAACAAACCTATTTCTGTTCTAGACATATGTAGGTGTGTATATAACTTATTTTGATGGTTTTATTCTAAACTGATGAGCTTATCAATACTACTATCAATCACTGCTACTCTAATTAACTACAAAATCTGCCCAATTTTTCCAGTATAAATTTTTCTCTTTTCATCTGGATTTACAGGATCAGTTTTACCTCTTGAGTTGCTCTCCATTTTGAACTAAAAGCTTAAGGTATTTTTAATATTCTTTGTGTAACAGTATTTGCAGTAAAATGGTAGTTGAGAAAGTAGTAGGAATATGTCACAGAAGGCAAACATGTTTATACTGAATTACCTGATTTCTGGTCTTTGTGATTCTGCATATTTAGCATCATTTGGTTTAGGATTAAAGACCAGCAGAAATGACTGCTAAAGACTTATAAGTACATTTAATCCTATTTTATACTGAGGCCTTTATTGAATCATGTATTTTAAGTTACACTCATGAGAAGTGCAGAGAAACTCACACTGAACTGGTCTTATATAGCAGTTAAAAGCCTTCTTCAAATGCTAATCATTTATAATTAGTCTACTTCAATTAGTAATGAACAAATTGCCCTCTCCAAGAAAAGAGAATATATTCCATGTGCTGATTAAAAGGGAAGAGTGATCTTCAAATTCTGAAGCAAATGATTGATGTGAAGCAAAACTCTCTCACAATTTTGTTCTTTTAACTCTTTGATGAACTGATCAACAAAGGCAAGTTTCCCAACAGTCTTAGAAACATTATTAGCAATTCACATAAAGAAAAGCACATCTGTGTTCATACGTTCTCACTTTAAATACATCCTTACTTTAGTTCTATTTAATGCCATTTACTAAGCAGGTGTTATATTTCCTCTTTTTTTCTCAAGGAATCAGCTTTTAATTGGCTACTTTCTAATGTAAAAAAAACCCCCAAAAAACCAAAAAAAACCCAAAAAACAACAACCCAAAAAGCAATTGGTTGTTTGGGAACTGATTGTTAGGCAGCAGTCCCAAAAACACTTTGGGCAGAAATAAAGGCATCTTACTGATTCAGTAAACTTCAATCACTAAAGATTACACAGTTTAGGAGAAAATACCTAAGTTGAATTTTGATAAAGGACTTCTTTCACTTGCTCAGTGTCTATTCTAAATAGCCCAGACAGTGTTTACTGGAAAAGTGGTTTTGCTTTGTCCTAATGAACAAGTTCTTCAGGCAATAGTGTGCTTCAAGCATATGCAAATCAATAGTTTTGAAACACCTATTCTGAAACAGGGTAGGGACTAGGGAAAGAAAATTGGACAATTCATTCAGAAAGTAAGTTTCTGCTTCCTGCTGATATGCCAGCTGGTGAATTACAGAAAATCAATGCTCTGCTCTTTATGTTCTGTTATTGGGTGTTCTGCTTCCAGATGTTTGGAGTGGTCTTGTATAACTGGGGTTTTGTACATTGCTTTTGGTGGCATTTTTACTTTATCAGAAGTGTATGGAGGATATTAAGGGAAAATATACAGGACAATGTTACATATTAAAATGTAGAGAAAACCCTTCTAACAGATATGGTTGTTTAGGCAAATGCTGTAGGTCTGGTAAGGAATATATTAACAAGAAGATTGCAAATGGAAAAATGCAGATCTGACAAAAATGAGATAAATTCCTTCAATGACAAGTCTGTCTCAATAAGAGCAGCTGAATCAGGGGGAGAGTTTCTCTAGTAAAAGTAATAGAATTAAACAGATATTTCTAGTACTTCATTTCAGTTTTACCTTCCTTTCACCAATTAAAGCTGCACTGAGTCCTTCCCCTCAGCATCCATGGCATGGTCTCTGCAGGAGGAGGTGATGTCTCCCTCCAGCCATCTTCCACAGACTCTGGCTGCCCTTCATTTCAGGAGGCAGGTGAAGGCACTGGAGCATGGCTTGGAATCTGATATAAACTGGGAAGCATTACAGTATTCTAATATAATTTGAAAGCATGTAGACATGTATTAAATTGTAATCACTCCCCTCTATATGGGAATAGGGAAAAGGATATCTTACATTACACAAACACGCAGCTATAGCACTAATTAATTTCCTGATTAAAGCTATAGATAACTCCATAAAATAATTAGCAATAGCTTCATAGATCATTTACCAAGTGTCTGGAATTCAGACAGCAAAACATAGTTGCTCTACGACAGGGTTTATTTTCTCTGATAGTTTGCTTCTTCTTTAACTATCAACTACATTAGTAACATTATGGTGAGCTCATAGCAGCTCTATAAATGTTTTATCAGACTTGAAGAAAGATCATTATCCCATAAAACACCAGTGTAAGCAGCTCTCATTTTGCTCACTTAACCCTTTGTCTTAATTCACTTGAAAACTTAATGGTTATGAAAAAGTAATTTATTGTGTTCAAGAACAACAAATAACTTTTCAAAGGATTTGTTGTTTCATTGCAGGTGATTTCACGGCCTTATTAAGATGTTAGGATCCCAATATTCAGAAGTAGATTGACTTTTTTTTTTCTTTCTTTCAAAGTTTCCAGACACAGCAACAACAAAAAGTCCACAGAGAAGTAAACACCTAAGGAAATATTAAGAATGCAACACAATGATGGATTTTTGTGGAGAGAATTGGAAAGAAAATTATTACTTCATTGTGAGTGCTACTCTAGAAGTACAGCTAGTAGTATAGTGAAAAGAAAGTGAAAATATAGAGAAGAGATTTTTTCTGATAATAACTTCTGAATTATGGAAAAATCTTTAATGGAAATTATACCACCTGGAATTTGGACAAAGTATTGTAAATGTAATAAAGGATATGCTGATGAATTGGTGGATCAGGAGCTGGAGGAGTTTTTTAGTATTTTTCCTCTTCTTTCTTAATTCTTTGCTCTTATTGACAGTATGAACTATTTCTAATATTTTTCATGCTATTTCTATAGTAGGAAAAGGTTAATTCCACATTTTATGTGAAGGAACTCACAATTTCTACAGGAACATCTTGCAGTGAGCTAACAGAGAGTAAAAATAAAAGGTGAGAGATATCAGCATTTAGTTTACCATCTACATAAGAGCTATTTCTACTGTAGAGATAAACACTCCTAGTGCCTACATAAGTTCATATTGCCAACACCTTATTTATGAGCAAGAGAACAACTCACAGCCAGTGGGGAAAAGCACAAAATAAAAGTTGTACAAGCTAGATTACAAATGGTAAGGCTATTAGGATACAACGAGATATTAGGATGCAATAAAATTAAATGAACATGAACCAAGTTCCTGCAGTGTGGGGCAGGGTGGTGTGGGGTTTTTTGGGTAGGGTGAATGAGTGAGGCAGAATGCAGAGGCCAGCTGTCCTGAGCTGAGGGCTGGCAGGACCCTTCTGCCTTCACACAAACGTGTGTGAGGAGTTCAAAGAGCAGCACACTCCTTCCAGAAGAGCTGGGAGCTGTCTTCAGGAGCCAGGCTCCACAGAAGGATGTGCTCTGTACTGCCTTGGCTCTTGTTAACAGCCTGAGATATGGAGAATATTTTTGGCTGTTTCCACTTACTTGAAGAATCAAAATTTCTAATTTGTCTCCTACTTGTTCTTCAGCTGTTCCTGGCTGAGTAACAGACTAGCAAGCAGACTCCACCATAAAGGAACTGTCTGCTCTTTGCATAAAGTGGGATTGATGATTCCTAATAAACCTGTATTTTGAGCTGTGCACATTCAGATTCAAAAATATAAAGCCAAGACTGCTGACTGTGATCCCATCACGAAACAGTATGCTTGTGCTCTGCCAGCATGACATTTTATATAGTTATGTCTTCTTGTCACAAGGAAAGAACTGAAAATGTAAAGTAAGCAAAGATACAGAGGTTTTACTCAATTTTTGCAGCACTCAAAACTCAAATCACCCTGATTATATAGCAGTGAATTTAGGTATATTACAGAAGACATGAAGACAAGTGCAGCCTGAAATCAGTCTTTGAAGAAGGTAGGGCTTTGATTTGCCCCTCAGACTTCAATTTATTCTCAACGTTGTATATTCTTAAGGTAGATTTTGTAGGTCCAGATTCACAAAGAAACAAGATATATTTTCCTGGAACATTTTTTTTTTTCATCCATTTTCATCATGTAAGGGAATTTTTATGAGTTTTTTTTCTGGTTGTCTACATTATCAGGCATCAACAAAGGTCTTTTATATAAAAAAAAAAAAAAAAAGTAATAAAGCTCTTTTTTAATCTTTATGTAAATGTGTATATTAAAAATGCTATTATATTTATATTATTGTGTAGATTTATATTAATGTGCAGATTAAAAATGCCTTATATATTTGTGAAAAACAAGAGTTAACTCCTCCTCACTGCATGTTTTAATTCAATATCATTAATCTTGAAATGCAAAAGAAAGTCCAAGTGTACCATTGCCAACCAAGGGGCTTTCCCACTGGAAAAGGGAAAAGGGGAAAGTGTCAGGCAGTTTTTCAGATTCTAGGATCTCAAAATTACTCTTACATCATTCCACCTCTTAGGCATCAATGTAGGGAATGAGGCCAAGCAGAAGAAGATTATCACTCCCAAATCTGGATGACCTGTAGCTCTCAGAAGAGCAACCAGACACAATTCAGTGTAGACTGACACAGCTCCAGTTCCAGCCAGCAGCAGGGATCCATCTGGATCTTGGCCAGCATCAGGCTCAAGACAGTGAAAAGCTCCTTTTGTTCTCAGTCTGTTTGGCTTTTTTGGTTGTTTTTTTTTTTCCAAATAAAGACTGCACACAACACCCAACCCGCTTTTCTATTCACATCCCTATTTAGACATATATAGGTGACTCTGCAGACCTTTCAGCAAGCACATACTTCATGGCAGACACTTTGCCAGGGCACACACTGCAGGAAGCAGAGCTCCTTCAGCAGTCCCCACATCCCTGCTCCCTGCAACACACATACCAAGCCTTCCATGTTATCCAGCTGTTCTTTGATTCCCTTTAGAAGTGAGCTGGAGAATGGATACAGGGAAGTGACACGTTTCCAACTTAAATTTTGGTCTCTTTCAGTTTAGGGGCTGCATGCAGTGAGCAAATACTCAGACTTGACAGGTTGGAATTGCTTGTGTACTGCTGTTTATATGCAGCAGAAGATGCTGCTTTGTGAAGTTACATGCACTAGGAACATATTTTACTTTTGAAATATTATTGTTTACAGGATTAGAAATAATAAAATAATAGCAAGCCCAGCAGAAATAAAAGAGCTTGTGTTTCAGTGTGAGTTTTCCTCTCCTAATGGGTAGATATTTATAATTTACTAACCCTGCAGTGATAATGAGGGTAACCTGCCACAGCAAAGTAAGCTCTGAGTTTCGAGCTTAGTGTTCCATTTGCTCAGCTAAGAGAGCTGGTTTCCATCTCAGATGAATGTGTAACTCTCTTCACAGAGGGCTGAGACCTTGACAAGTGCCACTGAAGGTGATAAATGCTGTCTGGTCAGTCTGGCATTGCCCCACCACACAGGCTAATAATATTTGTTTGCCTACTCAAGCTCCATAATGCACAAACTCAGACATGCTTCATGCTTTTCTTAAAACTGCTTTGGTCTCAGAAGCCTTGGAGACTGCTGGACATCACTCCAGTGCCTGCAGCCAGACCTGCTGATCTCCAATTCCTGATGAAAAACACTGCATCTCTGCTTTCTGCACCAGAATTTTGGGTAAGAAATAGCCTGAACAAGCCACAAAATGAAACATTGGAAGACTAAAGGGTGGTGGGTTTGGAAAGGTTTTTTGGGGTGACCGTGGTGTCAGGAGAATACAACACATAACAGACACAATTCTACCCCATGTCTGTGTGCTATTAGACAGGATAATGTGGCTTTTTGCTCTGAAAAAAAAAAAAATCCAAATGCCTTGGTGTCTATACTACTTCAGCTGTATTTTAAAAAGAAGATAAGTCTCTAATTTTATCTAGACAATACTTCTAAGATTTCCTTCTCATCGTGTCCAAACAATCAACATTCCTGTAATAAGTAATGCCTTGATATTAACTAAATCCCTAAGGTATCTTTTCATGGAGTTTTCATAGCATGGGCTGATTTATTTAATTGATGAATAGCTTTGTATGTGCTTATTTTTAATCCTACCCATTTATCTTATGAAGAATTGCTGGTGGTAATTATTCCAAAGACCTAATACCAATATTTTTAATGATAATAATGAATGACATAGCTTTTAGCAAGCCTTTTAATGTTTGTAAAACAATACTCTAATTATTATGAATAAAATATTTACTCAGTTATTACAAAAGAGCTTGATATTTAACTTGGTCTCACATGAATACAATGAATCCAGCAGGCTGATTTTCTCTTTGAAATCCATGAGCACATACCTTTCTTCTAATCACATTCTCATACTTTAAAATCTATAGAATACTCTTGAAGATCTCCATGTTATGAGTTAAATATGAAACACTACCAAAAAGACCCCCATAGCATTTTACCTGGTCTATCATCTTCTGCATCCAGCTGTTGTGTCATGTTGAGAATTTAAATTGGAAGGTCTTTCTGCTCGGGGAGGTTTTTTCACTAACTGGCAGAACAGATTCATTGTCCATTGCTAAGGCTCCTTGTGCTAATGCACTACAAAGAATGATTATTATTTAATGAATACCTGTAGTCTCCAGGATGGTTCACTGAGGTTATCACTGTCAGTTACATTTTCTAAGCTTATATTAAAAATTACAGGAATAGCTATTCCCTTGTTCACTAAAGAGGACAGAATATTTTACCACTTAAGCAAAGAGTGTTCATAGATACCATCCATAGCTGCAGTCTCAAGAGTTCTTAAAAATAGCAGGGAATCCATCTCTGGGTGCCTGATCTTGGCCTGTGATTCAAAATCCATTTTTAGGCCCTTAAATAGGCAAAAGGGTTTATAAAAGCCCTTATTATCTAGTCATGTCACGAAAGTCACTGTCTGCCAGTGGAATCCATCAGTCCCCTATCATTGGAGATGAGTCATTTCTCTTTATCCAAGTTCACAGACTGTAGAGGCTATTATTTTGATAATAGGCCTTCAGGTGTTTCCATTTTGACATCTGAAGCTTTTCAAAAGACTTCTGAAGACTTTTAAGAGATATTCAAACCATCCAGACTCAAATATGAAGAGAGACTCACCTATTGCTTTCTATTCTCCCCATCTTTCCTCTCTTCTTTTGATTCTTTCAGAAAAATTTCAAGTGAGATTTGCATTTTCCAAATACTTTTTGACAAGTGAATTATTGATTTGAGATTGTAAAGCCCAATTTTAATCACTTAACCTTTGACCATCTAATCAGTATTTTAGCTTGTGAAATATTTTTTTTTCCACATTCTATGCTTGTAGGAAAACACTAAGAAAAATGTTTGTGAACTTCAACAAATTTTTTCCAAGTTTTTCATTCATCTGTACTTCACTATCCCACATCCTTCTTTCCAGCTCACTGTAAAGTTTCTTGATCATTAAGGAAATTGTCATCACTGCACTTGATATCTCTGAGTAATCTCATAACAAAGACTTTTCTGAACAAACATATATTAGTATATTATTATACGTAAATTATTATATTATATAATAATATATTATTATATTATTATACATTATATCCATTATTTTTTAAATGTAATAAATGGCAGAGCATGTTTATTGTCAGAATTTTATCTCTCTGTAGCATTCATGCAACATCCAACCAACTCTGAGCAGGAACTGAGGTGTTCTGAACATCAATGTGTATTGAAAACTGATAAAACCAGTATGGAAGTCCTTTTAGCCTGTGGTAAAGCATCAAGCAAATTCTTCATTGTGAAAAAGCACTGGAAATTCTGCCTCAAATTTTTGTGAGCTTTCCTTCATTGGCTTATGCTGTTTAAACACAATGAGATTTCAGATTATCATATCTATTAAACTAAATCTCACCTAAGTTTTGCTTATTCTACGTTTTATGTCTAACTGCATCTTCCCATAAAAGCTCTCAAGTGGAAATACAACTACTTGACTCTTTAGGTTATAAGAACTTCTTTCTCTCTCTTTTATTAAAGGAGAAAAAGACTGAAAAGCTATAACTGTTCATCAAATTTATTGTGCTCGTAATCCCGTAAATTCCAATTTCACTGTTGTTTTTATTGGCTGAAAAACTTACTCAGGCTTTACTCATGAATTATGTATTTAAGAACTGAGTACAGCAAGGATCTTATGATCCATAATTACAAATCAAGTCTTAAACCAAGAATCTCTTCCTGTATCATGCTGGTAATTCATTCAGCAACAGTTTTGTATCTCCAGCATTATTTTTTTTTAATTTATTTGGGGTTTGTATGTTTTTAGTCAAATAAATAAAATATCCTTACAACAAACTTGTATTGAGACTGCTGCAGTCCCTGTCCCCATAAACACACTTCCAGGACTTCACTAAGCTGAGTGTACTCAAAATGCCCCAAAAATGCTCTTTCCTCTTCACTTTGAATGCTTGCACAAATTCCTACAAGTCTACAAAATTTAACACTGTGCCTAGACCTATGCACAATCACACCCTGTTCCCACAAGCAAAAGGTGGCAAGGAGGTGGAGAGCAGGAACAGTCCTGCAGCCCTACAGCCTGCTTAGCACTGGAAATGCTGGAGAAATAATTTTCTGAATGCAGCCTAACACAGCCATTTAGTCAAGTAAGAAGTTGGATCAGAAGGCTCTTGAGATACTTGGTCATGAATAATTCCTGTTCTGAATTATCCCCTGGAGAAGCATCCAGGTCTTGCAGGTTACAGAAAAAGCCTGAATAAATCTAACACACGTGTTTAAGCTCAACCCCAAAGTAGCATGAGTGCTGTGATAAAATGAGCCAAAGGAAAGCCCCATAATCTGACAGTGCTGATGGGAGCTCTGCAGGCTGGGTATCTCAAAAGGGAAGAAGTTACCAGCTGAAAGGTCAGACAATGGAAGCATCTTCTTTAAACATGTCAGATTTCAACTCTCTGACAACAGTCAGATTTAGAATGTCTCCTTCCTCCAGGGAGTTTAAAATACTTTAACTCTGTGGAATTCTAGATGGACAACCCTTTTACTATTCAAATAAGGAGTGCACATAGCAATATAGTGTGCTCAAAATCAATTACAGTAGCTTAATGATTAACTGAAAAAAAATGACTGATTATTTCATTATTTTATATGCAATTTATTTTAGAATCATAGAGCCTTTGGATACGTGGGGAAAAAGTGAAAAGTTTGATGGTGTTTTCAATATTCTAATTTTATCATAATGATTTAAGGCATTAATGACTGCTTTAAACTAGAAAGCACATCTCCAACTTCCTGATCTATAAAAAGCAACAAAAATGTGTCTTATTGAATGTTAGGCTCAAGTCTATGACTTTTTAAAAAAGCTTTGAATATTAATGAACAGTTTCTGAAAAACTCCTTAAAACCTTATGAAATGGTAACTCGAATCACAACATTAACAAATTTGAGTTCCCTCTAATGATAAGAGTGCAAAGGATTTAGGATAGTTTTAAAAGAATCAGAAACACTGAGAGTAAAACTGCTCTGATGCCACTCAGGATCAACTTATTCCTAGATAACAAAATACCAGCCAAGCATGAGATTTGCACCTTCACTTCAGATTTCTTGCACATGAACTTCTTCCTGCCTTATCAATGCAGCTACCAAAAGGCTTAGTGAGTGCAGCTGGATCAGAGTCTCTCAGTGTAGTTCTGACTGAAAACTTGGGTAGCATGGGTGTCCATGGGTAGCAGCAAGTCATGCCTGCAAACTCGTGATAAATTTAACTGCAGAACAGGGGAAAAAAAAGGGAGATAGATAAAATATTAACCTCCATCTGTAAGAGTTAACGTGCCAAATTATGCTACATGTATGAGGCATATAACTTAATTTTATTTGTACTGTAAATCAAATGGCCTGATCAAAAGGAGGAATACTCTACCTGCACTTCAAGCAATGTGGGTCAGTTTAAACATGCTTAATGCTACCGTGTCCCTAGCAAATTTATTTCTGTCATTTAGATCAAAGGCATGTATTTGCAGCATTTTCTATGCCTGCTCTATAGATGCAGATACATTACTTCCGTAAGACTGCTACAAAACACTACTGTAATTGCTCAAAAAATACTAAAATCACAGGATTTAATTCTGTGAAAGATTATCTTTAATAAAATATTGTTGGCTTTCTCTTAAGACTGGGTCATTACTTATTCTTTTCATGCAGTTCATTTCAGAAGTTTCAAAGTGTTTGACAATAACAAAAAAAATCAATTAAAAGCCCAAAGACAACACTGCAGTAACATGAAAAGAAATATAATAAAATTAAATGCAAATTTCTAAATTATTCAAATTAAAAGTTTTATAGGTATCCACAGTAATAAAAAATAATAAAAAGGCTTCAAAGGAAGAAAAAAAGGCAACAGAGGGTTTGAAGACTGATATTTAGTTTAATATCTGCAATTAGTTTAATAATTTGGCAATGCTTGTGCCTCACAGGATAATGGCAGTTGTCTGCAGAAATTGCATATGCACTTGCTCAAAAGTACAGTTTTTCTTTTAACTATCTGTGCACCAGTGTACAGCTCCTTTATGCACAGGAATATTTTGTTGATGCATTTGATGTATAAATCTCAAGGTAACTTAAATGATCACAGCATTTGGCAGATAAAAATTTTTTTTTACTTTAGAACAGGAGAAGCTGAAGGATGAGATTCCTACCTTCAGACATTTCTTGAAGTGAAAACTGGAGTGCCCAAAAGCACAGAGGTGACAAATTTCCATGGTTTGCAGTGATGTATGCAGGAGTTCCAGAGGTTGTCTGTGTCAGCAGCAGCAGTCCTGCTGCACTCACTCAGGTATGAACCTGGAGACCTTTGATTTTGCTGCCTGACAATTGCATGGTTTAGTCCCTGGCTGGACTGCATGATTTATTCCCTGATAACTTATTGTGGCACTGCATCCTAAACCCCACGTGATGGAGAATTCACTGTAATCCAAGCTGTGGATCTCACAGATGGTGCATTTGCCATCACTTCTTCTCCTGACAGCATCCTGGTTTTACAGAGTGAGAACCCACAAACAATGGAATTAAGAGCTGAATGTAAATTCACCTGGATCAAGATGCTGCACTACCCCAGAGATAATGGAGAAATTAGCATAATGAGACAAACAAATTCTTTAGAGTCATAACTTCCCCTCCAATGCCTCTTGCAACGCTTCCTTTGCTCTGATGAGTTCTAAAACCATCTCAGAGCTGCTGACAAGAGAGTGATAAAGGAAAAGAATAAAATGCTGTCAACAAATGTTGCCCATTCCTTTTTATGCTCTCCACACACATGATCTAGGCTACAGAAACGTAGAAACAGCCATGCTGGGTTAGAATGAAATGGCTAATCCTGCCTCCAACTGCAGCCTGTGTTAGGGGACATGGGAGAAAAGGTAAGAACATTCTGGTCCTACTTAGCAAACATCACTGCTTTTGGCAGTCAGAAGGTTAAGGATTTCCCGAACTGCCTATCCACTGTTTATCTGGAAACAAGTTTTAAAATTTAATTACAACTTTATGAAAAAATATTCCCTCCTGCTTATTTTAGACATACTCCTTGAAAGCAGAGAAGTGGGTTCTATTCTTTCTTAAGTAAATTGTTCACAGTCACCTTTGTAATGACATTTTTATTGATCTCCCTGTGACCTTCCTTCTTGTACATTTTGTGTCCTCTGTTTCCTCAGAATAAATAAATCCTCATATATTTGGTAACATCCATCTCTAGCAAATACTTCCATTACTCATAATCCTCTATCTCACCTCTACACCAGGCATTAATCATCACAGCTGATAATTACTATGATTAAGAAACTGTGACACTCAAGTAAAAACACTTTTTCTCACATCATAAGTGCTTAGTTTCCTAAAGGAACTTTCTGTGTGTACTGTCAGAAATCCTAGTTCTCCAACACTACAACTGTTCCAGTAAAGTCAGGAGCCACAAACATTCCCATTGACAAGAATGTCTCTCTCTGCAGTTATTAAACTTCTCAAACTGCCTTGTCACACCTTTGGTGGGGTGACCTGATGTGCTCCCCACGGACATTTTGGATGCATTCCCTCCACCTCTGGATGCTGGGAGTGTTTTATAGTATGCCCAGATGCTGGCTGGTGGCCCCAGGGCCAGTGAACATACCCTGGCACTGCTTGTTGCCATCATGGGTTTTAAAAAAATCAAAAACAGCAAGGCTATGCAATGCACAGCACAGGGCATGATTTATGATTTACCTTCCATGACCACTCCCACGTATTAGAAGAGGTTTTATTTAATCAGCATAAACCCACACAAACAAATCTCCAGATTTTGGATGTTCTTGAAGATATGGGGCTCTACATCCTTCTACAGCCATCCAAGTCAAGCACATGCTGTTCATAAACATTTGACATAAAGAGTCAACCACAAACTCAGTATTCCTACAGCTCAGCCCACTGCCAGAATCATATTTTCCTCTGTTTTGTGCTTAAGCTGCCCTTCAAATTTTTTGACACAGTGTTTTGGGGTTTTTCAAATTAAAACAATTAAACTATTTAAACACAGTTTAGAAGCTCTAAAAGTAGAATGCTTATTCCTGTACCAAATAACATCTTACTTTCTTATTTTTAGTTATTATAGAATAATTTATTAATGTCTTTTTTTTCCTCCCCAGAAAGGAGGTCAGAGATAACATATTTCTTCTACTTTAAAAATTAAAACTTAAAAAATCACCCAACCCAAGTGCTTTCCTACACATGGTCTTTCCAGGCAGCCCTTTATTGAAGATGTGCTTTAGCATGGTGTACTTCCTCACACTTTCTTGCTTAGTTGGTAAGTCTGCCCAGCTGATCATTTGAGTTTTCAGCTGAATTTCATGCAGCTAAAATTGAACTGAGGGCATGTTGAATAATGAATTCTGCTCTGATTTTTTGAGCCTTCTCATCCAACAATTATAATATTGATGGGTTCCATTTACAAACCTAACCACTTGGTTATTGAAACACGGACTTCTATACAATTTTTTTATATTAGTGTGAACATTACTTCTATTATATGTTCCCACTTTCCTTTATGTTTCCCCCCATGTCTGTTGGTTTCAGTAGGGTTTACCTGCTGCACTGCTCCTGAAAGTTCAAATATTTTGCTAAATTCTGCAGAAAGGTGACTTGTTCAATTTAACTTTAGGAGAATCCACCTCACTAACTTTGGATAGCTACAACTGAGATGTTCATCTGAGTCTGCATTAGAAGATCCCTGTTAAGTTTGGGGAGAGAAAAAGGCATTTTATAAGACAGTACACTCCACTCTTGAGAAATCACAAGAACCACCTAAGATCCAGACTTTTAAACTATAGCTGTCTAAAATTAGCTGAACTGTTTCACTTACACATTTTTTAATACCACCTTCCTCATAAGCACACGAGGAGAGCCAATTTTCTGATTGCCCTGAAAAACAATAGCAGAACAACACTTGAGAGCAAAATGTGTTGTATTTTCCCAAGTGATTAGCAGCCCATGAGTGCCAACCTGCAAGTGCAAATCATATTCAATTACCATCCATCTAGAGCAGAAAATAAGGACATGATTGTTCACAGAGGCTTAGTGTGTAATTCTGGCTTTTTCAGTGATTTCTCCAGAACATGCTATACACTCTATGAAAATCTTCCAGGCACTTAAGTTTATAGTGGGGTCCAAAGAAAAAAAAAAATTGTTCTCTTTGATGAGCTATGATCAAATACAATATTTCAGCCTAGGACAGAATGAATTTGAACCAGCAGCATGTTTTCTTGAGCCATGAAGGAGTAAGAGATACCAAGGTTTGTTATGTGCTGTGTTCACATCCAATCAATCCTGCCTCTGCTCTATGACTCAATTTACCCTTGTGCAGACAGAGAATTCATATTTTGTGGGGAAAAATAAAAAAACAAAAAAAACAAAAAAACAAAAAAACCCCAAAACAAAACAAAAAAGCAGCTGTGAAGTTTTATGACACAGAATTACACTTTGCTTTCAAATACACAGAAACTTCTGTTTGTTTCACATCTGGAACTGAAATCAGAGTTCAGCCCTTGAGGTCCACGTAAATAATTTGAGATTCTCAGTTTGAAAAGGTCTAGGAAGGTGTGCATTAATATTTAAACTTGTTTTGCATGGCATTTTCTGGGACATGTTTTCTAATCATTGACATTATCCAAACATGCCACATTTCCTCTTTAGCAAGGTTTTACTGTGGGATTATCTTGATTGATGTGGATAACAGCATTGCTGTGAAGAGAGGTTTTTTATGCATGCACTCCAGTTTCTGCTAACAACTGTAAAGATTAGGGGTTTATACAACAGGTATTAACAGACTTTTCCTGTTATTAACAATTTAGGTCAGTATTTTGCTTTTTATTTTATGCATGAATGTTTTATGATTATGTATTCCAAGTGATTCTGCTTTCTTGTTTGATTTATTGTTGAGCAAGTCTTTGCTCAGTTTTTTAATATTTGAGGAATTCAAAAAGGCTGCAAGCTCAAGGAGGGTCAATACATTATATTGTACATTTAGGATGAATGCAAAATAAATTTCCATTTTATTTTGTGTTGCTAAAAACCTTATCAGCTAAGTCATCAACTTTATTAATATTGCTGGTAAAATGATATGACACATCACCAGGGTCACAATGACCATCACAGCTCAATGGGCTCTGCTCAAGGCTGTGAGTGCTACTGGGTGAGAGAAGGAAGTGCCACTCAAATACATGAAATTACATATAATTCAAAGATTTAAAAATCTTCTCCCTTGAGTCCCAGCATATAATGTTCCTCCCTTGCCCATCTTCTCTCAAAAACCTCCATTAAGGCCTTAGTTTTTAGCTTTGTTAAAGAACTCAGAAAACTTTTACCTACTTTTCTGAAGGAGAATCTGTGCCCCATTTATCCCCTACTATCAGCAAATCTGAAAGTTAGACAGATATTTTTCTTCATGATAACAGAAACATCAGGGGGTTAAAATGAAAAAAAAAAAAAAATTAGAGCAATAACACTGAGCTGAAATAACGTGCATTCACTTCACTTTGCAGCCTGTAGCTTCCAAAAAATTTTGTGTTTGCATAATAAAAGGATTGAATGCTCAAATGAGAAATTTTACATATAAATAGGTTTCTTACAAATCACATATGCATATAGCTTAAAAAGCATCCCAGAATCTTGATGGCTGTAAAATGTTTAGTTGTTGACCTCACTTCATTCTTCCTAAGGAGAAACAGATGTATGTAATTGAAATTATATGTGGATTTAAAGTTGTGCCTAATTTACAGATTTTGATACATCTCTTCACTATTATACAACAAAAAAGGATTTCTTTCTTCCTTTTTTTTTTATTTTTTAGGATTTTAATTTTGATGTAGCTGTGTATTTTTTGAGGCTTGTCAATGGATAGGGTGTAATTTTGGCACAGATCTTTGCTCTTGGATGTGCATACATTGTGCATTTGGTCCAAACACAGGGTAATGACATCACCCACTAATTGGACAATTAAAAAAAACCCCAAAAATATAAATTATGCTGCCCTCTATAATTTTAGAGTGCTGCAAATCCAGTGAAGATCTCTCTCTCTCTCTGCCTGTTGCCAGCCAGTGTGGCCAGTGTGAGCTCTGCTGTGAGCCAGGTCCAGGCCAGCTGCTGACTTTGGCAAAAATACACAAATAAAAGGGAATTAGAAGCTCTTATGAGAAAATAATAAATATTCCAGAGCTAGGGTGCAAAAGGAAAAGAACAGCAATAGTCCCATGAGGTAAGATTAGTGGCATTTAAAATGTTTTGAATTTTATCAAACAAGAAGTACATCATCAGAAGCTAGCAGTGTTTGATGGCATCACACCATGACATCAAGGAGAGCAGCATCTGGCTGACCTAAACTGCTGCAATTCTCTTGCATCTCTTTTAAATAACTAGGGTGGGAGGGGGTCCCCTAGTACCTTTGCAATTTTTTCAGAAATATGTTTCTTTTACACAAAGCCAGAGGAATATTCTCTGCTGATGCAGAACCATTCCACTGTGCTCAGTTATAAGCAAAGTGTATAACTTGCTTTTGTTCAGCAATTAATTAAAAATACACTTTCCCTTCACAAATTAAAGAACAATTAAGTAAAATGCAAACAGCACAGCTCCCTTTAGACTCAGGTGATAAAATTTCTTTTAAAACCACGTGATGAAAACACCTTCCCACAGGAATAAATCTCCCCTGTCACATTAACATTGACCTAAACTCTGTGGGATGAGTAATTTCAACAGCAAAGCCCTGTTTGGCAATATTACACAATATTTTCTGGAACCCTTCCCTGCAGCCTACTGAGCTAACACCAAGGCAGTTATCAGGATCTGATGTATAAGACAAGGTTAAACCTTCAGAAACCTTAATTAGTCTACTGAGCATTTGCAAATAGGTACATAGACAAAGAGAAGGAGGGAAAAAAAAAAAAAAGAGCCTACCAGATATGGAATATAGTTAGCAGAATAAAGTACATTTCTCAAAACATTGAGACAGAATTGGAAGCAATACCAAATAACTGAATATTTTAAGTAATTTTTAACAACACTATTCACAGTGGGGAATCACTGAGATTTCACATGACTCAGACAGACAGTGTACTTTAAAAATTATTAGATTTTTTTAAAAGCCAACTGGCTTTCTTCTATTTTCCTGCTCAAGAAATGAGAAAGATTTAACCTCCATCATGAGGAGCTGAACATTCCCAGTGATGCTTTCCCCTCCACCACTTCCTTTCAAGGCCCTTGTTTCTGAAAATTCTGGAAAAATGCAAGAAGATAAATTATTCAAGGTCTTAGAACCAGATTTCTTCAGCAAGTATAAGCAAGTGGCTTGTGGCCTCAGATAAGGGGCTGCCCACTGAAAAGGATGGGAAAATGATGCGAGAACAGAACTACAAGGTTCTCTACATAGGACTGTATAAAAAGAATAATTACTCTGTACAACTAATTGTCTTTACTTATGAAGCTTAGATTCAATAATATTTTCTGGAGCTAATTCTCACAATTTTTTATGAGAGCATTACTTTTAGAGACACACTGTGTCCTCTCAAAAAAGAAAATATCTTCTGGATACATATATGTAGTAGAGAATTCTGCAAAAAATTAAAACATCACCATGCTAAACTTATAACAATGTAAGATAATGCCATTCTCATGACCAAGGAAAGTTTCACCACACATTTCAGATATATTAAACTATCAGACTGGAAGCTGTATGTCTTCTTAACAAACTCAAGGAAATGGAAAATCAAAGCAAATCCACACTGAGTAACTCCCACTAAATAATACAAAAGAAGCAAGAGTCCCAATGATTAGTTCATGCAATCACTGAAATTTGTGGTTTGAAAAGACTTTTAAGATCAAGTCCAACTCTTAGCCCAGCACTGGTACTAAACCATGTCCCCAAGTGCCACATCTACATGTCTTTTAAAAGTCTGTAGGGATGGTGACTCAACCACCCCTTTTGGCAGCTTGTTCTGATCTCTGACAAGTTTTTCAGTGAAGACATTTTTATTACTATCCAACCTCAACCTCTCCAGTGCAGCACGAGGCTGTGTCACCCCATTGTGTCACTTTTACCTGGGAGAGGAGACCAACTTCCACCTCACCACAATCTCCTTGCAGGTAGTTGTGTCAAAGCAGCTACTTCTTATTTTACCACAATATTTTAACTATTTTTTATTATACAATATTTTTCCCCAAAAAGGAGAACATGCTGTCAGAGGCTCAGATTCAAACCTAATCTTATTCTGAACCAAATCAAGAAATACCTTAGACACAAATTAATGAAGAAAACTGCAGCACCTGTTTTGTGATAGAATCTATATCATCCTGAAAATCTAGCTTTTTATTGTCTAAAATGTCAGGGAATTACTTTTTTTTTTTTTTTTCATTTGACAAAAGCATCTTGATTTGATTAGCTGGGGAAAAAAAACTGGGGAGCAGTAAAGAGAGATCTGTTTTTTGTCAGCTGAAACCATTTTAATTTATTTATTTTTAAGTCAGTCACTGAACTATCAAATCAATTTATTATGTAACCTAAGTGCAAATCTCCTGCCCTGAAGCCAAAGAGAGTTGCACATATGTAGGCAAAATTTGGCCTTTGCTTTCTGTAAAACATAATTAAAAGAGAAGGAAGCTGAATTTTTCTAATTCCTAAAATGGAATAAATTGGAGAAAAATATCTTCGATTTTTATTTTCATAAAAGTATCCACAGTGTCACAGAGCATTGTATCACTACACATGCATTCCAACAAAGAAAGCAATGGATCCATGAAGAAACACCTACTTTGCACTACTTCATAATTTCACCTGACTTTCTAATTCAGTAATTGTACAGCAACTAGCAGGAGCAAGCTATACAATAAAGGAGTAGAATTACAGAATTTTCTGCAACCTAAAGCAAAACATAAATACCTGGAGCAGATTTACTACCTTGCCATTTACTGTGACCTGCTGCACCTACAAAAAATTATTGCTAGGTACCTTCCTGATCATAAGTAAGATGAATTTTCTGCTTGCTATTTAAATCCTGTGCCAGTAACTGGCCAAAACTGGCATTCTTCTTTCTGCTGTTTCAATTGCTGTTTGTTCTAGGGGGATATACAGGTGCAATTTAGGGTTCCAACAATAAATAATCACCATATTTGAAGAAGTATCGTTTCAATGATGAATTAAGCTTATTAATAATACATATCTTGTTTTCATCTGAACTTGTTCGCCCAAATGTGAAATTGGCCCATTGCATTCACAATGTAGTTGAATACTGCCCAATCTTTGGTTTTAACTGAAAAACAAATTATATAGATAGAAACAAAATAAATCAGAATATCACCACTTCTCTTTGGAACCAGCTGTGTACTTACAGCTCCTGTGAAACCGCTGGGTTTTAAAACCACCTGGTTTTAAATGTGACATTTTATTAGCATTTAATCTGCCATTAGAAAAGGTATTCTCTTCTAACTGTGGAAGAATTTTAAAACACCAGGAAGATAATAGTTCTCAGCAAGAAAACAAAAATGATCCAGCCACAGAGTTTGAAATCTGCACCTCAGTATAGGTTTGATTTCTCAGAAACTGGGGAAGTGTGAACATGGCTTGGGAGGGGAGAGGGGTGGGTGAGGGTGAATCCAACAGTTCCAGCATAAAAAATCATGTCTCATTATCCCCTCACACTTTAACAGTCCTTTACACTGTCACAAAGTCATTTGTCCTCAGTTTGGCTAATAAAACATCCTTGGGACAGTCCTGTCTGGTCTCTGCAAACAGAGAAACTCTTTTCAGGAAGAGGAAACCCAAACTGAACCTGGCACTGCTACAATGACAGCTGCAGTCACTTTATTTATCACCTTTTTCATTCTATCCCCTTCTTCATACTCTTTTTTTACTGTTTGGTTGGATAAAAGTAATTTTTCCTCATACAACACATGGGCAGTTCAACAAATTTGTAAAACAAAATTTTCAATATTAATAACTGTACTTATTAAATGCATTAGCAAAGATAATATATTGTACACATCTTTTGACTTTTACCCCCATCCTGGTGTCAACCACCATCCTGTACATAACCTAATGCTAAAAAAGATCTCTTGAATGATTCAAGAAGATGCAAGACTGAATGAATGACTAAACAAAGGTTTTAAATCAATTTATGCAATTCAAATTCAGGGTTTAATTTTATGGTAAATTTAGATTCTATCATAAAGAGTGTTAAACTCTATACCTCTTTTTTTTTTGCCTTATACTTCTATCAGCAATAAAAATCTGGTTTCCATAACAAGTAATTATGAACAGATCATAGGCACTGAAAAGATTCTATCTGTAGTGGGGAAAAAAAAATCACCAAAAAAACCCCCCACAAAAACAAACCCTCCTCATATTTAGTAAAAAACACAAAGCAATCAAGGCCCTCAGATGACATTCCCATACTTAGGTTAGAATTTTGTTAAGTTACAGCAATTCTCCTATGCTGTTGTAGCAGCAAAAACCTAATAACCACACTAGGAGAATCCTTTGGTGTACATACATAAAAATGAAAGAACAGACCAAAAAATTCCTTTGATCCAGTCTGGCTGATAGCAGAGCTGGATCAGGTGCTGGGGCAGAGTGGCTGGAGCAGCTGCCAGGCTGGAACCCAGGAATGATGCTCCAGTTCAGTGCTGCTAATGCTAGAGCTCCAGCAATCAAGCAAAACCAGCAGGAATCCCATCAGATGGGCAGTCCATGGCAAAACCCCAGAGGGCTGCAAGAATGGAAAGGCAGCAGGGGAGGAGAACAAACAAGAGATGCTGAAACCACAAACAACCAGAGAAAAACAGCAGCAACAGGGAAGAGCAGTTTAAGAAACAAACAGAAAACTGAGCCACACAACACTTTATTAGCAAGACAAAGCACAGAGAGCTTCAGGCAGGCTGAAGGCAAGCAGGAGTTAGTGATGGATTTCAAACACTCAGTTTCAAAATAAAATCAATTCAGCTGATAGAAATTATCTTTTGGAAGACTGTTTTTTTTTTTTTTCTTTATCACCTATTTTATATTTATCCTAGTACTATATTTAACCTAGTACTATCCTACTACTGATAGACATGGAAAATTCTGAAAATCATTCTGAGAAGAGAACATGACAGAATGATAACTCAGCTGGTGAGCCAAACTAGCGTGTTCAGCATGGAACCATTTGAGTTTATTAGTAAGAAGCATCCAGAACAGAAGTGTTACTTCACAAAAGCAAGAAATTATCAATATTACCTCTTTCAATATAAAGGAGAGGGTGTCCTTATTTTTCTTAAGGATGAGGTACCTCTTCCTTGACCCTACAAAACAGCTCATAAACAGTCAGAACAATCTTCCAGGCTGATTGAACTATTTCCTATGGTCAGAGAACTCAACCCTGTATTCCTGTTAAAGAGGTGGGTTACCACACCCATCAAGGTTTTCCCCATTCTCCTCATGGAGGTTATGAAGTTATAGAGGACAATTCTAAACTGGAGAATTCTGCAGCATATGAACCACCTTAGCTGGGAAGAGACCTTCAAATCCCTGTGTCAAAAGCTGACATTAGAGCTGAGTCAGTCCTTAGCATGGAAACTGGAGCCCTCAGGTGAATACAAACCACTAAGCCTCATGTCCACATGTATTTTCTCTCTGGCTCACTGAATCATAGATTATGTTCTGCCTAAAATAACCAAGGTCAAGCAAACTCCTTGTATGTGAGAAGAGATTCTGAACTGGCCCAGACCTCAGGTATTGTGGGTGAATGCTTTAACTGTGAAGCAAGAAAACACACTGAGAGACATTTGCATCAGCATCCCTTCAGCTCCCTGCTGTGCATGTAATAAACTATTTCCAGGGTTGGAAAGGGGGACAGGTCTGATTGTTTTTTTTAAATTAAATTAGAGCATGAGGAGAGGGCATGGTGCTCTGTTTCTTCCTGTTCCCTTTCCATCTCCTCCCTGAAGTACAGGAGAGAAAGCTGCTTCATTCTGTACACACCTAAACAGCCAGGCACACCCTCTTCTGCAAGCAGGGAAGAAACACAGGGACAGACAAAAGAAAGAGGAGCTGGTGCTGTCCTTTGACTTAATGCTTGGCATTTTCTCCCTCTCCCTCTGGACAGATAACTCTGCTTGATGGCACAGCCTGAACAGGTGTCTGAGACCTGAAAGACACACTTCTCACATGGAAGAATTTGGAATTTAGTAAAACTTGGGATGTTTCCATCTAATTTGTAGGTTCTGCCATTATTGGCAAGATAGAAAGGTCCAACAAGATCACATTGTCGCAGGTTCAGTGAATATGTTAATCAGAATTTTGTGTCTTTCCTCAAATCTTTTCTGGCACCTGTAGGAGAATAGCAATTGTTGAGAACAGAGACTGAATATCACTTCTGCATATTCCAAGACAAGCAGTGCCCTTTGGGAATTCAAACAGTGCTGCCATGCAGCATGAGTGATGGTTCTTTGAGAAAAATGACTAAAAAAGTTCCCAGATTCTGCAATTAGCCATGTTGTAGTCAATGTTAAGCCAGATTCTTTCTGCATTTCTGCATATGCTTATGCAGTACAGAGATTCCACTCCCTATTAAAAAAAAAAAAACAACAAAAAAAACCCAAAAAAAACCTGTTAGTAGTGGTTACTCACTAACAAATAACCAAGAGATGTGATTAAAGAAAATTTCATTGTGGCACCAACTTTCCTACTTTCCTTGAAAGGAAGAGGAGGGGTAGGCAGAGGAAGAGAGGGAGAGAGAGATGCTGTAGGTTCAGAAGCAAAACACTGTTATTATTCTGAAGCAGGAATGACATCCTTGCATTAACACAGCATGAAATCATGGTAGCAATTTTCATGCTGTATTATTTTGTTTTTGTCAGGTCACTGATTTTCAATTTCATCAATACTATATAAAACTAAGGCAGATAATATAATAAAAAGCCTTCACTTGGAATCCAACACCGAAGCAAGAACACGTTGCTTTTTCAGTGAATTTAAACCAACCCACACATAGAAAATATGAGTTATTTTTGTCCCCAAATAGCATAAATATACCAAACTCAGAGGTTAAAAAAAAGACAATATACCAAAGTAAACCTGATCCAAAACTAACTGTGTTATAATGGTTTACAGGTTGATCTTTACCTTCCTCTAACATGCAAAGTAGACAAAATATAAAGCCAAAAAGCAACAGTAGGCTTTGTTTACACTGATCTAAACCCATACTATTGAGCATTTCCAAAGCACTATTCATTTAAAGTGAAACTACTGCTGAAATCATTCCAGATTTTGCTCACTGATTCTCATCACCCAGCTGTCCTTCTGTTTTGACTGTATCATTACAACTGATCTGAGGTCTCTTAAACCACAAGTTATGGCAAGATACAGAAATGAGATCATGGCACATGCTATTTTCAAAGCAAGCCCACAGCCACAAGGATGTCACTCCAGGAAGAAAAGCTCACAGAACTGCATTTGGGCAGCAGAGAACTCCCTAGAGATCCACCTCTCCATTTGGAAGCATTTATGAGATTCTTTGGCTGGAGAAGGGAGGAAGGGAGAGCAAGAACCAAGGAGCTATCACATATAAAACATACAGATGAGTTTGGAGTTTGGCATCTTGACCATGAATATGTCACTATCTGCTTTCTAATTAACAACAATTCCACCAGGCTCTAAATCCCTGAGCATCTGCACACAGCCTCAACCCCAGAAACTCTCATGAAGGAGGCACCAAACTTTCAGTTTTCCTCTCAGGTGCAGGACCAGAGATGATTTTCCAAGTGGATATGTGTAGCTGCTTTCTTCAGAGGGGTCTGGAATCCCCTAAATACTTTCCCCACAGTTAACACAGCCTCCTCTGGGGGAACAGGACCTCTATCTTCTTTTTAAGAGCTGAAACACAAAGGGTTGCTGTGATATCATCCATTGTCCTACAAATAATGGCAGCCATGTGTTTCCCTATTGAAACACTGTGGGAGTAAATTAGGCATTCCATGATTTTCTTATAAAACTGGATCCTTCCCATAACTATCTGAAAATAATTAGTCCTTCTTACAACACTGAATGATTAAAGTGTAACTAACACCACACTTCTTTCGCATGATCAATGTTGGAGCAATGAATAGTGCATGAATTAATAATGTCTAGGCACTTTTTCTAATTGTTTCCTAATGTTCTGTTATTATATATTCATTTGATATTCACTGCAATGCTGGTGATCACCATTTTTAAATTTTTTTCCACAAAAATCACATCATTTGCCTTTGATTTCTGCAAAACAATTAAAAGAATTAAGGGCAGCCATCTGATTTCTGTCAGGTGAGATTCCAGCTGACTGGAAAAGGGGAAGCACTGTACCTATCTTTAAAAAAGTATAAAAAGAAGGATGCTGGGAACTGCTGACCTGTCACAGTTTCACCTCTGGGCCTGGGAATATCATGAAAAGATCCTCCCAGAAGCTCTAAAAAGGCACAGGGAGGGTAGGGAGGTGATTCAGGACATCCAGCACAGCTCCACCAAGGGCAAGTCCTGCCTGACCAGCCCAGAGTTCTTCAGTGCGGGAGTCACTCCATCACTGGACTAGGGGAGGGCTACAGACATCAATTATCTGGATTTCTGTAAAAAAACATCTTGAAAACAACCACAAAAACCCACATTAATTGCAATCTTTTTCCAAGTGTGAAAGTCCCTAGAAGTGGGTATTTTTCTAGCTTCTCTGGTGCCCAAATTTTTCAGGTGACATCAGATTTTTTATTATGAGCTGCCTTTCTTTGCCTGTTTTCAGGCTGTGAAGTATGAAGAGAAAATCAGGTTAGATTGTTCATGGAATTACAAACCTGCCTTTAAGCAAAAAAAGGAAACATTCTAATAACACATATTACTAAGCCACATACTTAGGAATAAAAAATTAAAAGCATTTTGTGGAAACACATTCCTTAAAACCAGGGCACCTGAATGTGGTATGAGTAACAAATGTGATATCCAGAGGAGTGTGCATAGTGCTTGTTTCATTTGTTATCAGGTTTTGCTAGGCTTGATCATAACTCCCAGCACATAATCTACTAAGACAGATCACTCAAGACAATACCACAGAGTATTTTCCACCACAGAGTATTTTTTTTAAGACAAATAAGACATCCACATTTTGTGGAAAAGCTTAAAAAAATACAAAATGGTTTGACTCCAGGCTTTGTTTTGTGCTGTTGTCCATATCTGCAAAATACCTCATCAAACAAAGTTAAAAAAAAAAAAAAAAAGGTGCTTACATCAATATTTTATTGAAATTCTTTCAGAGAAGACTTACATGCATTATATTTTCAAGATGAGATGCAGACTATTTTACTTGCAGCAGAGAGCAATATATTGGATGATAGCTGACATTTGACTCCCAGGGTTTTTCTTTTATGAATCAAAATTCATTTATGGATAGTAAAGTAGAAGAGTGTGGCTAAGAAATCAATAAAAATGTTCTGTATTCTAGTTATGGAACATAGAGATAACCTTAAATCAACATTAAAGATGCTGGCCTGTGTAAACATTGACAATGCCAAAGGAATTATTTTAAATAATAGACTTCAACAAGCAGGTATCAACAAGCTCTGTGAGTGGAGATTGCTGCCATCATTTAAGATGGCTCTAATTTATTCAGTGTGTGAAAGTGGTCAGTGGCATGCAGATGATGGTTTAATTTAGAAAAAAATTCAAACTATATGACAATGTTCATCTTTAACAGCTCTAAAATTAAAAAAAAAAGAATCTCTTTTAAATGCATAACATTTATTTACTGGCTCACCCCAGCTCCATACCAGCTGCCAAAGACAGTTTTGTTTTTATTTTTCTTATTGGCAATGAACACACTGAAATTACACTACTGAACACACACAGCCTATGCATTAACAAATGCATAAATCAGCAAAACCAGTAGAACAAAGACCTCATATTTCCTGACTGCCCAAAATATGGCTGCTATTGGGAAGCACTGCTTGTGCTCAAGGAACAAAACAGCAGCAGAGAGGGGTGAGGGTGTGAACCCTCTGCTCCCTTCATGCACAAATCTCCCCAACTGGGAAAGAGAGCTGACCCAACTGACCCAAGCAAGAGGGTAACACAGAAGAGGGGGGTGAAACAGTTGGGTTTTTTTAATAAAACAGGCCCAACTGAAACAAAGAATCAATATCAATAGAAATTCAGGCAAAGAACAAGACACGTTCCAAAAAACATTTTATATCAAATACTAATTCTAGAAAGGCATATTCTTCCATTTTGGATTTTAAATGTTTTGTTTCTGAAAAACAGGAGCCTAAACTAACTCTTTAGACATTAAATAAAACCAACAGCAAAAGAACCCTATTTGCATTCTGTTTTACGTCAAGGATTTTATTTTTTTTTTAACTTTTGCCTGTTTGCATACCAACATATGATTTTTCCCTGACTCAACAGGCTGCTTGAAATAGAGCTGCTCTTGAGATCTCCCTGGTAGAGCTTTAGAACGTCCACTTAATTTTCAGCTTATTCAGAAACAATTCCATTCTACTACCCTAAAAGATCATGTGTACTGCAAAGAAAGCTGTCAGGAATGCCTACAAGTATACAGTTCATGACTGCAGCACATATCTTATTTATTGAGTCTTCCAATAGTTGTTAGCACATATTGCTAACAAGGCTCCAGAACCTACACTTCTGAGAATATAAGATTTTAATAAAAAAGGCATATCTATCTCTTAGATACATAAAAAAGGACTTCAATATGCAACTTTAATGTACCACAAAGACAAAAGCTAGAATAAAAAAAAAAAAAAAAAAATCAAAACAAACAAAAAAGAATCCAAAATGTCTTTTTACTTTAATGCTTTAAACAATAGACCTGATTTTTCTGCATTTAACAATATTAGCAATACTGTATATTCAAAATGTCAGGAAATCTTTGCCAGCAGGATCAACACAATCAGAATGAGGAATAAAACATGTCCAGGCAAAAGAAAGTGTTTTCTCTTCCCTTAGTTTGATGTTTTACTAGGAAATCAAAATATGCTTATTACTCTCTATTGGGAAATGCATATCCATTTCACCTTTATTTTATGAATATTTACTTAGTTGAATATCTAGTGCTGCTAATCCATATTTTATGAATATGCGTACACACACACAAAAGCTACATGGAAATTGTTTTCTTTATAACATAAAAGAACTTTTTCTCTTGGTGAGCATTTATTATTTTGATCAGGGAGAAGAGATAAGCACTGTCACCAGCCCAATATATATATCTGAATCTTGAGAAGTTTTTAAGACTGTTTCCAAGACACGGATTATTTCTTTTTTTTGTTTTCATATTGTACCTTTTGAGGTAGAAAAGGAGAGATTTTTTTTCCTTTTATCTTTTATTTCGTCCTTTATTATGCCCCTACCTATGTTATCTTTAGTGAATAGCAATACATTTCATAAAGATAACCTAATTATTTTCAGGACAATAAGCAGCAAAAAGCCTCAGTGACTGAGGATAAAAATGCTTACCTTTTCACCACCCCATCATGTGATATTTTTATATCAGATATTTTCCTTTGCAAAGGTGCAGGGAGAAACATCAGAAGCATTTTCTGCTCACATAGGAGAGAATAACTCAATATATGTGTTTCAGAAACCATTTCTCAGAATCTTTCAATTCCATTTATTTCAAATAGCACTGCCTCAAGAGTAATAAATATACAACTGCCTGGGGACAAAACAAAGTGTTTAATCTCAATGCAAGAGGTTGCACAGTTGTTAAACAAGAGAACCTCAGAATTTGTTTCTATTAAACAGAAGGAGGGAAGGATTTTATTCAGGATACTTTCTTCCAACCAAAAGAATTAAGAAATGTAGGTAGATTGTAGCAGCAAAGACATTAAATAAATGTATCATGCATGAGGATTTTTGTATGCTGACCTTAAAGCTGCCTCTTTAACTCAGCAGGAGGCAGATCAGACAAGGAAAATCAGCATATTTTGTAATGGAGCTGTGTGTAGACACTAATGTTTACATCTTTGTTGACTCTGGTTCAGGAAAACATGAACATTAGTACTTCCTTTATAAAACTCTCATTACTAACCCATTTCAGTGTATCACCACTATAAGCACCTACATATGCTCTTGCTTTGTTCAGCTCAAAAAAATCATGCTGGGATTAAAATTGTTGCTTAGGCCTGCCTTATTTGTATTTATGTATTCAGTAATACCCTAAAGTGAGTAATTTTTTTTTGGTGGTGTTACAATGATTTAACCAAAACATATCCTTGTCCTTCATCTCAAGTGAGATTTTTAGTCTTAAAAAAGGAGGAAACAGTCTCATAAGACAAGAGAAACACCCACACTTTCACTTGAGAGGTGTCTTTAGATGTGTCAGTGTTTTGTCTAGTCATCTCAGCATACAACCTCTGTCTCAATGAACTACTTATAAATTAACCACAGATGGATAATGCATTAAAGATGGTTAAAATGCAATATTATTGTTTAGTTTGAATGAAGCATTTCCAGTGCGTAGAAATATTAATTTATCTAATTGTATTTTGATAACCTGAACAGGATGTAGATTTTTTTTTTCTCCAAGGGAAAAAGGTTTTAAACATGCTTTTCCCAATTCACTGCATTAACTGAAGGTAACCCACAATTTAGTATGGCAAGACATTAGTGCCCAAGTCTGCCAGAAATTATGGTCTGTCAGATCCTGCCCAACACCACTGCTCACTCACATGCCTGCACCACCAAATTGGAAATCCAGGTTCTTTCCAAGAAAACAAAGATGACAGCTACTAATTCATCAGGGAAAATCTGTACTGACAAAGCAGGAAAAAAAAAATATTTCAAAGTGACAAAGTGGATTTCAAAAAGATAAATTTAATTTTGGAGCTCTCTTTTTAGAAATTAATACTTTTTTTTTTTCTTCCCTAGCAAGGATGTCTAATTGCAGGTTTTAGGCAAAGAAAGTTAAAAAGGAAAAATGGATTAATGATGACACTCCTAAAATAAGGGTTAGCTTTAGTCTGATGCTTTCATCTCAGCCATAAAACATGGTAAAAGGCCTGAGATGAGACAACAGGGCAGCTAAATTCATTGAAAGACAAATTAATGAATTTCATCAATGATCTAAGCTTACAGAATTGATGCAGGCTTACAGAATAGCAAGTAATTGAGACCTGAAAGCTGAAAGTTCAGCAGGCAAAGATGAGAATAAAGCTCACAAGCATTTCTCCTTAAAGGAGACAATGTAATCATCAACACCTAAACATCAAAATAAAGGTTCAGTAATCCTCTCCTCTCACAGAGAGAGATTTTGTCTGAATGTTATGCAATACACTGCCTAAGAGGGAGAAAAGCAAAGCTGCTTCTCCTTCACATGAACTTCAGTCCAAGCACCAAGTTGGGAGTACAGTGGTGGGAAGTGATTGTCTTAAACACACACAAACATTGAAAAAAATAAAAAGGAAAAAAAAGCATCAGCTAAACCAGATTAAAACTATTAGGAAAAAATTTTTAAAATTCTTTTTATTAGAAAATACATATATATATATATATATATATATATATATATATAAAATTATATTCAAAGAGAAAAGAAAAAAAAATCATTAAGTTGGTCTTTTCGTGGACCAAAAAAACAAGATAAAAAGAAGGGCAAATTGTAAACTGTGAAAGTAGCATGATTCAGTTAAAAAAACCATGCAGCCCAAGGTATTCTTCTTACAGGTGATATCACTATTGCTACCTCTGTACCAGCTTCTGGTGCTAGTCCAAAAAATAATAAGAAGAGAGATCTGCAGCAATTATATGGATATGTGCATACTCTCAGAGAAAATACAGCTGGACTGCACTGCACAACTGGTAGAACATCCTTCTGAATTGGTACAAACACAAATCCAGAATTATCCTCAGTTTTTCCAGGCATGGCAATCTCAGCATCATCTTTTTGCAAAGATAATTTAAAATGCCCACTGAGCACTCAACTGCTAAAATAGATGTTGATATTGTGCTAAATCTCCATCAGCAGAGAGATAAACTTTTATTGCATCTCCTACATTTCCAGTGTAAGTAAAGCAAAAGGACATCTGGATAGAGGGATGCACATGGACTTTAATTCCCCAAAACTGTTCTGCAGCAGGACTGGCAGGGCTCCAAGGCAGAGACTTCTCACAGCTGCACAGACACCCTGCTGCATCACTGTGAGAGGGAGACACAAGGCACTGCCTGTAAAATCCAGCCACACTTCAGGGGTGCTTTTGCCCTGTTGTGTTAGATTGGTGACTGACATGCAGCTTGGTCCCAAACTAATCAGACTCCCACCTTGCTTGCCTGTTGGCCTCCTCTAAAATCCACAGCAAACTGTGCAATTAAGCAGAGAAACCAGTGCTGGAGATGGTCCCTAGACTGGTCTTAATGGGGGTGTCTTTGCCTTTGTCTTCCTCACCCTTTTCCCACACAACTGTGCTTTGTCTCTGTGCTCTTCCCGGGTCACCTGTGCCAGTTTTTCTTTATTTTCTTCTTTGCCTTCAGTTTGACCAGCCTCAGCCATGCCAATGTCTCACATTCCTTGGCCACTCTCTTGCTTCTGGGAGTCACCAGCTCTTGCACTCCATGGGAGAGTTCCTTAGAGATCTGCCAGCTCTGTACCACTCCATGTCCCTGAGAACAGTCTCCAGGGAATCCCACTGCCTGTACAGCTGGAACTGCACTCCTAAAGTTCAGGGGTCTGATTTACACCTCACCTGACCCACATCCCTCAGGACTGCAAACATCATCAATGCCTGATCATGCAGCTCAGGCTGCCTCCAACCCTTGTGTCCCCAAGTAACTCACACTGGTGACCAACAGCCCTGGGACTGCCTCTGCTCAGTAGGGCTGCTCAGGAAGCTGCATTCCAGGACTCTCCTGGATTGCATACAGCCTCTTCAGCAGATGCCAGGGTGGTTGAGGTCTCCCAGCAGGACAAGAGCTGCAAGCACTTTTTTCTTACATCATCTTATGTACATTGGTGAAGGGTAGTGGTTAAAATGGTTAAAGCTAAAAGGGGAGGCAACTCACACTGCAGTCTCTGCCCCATAAATTGTCTTAAACCCAGACACTCTCATCATACAGCTGCCAGGGACAAGCCTGATGCTGTCCTGCTTCCCCCTCACATCTAATTTAAAGCTGTGCCAATGAGACACAGCTGCTCCTGAGCAAAGTCTTCTCCCTCTACTGAGAAAAACCAGTCCCACCTGATTCCAGCATACCTGCTGCTGCATAGACCATCCCATTGTCAATCCCCAATTTTGTCTTTGTTCCTTTGTGAACTTTACACACTTCCCCTGTTCTCTGAAACAGTTTGACAACACAGCACCCACCATGGCCCTGTGAATGCCTCCTACTTCCAAAACATTCCCCAGCATGGAGCAGAGTGCTACAAGCTTTGAATATGTCAACCTACTTAACCCTGCCTGGCATTGCACAGCTCTGCTCCCACTTGGATATGTTTGGAAAAGCAGCAGGCCAAAAATCTCTGATTGCTTGGGTTGTGTCTGGGTGTCCAGGCACAGCTCAGTGACACAGCTGAGTGTTCTGGGTGTTCTGGGCTGAGGCCAGGCAGAGATGTCTTGCTCCTGCCCTATAGTGAACCCCTTTGCTCTCCCCTGTTTGTCACTCTCCTCTTCTGGCACTCTTCTCTACAGTGACAGGTGACACTGAGCCAACTGCCCTACAAGTAGTGCCTTCCTGCACATTTCATGTGGCCAATCAGAGGAAAAAAAACAAACTAATGAGGCACTGGAATGGATAATAAAAACAGAATTACTTGTCCTGCTTCAGATCTAAGGCAGTTACTGATCTGGAGACATTAAGACATTTCCCCATAGAAGGACTCTATAAATATCTCGACGGGTGATTTCTAGCTGCCTTTGAAGTGTCAGGCACTTGACATTACCAGAGATTCCTCTGCATTAGGCAGACAGATGTGATATAACATATTAATCCCAAGAGGTAGGTTGCTATATCCCCTCTTGGCACTCTCCTAAAACTCAACAGAAAGGAGTGAACTTAAAGCAAAGTGCTTTGAAGATGTTTGTTGTCACTTCATCCATTTAGAGAGGAGTGGTGTCAAAGCCAAATGCTGTACTGCTGGAATTTGCAGGACAGCCTGGAGCCATGCTCAGTGCTATTTCTTCCACTTTCTCTGCAACTGCAAGGGCTCTCTAAACACAAACAGTGCAGGATTGTGCCACATTAGATCTTTGCAAATTTTTGGGGGGAGGGAAAGCTTAAATGTCATACTTGGGATCAAGGTGCTGCTGGGTTGAGACACTGTGACAAGTAAGGGGTGACTCGAGCCAGAACTTTCACTATAAATAAAGGATCTGTGGTCTTTTTGCCACAGAGAGTACAAGATTCCAAAAGAAACCAAGGGAAGAAAAAAGGCAAATGGATAAATGCTAGTGAGCCAAGCCTTCCTTGCTGTGGTTGCCCTACAGTTCCCCTGAATATCTGCTCTATCACAACTACCCAATGCAAAAAGGGGAAAAGATTTATTCTGCCCCCAGCCATGTTTACCCACAAGCACAAGCAAAGCACACATAATCCAGCAGAAATCACCTGGAGCACAGCACATGATTCAGGGGTTTACTGACTGTGATTATTTGTGAAAGAGATATATTAGGGTTTGCTGCTACAAATGCAAACAAAATTCTGACGGGCTCTATAGACTTGAAATTACTATACTGAAGGTACATCTGTGTTTGTAAAGCATAAATAATAGAAGCCTTTGTCTCTTGTTTTCCTTGAGATAGGAAAAGGCACTTAAGCCCCTATTTCCAAAGGTATTTCTGTCTTCTGTAAGTCACTTAACTCCCATTGAACTTCATACTTAACTGCCCTAGAGAAGCTGACATTTAGATTTTATCTAGACAATTTCTGAAACTACCTTCAACTTCCTGGAAAGTAAAGGAACAAACATTAGTGGCATCTCTTAAAAATGGAGCATATTTGAGGAAGCAATGAATAATCAGAAGCAACCAAGCCTAAAGCAAGTTTGGAGGAATTATGCCAGTTAAAAAAAAAATAACAAGAATAGTTTAAGCAGAGCAATGAAACAATAAAGCATTAGAAAATTAAAATAAACAACAGTGACCTCACATTATTTGAAATTTGCCTTGAGTGTATATATTTTCATTATGGCTATCCACACCAAAATCAGCTCTAATCTGGATTTTACCTGTTTATTTAAATTGAGATGATTAAAAACACATATAATTTTATTCTCTTTGCAGAAACGAATAAAATCACAAAAAACCAAAAACAAGTCGAGTTTGAAATAACCACAGAAAAATTCCGAAGACTTCTACAGATGTTTTTAGATGACTTTATACCCTTATTTCATTTTATGGGTGACTTGTGATACTTGATGAGCTCTGCTTTGTATTTATAAAAAAAAAATAAAAATAAAGTGTCAGCTTTGTGTCACAGTGTTGGATGCATCTATATCTGTTTACTTTCATGCAATTCAGCTCAGCACCTATGACCCTGTGTCTTTCAGTTTTTACAGCAATAATACAGTTCAATCCCAACCAGACAACTTTACAAGACATTCAGAAAGACTATAAAGCATATGGTCCTCTCTCTCCTCTCTTCCTCCCCATCCTTCATTGAAAATTGTTATTTGTTACTTACACAAAACATTCTGCAATGTGTACCTGGGTGATAGGGAGAAAGGAGAAAACAAGCTCTAGCAACCACATGAAATGCATGAGCCAGTTAATTGGACATTTCCTATCACCTACATTAAAATAATTTAGAAGTTGTTAGGGAGCTAATTTTTTTATGATTAAAAAAACTAAAAAAAAAAAAAAAAAACAACACCCCAACAACTTAAAGCACACAAAAAAAACCAAAACAAAGAAAACAAATAAACAAAACCCCAAACAAGAAGCAGAAGCAATAAAAAAATTCACAAAGAAAAAACCTCCCCAAACAAACCATATTGTTCTGCCAAACAAAATATTCCCCAAATTTTCCTTTTAAAAGCAATCTCTACCACAAGAGAAGTCTGCCACTGCCTACTCTGTCACCAATTACCAGCTTTGTCCATGGCTGAAATTTTGGGAATATTGTGGCTGAAATTGACACTATTCTGTGAATAAAAATTTTATGTTGTTTCACAGAGACAAATAAAAGAAAAATTTGCCCCCTTCATTTCTTATCTAACAGCTGTTCAAAAATGAGAAAGAACAATGCTTCTCAAAAATAAAAATAAATAAAAAAACCCAACAAAAACCCAAGAGTTTCTTTAGGTTGAGACTCATTTCCCACCAGATTTGTCAAACATATCCCTCACATTAGATGAGACAAGAAGCCCTTGTGAATGGATCAGTAAGCTCATTCAAACTATTCAAATATCTTCTACAAATGTCAACTTTTAGAAAACAAGAGCCTGTGCAGAATGTGCCTGTGCCATTTCACTTTACAAAATGTGCTTCTGAACACGCTCCTCTGATACTGTTTTTATTAAAACCGCAGCACCAGCAATCACTGCCAAGAAATGATGCTGATCTGAAAGCTCTTGCTGCATAAAGCAACACCTTCAGAGAGGAGGAATATTTATTATTAAAAAGTGCTACAAAACCCTGTGATGTAAAAAAGAAAGCTGTGTACCTTCTTAGAGAGAGCTACCATAATCCTGCTAAGGAATATTTGTGTGTGCAGCTGAACTACTCATCTAAGGCTGGCCTAATGTTTGATTAAATTCTCAGAGTAAGCTCTGTCTCCCCATACAAAACTCTGCTAAACTGTTCTTAATGTTAACCAGGTGTCCAGAAGCAGAAGAATACCCTTCTGAGGAGTCCTTTTAATATAACAGTTTAAAGTAAATAACCATCTTGAAGTACAATATAAAGAGAGGGTTTGGTTTGGTTTTTGTTTGTTTTCTTCCCTAAAGTAAAGCTCAGTGCTACTTAAGAGCTACATTAAATTAAGCAAATTGGGGCTGAGGGGTGTTGCAGTTGTTGCAGACTCTCATTACACTGATGGGAATGCACTTTTAAAAGATAGATGTAATTTTATCATGAGCTACAGAAATCAAAGTTTTGGTCTGTTGGCTTTTTTTTTTTCCTCCTTGATTTTTTTTTTGCTTTGTGTGTGGGTAGGGCTTTGGGTTTTTTGAGACAGACCTAAAATTTCCATATGCCTTTTAAATCTGTATTCAAAGCTCACAGAAGAGACACAACATCCATAACCCAGCACTGTAGAACAAAATAAAATAGGCAAGCTATTTTTCAAGCACAAAAGCAAAAAGCTTCTGGCTTTAACCCCAGCAACAGGTGCTGAGCTATCCTACAGCTCATCACCTGTACTCTTCCAAGGAATTTCCCAGTTTGCTCCTACCAGTCACAGCAACAAGAGCTCCTTGTGCACCACCTCACCTTTTCTGTAATCACTCCATAATGTAATTGTGCCACAGATGTGTCTGCTAAAGCCTCCCCCTGCTTGTTTCCAGATTCTTAATTATGAAAGACCTCCTAATTGGTTTTCCTCACTTGGTCAATTCAAAAAGAAAAGTGCCTAGCAATACAGCTCCATGTGCTTTATTTAAATTTCGCTTTAATATCCAAAAGAATCTTTTCACATCTTTAAGCATCCAGCCAGAATAAATATGGCTTCCAGTTCTAGGCAGGGGAGCTTTTTTCCTGCTCACTAGCTTGCTTATGATTATACAATTTAATTAACATTTCTCTAGTACTTTTTCTGCCAGAGAGTGACTTCTTTCTTCAACTTTGCTTTTCAAAAACACTATATAATAAATCACAAGGGAAAAATCTTTATTTTTAATTTTTCCATTTATGTCTTTAATGAACATTATTGAATTTTTGCCAAGTATTTATTGGAAACTTAGAATAAATATCTGTGAACTACTAATTCATTTCTGTCTGTGAGGATGAAGTGTTCTGCTGACACCAGAATTTTAATAAAAATTAGCTCTTCTATTAGAAATATGCTCTTCATTTTCAGTAACATTGTAAAGGGCTCAGTTTTAAACTAAGCTAAAAATCAAAAGCTGAGGTTTTTTTCGTTGTTTTTTTTTTTTTTTTTTTTTTTCACTGAAGATTTTCCATCCTTTGAATATAACAACTTTTGAGGAAACCTTCAAAAACACAGACTGCAGAATGCCACACCAAACCTACTGCTAATTAGTGCTCTGCACTGGGTTTGGAGTTTTCAGCAATGAGGACCAGCCTGGCCTCTTGAACTGCCTGCAGTTCTCCCTCTGAAACTCACATTGTGCTGGTGAATCTGATGCATTTTGTGCACAGCTCCTCAGATCTTTTCCCTGCCTTGCTAATGGGAGAGCTGACCCATGATATGGGTACCAGTGGTCCCATTTCCCCACTCCATCCAAGTTTCAAATCTCTCTTGGTACCCTTTGTTCTCAGTTATTAACCTGCCTCTCTGGCAGAATTGTTCATATTGCATTTGAGGATACACAAATTTCAGCTTTAATGTCCTGAATATAAAAAAACTGAAAGAGAGGCACAAACACCAGAATTCTTACTCACCCCCAAATTTCTCTGTCATATGCCCACTAAAGAGTTATTGTCAGCAAGTTGGGGTATCTTGAGTGGTAAAATGGGATCTGCTTCATCACATACCTCTAAGGCATGGCATTGATTGTTTAATTATGAAACACAGCTAGACTTCTTTGGAAAAGAGGGTGAAGATGCTTCTCTGTGAAGAAACTCTGTTGTCCTCAGAGTATTTCATCAGTGGAGTGAAATACAATTCAGTATTTAGCAGCATTATTTCTTCCTTGCTGATATTTTGACAGGATCAGGTCCATTAAAATAGAGCTTTTAGTGCACAATCCTTTATGTCTGTGTGTAAACTACCATAGTTATCTGAAGTTTTCACACTTATTATGTATCTAAGGCATCAATTATAAATCAAAGCATTCAACATTCAGTAGGTTTCAAATTATGAATGCTCTTGATCATATTTCATCTTACAGCTCCTTTGACAAACTATATGACAAAAGATATTTTTTAAAAGCCTAATCTTTACTAAATAATTGGCTATGTAATTGTTATGTTTTTGCATTTATGAAAAGGAGCTGTGTATTTTCATTTTGAATTCTTTCTAGGCTAAGGAAACCACAAAACCAAAATAAATATTGAAACCACACTTTACTGCCTATAAGGGGGTCCTTCCCACAATATCCACACCCATCATAGGCAAAGCCTAAATATCTCAACACAAGAACAAAATAATGATTTGGTTACCTGGCATATGTGTAGTCCTGTATCAGATGCACTTTAAATGGAAAATACAGCTTGGCAAGTACCAGTGCAATATTATTTTCATATACAGCCCTGACAGGTGTTTTAAGAAGCAGTATCAGTTTATTTTTTGACCATCACAAATTCTTGACTCAAGATGTGAGTATTGACTGTGGCTAGGCTATAGACCAAATTTATGAGTTGAAAATAAATCTCATTATTAAAGAATATAAATGCCAGTGTTTGGTGGAAGCCTGTGCATGTGCACACACCTTTTTGCTTTAAATTGTGCTCAGTGCTTTCCTGCCTCAGAGCTGCTCTGCACATCCCTGCAGCTCTCCACATCATCCCAGGGTAAGGATTGGCACCCAGTGTGAAATGCTACCCTCTCTTCTGCAACCACAAGGAATAAGAATTGTGGCATTTGCTGTCACAGAGCACTCCTGGTTTCATTAGCAGCAGCACAATGAGCAAGCTGACTTGTGAGAGCCATGCTCATCACATGGGGAGCACAGGCTGTTCTTTCCCAGTATTGACCAACAAGAATTAAATTCAGATTTCCTCACCTCTGCTCTAAGATAAGTAGCAACTATTTCCCAAGAAACGTCATCTTCTTTTCTGGTCTGCTTTTTTGCAATTAGGGGTATTTTTTTTGTTTGTTTTTTTTGGGTTTTCTTTGATTTTTTGTTGGTGGTGGTGTTGTTTTTTGTGACAGGGTGATGCTTTGACCAAGGTATTTCCTATTTCCTGCAGTCTGAGAGAGCAAGCCTATTTTTACACCATCATCAGACATGATTCACTGTTTACTGAAGTAAGTGGACAGCCCACCATTGATCTCAACAGATGAAAAACCTGACCTTTTTACATGCAAGTTTTTACTCCCAAAGGAAAGCCAAGAATGGCTAGAAAAGCATAACCCAAAGTTATAAAGACCTAGTTTGGGCCATTTTTTCATTTGTGTCTTCTTTTTTCCTCTCTGTATTGTCCTGACACCTTTCTAGATTTGTGGGCAATTCTTTGATTTGAAGACAAAACTTTCCAGCATTTCTGGAGGAGACTGACATGCACAAATCTTATCTGCTCTTTTCTAGAGCTGTTTTGAAGGATGGCCATCAAGAGCAGTATGGCAGACCATAATGCTTTTATTTTAACAATGCTTTTTTTAAAGATGATGGGACCAGACTGAGGAGAGAAGGGTTGATTACTGATTTTCCTAAGAAACCCACTGTTGATTGCTCCACAAATCTGAAATATAAATCTGATCATTCTCCATTTTTTTAATTGGAGATTTAGACTGAGTTTCTGTAATATTGTATCTACAGAAGTGAAAGCAAAATCCAACTTCATAGCTTACCTCAGGATAAAGCCAGAAAAATCTTCAAATTATTTTTGCATTATACATCTGGAGCAATATATGAATTTTGATACCTTTCATCAGAATTTAGCAAACACAACACTACTGTCTGGATACTGAACAAAGAATTCTGCTTTTTTTCATAATCCCTAGGATTCAGGAGGATAAAAACTCCAAACCCTTTACACTTTCCTTACTCTTGTTGCCTTCAAATGTGACCAAAGTTGCTGGACAAGAGAGATTCACAGATGGAAAATGGCAGAAGACAGAACACTCTTCCAGTCATTTGGGTGGACAGAAGGCTCAAATTCAAATGCCAAGATTTCAACATTAGAACATTAGAAATGGATGAAATACCCAACAGGAAGGCTTGAGTCATTAGAAAAATAGATGGAAATCTAAGCAGCAGCAAAGACACCAGATTTATATTTTATCACTAGCATAGTTCCACATTAAAACAGCCTGTGGGGTGGAATCATTTCCCATGGATCATGAATCAGCTGCTTTTCAGCTGTGTGGAGTGTTCAACTTGGTACTACAACCAAGACTAATGCTATGGCCCAGTAATTGGAGCAGATCTACACTGCCTTTTAGAATTGGACTGATTTCTATTCCAGTTGCTCTGGGAACTAACCAGATCATCACGAAAAACTGATTAAAAAATTTATCAGAGTGACATTATAGAGTTCCTGCTTAGTGCACTGAAGTACTGAAGGTCTGATCCTGCAGTGCTTATTCCCATGAGCATTACTTAATGAAATGCCCATTCCTGCTCACCTAAAAAGAATAATTCATGAGCAAAGATTTCTCATTTAAGTATTTGCAAGAAGAGGTCTTCTCTTTGACCTTTCAATTACATTATCATATATACTTAGTAGTCATGGTATTAACAGCCATATTTTATGGCTTTATATTTACATATTCTAAGTGCTTTAAAAGTTACAAATTGATATGGTGGTAATCATTTTCCTCACTTATTTCGCCAACACTTGAAAAGTAATTTCTGAGAACTTTCACTCCTAGCATTAACTTCAGTTTCTATGGAATACATGCTGACCTTAGCAGTACTACTAGTGTTCAGGATTAAATAATGACTAGGAGGTGATTTCTGCTAAAGTCAAATGAATAAAAGTAGGACGAGACTCCAAATCAAACCATAATCCTGACTGCCTCATATAGGCAAAATTAGATTTTTCTGTAATGAACACTATTTATGTCATTCCTGTACTCTTAAATATTTAAATTATCTGCACTGATAGAAAAGAGCAAATCTTCAGTGATCTAAAACATTATTCTATAACATACAAGAATTATTTAGGATTTGGCAGGCATACACTAGATATTAGATTTTTCAGGAAACATGGAATAACCAGAATGAACATCCAGCATCACACAAGCATTCTGATCCAACACACTGTGTTTACCATATTTACTTAGGCAGGAAGAGGCCATGGCTTGGACATTATGTCCTTCAGATATTAAAAATAATTGTAGAAAGCAATTTTTGTTCAAAGGGAGTGAGCAGAATCTGGGTACAGGCATGACTCCAGGCAATAAGATGAGACAATCATTGCTGTACCTTTCCCTGGAGCTGATGCCCACCCCTGGTAGAATTATCACATATGCCAGGGGCAATATGACTGGTCCATAATACCATCCATAAAGCCCTCTTCTTCCTTCATACTGCTTGTGATTAAAGGAATGAATTGCCTTTCTTGCCTATTTTGTCTACCTGTTTGCAATTTCATTTCACTCTTGTCTTAATTTGAAGCCCTACAAACTATATCATTCTGCAAATCCAATCACACCATCAGCTCCAATTTCAGTCCACAGCAGCCAATTATTGAACTGTGAAAAGAAAGAGACAGAGATCTGTTTCTGCACCCAAGACCTGCACAGCCTTGTTTACTAATTTAATTTGATAACAAAGTTGGTAATTCCATTTCTTCCCAAATATTTGAATGTTACATTTTTCTAGGTACATATCTGCTCATTTGATCTAATGGCTGTCCTTTCAAAAATGTCACAGAAAGCCATTAGCACAGCTTCACCAGTGTTAAATGGTTGGACATAAATGCTGATTGCTGAGAACAATATCCTTTGCCCACAGCACAGTGATGTAAAGGTTGGATAATTTTATTACCTTTAATAGCACTTGCAGCTATGCAAGCTAAGCCAATGATATGGGTAATCAAATCTCTGACTTACAGGATGACCACCTGTGGCTGTTAGGGAAGGAATCCCCACTATTTTAGGCCCAGTCACAATGCCACACAACCAATGGTTTGCCATTTCAGAGGGGGAAAAGGGATGCAAAGAGGGATCAGAAAATCGCTCTGGGTGGCAAACAAATTTAGTTTTCACCAGAATTCCTCAGTGCTCATTCACAGAGAATCTTAAACATGAAGTATGGGAGACTTCTGAAGTCTCCTTCCTCCTGCCTCCTCCAGATTGCCCATTTACTGCTTTGGCAGATCTCAAATCTGTCTGGAAGAGTCAGATACACAGTGCTGCCAAAACAGGCAAACCTCACCCCTGTGACTGTCACTTGTGCTTCACTCTGCCCTGCTGTGGAACTGCAAGTGTTTGGAAGCACAACATTTCCAGTGCCACTGCTGACTGCCCTGTTCCACAAATGGGGGTGGAAGAGCTCCAGGGCTAGTGGTGTGCTCACTTATTAAGATTGCCTCATTTCCTTAATTGTAGGCTAATTGTGCAGGCTGACCACTATTTAACTGGGTATAAAGAGAGAGTGGTGAACTCAAAACTAGTAAAGTAAAGCTGGGGCTGTAGATCTTTTCCAACTTACACAGCATTTCCTCCATTATTCTTTAGCCTACTGTGTTTTTTTCTTCTCATCTTTGCAGACTGAAGCTTGTCCCTCAACATGGCATAATGCTGAAAATACATGTTGCACTTCTGAGTACTTGAAATAAGCTGGCAAGTTGAAATATCATAGTGATTTTAAGCCTCTCTTTTGAAACTGTGCAAATGTGCTGCATATTATATAGTGAATATATTAAAAGAGAGAACACAAAATATTTAGTCCTGAACTGCTGCATATTAGAGTTAAGATTTATTTCATGGCAGCTAGCATGGCTACTAATCCTGAACTCCAGATCCAGAGATCTGCTAAACCAGATAAACAACAAAATATTGTTCAAATAGATAGATGATAAATCAGAAATATCTCCTATGTGAAATTAGGAAACATGAAAGTAACTTTTTTTTTTTTTTTTTTTTTATGATGCACTCTCAAGAATACTGCATTGCAGAAAGCATTTAGCTTGTCATGTTATTCTATTATTTTATTTTACACTTCATTCGTTTCTATTACATAGTCTTGCACTTTATCATTATGGTGTTCTGTTGTTGCAAACAGGCACATTGAATTCTGATCCAGTTACTCCAGAAGAAATTTTTTGTCAGCCTTTAAACTGAAACAAATGGATGAGTGTGACACTCAACAGTTTTAATAATGTGTTGACTCTTGGGTATTCATGGCCTTTAGATGCCTAAAAATAATAATGTTTTTGTATGAAAAATGAATATTGATTAATGAACTGATTTTTTTTTTAAACAGCAGTCAAGCCAGTAGCTATACTTGTCAGGAAACTTGTTATAAATCACATAATGTATATACTCAGCAAATTGAATTTTTCCACTGCAAAATGGCTCCCTTTCCTAGGCATATATTTTCTGTTCTCCTTAACAATGGAGGACAAATGCACAAAATAAAAAAATAAAAACTATCCTCCCTGACATATGCTTAATAAATTTATGCATGAATAATCATCAGAATAAATTCAGCAATATTGTAACCATCTGTGAAAGTAACAAGCTTCTGTGTAAACCAATATCCTATACACATAAGAATTCCTTTATCTGCAAGTGCGAATACTGGAAAATGCTACACTTTTTATGGAATTGAAGATATACTTAGTATTAATTATTTACAATTTCTTTTCCCAGCAAAACACAGACTGAGCTATCATTACTGTAATATACTAACCTCTTCTAACAAAGAAGAGTAACCAACCACAAAGACCTTAAGAATCTTCACATTTGACTAGACAACCAACTTCAGATGGAAAAATATATAATAATCAATCCATTCAGGTGAAGGAAGAAATGATGAAAGGAAAGTAACTTCAATATGCTCAGAGCCAAGGAAAAACAAGACTGGTGGAATATTTAACACAAAAATATTAGTAAATATTATTACACTCCTGTGATAATTTTAAACATGCTGGGAGCTCTTTAATGAATTGAAATTTAAGCACATACTCTGTTATTTTTCCATTCATCAAACCAACCCTTCCTCTGGAGTGAGAAGCAGGAGGTTCCCAGAGCACCCAAGTGCAGGGCCAGGCAGCACAGTGCTTCTGCAAATCCCCCTGCTGCCTCCTGAGTCTCCTGAACACCTCACCCCAAACCTTCTTCCCCTGTCAGCCCCAGCCTGAGCATCTGAAGCTACAAAATCACATTTTTTGTTGTTGTTTGGTTGGGTTTTTTCAAAGGATTACCCTCTTAGCACTCCATTTCATGTATTTCATTAGCCACGATGCTAAGGTCTGCTGCCCTCATTCCCCTGATAGTCAAAACCAATACAGGTGACAGAATCTGGATGTATCTCACTTCTTTCATTTCTCCCCACAAAATTTACCTTATTTCACCATACTTAAAGGATCCAGAAATAATGGGTATAATAAATATCTTGAACACAACTATTGGGGAAGTGGGGTGGGGTACCAAGGGGCCTCTAGGAAACCTCTAATTTCTCTTTACCCTGAAATATCCTCAAGATAGAAAGTGTATCTTCTCACTGCATTTCACAAAAATTTCTCTTAATTGCACAAATCATGATTTTCCACATTTTCTCTCAAAGCTCTTTGTGGAATTCCTTTGATTCAGAGTACTCTAAGTTGTCTGAACAAAAACTTCCTTCAATAACATCTGAAATACAGGCAATTCCATCAATCTGAGGTATTTTTCTTAATCTTTTTCATAGAAGAAAATGATGCTATTTTTTATTATAAAAAACAAACACACCAATCTGAGCAGCAATGCAGTTGGTTTATTTCTGCACTTCTCAATCTTTGATTATTTCAACAAAAAGTAACTTGATGTTTTTAACTCTCCAGATTCACCACAGGAGGGTTTCTAATATAATTGAAGTCATTTTTATGCAGCACATAAAACAGGATATTCCTTAAATCTAAATAAGGCAAACCAGGTCTTCCTAATGATCTGTTTGTGAATGAAATTGACTGTTTTTCTAGCATGTCTGGTAGCAGTCAGGAGAGCAATTTATGGATCCAAAAAAAGACAGTTTTGGTTTAACATGTCTCTGTTTTGTAGAAACGCACTCAAAGTTTATTTTCAGGGAGCCAAAACAATTGGCAAAAAAAAAATAAAAAGGGCATGTAAATCTTCATAATGTAATTATCCTGATTAATATACATATATTGACAACACAAAGTATGGGGTTTTTTTGAAAGCTGTAATTGGAATCAGACATCAAAATCTTTTAAAAACTTGTCTTGCTGTTCTTCAATCTCAATTTTCTGCTTGTAAATATTTAATGGCTTTCATTTTTGCAAATGAATAGAATTGCATTTGGCTCATAAGAAAGTAGTTTTAACTGTATTACAGAGTATGCAGTCTCAGCATTTGCCACAAGTGTAAATCTTCTCCAGAATATTAATGTATTCAAGAAAAAAATAATTATTTCAGAATCAACAGAATTTTTAAAAACACACTTATTTGGTAATTGAAACTTTTGGAAAAGTTGCATCTTTCAGATAAAGCAATCCTAAAGAGCTATACATTTTCCATCATAAAAGAGCAGAATATTCAGAGGAAAAAAACCCAAACTAGAAATTACAATGCTACATCATATATTGAGTCAGTTTTGAAATAACATTTTGGCACATTTTAACTACCAGGAAGTCTCACAGCAAAAAACCTCAACATTCATACACAAATCAAGCAAAGGAGTGATTCTTACATAGGATTACTATTGGATCACTCTAAATGCAAACATACTATATAAAACAGAACATTTTCTACAGGTGCACAACTAAAAAGTCCTCAACACTTTTCCTAAATTCCAGATAATTTTATCATGGGTCTCTATTATAACTATAAAACATGGGACTTTTTCATCCTTCTTTGATGTTAAAATTTAAAAAAAAATCTAAGAAACTTTTAGAAGATCTACACAGACATACAATTTTAAATCACCAACAAACTCTCTGAAAGAAAACTCTTTCCATGTAATTTTTTAGAATAGGTAGAATTATAAACATTTCCTGATCTGGTTAAGTCTATGCCTTTCCTCTTTTTAATATCACTGGAACTCCATCTAAACAGATTTTTATCAGACATGAGGAAGATGCTCAGCTAAGGACCAGAAAATGGGAAAAGCCCAATGCAGGATGCCTTCTCTGCTAGAATGAGGAACAAAAATTCCACTTCTGAAGCTCTTGGTGGAATCAAGGATGGAGGAGAAAAATAAACAACAACAACAAAAAAAAATCTGAATACATTGTGGCCAGTTCAAGGTTTACAGGAAAGAAAGTCACCAGCCAGCAAAGACTGGAATGAGATTCCAGTGCCAGCAATTTCTAAATATTCCTCTCAAGAAAGGAAGGAGGAAGCTGTAAAAGAAAAGCAGATAGGGAAAATACAAATAAAACAATGTAGAGCAGAGAAGGTTCTGGGACCAAAGCTGCAGAATATTGAAGAGAAGTGTTGTATAAATAGTCTTTAAAGAAAGCAAGGATGACCTCACCAAAACTCTTCTTAAGTGATGTGTTTTCAAGATAAAGCACAGATTCATTATGATAAAATGTATCAGCGGAATAAAAAAAGCTTCTAAAATTAGCAAGCAACACTGAATAATCCTCAGCCATGCTGTCATTAATAAGTGAAAAGTTTAGCCAGTATAAAAATGTATTGGTAAAATTTAATAAATTTATTAAAATTGAATTCCATAATTAAAGTTATAAATGTAATCTTAAAATGGTAATATACCAATAATTAAACCTTGTTTCAGGATAGATAACAAAGCACTTCCTTTCTTATTTTAGAATTGTCATGCATGTGCAATTTAGTTTGCCATACAGGAGAACATGAAGTCCAAGGCAAGTATTATTTGCATATTTTTGCCTTTCCTTTTTGCCAAGGAATAAATTCTGCTCCTGGATCATTTATATTAGCTAAATGGCACACAGAGGGTTTGGTTCTCCTTCCTTCTTTCAGCAAGTTCTCTCAGAACAGAGGTGAGCCTCCACTTGTTTCATATATTTGTGGGGACTTTGACAGATTAGATGCAAGTCAGAACATCCTGGGATAACAGCTGACTGCACCCAAGAATCAGAGAATGAAAATGGAAAAGTAAAACAAGATTCTCCTGTGAATCAGCACAGGGTCCAGTCCCATGGCTGTGAAGAAGCTTTAAACACAAACAAGATTAAGTAGGAAAATACTGATTGCATTTAAAATGGTTGAGATAGGGATAATTAAACCTCTGGCTCACTTTTACATTCAAAGACTGTGGAGGTGCAAGGCTTGGCTCTGCAGCGTATTTTTTCATAAACTTTGTGAAAAATCTCCTTTGCTGTATGAAGCAGCAGATGCTCATTTCTGATATAGCCTTTGCCTTTACCTCTTGTCCTTGTATAGGGTTCAGTCCCTGTACAGACAGGAAAGTATTATGTATAAAATACAAATCAGACATTAGTTCCTACATTACAGGAGCTGAATCATAGATGTAAATCACCTATCTCCAAACTACTTGGTAGAGAATTCAAAAAAGAAGGGAATTTATTCTTAGAGACCAAATACTCTTCTCATGGACTCCAATCTGTCTCTGTGAACACCTTAGAATTTTATTTTAATTGCTAACTTCATCAGCAGGAAATTATAGGCTTTAAGAACAGAAAGCAGGAAAGCTTCAGCTAGTAATAATCCATGACTAAATACAATCTTAAAAGGTGAATGAATACTGCTTAAGAAGTTTTTTTTTAAAAATCCACTGCCTGAACAGTTCTAATTCTGTAACCTGCATAATTTACTGCATAATGGTTACTAATATATTTTTTATGTTAACTGCACTATAATCGTTGTTCAACATATACAAAAGAATAAAAATATTAGAAAAAAAACTATGAATTAATTTGATAAAGTGCATTTAGTAGCTTTTCAATAATAAAAGCATTCTGCAGAATTGATTAGAATTTAGAGGTAGAAATAGTTCATAAATTACTAAGCATACTGATATTTTTAATATATTTCCAGTGAATATTCACTTCAATTAATTTAAAGATTCCTCATAGTATAAACAAGCCAGCTTTTAAAAAAATACAGAATACAAACATATCCAACTGTGTTTTAAACCCTACCTTTCAGCAACATGAGATTAAATATTTTAGTCTTTAGAATTTCTTCTTAGCTTGTAATGTAATCATATTCTATTAAATGCTGCAGCTTAGGGCAGTATTCCATTACACATTTCTAGGCCTATGACCATACAGACAAAAATAGCTTGAGGGGTAGGATGAAAGATGGATACAATCCATAGTTAATTCTACCTCTTCACCTCTTGTAGTCATTCAGCCTGACTCCTACTGTAGGTAACAAAAAAACAACATCTGCTGCATGATTCATTTGGAAAGCTTAGGCCTCAAATAAATCCAGGATTTATCATAAATTAATAAATATATAATATTACTAATTTTTTATACCATTACTAAAAGAAGAGAACAAATGTTTATTCTTAGCTAAAGGGAAAACAACTTACCAGAAGTTCTTGAAAGATCACACAAACATAAGAACAAACAGCTCTAGATTAAAACCAGGGGGCAACCTCAAATGTGAGAAGTAGTTTATTGAAAGCAGAGCAATCCTCAATGTAAATATAATTTCAGATATGGAATCTTCCTTCTCCTTGTCTTCTCCCTGGGCATGTGTGTAGACAATATGTCTGTGTGTGAAAATGTCAAAAATGGGGAAATACATCAAGATTCCATGTTATTTTTTGGTATTGCTCCACAGATTAGGCACATCAGGATATGGAGCAGAGAAGGACATGGCAGAGACAGCAGGTTGTGTTTATTCACTTCCCTGAGAGCTACTGAGTGCCTCCTTAGCTGGACCAGCACAGCAATAGAATGTGAGAGCAGGAAATATTGGGATGTCCCATTTGGCAGAGGCTTTGTAGAGTGTGTGTGAAATACTTCTGGGCAGAACTCTCCCAGGGAATCAGGGATGCTGGATGTATTCCTGGCCAGAATGACATCAGGGGACACAAATATCCCCCTTTGGGTATGTGCTGTGTTTTCAGCTATATATCATAGTACAGACCACTGTGTGACAAGTGGGAAATTGATTTTTTCACCAGCCTCAGTGAAGGGGTGCACAGACCTTTGTCCTTTTGCTGTGTGAGGGAGCATTCAGCAGGGCCAGGTGTTAACAAGTTCCTGCCTTCAGAGGTGAACACAACTTTCACACAGCACAGCAGGAAGCTCCAAACACACCCTAACAGTGACACTGAGCTGTGAGGGGCACCAGCTGCTTCTCTGATCCACTTCCAGCTTCTAAACATTCTTCAGGCAGAAAAAAAACATTCTTTATAAAGAAGGTAAAGGTTTATATACTACCACAGTACTAGTAACTCACACCCTCCTAGGAAATCAAAACCTGCTTTTCATGGCTTCTGCTCTCTTGCTTAATTTGAGGAGCTCCACAGTTCTTTCCTAAGGAATAAGCTATGGGAGGACAAAGTGAGACAACTTTACATCAGTTTTACACTTTTTGGTCTGTTGGGTGAATCTGCAAGCATAAATATTTTTTAAAACCCCAAACAAACAAAAAACTAAGCAAACAAAAAAACAAAACTAAACTTAAACAATAATATTACTTACTATATACTAATATAGCTTGCTTCAGATGGTCTAAGTAACTCAACTTCAACTGAATAAAAAAGGATACTAAATAGAAGAATTGGTCAATACAGACAAATATCTAAATCCATTTTTCTGATGAATAAGAGTTTATGTCATCTATTACTATTGAATTAATGAGACTGGCTATCCTGAGGATGACATCTACATTATTTTAATGAAGATGTTTCTAATACTAATAAAGTATGTTTTTCTGAAAATACTATTCAGTGGCTATTTACTAAAAAGATCACATTTGAAAAATACAAGATAGGCATCAAGGAAAAAAACTTGTTTTTTGAAATGTGCCTCGAAACATATTTGAAATGTTTCAAAAATATCATTATATAAAAGCAGATCTTAGAAAAGGCATGTATTTTAGGTATTTTACCTGCTTTTCATTAGTAGATAATAATGACTTAAATAATTTTTTGCATTATACCTTCCATCAATTAAAAAATATTCTTTAGTTATTTAGTTCAGAGAATAAGGCAACATAGGCAACCTAATGAAATTATCAGAAGCAAATTAAAGAAATTAAAGATTACTACAAAGTTACATCCTTGCTGAAGCCAGAGAGCACTAGAATCAATATGTGAAAGGTTACATGTCTTCAGTATCATTAGACAAAACAAAAGAAAATGTATTAAACTCTATTCAGTTTTTCCATCCTTATGGTATTTCCTTTGATTCTACTTTTTTGTTTTGAAGTATTATCTCAACATTTAGCTTGCAAATTAATTGCACGTTAGCATAAACCTGCACTTAACTTTTATTCTGTAGACCTCTATTCAAAAGCCTGACTTAGAACATAAGTTCAGGAAAACAGACTTTGTAAACATTATAACAGCAAACCATAGAATACAGAATATTACATAATTTTTTTGAAAATTAAAAACTTTAATTTACCTAAGTTGAGACCACTAATATAAACATGTTTTTAAAAATTAGTATGAAATAGCTAAACACATTCAAATATACAGAGGGAATTGTCTACAATAAATTAATATAATAGTTTAGAGTTCCTGTGTTTACAGTCTGTTAACAAATTTTAGAACCACAAAGAGAAGCTTTTTTTAATGCCAGTATAGATCCAGGTGACAGTAGTAGTCATGACATACCTGATGTCACTGCAGTTTTCTGCTGGTTTAATTCTGAGAACATCTTTTCATTCTAATAGTTATCTTTGGCTATCCTAAGCCTAATAATAGTGTAGCCCCTACCTTAATAATAGAGTCATCACATGAACCTGTAGGATTGTTACAGATGATTGAGAAGAGCTGCATGGAAGTCTACAGGAAAAATCATTTCTCAAATATAGCTGGGTGGAATGACAGCAGGCACATAGCCCCAAATGCAAACAGGTCTCTGGCAGGCAGAGAACACTGGATGTTTAAGAGAGTTTCTTATTTTGAAGTTCACTGACAAGCCATTCTATTGAAGAAGTAGCAGAGAGCTAATTTTTAAAAATCTTTTCCAGCTACCAGCTTTACCAGAACTTAAACTTTTGCTAAATTTAAGGATTGGATGCAATCAACTTGATTATTGTTCAGGTATTCTGAGTCACCATTGAAGACAAGAAAAGAGAGTAACAGCACTGAGAGATTTTTCTTTCAATATATGCTGAGGCAGGGTTAAAGGGAGAGAATTAGAGACACAGTTATTTAGAATACAGGGATAAAGCCACAAATTACATTAGGCACTGAGCTACCATTTAGATAGAGCACTCCCATGGGTCTGGAAACTTTTGATCAGCTGGTGCCTATTCCTAAGGCTGTAGTGCCTTTTAAAAGCTGATGCACTTACACACTGATCCCAGTGACTTGCTCTGTCATAACCAGCATGGTTCAGGCTCACTGTGAATCAATTTCATCTGGATCAGAGATGCTCAGAGCTGCCAGGTCTAAGCATTCAAACTCAGTAAACAAGGTCCCTGCCTTTGCCAGGCAATTTGCAGAGCTTTAATTTCACTTTTGCTCCATTTTGTCACAGCATTTCACAGCATATGCAGTTACCAAAGTAATTCAGGCACTTACAGAGCAAAATATCAGCAGAGAGCCAAAACTATTAGATCCATGCCTACTGCTGAATGCCAGACCATGCTTTTCTTCAAAGTGGACTTGAACAACTTCTTCCCATCAGCTGTACCTCTGAAAGCTGCCCTGATTAAGTGAGAAGTTTTTCACACTTTTTTTCTTCATTATATATAAAATTTTAAGTGGAGTTATGATATATGAATGGAGAAAGCCTTCTGCACCGTCAGAACAAAGATTTATTTACCCTGTTACCTGGCCTCCAACAAGTTACTCACAGATGTTCAGGAAAAAAGTGAAACTGTGATGGGCAATATGTGCCAGGAGAAAAAACCCTCCCTCAATACCATATAAGCATCTGACAATCACTTTTAGGGAAGATTTTATAGTTGCTAATGGACACTGGATTTTCCAACCTTTTTTCTTGTTCTCTTGGACTCCCTACCTCTAGAAAGCATAAGTTTAAATGACTAACCTCTCCCCAAGGGGGAAGAGGGATATTATTTTTCCACTTTAGATCTGCTGCTTGAATAATGGCATTGGGCACCTTTCAGAACCAGCATTGTCAGAAACAGTGAGCAATCACTCCCCATTCACCTTTTCTATACTCTCATGATTTCTTAAATCTCCATCATATTTCACCTCACCAGCTTTTTGCCATTTGAAGAGTCGGTTTCATCTTTCTTTTAAGAACTTCCCCTCTTCCACAATTCTGTTCTTTCCTGTTCTGGGCCTTATCTGGTTTTTGAATATAATTCCAAGCTGCCTTTCCTAACTGCTGAGAAAAGAATTAGAGCATGTATATCAGTTCAGCTGTTTTAACTTGTCCTTAAGTGCATTCATTAGCTTGCATTTATGAACAGTGTAGTTCTGCATGATTTTAGTTGCATCATATAAGCATTCTTCACAAAGTCAAATAAAAGCAGTGTTTGCAGTCACTACCTTTTATTCCCTTGGAATCAGGGCTGATTTAGTGCAAGGTCATGCTACACAGCCATTCACTCAGTCACTTAATTTCTTTGTTTCCCAAGGACTCTAAGGTAATGCCATGCTAACCTTAGATTTGCTACAGTTCATTTTCTTGTTTTATCCTCAAACTCTTGCACTGGCACTGCAGTTTGAGACTGTTCCAAGGGCTTCTCAGATAACAAGGTGAAACCTTGCTTTAGTGTGTTTCTAAAATCCTGTGGAGCAAGGGGTGCAGCAAACACTGGCTTGACCTGTTTGCTACTGCCACAAGTTTTCCCAGCTGCTTCCTTCCCCTCACTTCTATACTCCTCTTGTACTAGCCAGTCCCACCACTTCACCAGTATGCTTCACCATCCCAAAATTTATTAGAGAATTATGATCTACCACACATCATCTGAAATCCAGCTCTACCACTGGTCCCTTCTTCTGCTGCTGCAGAGCTCAAAAGAAAATCACATAGACGTCATTAGGAGAAGAAATCACTTCAATAAACTCCTTCACTATGCTCCTACTTTCAGAATCAAGGACAAAATTCTTTATCATCAGGTTTCTTTGGAGAAACAACCCACAGAATTCAGGGTTTCTGTAGCTTCCTGTGACCCTGATGATGACTTCAGGGAAGTATATCCAGTATCAGCAGTGTGGAAGTTCAAGTCTTTGAGTTTTTTATTTGGATATATTCTATTCTTACAAGAAAAGGCTTCTAGTCAGGAGACAGAAAAGGTACATCTTAGAATTTTCACCTAAATAATATGAAATGGCTGGAACTATAGTTAAGAAAGTCTGGCTGGTTTTATTTTTCCAAAACTGGAAAGAGTTTAGATACATATATATCTTTTGAGGTTCAAGATTACTCTTATCACTCTGCAGAGCAGTAACAACCATGTTTAAAGTAAAAATACATGATGACCTGCAAGCTCTCAGTCTTGTCCATTCTAGCTGGCATGTCTGACACTTAAGTGGAGTTCTCAAGTTTGTACAGCAACAACTATTCCCTTTGAAACACCAGAAACATGGCATGAGCTGGAGTGAAGCTAATGGGACCACTTTTGGAGCAGGATACTTGACAGCTGAAGTAGTGCTGCCACAATCTGGCTTTTGCAAAATACTTCCAAGGCAGAGTTAAGCTACTGCCACATAACAACACCTGCTGTTCTGGTACCATAAAATAAATTTTGCAGATGTTATTTTTAGCTGTATCTACTTTTTTTTTGTTTGTTTGTTTAATTAAACACCCATCTCTTCATATATTGATTGCAGGGCATCTGTTCACTTGCATGATTCTGACTCGTGCCTTCAGTCCTATATTTGCCTTTCTATTCTATTTATTTTTTGTACCTATACTACTGTTACAGCAAAGATTTTCTGATCTGTTCTATGCTTTTTCTCCTTCTGCTAGATTCCATTCATCTTAACAGAGATAGGGTTATGAAATATGAATTAATAATGCTTCCAAGTCAATAAAAACCTACACCAGTATACAAAATTTGTGTAATTACTACAATGTGTTGAGAAAATAACAACCTACAAAAGAGATTAACAAGATTTTTTGGAGTTCAAATATTTAAATCATATTCTTCTGATGCAAGGACATAGTTCTGATAACCTCAGTGGAATTACCAAAATGTCTATTTCTTACGACCACTAGCATTGAAAAGCCCAAGTCAAAGATAACTGAATTTCCAGACACCTTACCCTAAAGAAATACAAAAAAATCCAAAGAAAGGCTGCTCATCTGTCTGAGGGAGGTGCAGGGAAGTGCTGCCATCTGTCTTATGATGCTCTTTGCATTATCCCTAAGACCACCTCATACTTCTGTGTGTGGTTCAGTCTGCCCATCCCTCAAAGTCCTGACAAGCGAAGTGCAGGTATTTAGCAGCTTTTCTTTATAACACTAAATCTACCTCCACCTTTTTTTTTCCCTTCCCCCAGACTGCAATGTAGCAGATGAGAACTGAAAAGTTTATTTTCTGTTGTTCAACTATTCAGCTACCAATATCATTTTAAGCAAGGAATGTACACCATTCTCTTCTATAATCACTATTTTTTTAAACCTCATACTTGTACAGTATTTAGTAGATATTAACTAGATAACTTAAGTAAAAGGCTGTTTTTCTTTTAAAAACATTTTTTTTCCTAGTTTTTTTCCAGTTAGTGGACAAAATTATCTCTTTCAAAATTCCTGGTGGTAATTTTGTTGTTAATTTCCACTAGTATTTTTACAAGCTAATGTCAAAATACCACTTGAAAAATTATGTATGATATCAAAGAATCCATATCATTTAATTTAGCCCTTAGTCATCTTGCAAACAAGATGACAGAAAGGACAGCAAATAGCATCTGAACATTAGTTGTAGAGATGTATTATCAAAACATAACCACAACATGTGTACTTCTGTTCCAAGAGGAAATAGTCTCAGGTTGTTACAGAACTTCCAGCTGGGAACATAATATCAGGGCAGGGCTTGGGACTTTGAAGGAAAATGGCCCACCAGATTTAAAAAGAAAAAGTAAAGCAACCCCAACACAGAAAGAGTGCATTCAGTAGCACTGCAAAAAATTCCCAGGAACATAAGAAAGCCATAATCAATTTCTAGGATTCCAAATCACAAATTAATCTTACTTTTGTATTTATCTGTTTTGCTTAATCCTTTTTTTTATTATTAATATTTCCCCTTTTTCTACTCTTATTTCTATTTTTACTTATTTCATCTTACTTTTAACTGGAAATCTATGTTCCCTCATTGCTGACATTGCTTCAAAGCAGGGTCTGCAGTTTAGTTTTGCATAAGCTTGCCATGAAAAAGCTATCAAAGCCATTCACACGGTCTGCCCTCCTCTCAGGGACAAAAGGGAACATCAAAGTGCTTTGTACTTATTGTAAACGTGTGACCCTCCTTCCCAGACAGCCAAGATGCAAATATATAGCTGCATTCCATTTCGATGGAATTCTCACAGCACAGCAATGCAGCTTGAGCTTTGTGCTTCAGAAAGGAAAGCAGCCAAAATTGAATACAGATGCAATAAACTCTGAAAATAATATTGTTCTTGCAACACAAACCTTTTTACAGCACTGAAGGAAAACATACATGTTAACTGTTTTGCATTAATCAGAATTTTTTTTATACCTTTCATTTTCTGTTTTCATTATTCAAATAGAAAGCACTCAGAATTTTAAACAAAAATCACTCTTGACCTTTTCAGTAAGGGGAATTACAATGAAAACTCCTATTCACAATACTCCTAAATCGTATTGCCTGACCCTGATGCCTCCTGTTTTCTGCTTTATTACTTATGATTTCTTTATTATCTTTTAAGAAAATTAAAGACTGCATCATTCTTTAAACAAGTAGTTCATAGGCTGAAGATAAAGCTGCAAACCAAGTTACCTACCTCTTTTCCTAATGGCTTAATCCTTGTACTTCAGCTTTCAAAGAAGGAAGACCATTTCCTACTGTATCCCACTGGAGAAAAAAGGGGTGGAAAAAAGAAATCATTTTAGTGGCTGAGAAACAAAAAATATGGGTTTCAATATATCAAGGCTTTGCTCCATCTGGGATTGTGAAAGAATATGTAATTTTAAGTTATGCAATTTAAAGTATCTAAAACATGTTCCATTTAATCATTTACATCTTGCAGCACTATTTTATTAAATAGAGAAATACTTACAGCTTCTGGCTCTAATCAAAATGTTTTCTCAAAATTATCTTGCTTATTTCAAATGAAAACTTAAAATGTGAAAACAGACAGTCCAGTAAATATTTGAAAGGAAATTATCTATGAATAGTCACTCATAAATGGTAGAGTTAAAAAACACACCAAAGCTACTCTGAACATAATTTTCTCCAGACCAGCAAAGCATAACCAGATCTGGCCCATGTGGTTACAGTGACTTGCAACTGTCTTGTAAATGCTTTGATTACGAATAAAGGACTGGAAGAAATTCTCAAGATGAGTAATTTTAGACAGTTATGATAGTTATAGAACATTTTTCTCCTCCCATTTTCAAAAGCAACACACTAATGGAACTGTTCAGTTGACCCTTTAAAGAGAAAAAAAGCAAAGCTAGATGGAGGCACAAGTTAAAACTGAGCCATTAGATTTAAACTGGTCCTGCACACATGGGACAACATTCCTGTCCCCTAAATAGAGACACTCATGCCTGCTCATGCTCTGCCACCACTGTCAGCCTGCACTTTTCCATAGGTGCAGGAGTCCTTTCTTACCCTCTCATCACTTTGCACTAGAAAACTCTATTCCCTTCTGTCTTTTCCCTCTAAGTTGAAAATAAAAAATCTAACTTAAATAAATCTACAGCCAGAAAAATGGCTCCCAGGATTTTCAGTCTCAGGGGAAGGACTTTGATTTATTTTAACTCAAGAGCATGATACACCAGCATCAGCAGGGCTGTGGTTACCTGTCTCTTTTCCTAAATTGGTCTTCCATGGTTTGTAACTCATCTGCACAATGGGCTGGTGCAAGGTCTTGCTCAATCCTCTCTGTCCCAACAGCAGCTGCAATACAAACCCCTGCATTCAGACATTCCATCCTCTACCCAAGATGGAATTTAGTGATTCCTGTGCCAAGCCACAAAATGATGACTTGTAGCATCTCCACAACTGAGTGTTCTTTGCTTTATTTGGAAATGGATTTGCACTAAGATGCCTAAATAATTACATACCATTTATCACATGCATCAACAGTTTACTGCCTTTGGCTGTCCAACTGATTTCAGATAAAGTCAGTTTGGATTTGTGTAAGCACAGGGACTAAATATTTACTAGAGGTAATGGCATTCTTCAAAGGAAATTATTACATTGCTAATGCAGGCAATGCAATAAAAATGACTCCTCTTTAATATTTTATTTATAGTAATTATTTTGAGTCTCGGTGTTTTTCTTTTTTTAAAAAAGAAACTGGTGAAAAATGCTAATTTTAATGTAATATTTTAAAGTCTTATTTAAAATGCTGGAGGCATTTTATTTGGCATTTCTAAACAGCACCATTTTAATTTCCTTCTGAAAAGAAAATAGAAGTGATTGCTATAATTCTTGTTACATTTTTTTTTACACTTTCAGTAGCATCTTTTTTTTTTTTTTTTGCTTGTTTGGAGTTGTAGGGGTTTGTTACTTGTTTGCTGCTGATTTTTTAGAAATAGGGTTATAGATGGATCTATGATGGGTTAGCCCTGGCTGTCAGTCAGCCACCATCACTGCCCTTCTCAGCAGGACAGGGGAACAGGGTAAGATGAAAAAAAATCTCCCAAAAAATCAAACCAAACCAATTTGAATTTGGATTTAAAAAACAAGAAAGATAGAAGTCGAGTTCACATGAAGTATTATGAGTTCTGAAATTAGCTATACAGAAAGTATATTCCTTATAATACACTCATAGGAGTATTTTGTTTCAAAATTACATCATTTTTCTACTTTTTATTCCCTACTAAATACAAATCAATGACACTTGTGCAATAACAGTAAAATTGGTCTTCTGCCAGACTTTGTGGTCTCACACGGGGTATTTATGGAAACAACTTGAACAAAGCATAGACTTGTCTTAATCTGCAGATTCTGGTTAAATTATGTTTTGAAAAACATAAGAAAGGAGGGGGAAAAAACCTAATTAATAAATCATATTTTATACACTCAAACAAAGTTATCTTTAATTCTCTAACTTCTACAAAGTTCACCTAAACACTAAGATACTCAATTTTGCAAGTGTGTGTCTTAAATACTGCAGGAGTTCTTGCTAGCTAACAGTGTTATTCTGTCACCATGACTCATACACATTTTTACATTTTCACTCTACTGTAAAGGAAAACACTTCAGACTACAATACAGTTCTCTGCCTTCTTTTTACATGGCTGAGAATGTTCTGGGCTGTTTTCAATGCACATTCTGAAAACTCATTCCAACAATAAGATAAAGGCTATTCTGTGTAAAAGTAAAATGCAAAACCTATCTTTACTTGAGGAGATGATCTCTAAATGTATAAATCCTGACTGGCAGCCTGTTAGTTGTCACCTTTACCACTTGCCCACACATTTGTTTTTGTTAATGTTTTTGAACTCCCTTTTCCTAAAGACCTACTAGAACTTTATGAAATACAGTGACACAGAACTCTGACACAATCCTTGTTTCAAAACACGCCTCAGATGGCAATTACTCAAAGGATGCCATGAGCTCAACAAAACCTTCAATAAATACAAGAGAACTGAACATCTGCAGCTATTGTTTCAGCTGTAAATCTTGTGAATGCTTTTTACTGTAGCAACAAACTGCTAATAAATCCAACTTTCATTGCCAGAAACATATAAAGGACAGGATACACTTCATGATGTTTTCTCAGTGTCCTCCCCTAGCCCATGCACTCAGGCATATTGTTTCCAGATAAATTTTATAGCTAGCAGTGATACACTGTCCCCTCTACCCTTTCCCTTGACTGATGAGACAGAGAACATTGACTGAATGCCATTACCTGGCACTGCCTCCCTCCTGCTCAACAGAAATGGGAGGCTCTGTGCCTACAATTCATGATAGATTTAGCAGCAATCATCATGTGCATTAATTGCACATGTATCATTTGGCAAACAGACTTATTAAAAAAGTCCCCATGAAGCAAGTGAGGTGTTGTTCCTGCTACTGTGCAAAAGCAAGTTTCCTGGCCTCCTTTTAAAACATGTATTCAATATGCAGGAATGACAGGCCAGCCACAGAGAAGGCTGCTCAATAAAGCCTCATATTTTCAAAGTGCTCTAAATGCTAATTCAATAAAATAGCACAAAAGCTAGACACTTCTCAATAACATTAGTTTATACATTAAAAAAAAAACAACCCAGAAATTATTCCTACAAGTAAGATTTATGGAAGCATCACACATAGCTTTAATCCCTACTAACTACAAAGGTCATTGGTTTGTTTTTCCTTTCACCTCCTATTACCACACTTTGTTCTGAATGAGGGCATGATAGAGCCAAAGAGAGAAAAAGAGAGGAACTGAAATTGTTTGGCATTCACAGAAAACTTAAACAGATCACCACCACCCTTATACCTGAGGTCTGAAAATCTCTGTTGATGTTACATTGGCTTAAATTCAAGCTGGGGGAGGCTGAAGGTGTATGGTTTGTCAGCCAGCTGTGTTCCACATGTTCTACTGCACTCCTGGGTGTCCTTACTCAACTTTTTCTCTGCTTCTTCATTTTTTTTTGAGGATTTGAAACCCACCATCATCTGCAGCCTTCAGAAATTTAAAGCTGATGGGCTAATGTGTAAATTACAAAAGGTTTCTTTGTCTCCACATCCTCATTTATCAACCAAAACTGAAAAGGAAAGAGAGGAGAACTGTTCAACAGATAACTAACTTGTTTACCTGAAAGATGACACTATAACAATTTCTCTGATACAGATCAGCATAGGCTGTGAGGTGAGTGAAGACTGCAAATTCCAAGTTTATCCAAGATATGTATAATTTGTTTTCTGGGATCTCAGCATTTTGCTGGTGTTCATCCTTAGCAAGTTCTATGTAGCTCTGGTGTTTTCACAGCTGGCCATCTGTCTTCTAGAAGCAGAGCCATCTAAAACTAAAGGAAAGCAACACCTTAGTAGACCCTTACTAATAAAGACAGAGAAAAATATTTTAGTGCTAAAGATAGAGGAAAAGATTTGAGAATCAAAGACAGAGCAAAATATTTCAGTACAGAAAAGAGGGAAGAGGAATTGGAGAAAGAGAAAATTACTATCTCATAAAATATATTCAAAAACTTAATTTATTTTCTCAAAGTTTTACACAATGCATTCTGTAGAAATACTTGTCATCACAAAGGGTATCAGATGTCAGAGGTTAAAGGTTTTGCAAACATGAAGGATTGGCCATGGTCATTAAATATAATAATAATAAACTGATGGTATGTCAGGAAGTGACTTAATGCATAAAACTATTTTCTCAGTTAAGAAGAGTTACATTCCAGAAAATACACTTTTATGGAAACCATATTTCAATTGGGCATTTATTCCATTAAGCTCAAAAATAGCCAAAAGCACTTTCTATTGCCAGGAGATACATTAGTATCAATACATGATGTGGGTTTCCAGAGAACTTTTTAGTAGCTTTTGTTTGATTAAAGACATAGAATGTTCTGAAGCAACAGTAAACAGCTGCATTATAGCAGCAGATGTGACTTCACAAGGAGGTTGGTTACCTTCTACTTGAAGTCTGAGTAAATGACTGTAAGAAGATTTCCATTTTTAGGAAGTGCTGCCACTGATGTTTTGCTAGTTGGCATTTACTAAACAGACCAAAACAGGTGTATGTTTGGTTCAGGGCAGTTTAAGGGAAAGCTGCTTATTCTTTTATAAACTAATCCCTCTTCCCTTGTGTTCAGTCACATAATAGTCTGCAGTTCACAAGTACCAAATAGTAGCTAGCATTGTAAAGATGGAATCAATAGCATAATCCTATTAAATTCCGCAATGCAGGCTACTTTTCAGATATATAGTGGAATCCTCTTAAATCGATTTTTTTTTTTTTTTAATAAAAGGTAGGGTTATGTGAGGCTCTAGCTAGAAACCTAAAACATATTGTCTACATAATGCTCTTAAGATAGCAGTTCAGTCTGTTTTCCTCTGTATGATTTCTGTGTGTCTGGATTGTGACTGTGATGCTTTACCAGATGAACTTCCAAAACAAAACCAGCATTTCCTTAGTTATTGCAACCATAGAGAAATGAAAGAATTGATAAGTTTTCTCACATAAGTCTTTAAAGAGAAGCAACACATCCAAGTGCATGTAAGCTATTGTTGTGATTTCATCCCAGCCCAACACAGCCGTGTTCTCACTCCCCACCAGCTGAATCCTGGGGAGGGAATGGAAAGGGTAAAAGCCAGAAAACTTGTGGGTTGAGATAAAGTCAATTCAACAGGGAAAAGTCACACACACAAGCAAAGCAAAACAGGACATTAATTCACCCCTTCTCATGGGCAGGCAGCTGTGCAGCCATGCCAGGAGAGCAGGGCTCCATCAAGGTGACTTGGCAAGAAAAAACCATCACTGCAAACTCCCTGCCTTCCTCCTCCTTCCCCTCTATTTCTATACTGAGCATGATGCCACATGCTCTGGAATATCCCTGTGGTTTAGCTGGGGTCACCTGTCCTTGCTGTGTCCCCTTCCCTCCTCCCAGGCACCCCCAAATTCCTCACCAGTGTGGCACCACAAAGAGCAGAGAAGGTTCTGGCTCTGTGTAAGTTCTGCTCAGGAATAACAAAAACATCTCTGTGTTATCAACCTGTGCTCCAAACAACAAATCCAAAACAGCCCCATACCAGCCACTGTTCATATTTGAAACTTGGAGGATCTTTAAATGTCTTTTTTCTTTCTGTCATATTTGAACCAAAATCACAGCAACTCTATGATCAGGATGATAAACTGACATTGCCAAAGAGATGACAGATTTCTCATTTCTCCAGGCAATAAATGCACATAGTCAATGTTTTCTAGACTAATTTGATGCATTTTGCAGATTAATTTCTATTGCTAACTTCATACAATATCAGAATTCCTGAATTGACAAATCATCAGCAGCATCCCTCACACGTGCAGTGCTATCTAGACATCCTCTCTGAAACAAAATCCTGGGAACAGACAGGAGCTGAGGGCCAGGGAATGCCTCTGCTTAACCTTCTGGAGCAACAGGGCCACAAAGGAGCTGGGGAGAGCACCCAGAACCCTGCCTTTGACCCATGCATCTCCCACATTTTAAATGAAGCTCTCAACAGATCACAACACATTACAAAGGTTCGGGATTGACAGGAGGGAGGAAAAAAAGGGAGCAAGTGTAGCAGCCTCATTAGGATTCTGCTCTCAAAGACTCCACACAGCTTTGTCTTTTGAAGAGTAAAACTGCTTAACAAGTCAGCAATAGCTTGGTCCCCCCAGAACAGCTATGGTAACAGGCTGCATTGCACAAACACGTTTCTTGAGCTACTTTCCCAAGTCCCTGCTAATGCAAACCTGTGGAGTGAAATAAATGCAAGACAGCTCTTTTGTGTCCCTGGGTGTTTTAAACACTCCACATGACAAGTGTATCGCTCCTGCTTCCTGTCTTTTGCCTTCTGTTAGAAATTATTCATCAAAATACACATTTCGGAGATTAGGGATGAATAGTTCATGCAACTAAATCCGCAGAATCAGCTGCACAACCTCAGTCAAAGTTAACGAAAGATTTTAGAGATTTTTGTTCTAGAGAAGCCACTTGGCAGTGCACTTTGAAATGTACTTGTTCAAGCTCTTGAACAAACTTATTATGGTTAAGAGGAGTGCCTTAGAAATTTGAATTGAAGAAGTAGAAACCATGCTACCTCCCAAAAGCACACCACTGACACATCTGGCAGAGCCTGCATATGGAAAACCACACATTTCACTTAGAAAGCACAGGAAGTCTTAAGCATTTTAGAAAGTCTCAAAATGACAAAAGTCAAATAAATATACCTGCTTAGGGTAACATATGCAGTGCTGTGTTCATTTGAAAGACACTCAGGGACTCAGCACTTCAAGAAATCCATTAATTTCTAAAATGCATCATTCTTGCCCTTTGAACAGAGAGATGAGCTCATGGCAGAAAGACTTCCAACATCCCTGGAAGGAAGAGGACCATGTGGAAGCAGTGGCTGAAAGCCTCCACCAATTTCCCTGGACAGCACAGAGCTCTTTTGGAAGGAACTACAGGATTAACAAGTCTGATTTCTCATTATTTGAATATTATCTACTTAAATTTAGTAAATATAGATAGAGGCCTATACACCCCAGGGGTGAGAAATTACAACATAAAACCTTCACTCAGAAGGGATAGAGGGTCAACATAATTAGTGAAAACATTTCCATTTCTTTCTTCCCTCCTCTTTACTTTATAAGAAGAATAAATAATAATTTAAAAAAATAAAACAAACAGACGAAAAAATCTTAACCTGAAACAACTTGATGTATTTTCAATCAGACACTGACAAATTGACAGGGAAGGGAGAACAGTCACATTTCTAAGATCACTTTGTGTTATTTTTACATGTACAAGAGAAACATCAGTGATCTAAAAGTATTATGCAGAATATGACTGATTTAAGTGGTGCTGCTGAGGCAAAGAAAATAAAGCACCTTGCATATTCAGTGAGTCATTCTAGATACAAATCATAGAGAGATGTTAAGAACTAAGTGTGACAAAGAGAGTTCTCAAGCAGGACAAAATTATGTGAGTAAAAAGAACAGTCCCAGTGTTATCAACAGCCTGATGGGACCAGAGCTTTGAAGTGCTTTGGTCGTTTTTGGCATCTGATCAGGGCAGGAGAGCAAAAGCTGAACAGTAATGGGACAGGTCAGCAGCACATCTGCAGAGGAATAAATGAGAAAGTGTCTACACCTCTAATGAGTTAACTTCAATAGATTAATTAATTAGGAAAAAAATAAAAAGTGTATCCAAGTATGATTATGGAAGGTATTTTCAGTGGAACAGTTCTGATATTTAAAAAGAAGGGGAGAAAAAGTGTTCTTGCAAAGACCCATGTTGTAAGTGCTACAGTTTTATGTTGCCCTTTAAGAGTAGACAGAGAAGGGGAGAAGAAAACTTATGACTCAGAAATAAGTCTAAATCATTTTCCCTTGGAACTGCTCTTAGAGGACAGCATTGAGCCTGCTGTATTAAGGGTTAAAATCACTATATAACTCCTACACACAAATATTTCTAATTTGTCACCTAAATTCTCTAATTCAAACATTTATGGTAACTTTAATCCAAATAAATTGAGTATCACCGTAACAAGCTAGAAGAGAATCTGATCTGCAAACCAGCATTGTTCTAGAGATCCACACTAAAGTATATGTGTGTGTGTATATATATATATATATATATATATATATATATGTATATTTATGGGTGTAAATATATATGATACAGTACATTTTGCTCTTTGATGATTCATTAACACAAACCTAATCATAAACATATTTTGCTCTCCATTATACACTTATATTAAATTTCTAAACATTTAAACCTACATTTTTTCCCTTCACTCATTTGGAAGAAAAATGTTCATATCCACAAAAATTGCTATGTCTTTGGTAATCAGAAAATGTACAGCTCATTGGCAAATATGGAGTCTATTATTCAGATTTTAGCAAACCTAAATTAAGGAACATGAGAGGGGAGATTTGTTTTTGTAGGGACATTGTAGGTTCACATTCTATTGAACAGAAAGTGGTTTGTCTGAGTAATGGACTTCAGAATTCAGCCTTTGAGTTGCCCAGTGAGAGAGCTATGAACAACTATTGTGTCAAAATTTTGTTTGGAGAAAGTCCTAAAGCTTCTTTTTGTGTAATTCATGTAAGCCTTGAACTTCTGCCATTCATCAACACAGTGCTTACATACCCTAAAAACCAAAATCTTATGTCATACATCATTAGATGATTTCATACTGCTCCTCCAGTCTGGCTCACTGATGTCAAACACTGTTTTGGAAAATCTCTTTGTAAAATTTGATAGTCTCAATATCACACTTGTAGTGCAATGGGTCAAAGATAACTTGTGCTGTAATCTTAATTCTTAAACTATACTTTTTTGGTTTGGTTTTTTTTTTTTCTCCATTTGTTTTCTATACCTAATTTACAATTATTTTGTACAGAATCACAGACTATCACTTCAGCATAGGAGAGATTATTTGCCTTCCCCATCTATTCAAACAAAAAGGGCAAATCAAACTTCACAGAAGTACAAAAGTATTTGGCTGGCCTTTCCTCATCATGACCAGAGCACAGATTTTTGACCCTGCTCCAGAGGATCTTTGTCTTCAGAAATGAAACTAGTTAATGAGCAGCTCTTTCACTGGGTAATGTATAATGGGTGAATCAAGCTCACTACTCTTTTAAATTACATATTCAGGTGACTACATTTAGATACATCCAATTTTTTCCTTCCATCTTTCATTCTTGTTCCAGCTCAGAATTCAAACTGAGTCCATACTCATCTCCTAAATGCTTTAATGAGGGTGTGTAGCCAGTGAATTATAAAAACGTTGCAGAAACTGTTCTTGGCTCAGTTTTATTCCTCACACTCACATTTGGGCAAAGAGGCCAAGGTCTCTCTAGCACAAGTATTTGTCACTGTTGCACAACCTTCACAAAACACATTTGTGGTAAGAGTGTCCATGCTTCTTCCATCCATGCTAAGAGAAATTCAAAGTGAGAAACACAGCTGCCTACAGAGAGACCGAAGGAACCTTACACATACTTATTAGGATTGTCTGTACTTCAAGAATTGACAAAAACCCCATAAGTGCCGACTGTTCCCTAGCCCTTCATTAGGAAGCCCTGTAGCTAGAAGATATCATATTTTTTTTACACTGACTAGTGACTTGCAGAGATTCTACTTTTTTTGAGCTAATCTGAGACAATTTAAGATGAATTAACCCAAAGAAGAATTAGTTCTTTGACAGCAATTTGAAGAAGCTCTCCAAACACTGAAACATAAATTTACTGCTGGTCAACTCTGACAATATAGAACAATATATTTTGTTTTGTTGCTCAGTTTAAATTATTCCACAGGGTACAGTTTATCAACCTTAAAATTCTTTAAAGCAAAATCAATATTATCATTGCAGCCCAGCAATGTATTTTATCTTCTGTGGTAACCTCTTCAAAGAAGCAGCAGTCATTAGGTTAAGACTGGAGGTAGAGACAGTCCTTCCTGGAACACATTTTACATTTAATCTGAAGAGATGCACAAAAAGTTGATGTATTTAAAACTGAATTACTTTTCTGACAACCTAAGGTATTAATATAGTTTATGGTTTGTTATTCTTTTCATTTTTAAGCCTCTTTCTTTCTTAGTCTTCTAAGTTTTCTTAGTTCCTGTCATCTTCCTAGACTTCTCCAGTTACACATTTGAGATTTAGCAAGTGTGTAGAAAAGTCTAAACCCCTTAACAAACAGCTTCCATGGCATTAACGCATTGGGCACACTAATTCCCTCTCCTGGTTTACTTTTGTACTTCACCAGGGTGTGCTGGTTGGATGCTGTTTTTCACTGGCAGTTCAGAGTGTAGCTGTGTTTGTAATTGTTCCCTAGGCTCAGTTCTCCTGCTATACACACCATGCATTTTTCTTTGCAGACCACATTGCTCAGCAAGTGATGAGCACTGGTCCTTATTTGAGAAGTGCAGCATCATTAAGGAAAGCTGTGGTCTCACAGTGGTGGATGTCATGAGGAGGAAATAAGAGCAGACTACACGTACTTGGAACAAATATGTTATTGGTTAGATATTTGTTCCCAATCCTGAACAAAGTAGGAGTAATATTTTCAGACTTCATCAAGAAAAGTGGAATCAATTTCCACTAAGAACAAGCAAGATATCCAAACATCTTGAGCAGGAGCACTAATAATTCATGAAGATGCAGCTTTAGCAGCATCCCACGCCCATGGAGTTACAACATTCTCACAAACTGCTCAAATGTGGCTTCTAATGTTTATACAAACATTTTAGACAAATAATTGTATGGCTTCATTCAGTTGTCATCATTCCCCTGACACTGTAGTTTTAAAGGTCAAGTATGGTGTGTCTAAGCAGATCAGGTTTTGAAGCACACTAAGAAGAAATTAAAATTTAGGGAAGAAGAAGGGGTGCATGATCTTCCTTTGAACTCAGTCATGTGGAATTCAGTGATTAGAACCAAGTTAAGTTTAATTTATTCTTCAGTATATAAAGTTTGCTTGAAAGTAGTTCAAATTATGTACATCTCCATCTTAAAATATTTTTCAAACAGTTATATTTGCAGACTTCTTTGTATTAAAGGAAATGTATAGCAAAAATAGAATGCCAAGCAAAAGCATTGCTACCCTGCCAATCCCCAGCATGGCTTTGTGTTAATGTCAAATTATTTTTCCTGCAAATTCTTCTTCATCCCTATTCTTTTCCAACATATACTTCTAGCTAAGATAGAGGAGTACTTTGTTTAAAGACTAGAAGAACAAGGACATACTTCAAGTTGACTAGAAGCTGCTAAAATTAGAACAGTTATAATAGAAAATAATCTTTTTTTTTTTTCAAGTGTTTCCAGTATAGCACCTGCATTCCAAAACATGAGGTTCATATATAGATAATTGCTTGCTTTCATGTCCTTGCCAGGAAATACTGGGAATTTATCTTTGACATGATAGAAAAGTACAGCTTTGTTGATACTAGCAATTTTTCTATTTAGTCTTGTTAGAAGACATTCTTAACCTACTATGGGTGAAAAAAAAAAGTCTCATCAAAACTCACTAATTAAATTACAAGCAAGGTAAGAGTATATTGCATTACTTTATTCTACTAGAATTGGAATGACTAGAATTTGAAGAGAAGGAAGCATCCACCAGCAATAAATGAAATCCAGGGTTTCTCTTTCCCTGTTGTCAGGGGTTTTGGCTGGGTTATTTCTAAAGGAGCTGATAGCAACTTTCTTTAAGGAAAAGACTACTGGGCTCATCCAGTTGCACTTAAAGCAGTTTCTGCCTACAAAATGCTGGCTGCAACCAGTCAAAGCTCTGAGAAGGAAATGGAAATTGGCTTCAAGCAAATGGACAACACAGAGCTAATCCTCAAATCAATCTCACACTTCTCAAGTATTAGGGTGTATCAAGGGGCAGCTACAAACTTCCAACATCACCCACTGCAGCACACAACAGAGGCCACTGGCATCCCTTTGATTCTTCCCCTGAATAAGGCTCAAGAAGCCATAAAAAAAGAAAAAAAGTAGAAAATTGAGGTTATTTCCAGCCCCCACTGAAATTGATAAAAATTCTTGCACAAAATCCTTACTTGATCAACCTATAGACATTGTCATAATTATTAATGTTTTATGGAATTGATTAAAAGTTCAATACTAGAAAAATACTCTTGTCCTTAGAAATAAGGACAACTTGAAAATAGTGGGAGAATTTGGAAGTTTAATAGATGCATTTTGTCATGACAACACTTCAGTAAACAAGCTGTAACTTTAAAATTAAGGGCTTTCATTTTAAAAAGGTACCAATTCTCAACTAGCAAAATGATTAATTAACAGAACTGACTGAAAGCTACCAAGGAGTTATCCATATTCAGTAACCAAGGCTTATACTTTGATTGAGTTAAACATGTTACTCTGATCAACCCACACACCTTCTGCATCTGTAGAGAGAATGAGAATATTTGAGATTATTCACTGTGCACTTAATTGATGAATTTATGCCCTACTGGATTTAAGGTAATATTTTACTGAAAGTTATCTATGTGGCTGCACTGCAGAGATATATATCGATAGATAGATAGATAGATAGATAGATAGATATAGATAGATAGATAGATAGATAGATAGATAGATAGATAGATAGATAGATATAGATATATGCAATCACTTCCTAGTTTAAAGACTGTCCTGTCACCCTTAGTCAGTATTTTTACAGTCAGTGAAGCTACTGCTATAGCAGGCTTCATAATTATCCAGCTTAGAGTATTAGAACCATGCCCTTCTATTCCCTAGAAAATAGCCAAAAAGAGAGGAGGGAATAACCTTGTTCTAGGACAGCAGAATGTTTAATTTCCTTCATTTGTAAAATGGTTTTTCAAGGTCCAGCCATGGTTGAGAGATGACTGAAAAATTTCTGAAATGAGAAACAGACTGTCTGGTGTGTCAACACCAGATATATAAAACAGATCAACAGACCATGCTCTATTCTTTTTTTTTTTTTTTTTTACCATGCTGATGATCCTCAGAAAAAAGTACATGAGCAGCATGCACCAACTTCAACTGGATTAAATTAGATGCCATCTGATTAAAGACTCAACTGCTCTGCCTTGCTCTTCTGCACGTTTTCTTAAGGTAACAGGATTTTTGGTACCACTTGGGTAGTAACTCCATAGTTTATAAAATTTGATCTTTTTTAAGGTAAGCTACCTGTCAACTCTCTTTTGCATATAGATTAAACAGGGTCATTCAACACAAATATACTTAGTTAAGCTACTATGAATAATACCACACTGAAAATTACAGCAGGATATAGTCACATCAGAATTCAAGAAAACATTAATATCTTCCAAGGGAACTGACTGTGACTGGCAGCATGCAAACAGAATCACAAAATATTCTGAGTTGGAAGGGACCCACAAGGGTCATTGGGTCAGCTCAAGTGGATGATCCATATGGGGATCAAACCCACAACCTTTGCCTTATTAACACCATGCTCTACCCTGCTGAGCTTTTGTTCTCTTCTACTACAGGTATCCATCTTCCAGACTTGCAAAGAAATCACTGCTAATACATGAATCAGTAATTCTGGCTACATAATGTTATCTTAATCTTTTATCAGCATTCATGCTGTTGCAATTATATTCAAAACAGATTTTTGCTCATGACTAATGTCTAAGAATACTCTAATGATCAGAAGAGTGTATCCTAAAAATGTACCAGATCTCTTCTTTCATTTTGGAGTGATAGATCTCTATAATCATTTTAGATAATAATTTAACTATTATGCAACAGCATATTTGCAATTCAGTTCAACTTTATGAAGCAAACTATTTAGATTTAGTTTTTCTTAATTATATTTCTTTGGATCAAGAACATATCTTAGAGCTTAATAAGATTTTGGTCAAGCAAGCAAACTACCTTGAGTTCACCCTGAACATTTCTCTTGCTCTAGAAGCAGTGCCTTAATATAATAAGGATGCATACTCCTTATATAAAATTATTTATGGGGTTTTCTATGTTTCAGAAGACTATTAAGAGGATTCTTTAAAGGTTATTTTATCATCTTCTAATACACAAGGGTTTTTTTAGATAAACTTGACCAGAGCAAGCAATATTTGCACCAATTGTCATGAATTTATGCTTTTAACAATTATGGACAGCTATGGCCTTTAGCATCAACCCCTGCTGGTTTGCAGAGTTGAATGATGTCCTTCAATATTTCTCTGCTCTCTTTTGTGACAGTAAGAAACTTACCAAGTAGTAAAAAGCATCTTCCCTAATGTGCACAACCAATGACAACTACAAAATCATTTTGACATTTGGAGAGTTGTTACAATGCTCACATTCTCTTTAACATCTTGAACATGCAATTATAAATTTCATTACTGAAGGGGAAAAGAAAACAACCAGTAAGTTCAATGCTTGAATTCTGCTGCATCTTCTTACTGCATGATGACATTAGAACTATGAATTTGGGATAAAATAACATACTGGTTTATGCCTCTTGAGAGCATTACCCTATTTAGGAAATATGATTCTTGCTAAAAATTTTGTGAAGCAAAGTCAGTGATAATCACGTGGCAAATGGCACCAGAGCTGCCCAGTGCCAGAGGTGATGTGCATCCCTCTCAGCCACACGCTGAAACTCGTGATGCCTCCAGAGAGGAGTGGTGAGGACTCATGCACACCCCACCCTTCCACTCAGAGAGCCTCTGGGCAGAACTCTGCACAGAGCTGAGTCTGGAGTTCCCACTGTGCTCTGGCTCTGCTGCCAAGGATTAATCCTCTGTCTGGAGCAGAGGATCTTGCCACATCCTGCCAGAAGCTCCTTAAATGGGAGATGTTTTTCCCCTGGGTCTCTACCCTTAAGATGCTGTAACTAAGTGACACATGACTAAATCATCACTTTTTAACTTATGACGTTTCTTTTTTCAAACTTGGCAAAGGGCACTTTATAACAGATGAAACTGTTAAGGCAGCCTAACCACATCCTACTAAAATTACCTTCAGGACAGCCATTTATGGAAGGCTCCTTACCAAAAACATTTACCTCCTATGTATGAATGTGAGCCATGTATTTATGTAAACCTGACTTCTGTTCTACCATACAAACATTTGATGAAAACGTATCTTTTCCAGATTAAAACAAATTTTAGAAAGCTGTAATACAATGAAGTTTTTGAAGCAAGAGACAGACATGCACAGAAATGTGCTGCTCCCATTGATGTCCAAGTGAGGCAGGATGGAGAGAAAACAGCAGAATCAGCTGGTGTAGCTCAATAAACAAGCCTTCATTCACAGGATCTGTTCTTTGGGTCTGAAACTGAAAGATGTTGCTGGGAAGAAGCAGTCAAGCTCATCTCCAGGAACAGGAGGTTGGTGTTATTCTTTCTGCTGGAGGGCTGAAGAAAAGGTTGCACAGACCTGGTGCACATAACCCCCAAATTTCTCTCATGGAGAGCAGTCCTTTAAAGACTAAGTGTCACTGTGGTCATCAAAAACCCCATGTTGTTTCTAATAGGGTTTTTGGTTTATTTTTGACCTTGTTTGGGTTAAAGTGCCACCTGCCCAAGTGAAGATCTCTAGGGACATTTGTTCAATCATTTCATAATAAGCTATGCCTTCCCTTTGGAGGGGAGGCATAAATAAATAACCAGGGGCAAGGCAACATCTTCTACTGCATCAAGTACAGATTTAGTCTGGGGTAGAGCTAATTTTCCTCACAGCAGTTAGCATGGGGCTATGTTTTGGGTTTGTGCTGAATACAGTGTTAATGATGCAGCAGTGTTTCTGTCATCGATATTTATTACTGTTATTAAATATTCTGTTATGTTATGTTATACATACAGAGTCAAGGCCTTTTCCTCTCCTTATCTCACCAGGGAGTGAGCTGGAGGTGTTCAAGGAGTTTGTAGGGGACACAGCTGGAACATCTGGTCCCAACTGACCCAAGGAATGGTCCATTTGATGATCCCTATGGCATCACACTCAGAACAGAAAGTCAGGTCACCACGATGTGTGATGAAGCCCAGCTTTCCTGGGATGGCTGAGCCCCTGCCTACCCCTGGGAAGAGGTGAACTTATTCTTCTTTTATTTTGCTTTGCTTGCATTCACAGCTTTTTCTTTACCTGTTGAGCTGTTTTCATCTCAACTCACAAATTTTCTCCCTTTTACTCTTTCCCATAGGGGAAGAGGGGGCAGGCAGTCATGGGACTGAGTGCCAACACATCATTAAACTGTATCCCACAAACCAGCTTCTCTGCTGCTGCTGCATTCCAACAAAGCACTGAATCATGAGCTGTAAGGGGAAATTTTGTGTTCCCTTTGGTTTTAAAACCCAGCTTTACTAGATCCAGTATACAGAGCTGATTGTTATTTCTTCTTATCTTCTAATTGCCACAGATTGTGATGATCTATTTATATCTTCAAAACCACTCCTAAAATGCACTGCAAAAGAGATGCCTGTGGATTCTGAGGCCAAAAGTGATCAATCATTTGGCACATATTGTATTTTTCTGCACAAACAAATTATATTTCTGTTTCTCATTTTAAAAAATCACTACAGTTCGCAGAGAGAAAAAAAAAAAAAAAAGAAAGAAGAAACTATATGAGGAAATCTTCTCTTTTTAAATCTAATATAAAAAGGAACAGTACCCAGCCTGCAGATTTTTAGTTATTCCCTGTAGATGTGGAGGGTATGCCTATTTTACATAGGCAGACTCATCTTTGAAGGGACTATAGATGCCATTTTGAAGCTACACTTTTCAAGCCTACAAAACAACATTTTGACATTCAAAAATTATGCATTAAGCACTGTGACATCAAAAAGTGGATACCTATATTTATTTGTTACTACTCCAGCTGTGTCTGAAAAGTGACAGCCCAGCAGTACCACACACCATTAACACAAGCCTGAAAAATGTTTGTCCCACTGGGCAAACCTCACCCCTCTCCTGTGTTCTTACAAACCAGCCACAGGTTGTTCTCTGCTAAGCATTCATGACAAGGCTTCATTCCTTTTGCTACAACTCACCTTTATGCCATGGGTCACTCAATAGCATGGGCAGGTGCCCTTTCCTCCTCTCCTGGTCACTAGGAGAATGCTGAAGTCAAGGAAAGGATTTGTTACACAGGTAGGATCACTTCTTGGTTTACAAAATAGAAGCAAAAAAACCCCCAAAACCTCACTCCACTTTTGCCACTGTGACCATTTATTAGGTTTTTTTCCCCTCTTCATTTCTCTTTTCCTGCTTGTTGTCTTATTGTTTCCATCACTTTTAAGTGAGGCTGTCAAATTTCTCCACTCAGAGAAATGGCAAACACTTGACTTTGATTAGGAACATCAGGTTTGTAAGTGTAATAGCACTAGCATCTACTTTACTGACAATAGCTGAATCTATTCAGCTGTATTGACAGGTGGAGGTCTGGTACCCTGCTTTACATACTTTCCTTCTCCCTTTTTAGCAGCTCTAAGGTTATAACAGGCACTTTTGGAGCTTTTCAATGAGACAAAATGAGGCCTGCAAAGAGGTCAGTAGTTCAAAACACAAATTATCTGCATGTTTTGCTTTAGGTGGTAGACTGCCATTGTTTCTAAAGCAGTCTAGTTCTTCCTCTGGAGAAAACAGGATGTGTAAAAGGCAGAAAATCACAACTCAAATGAGAATGAAAACAAAAGACACAGGATACTGATGCATTTCTATTGCTGAAGCATTAATTCAAACTCTATTCTCACACCATGGGGCTGAAGAACTACCTGATGGCTTTACATTCTCAAAAAGAGTCTTAGACACTTATCTGAAAACAGGAAAAAAGTGGACATTGAACTTTCAAGCAATCTTTGTCTTAACTTCATAATATAAATACTAACACAAAATATGCCTCTCCACTAATAACTCTTCAGTACTTAAGGGTAATTAATGGTGTCACATTTTATGTTAATGTAGTCAAGATTCTGATGTACAGATTCTGAAAAAAAAAAAAAGCAAAACTAAAATGTCTGTATTATTTACTCAGAAAGCCAAGAGACTTTGCAAGTAACAGGATGAAATCTTTGGCCAGGAGGTGGTTGTGGTATCAGAAATCAGCCCTCCTCACTTCTTGTTCTGCACTCATTAGCACTGTCAAAAATTGTTGTAGATGAAAAGCCATATTATTCTGTTCCTCCTTCTTTGGCAGGCCAACAAATCTTAAGATTTACTGACATGATCCATCTTTCAAATCTAGTAAATCCTCTTGTGCTTAGTAAAACTTGTGGAGATGGAGTGGGGCCTTACAGCTTTATTGTGTCCACTACACTGTGATCTTATTCACTTCTCCTTCACAGTTCAGCACTTTCTACAGAGGAGGAAAAAAGTGCTTTGTTAGATCTATACAAGATTTGCTTATCTTTAATTAACTTGGACAGAGTTTCCTATCCATACTGGATCTGGCTGGAACAGAATTAACTTTCTTCATAACAGCCCATAGGGTGCTGTGCTTTGAGTTTGTGGCTAAAGCTGTGTGTACAGCACAACACTGTTGTGGCTGTTTCTTGTATTTGTTGCTAAAACTGTGGAGATAACCCAACATTGTTGGGGCTGTTTCTGAACAATGAAGTGAACACAACAAATCTTGGGGTGGGGAAGCAACTTATGATGTGTAGTGTCTTAGGACACTACATGACATCTTACCACACTAATTCTTTTTAAAGGATAAGGTATGAGGAAAAAAAAAGCATTTCAGTCAGAAAGAAATAAATTTGAATATTCTTGTCTGTGTGATGAGATGGCAAAGTCATTCATCCTATTGTCAGACTTTTCATAACAACACCAAAGTCATTAAAAGGAAACAACTGCCATTTGAATCTGATCTGAACAATCCCAAGCACAAATAGAAACCATTTTAAAATTGGATCAAGACCAACAGCAAAGCTACCAACAGCACAGAAATACTTGTTCTCAGCCATCTGCCTAGTGAGTAGTTTGATAGATTCTTGGGGATAGTTAAGGAGAAAACTCCCTAGGTACTACAGCATTGGTCTGCTAAGCTCTAAACCAACTTACAGAATTTCTCAAAAATTGAATTGGAAGTTCACACAATATATAAATTCATTCAATTAATTCAACCAAGCAAGCTCATTCTGCCCTCCATTCACACGTTTGGTTTTGGTTTGTTTTTTTTTTTTTCTTTATGACCTCAAGCAAACTGCAATAATTTATCTGAAAAAATCATTTATTCAGTTCAACTTAAACACATTATCTCTCTCCCTCCTTTTCATTTGGGTTTTCTCAAATCTGACTGCTGCCAGATGTTCCAGGTAGAGGCAGACAGAACCTGCCATCTGCACTGCTGAATGTCTCAGACACGTCCTAACAAGCTGCTGGCATCATCTGAACATTAATGGCTGATGGCAGCACAGCAGGTGCACTGGAGGACCAGTGGGAAATGCTTGGAGAAGCCCAGAATGGGCTCAGTATTTAAGTGCTAGATGAAAGTTGGGAGTTGTAAAAAACTCCAGATTAAAAGACATTGAGAACGTAGTTGTGATTGTGACTTTAATCTCCAAATAATCCTACATGGTGTTAAATTTCTAAACCAAAAAAATCTTAGTCTATTGTATTTCACAGATGTAGGAAATCAGAAACATAATTGTCAGGATGTTTATAAACTGAAGTGCATGTTAACAGTTCGTTTGACATACCAGAAAAAGGTCCAGCAGCATCCACTGGGAGAAAGCAGGAGACAAATATGACAATATACACACTTAGACAAAGACAGACATTCCTTAGCTGGTTGTAAAATAGAAAGCTACTACAGAAAAAGGGCATTCATTACACATCTCTGATATTTCTAAGCAAACATTTCAGGTATGAGTGCACAAGGCCCCACCCAACATAAAAGAAGCAGCATAAAACAGCTTAAAATCAAAACTTGGGAGGTTTTTAATCAGAGTGTATGAACAACTTCCTTCTAAGAGGTTGCATCAAAGTTGATAAGCATGGCAGGAACAATTCCCTTTATTATTGATGCATTAATGCAATTTTTTATTACTGCTATCCTTTGATCTCTGTATCTAGCATCACTTGTTACTTTGGTTTGCAATAATTAATCCTCCTCCAGAATTCACACCGTATTATTTCACCACAATATGTTAGGGAAGGAGTTAAAAACTTCACTTCCTCTGGACAAAATCATCAAACATATTCCATAGGTCTCAGGAGAAATGTATAGATGCAGGCTTTGCTCTGAGAGTTTTCTAGTGTAAATAGTCCAATAGGTATAGCAAATCTCACCTGAACTCTGCTGACATATCACCAAAGCCTTTTCATGTCATTGTACCTGTATCTACTGTGAATGAAATGCTTTTAGAGAATGAATAAATGAATAAAACTAATCCCTCTTATTACTCTCTTAAATGTGTGAGATTAACACAGAGACTGTGAGCCACGTGGGAAAAATCCCAACTGTGTTATCTGATATGCAATGTTTTCATTTCTTTACCAGCAACTGAACCAAGACCTACTCATTTCACACAGAGAAAGCTGTTTGTTTTTTAAAGATCACTGCAAATAGTTTCCTTGAAAGGCTGAAGTCACCATAACTCACTGTTCTCTGACCTTACCAGCTACCCAGCACAGCTACAAGAAAATAAGTTCACATCAGAGCCATAATTCTAAAGGTCTTTGTGTGTCTACAAATCTTAATCAGAGAGTGGGAAAGACATAGGTATAAAAAAAGAAGAGCCACAAATGTGATGAACAAAGTGATGTGCCTGATCATTCCTGCTCATTAAAAATTTAATGACTTTCCACAATTGCCTCTCAGTCTCTAAATTAATTTCCAGTTTCTCTCAAACACTCCTGATAAATAGATAAATTCCAATCCAGACTACAAACTTTGTGCTGCTCTCCAAAAAAAAAAAAAAAAAAAAAAAAAAAACAAAAAAAGAAGAAAATACATGCACACCCTTCAGCTGCCTCAGACCAGTCCCTGAGGTGAGTTACTGCTGGACTGATGGAATTACCTGGTTTGTTTTGTTTTTTTTGTTTTTGTTTGTTTGGAGTTTTTTGGTTGGTTGGTTGGGTTTTTTTTCTTTAAGTTTAAACTTCCTAAAGCTTCCAAGTAATTTAAAATACCTCGTTCAGTAACCCAAAGCCTTGGCTGCCTGTATGCCTATCCATTTCTCAACATTTAATTGAACAGCACACAAACTGAGAGGACAGACTGCTAATTCTTTAAATCACAGTTATATTTACTAATGTCTATAGCTCCATTAGAGTCAATGAAAGCATTTCTTTGAGAGTAGCTTTGTTTTGTTTACTTTTATTTTAGATAAGGGTGGAACAAAGAGATTCATTAACTTCAAAATAGCTCCATAGGGTGTCAGGGATATGAAGTGGATCCGGTGTTTAACATTAAATTTTCTGACTTTTGCCTTTATTATCCTTTGAATAATTAAAACCCTTGAAAGCCTGTTCCATTAAAAAACTAACTTTCATATCAGTAGTTGCTTGGATAACTGAAAGGCCAAATGTAATATGAACTAGAGGTAGTTTTGAAAAAATGTTCATTTCTTTATGTTGACACTCACAAACCCTGTTCACAGAGATCTGTACAGCCTGTATTACTGAAATACAGTATTAATAATAGATTTGATTTCAGCAGAAAAACACCACTGCTATTAATTGCAACCTGATACAGAATTAAGAGAGATTAAGCACTTAAATTTTTAGATTTTAATGTCAATAACTTTTGTGGTATTTCTTTCTACATGTTCGAGTTATACGATACTTTTAATTTAGTAGAAGTACAGATAATATTTACTTCCAATTGCATCAACATTAAGGCAGATATCAGTTATTATCTTTAGAAAGCTTGAGCCCAAATGAACAAAGGCAAAGCAGGACCTGATTCCTACCAAGGAACAGGAGGAGTATTATTCCTTCTTTCTTCCTTAGAAAATCTTACAGTCTATATATCATCATTAGTGAAGTGGAAAAAGAAAAAAGGGTACCAAAATATCATCCCACACTTTCTTTAATCATATAAAAAAGTCATCACATAAGCATTATTCATTCAAAAACTGTCTCATTTTTAACAGCCTGGGGCTAAAGGGAGATGCAGATGGAAGAAAATTAACAGAACAATCTACAGAGAGGAACTTGTCATGCAAAGTACTGTTTCAAAGGAAATAAAGGATATGGGAAGAGCATTCTGCACTTGATCTACTGCTAAATATAGGCTGGAAGATAGCCATTTAAATGCATTTATTCCTATTTATATGCACATATATGCCAATTACTTCTGTAACTTAGTTTCCAAATCAAGCAGCTTTGTAGGACTGTACTTGCACTAAAAATGTGAGAAGGTTAAACAAGTTTCCAGTGTGGCATTTTCTTTCCCCTAATGATTTACTTAAACAGTCCAAGATATTGGATCTCTTTTTAAGTGTTAGTTATGAACATTCTTCAACATAATTGTCTTTATGAACTGAACTGTTGCAGCATCTCTGAATATTTAACCAGGAGCAAAGACCTGGCTTTTGAGAACACAGCTGTGTGACATCTCCACTGTCATAGCAATACGTATAGTACCAAATCAAGTCACCCTTCCAAGTTCTATGTGTCCAGACATAGCCTGGGAAAAACTTAAACTGAAGAACCCAATGTTCAAAAGGAATGTTGCTGAGTGAATTATTTCGTATGCAATATACATTTCATTATTAGAAGTGAGGTATCAATCCCCTATTGCTGTCAAAGACTATCACAGAATCACTGCCAATGCTTATTGAAAACTCTGCTGTGCTACCAGCTCAGAGCTCAACATCCCATATCTTCTTTCATATCAAAAGTGACATTGCTGGAATAAAATTCTGACACTTGAGAGCAAGTTCAGTCTACAAAGCACAGGTATATACAGGTGGCATAATCTGCAATTACCTAGCTAGTGCCATAATTTAGCCCTTTCTTTTAGAAACAGGGTACTGATATAACTGGGAAGAACAATGTTCCATGCTGTGCAATTACATATCCTAAAAACTGAAGTTAGAGAAGTCTCCTGTTAATGAGGAGCACTTCACAGAATAATGAGCACTGGTTAAGAACAAGCATAAGCACAAAAGGAGTTCCCTTCCCAAGTACTACAGACAATTTCCTTAAAAGCTACACCAAAACCCAAAGTTGTGGTCCTCCTGGGGAGACCCTGCTTCAGAAATCCTGATCCAAACCAGACATGTACTCATCAGTTGTCATTCTTCTTGGGTTTTGACTCAAATTTCTGGCTGTTCTCAGAGAGCTCTTCCAAATATAATTTCACTGATGCTAATAACTAAGTTAGACTACAATATATAGTCTGACATAACAGCAAAACAAACTTATGATGTTCATATTTAGGTGCACAGGAGGAAAACTGAGCCTCTATTGTGGCTTTTTTACTGTTATTCTGAGTATCACAACAGGATTGCTGCCATTGATAGACCCTAGAGCCTACATCAGCTTTCACTGTGCTCAACATTGTGAGTAAACCTATAGCAAAAGAGATTCCTCACACTTTGCTTCTTTTTTTTTTTTTTACTCCATAAATTAGCTGTGATGTCATTTTGATGCCAGTCTGCTCTAACCACATGGTATGTTATAATGAAAATATCTCTCAGGCCAAACTGTTTTATGAGTGTATCTTTTAAAGTATGACTGGCTGATTTAATGTAAATTCAAAATGCACTTCAGAATTCCATGCTTTGACATAGACAGCCTCCCCCCACACACACTTTTCATGCCATCCTCACTCTAGAACATCTCCAGCTGCATGAAAGAGCCTGAGCTGAGCAGAGTGTGCTAGAGCCAAGCCAAGAGCTGCTCAGCAAGGGCTGCACCCCAGATTCTGCCAGCTGGAAAAAGCAGAAGCTTGCTGCCATCTGAATTTTAAGATTATATCTTGCTGCTAAGCTCCCCTTGATAGACCAGGGCAGCTGCAGGATACAGAGTGCCTTCAGGGCTAAATTCTCTCAAAAAAATAAGACTCTTTTTACCCTTCTTTCTTTTTTTTTTCCTTTTTTTTTTTTTCTTTTTGCCAATGCACAAAATGGCAGCTTCAAGCACATCACCCATTTGAATATTACACCACAAGATAGCATTCCCTTGCTGTGGCACTAAAATAAATTTGCTGAAGAAGGAAATAGCAGGAGATGAAAAGCATGCTCCAGTTTCTAAGGAAAGCACGTTAATACCTAATACATACTGGGGGGAGGAACAGTAAGTAAAATAAGAAAAAAACCATATCCATTAGAAAGATCTTGTTCAAATGGTGTCAGGGGAAGAGCAGCAGGACCTATAGTGATCTGCTGAGTAAATGCAGGTCATGCAAGCTGAAACTGCCAAAGAGCAGCTTTCAGTGACATATCCAATTTCAGTGTTTACAATGCATGGGCTATTAAAATTCAACCAATATGACTCTTCATGGCAGCCTTTTTCAGAGCTACATGCTGACTAACACTTTGACACAGAGTATTTTATCTGCTTTTTGGTATATATTTCTCAAGGAAAAGCACCAGCTTTTAGTGCAGACGGAGTTCCTTGTGACAGCAAGAAAATATCCAAAACCAAACTCTTTATATCAAGATTCCTATTCACCAGCTATCTGCCCACCAGCATAACTCCTCTTCTTGGGATTTTCTTTGGCACACAGGGACATAGAGTGTATAATTTAAAACTGGTAAATTAAGATTGGCAGGCATTTTTGTCTCAAGCAGATGAGCAGTGTCATTAATAAGGGACCAAGTTTAGGGTTAAAATTTTGTCTAAATAAATATTTACTTCTAGTTTTGATGACTGCTGCTAATAATATAATGCTGCAATTATTTAAATATACACCTTGCAGTGGTTTATATTTACAGGTTTGTCATGGGTTTAAGTTTGGGTTCTGAGGGACAGCCTGCCTACCCCCACCTCTTCTGGATGCAATTTTTTAAAATTATATCAGTAGCTTATTCAATTCACCAGACAATTATACAAAAAAAAAATTGGGGCACCTTAGGAATGCAAGTGTAGGAAAGCACAGTTTTGGGTAGGACTTCATGAGAATGAGTCTCTTCCAGACTTTAATATTGTCACTATCCAAAATTTTATTTCAATGTTGGACTCATGTACTTAAGCAAATATGGACTAGAAAGGTCATTACCATTGAATCTGTTCAGCTGTGGTGCTGAGTACTCCAAAATGCCCATAAAAGTCTCAGAGCTATCCCAGTCTCATTCAGACAGCACATTTGTGAAACCACCCCTTTATTTGGCACTCTGTACAAAGAAATGCTGAGCAAAACAATTTTTTTTTTTTTAATAGACTGCTCAGTGACTCGTGTCAGGCCAAATTAGGTTTGAATTTTTAGAGGAAGGAAAACTAACTGCCAGGACCTATGGACTGGGAAGATCTACCAGGATCAGTACAAAACCTCTCCACAGCACTGCTCTTCAGGGTAATGGGATGCCATGCACCTCTTCCTAATCTTTGCTTTGGGAAATTCAGCAATTCTGCCACAGAATTGCTTATTGGGAGACCAACCATTTTCCCCAAGCATCTCACACTTTACTATTTTGTACTTGTCAATACTGGAAAAATTCTTTTTAAATCATCTACTGGCTTAAATAAAACATCATCATGCAGGGAATGCCCCAGATCCTCTCAGTACAGGTTTGGCAGGTTTCCACCTCTGCTTCCCCTCTCCAGTGGGGTCAGGTTATTATCAGCAGGAAGTTTTTTCCCCAATTCATAGTATATGACCTGTTGAACAAAGGGTTGTTGAATAATATTACTTTACCAAAATACCTGCTATGACACTGACACAGAAGGCCAACACCTAGAGCCCATCATTATCTAATCCAGCTGATCAATTCCTTTCTACTTCCACTTATCTTACTACAGTAACCTTTCCTTAAATACTTTATAAGTTTGCTTTTTTTTCTTCCCAACTAGTGTATAAGAAATTCAGCTTTCACACACAGTGTTTGCTTTCATTGTGCCTCAGCTTGAATAAATACTCAAGCAAATTTTTATTTTTTAGGATAAGATCAGAATTTTATTTTTTAAATTTCTTCAGAGTCCTAATGCAGAATAAATTTTTGTAAGTTCTATTAAATTCAAGCAGCAAGTTTCAATCTTCCCCATGGGGACAGACTAGAATTGAACATTCAACCCATGGCCAAAAGGACAGGAAGAGGTTATTAAAAACAGCCTATTCCATCAGATTGGTCAATCTCCAGCCAGACAGTCCAGCCAAGCTTGATGAAGAATTCACACAGCAGCTGGAGGATCTCCAAAGCTGAGAGGGCAGAATCAGGAGCTTCAATGCAAGCAAATGTTACTAAAGCATCAAAGGAACCTGGGGCCAGTCTCTAAAAACAGATCTGACTTGGCAGACACTGGAAACAGTGCATGCTCTCTCCAATTCTACAAGAGTAGAAAAGACTAGAAAGTCCATCCTTCCCTGTCTCAAGACATGGATAGCAGCAGTTGGATGAGGTAAAATAATTCTAATCCATCCAATAAACTGTTCTATGGCACTCATTGTCTGCTGTGCAAGCAAAGCAGCACCAGCCCTTATCTGAAAGATTATTTTGGTACATGCTGAGCCCTGTGGAGTAACAACATTAAAACATGGTTACCATAGTTAAAGTAGCCCATTTCAGACCCATTCACCAGTTGCAGTTTTCTTAAGGAATATGTGAGATCACTACAATGGAATGCCTGGAGAAAATGACACCTGTGCAAATAAGACAACCTGATACTTTAACATATAGTTAGCATCATTCATACTGTACAGAAAAAAAAACATAAAACAAACTAATATTGTTCTTTTTTGTTTTTCATTCTCTGAAAAAGACTATTTGAACATAGTACCTAGATAATGGCAAAATACATCAGTAACATGCACAAATTATTCTCTTTCACCCCAGCCTGTTAGGTACACAAGTTACACACAATAGAAATAATAACAAAAAAGAAGAAGCTGGCCTGGCTCTACTAAGATCTTCGCTTTCTAGAACTTCCAGAAAATGTCACCAGCAAGCAATCCCTGTCAAACCTGCTGACACAGAGTAAAGTGGCATCAGTTTCTATAACAGCAATTTAAAATCTCTTGAAGAGTCTTGTATGACTAAGTAGAGTGCTCTAGCACTTTTGGCATTTGTCTTCATAGACTGCAATATTCATGCAGATGGTCTTGACAAAGAAAGGGCATGCTGAAGCATCTTGGAGATGCTTGGGTGTTGATGCATTGTTCAGGCAGCACACCAAGTTAACCAATGCCAAAGTGTTAAAATGATGCCACTTCATCTAAGGGCACAGATGGAGATTCACCCCATCACCACTTCAGGTGGGTGTGCAGTCACCCTAAGGCAAGAACAAAAATCATTCAGAGCCTCTTGTTCAGCACAGCAATCCTTGACACTCCCCCTTTCTTTATGGGTACTACCCAATAATCACATTTTGTACTGAACTGCTGGTTGAGTTGCCAACAAGGCTGCCTGTACTTAGATTACAAGTATGGATTTACAAGCTTACAAGTTTGGATTTAGAGCAAAGAATTGGGAACAGCACCCACAAAAGGAGAACAAAGAATTCACCCCACGTTCTTAAATTCCTGCATGCAAATTATTAAAACCAAAAGAGCCTGGGGGTAGTAGAATATTCACATTTTTCCAGGTAAATTTGGTATTTAAAATTGTTGTTTCATTACACAAACATTTTCTCTACAACTGGAATGTATGGGCTTGAAAAAAACTAAACCACAAAATCTGTGTTTTTTAGTGTACTTACTGCAAAAACAAATCAAACTTTACCTGCTTCTGAAAAGTGTTACTAATTTCTCCTGTGTGCTGCACATTGGCTTGTCCTCTGATTTGTGCAATGAAAACAGAGAGTACTTCCTTTGTGCTATTGAGAAATGTGCTTCTGATCATATTCCTAATGAAATAGAATAAAAATTCCAGTGTGACTGCATTTATACTGCCTGCATAAACTCAGAAGACCCTAAAGCTGATAGTAATTGCAGAAAGAGAATGAGCTGGTTTTTCCCCTGCTTTTTAACAGAAATGTCTCTTGGGTAGAGAGATGATGGGGTGGAGTTTTCAGTGCTATCTATTCAATTCTTAATTTACTTCAAATATACATTCACTTAGGACAGCTACAGGACATGCCTACCAAATGAAAAAAATACTTCACTGTCTGTGAAAGGTAAACTTTGTCTTTGATTCACAGCAACAATGAAAACTACCATGAAATCTCATTAGAAGTGAAACTGTCTTGTTTGTAAGAGCTGGAACACACATGAAAAAATGCCTTCACAGTGGAAACTAAATATCAGCCATGTAAGTCTTAGAAGGAATTCTAAAGAACCATGATTTTGAAAACTCAGCTCCACACTAAATCAAATCAAAATGCCAACCCACAAACAGAAGAAAATTCTTGTTTTTCTTCCCTGACAAAAACACGTATTTCTCAAAATACTTCTAATAGACATATCCCTCTTTTAAAATATTTACCCATGTCTTCAAGCAGTGGTAACAGAACAGAATTGGATTGTTTCTTGAGGCTTCTCTGTCATGTGTTTAGCATATTTTAAAAGAATAAGTTTTTTTGTGTATACTCACTTGTCTTTAATTTAAAAAGTACACACACCTTTTGTGTGTTATTTCCCCTAAAACAATCTCAGTCTGGATCCAGCCCTGCTCCTGCTGATTCAGCAGCACTGCTATTCATGCCAAAGGCTAAAACAATTAGAGATGAACCAGATGAAATAACAGCACTTTCCATTTTCTAAATGATGCTGAAGTGTTTCCAGGCATTTGTGTGTTTATAACTGTAGGTGCCCTGTGCCTGAGCACTAATGTTCCCCTCTTCAACTCTGACTTGTAACCATGAACACAGGGAACAGACTATAACCCTGACAGTTCCATTATCTCTGTTGTGTTTCTCTATTCTAATAATAACAAAGAATAATTTTACCAGTGATGTCTTAATGCTGACAAGGAGATGCATTTCAGATGAATTGTCTAAACATTAGTTGTTCTAGAGGGGAAAGAGCTCCCAAGCATCAGAGAATAAGGAAGACAAATTATTAACACTTACCAACACCAGGCAATGAAGGAACAGCCTGCACACAGAACACACAAAATACACATTGCTCTCACAGCCTTGGGTTAGTGGAATTTCCTCAGTAAATTTAGATGTTCTTTCCAACTTTGAGCACAGATGAAGAAATGGCCCCAATTTCTATCCATGTAAAAATTCTGTGATGAAGCGAAAAACACACCTTTTTTTTTTTTTAGAACAGAACAGAAAGGAAATAATCTCTGATGGCAACAGAAGGCAAAGTGACAAAGTGAGGATACTGTGTTTAGAATGAGAGGGACTCTTAGCCAGGTCAGTTTCCATCAAAAATATGTGGAAAGAATTTTAGTTTCTTGAAAGCCCAGGTGAGGGAGATGGATATGCTCATGTCAAAAGAATTAAATATGAGAAGTTAAGTCTCTGTTCAAACCCAGAAATTTGATTTTCACTTGTTAATCTATTATTTTCTGAGCATGCCAAGTACTTTGCTTCTTCAATGCCATTTGTAGAGGAAGGTTGCTGAGGAGACAAACACATAGAGCAGATGTAAGGCTGAGCACACACCATGGATCCTTCATCTTTATCTTTGGAAATTATTTACTTATCCATTCCCCTCTGGAAAAGATTTACTCATCCATTTCTGCCCTGGAAGCAGTGGATTTTTTTTTCTTTTTTTCTAGTAAAATAGCAGGGGATTGTGTGGTGGGTTTTTTGGTGCATGAATTACAGACTTGAAAAGGAAAATATTAATACTGCCAAGGAGCATGTCAATATCAAGTAGCATCCAAGAAAATAAAAAGCTTTAGGAAATTAATCTAGCATTGTTCCTTTTCTTGTCTGCAGCTGCTACAAAGAGGTGGCAAGAGGGAACAAACCGAGAAACAAATTATTTATAATTAAGTATGAAGCCATAAATTAAGATGTATATAAAGATATTCAGAATTATATTTTAATCATTAATCCTTTTAAGTATTTTGGAAATGGTGTGTCTGCAGGAGGAAATTAAAAGCTACAGCAGGCATACCTGGAGGGTATCCTGGCTGGACAAAAAGGAATATTATCCCACAGCTTCTTAGGAACAACTCTTATGTGCACTTCAATTAGAGAACTAAAAGATACCAGCATAAAACCAAAGGCCACAAAATGGTGCCCAGTCTGCCAAAATAATAAAAAACAGAAGTGAAGTTGCCAGAGTAAACTGGCAAATATCTCATCTGGATATATGGAGCTATCACACAAAACTGCAGAGACAAGAGAATTTGAAGACTCTTGTTTTGATCCTTTTTTTTTTAATAGGAAAAAAATTTCTTTGAGAAGACTTATTCCAAGAGAGAAACAGACCAGGAAAAAGATGAAAGCAAGAAGTCAAGCACTGGGTATAAAGGTTAAGAAGGGATATAGTAATTTGTTTTTAAAGTCTAAATTCATCAAGAAAATAAATCTTTCCTAAAAGCATTCCATAATATGTCCAGATGCCAAGTAACAAAAAAAAAGTCACTGCATCTGTCCAAGTTTGAAATAATATATATTTGACATAACTGGCACTGTAAGTGAGGTAAATCACAGGACAACACTATGGAATCATTTGCTAATATTTAATTTGGAAATGGACAGAGGGTACAAAAGGAAATGAAGAGTAGGATAGGTGCTTTGTGAAACTCAACCTGAAAGAAAGCAGAACTTGATTTTGGATCATTGATCACTCAGGAAAAGGAGATAAAATAAAAACATCTACAGATCAAGATATTTTAAATCTAGTGGCATGTTTTAAGAAATGATCACTAAATCTCAAGTAGAATATTTGATTTATATAATTTATATATATGATTTTTATATTTTAAAATATTCTGAGGAAGTTATTGTATAAGACAAATTTCATTATTTACAAGGAAAAATTCTAGCTGTACTAGAAAGAAGATGCACTGGGATAGATTCAAAAAAGGATTTTGGCATCTTTTAGCCCACATCACATCTGTTACAGATAGGTAATAAAGCCAAAGCTCAGTCCCAGAAAGCAAGAGTCAGCAACATTTCTAGCATCAGTATCAGCAAGTTCTAGGCTGACAGAAAGAAATCATACTGCAAGAAAACCTTGCCAAGAGGAAGCAGAGTTCTCTAAGTCACTGGAGGCTCAAACCTCCTCCAAGGGGTAGTTTTGTGTTTTTCCCAACAATTCTTTAATAAAAACATGCATGTGAAGTGGAAGTGACTTCTTGATTTTATTTTCTGGAAAAAAAAACAAACTATTTTTTTAAACAGCAAAATAAATCAAAAGCATAAACTTGAATATGAAAATATGCATATGAAAAACTTATATCAAAGACTTATATTAAAAACTTATATTAAAACTTATATTAAAATCAGGTCAGCAGTTTGTTATTGATATAACAAGAGGAGACACAAGGTTTCAACATTGGGGGCCAAACTGAACAAGGGAAAACAAATACAAGTTCTCTTCTGAACTCCTCATGGAATGCTTGTAGGTGTTCACCATGTCCTGAAGAACAACAAAAATCAGAATTTTTGAGGAAAAAGCCTCCATACCTCAGGAAAAAAAAAAAATCCTTTTATGCAACCTATTTTCTTAAGCTCAAACACCAAAGAAGGAAGGAAGAAATTAAAGAAATCATACATTTTCTAGCTCTTCCTACAAAACAATCAAAACAAACTCAGATGATAATTTAAGAAGACAATCTTCCAAGTACCTGAATCACCACAAGAGGAATTCATCTGAGCTTGGTCATTTTTCAGTCTCTTGGAAAAGCAAACCAGCACTTCACTTACAACACTTTTGACTGGCAGAAAAATGTCTTGTGCAACTGGAACATTAAAATGTTATTAAAACATTCAAGAGAGTCTTACATGAGACATGCAAATACAGAGGCTTATAGCAGTGATTTATTTGAAAAAATATCAAACCTCTATTACTGTGAACAGTTCTAACTTCACCTGAACTAAGGCAACTTTCTTACTTGATTAAGAACAGAAGAATTAAACTTTGACTCAGTCCCAGGAGAGACTGTCAGGATTGACTGCACTCAGTTCTCTGAGAAACTGAATCAGACATGTAAGAGATATGCTAATTCAGAAGTATTACAGTTTTTCAGATATAACCTATTTCTACACTTTTGGAGCTTGCATGCCACTTTCTAATGCCTCCTCCCCTCCCTTCTTCTGTGCTTTAGTATTTTCCTTACAGCCACTAATTAACACACCAAAGTGTAGCAAAATTGACAGGTAAATTATCCTTTAAGAGCATTAAAATATATTCCAGATAAACAGTCATATCAAAATATGTTTAAGTGATGATTTTTCTGTACTAAGTCCTGAAAAGTGTTTCTAATCATCTACATTGTAAATTTTCATGCCACCTTGAAGTTTTTTTAAATTTCTTTCACATAATGTACCTTGTAGAGTAACAGAAATCTTCCTTTCCTCCTTCCTCATGTACTGCCTTCTAAACCCAACCAGTCTGCCAGCCCTGTACCTGACAGGAACAGCTGAACCTCCATCAGCTGATTCTCTCTCATCTTTTTGGTGATTACTCCCTCCTCTCTCTTCCTTATCTGGCACCCAAGGAAATCTGCATGGTGTGCCAAGATCCTTCTTTGCATATTCAGGATTTCATCCCTGTCAAACTAATTTATGTTTGTGCTGAAGGCATACAGGTAAAGCATATACACCTGGTTTTGTTTTGAATCCAAGATAAAATAATAAATGCATATTTATTTAGGTCGCTAATAACCATCATGTTTCTACAAAGTAGTAACAGTGAATCAGTTTTTCTTTTAAAACTCAAAAATATGACAACAGTCTACACAGAGCTGTTTTCCAATACTCAGATATTTTAAGTATTGCATGTTTAAAACCAGTTTTGTTATTTCTATATTGCACTATACCTAAAAGCAGCAAGTAAGGCCAAGTTTTAGCAGGATCTAAACAAAGCATGCTGGTCAGTAGAATTACTGGATAAAGTTGCTGTTAAATTGAGGGAGCAATTTCAAGTGCCTTTAACTTCAGACATCCAATTTGAAATTAAATCTGAAAAGAAACAGGAAAAAAGAAGGTAACTCCCACATACCTATATTCCCTTGAAACAGGACAGAAAAAATGCTCATATCTAAAAGCCAGAAGGACACCACTAAGCCATAGCCTCAGAGGCACTCTCTTACTCTTTGTAGCTGGAACTGCCATGTCAGACAAACACAAAACTGTAATAAACACACATTTGCCCATTGAGGCACATTCAAGAACCCTGTTGGACAATAAGAAACGTCACACAGGCCTTGCCAAGTGCATCTCAAGGGACTTCTATTAACCAAACATCTGTTCAAGATCATGTCTCTCCAATATTATTTTGCATGCTGCCTCTGATCTGCCCACAAAAGAGCACACAAACAAGTCAGTAGAAAGCCTGCAACACAGTAAGAGGCCTTTTTTTTTGTTTTGTTACACCACGTGAAAAGCAAGTTTAATTAAAAAGATTTGTTAAAGCAGTGTAATTAATTATAGGACCATTACATAGAACAGTAACAGTTATTGACAATAAAAGATTGCTACGTGTACTGAGCTAAGAGCCAAGTCACACACCAAAGAGAAAATACCAAATTGGAGTCTCAAACTTTCCTTTTGAAGCTTCTTCCCTTTCTAAATATTGAAACAAAGAATAATGTGGAAAAAAAGAAAGGGCTTCCTAGTTTTAGAGTCAAAGCCCACAGACAAAACCATCTCAAGCTGAAAAGTGCTTTAGGATGTGTCCAATAATATTCCAGGAGAAGCCTCAAACCATTCTCACCTCTGCTATCTCAGAGGAATCCAGATTTCATTTGGAGCACAATAGCTCCAGAGCATGAACCTCGCAGCAGTCACAGGCAAAGCTCTCCTGAGAGGTGATGGTTTGAGCAGCCTGAGGTGAAGAGAGCTGAGCCAGCACTGCCACAGCTCCACTATGTGCTTTAACAAACCAGTTCTGAGAAAAAAAAGCACTGCTGCAGTTATGACTCCAGGCTGCTACAGTTGTATCTCATAATGTGCAAAAAGTCATTAAAAATTTCAGTTCTTCCCTTTCTGGAGTTTGTTTGCATAGAGGTATTTCCCCACAGCATAACTTACTGCCCTGCAGTCTAATGGACTGGGTTGCACTGCAAACCATTGGCTGGGGTAAAAAGCCCTCACCAGGCTTCTCCACCAGCACAGCAACATGCAGGTGCCTCACTCAGAGACACTGAGAAATCTGTTATTTAAACACAAGGCTGTGTTTAAAGAAAGGCAATATACCATGTCACAATATCCCTGTCACCCTCTCCAGATCTGGTCCCTGACATTTACACTGAGTCCCATCTTCTTCAGGAAAGAATTTAGAACACACAAGGATTAATCATTCCTGCTGTTCTCAAATCCCTCTCTGTGATCCAACACACACAACAGCTTTGCTACTCTTTGGCATGAATAACTCAGAGCAACTAAAAACCCTCCAGCTCATAAATACACTGGACAGCTGACCAAAACCTGTTCCCTGCTCCCCTCTTCCACACAACCACACTCAAAAATTATACACAGCACTGCTCTGTACAGGGCCCCTGACATGACAGCAGCATTTTGCAGTACAGGCTGCAGCAATCCATGACACTTGGCCTGCCTCCCAGCAAGGTGAAAAGCACATCCCAACTACCTCTTTGGTTACAACATGCCTTAGCCTAGCTCTCCTAATAGAAGAGAAAAAATAAAAACAGCCCCAAAAAATTACCCAAAGCCTTGACATGACTTTCACTCCCCTGGGAAGCATTCCATACATAAAGAAGTGTTTTCCATTGGTATGTTCTCTTTGTTCAAGAGTTGTTACTCTTTAAAATCTTGTTTGATTATTAAAATCCCAACTGCAAATATAGTCAATGCAGACACTTACCTTGGTAAAGCAGTAGGTGAAGAATAAGAATGTAAGATTTGCCAGGTGGGGTGTGGATGTCAGGAGCCATTATCAGGTCCCCAAAATCCTGGCTGTGTCCAGAGTTCATTCATGCTTAGATACAAGTTTGGATTAGATGCCATTTTAGATATATTTAAACCCTTAATGAACCATTAGAACCCTGCCTCAGCTATTTATTTTCAGATAAATTGCTTTGGTAATGGATAATATGTTGCAAGATTGTTACTACTGATATAAAAACAACACAGCTACTGATCCAGCCGGGAGGGCACTGCTGCACCTCACATCCTGGCAGAAATATAACTCTTGTATTTACTAATAAACAAAAACTCACCCACAGTCATCTCATTTTTCCTGAGAGATGGAAAGGGAGGACATAAATCACTGTCATAGGTAATACACTGAGAAGCCAGGTGAGATAAAAGGTTTTTGCCCACACACTTGTCCAGTTCTGACCACTGAGTGTTTGGGGTCACATCTCTAATTGTGCTGTGACTGTGGGGAAAACCCACACACTAACTGGGCATTTCACTTGCTTCATGGGAGTTTTGTTTGGGATTCTGCAAAAGTGTTTGCTATGGAAAATTAACTCAGGCTTCAGTAAATCCTAAAACAACTTTTAGAGAGGCAACAACTTTGGCTATCTAGCAGAGAGGGGAAAAAATGAAAATCATCACTCCAGATTGCAGCTTCCTCACATGAAGCTACCTTAACTGATGATTGAAAATAAACCTAATTTAAAATTAATAATTTAAATAAAGCCTATTTATTGCTAAAAAAAAAATTTAAATAAATTGATAAAGTAAAATAAACCTACCTGAACTGATAATTTTTAAAAATCTGTTTGAAATAAACTCCATACTTGATAATGAAGTACATACATTTCTCCATTGTGCCTTGGAGAGTAGATTGACAACAGGAATGAAGTGGAAATACAAACGTTAACCACTCAAGCAGGATTCTCCAGGGCTCACCAGTTAGCAACCACAGACAGAATTACTTACTGCAGTCAAAAATAAAAATATTCTTGTGATTAATGGGGATTTTAATAGATAAGTAGATAAACACTCCTACAAAAGAGACCCAACAGAGCCAAATCTGTGCAATGTCAGTTTTAATGACTTGGCACAGTCCAGAAATGGGCCCTGAGAACTCAGGTACAGGGTCATGCTGCAGTGATATATGCTGCTGTCTTATAAGACAATCTTAGAAATCAAGAAAAACCTAGCAAGATCTTAATAAAAGATATTTCCAGCCTCTTCATGGACTGCCCATTCCAAAACCAAAGAATTATCCTTTCAGAAGTTCTGGGATTGGTTTTAGAGGAGCAATGTGTAAAGTACAATTTAGGAGGGAATGTGTTTGACCTTGGAATAACTTTTTGCAACTCAGACTTTAATGCCTGCAAAAACATGCTGCATGTCTACCTTGCTGCATCTACAGCATTTCATAGGAAGCAAAGGAGTATTTGATGGCATGACAAGTGTGACAGTAAGTTACTGGCAGCTGCTCTTGTTCAAGGATGAAAATTATGAAGTCGTTGACAAAACTCCAGTATAGGAGTCAGCCCTCAGTGTGTGTCCACCTTTGGGTTTGTGGGTGGACTTGGGTTTGAGATTTTTATCTAAAAATGTATAATATTTTAAAAGCTTGAATGGCTGTCTACATCTTTAGAGCTAGTCTTGACTAATACTGTTAGAAATAACCACCAAATCAGACTTGTAATTTCTGTCAGCTCAATAAGAGCAATGTGCCAGCTGAGCTGTAGCATCCTATTGTTAAATGCATCATTCCTGTCCCACTGGACACCCCTCACTTCATGTGTCAGAATCTCATTCCAGGCTTCCAGAGAGATCCTCACAGACACAGGGATCCAGCAATAGAGGCTGACAAATTTATTTATGCATTTGCTCTTCCATGGAGCTCGTGCCAGCCGTCACAGCTGTGCACATCAGGACTTGGCAGGCTTTAGCCCTACAATTCATTCAGGTAGGAACAGCAGTCAGAATTTAGAGTGCAAAGTCTCTTACCAAGAACCTATGCAAGGGAGAATTTTAAATGGAGTTTTGCTTATGCAAATCACATCTTTCATAGTCAGAATCTGACACTGAGCAAACACTGTAGGATGTAATAGCATTGAGTGAAGTACTTCATGGGGAGACTCGAATCAGGAGTCAGATAATGAAACAACTGCTGTCATAAGGCAGTTGATGATCTCTTTTGCAGTATTCCATGTATCTCTCAGCATGTAGAAAAATGTTTCAGGCAACCTTATCCTTGTAGCAATAAATTAAAACATTTGGGGAATCTTGTTTTCCAAGCAATTTTAATAAACAGTGACACTTCTTTGATAGAAGTCAGTTTAACCTAAATCCCACCTGCTATTTTGCAAATAGTGACAATTCAAGAGGTTAAGCTTAGTAATAGATTTGATGGCCTTGCTTCAAAAATAATTTTACTCAAACTAAGTTTCATGAAAACAACTATTCCTTGCTCCTGCCAAGTCCAAGCTGTGAGAGATTGGAGATTGTCATCTCAGAACATTTTGGGTGCATGTGTGGGGAAAAGGGGCAGGTCACACCATGCTCTGATGAGGCAATGCCATCCCCAGAGCCTGGCAGGGGCTGCCCATCCCTGGCACAGCACAGACAATGCTCCACACCCACCCCTGGAGCCCCAGCCCAGCTCCTGAGGGGCCAAATGACCCAAAATCCCACCTGGGGGAAGGGGCCAGGAAAGCCAAGGGGTGTTAAAGGCTGAGCACAAGGCAAGAACCAATGTCTTGACCTCACCTCCTCTTGGAATTTCTATCAGCTGAAAGCTGCTGTAAAACAGGAGTTGGTAGCTATATTTGATCTTTTCTATATCCTTTCTGCTTTTCCCTCTTTCTCCTTCTAATTCCCTCTTCCCAGGGTTTTAAGTAACTCAAAATTGGATAGGCTTGGAGTTTGCTAAATTGAATGGGCTACAGTTAATGCTTCATGAATTGTTTTCTGTTGATTGAGTGCTGCTCTAAACTTTTGTCAAGTTCTCTGATTTTCTCAAGTTTGCCAGTAAAGTTCTTTGTTGCTTTTTTTAGTGAGTATTTCTCTTGTGTGTCTAATACACAGTACATAAAAAGCTGTAAGCCCTTTTAAGAGTCTTGTCAAGTGAGATTTTGAGGGCCTTACACCAACATAATTAGTGTAATTTCCAACAAATGTAATAAGAACTGTTTCAATTACCCTACTTTTCCATTGTTCTCCATAATATCTTCTTTTTTGGAAAGACTAGACTGTCTTCTATTAACAGTGTTAAACTGATAATGATGATGTGAAAAGTCAGGGGAACAGGGGAGGAGCTGTCTACACAGGAAAAATTGTATCATACATTATTTACTCTATCTCACTCAAACTCCAAAGAAAAGGGAAAGACAGAATAAGTGACTTAATGTGAATTTCTGGATTAGACACGCAGATGAGTTATAAGGATTAAGGTCAAAGGATAGATAAAGGGCATAAATCTGCTCAACATTCATTAAGATGCAGATGTTTTATTTAAAGACACTCCTAATTCAGACCAATATTAAAAGGAAAAAAATCTGTTAAGACCAGCACTGTCAGATATCTACTCAAACAAGTTATTTCTGAATCTTTGCATGTGATTTAAGCTAGTGACACAAAAATGCCATTAGATAATTAGATAGACTTCTTTTTTGATAAAGTGCTTAAATCCCATTTTGAGGTACTATGGAAGTATGGAAAACACTGAATGCTATTACAAGTACTATGTCAATCCTTTGTAGTTAAAATTGTTGTTTTCCAAGAAGATCTCTTTGCCTGCCATAACCTACCAGCTAATTAGTAAATATCCACATCCACATATCCAGTTAAAGGTCTGTGAGTACACAGCACCAGCACAAGCAACAGCCTGTACTCTTCTGGGGCTGAGTTTGTTTGGAAAACAGCAATGCATGGAACTCAACCATTTATTCCAGCAGTGTCCTGGCTATGCCCATTAGATATTAGAAAGTTTTTTTTAAAAAAAAAAATCTTACACAAAAATTCTGCTTGCATTTCTGCTATTTAAAGTTTTGCACGTATTTCTATAAGCCATGAAATATAGAGTATTCTATTTTATAAAACCTTTCTACATATTGACTTATGCTGGGTTTTAATATGCAATGATCAGCATATGCATTGTTTTGGAGGTTTTTTTGTTCTGTTTATTTCATGTAATCAATCTTCTACATCAACACTTTAGAATGCACCCCATTCATTTTTATTGCCATTACAGAAAAAAATCACCATCAAATTCCTTGCATAACTTTTGTGCTGGACTTCTAGTCATGAAGAGATCAATCCCATTTTAAGGGCTAGACATTTCCAGCAATGTTTTATTTTTACTGCATCATCAAATAAATACAGATAATACAGAACAAAGAATTAAGAAAACATAAAGGCCTCTAAAAGCAGGAACTGGGACAAAACTCAGAGATATTTTCACATCTTATTCCTGTTCAAACAAGAAATACTTAAAGATAAAACAATATGTATGAGTGGCACCTCAAAAACATGTTATGGATTTAAATGTCTGTTCAAATTTCTATAGTAAATCCTGCTTTGTGCAACTAAAGACTTGTCAAAGTTAATTTCCATCAATATGAAGTCTGGAACAACAGTCCATAATTTATGTGCATCTCCTCTTTTCTAATTTTGAAGAACAGTTGATGCAAATTGTTCCAGACCTTTCCATTATTATGAGAAATTCATAATTTTGTTGCTTTTCTAACCAAAGGAAAAAAGTCAAGTAACAAAGAGCTGATGCAACCAGTTGAATTGTTCTTACTTTTTATTTTCTAGGAATAAAAATGTCTCTTAAGACTACATTATAAAAACTTCTTAAAAGCCTACACCGTCTATATTCCAAAACTGCAGTATTAAATATGTAGATACAAACTACACACCATTTAACACAGTTTATAAATAAAAACATCAATGTCCACTATGGCATCTTTTACTTGGGCAAATCTTTTAATTTCAGCCTAGACAGTCTCAGTATCAAGTCTGTGATCTCTCCACATTAATAGCAGTTTTGTAAGGGACAATTCCCCTTACAGTAAACCAGGTTTTATTGGTCTCTAGGTCAGGTCTGTAGTAGGGCTTTAACCACAGCTTTTTGAATAAAATCCTCACCCCACTTTGGGTGTCTATACCATGGGAAAGGAATGAATCTGAGTCATCCTTTTACACACACCAGAAGAACAGATCCATTAAGAACCACAGTTATTGAAAAGTCCCTCAAAGCTCCTCCACAGTCACAGAGCACTGAGGGGAAAGGGACCCAGAAGGCTCCTCTAACTCTAAACAGAGATCAATCCCACAATCTTGGCATTATTAGCACCATTCTCTAATCCCAGTATCAGTCTGTCCTGCCCTGCCAGAGACTGAAGCAGACCTTAAACAGCATCCATCAGAACACCAGGTGCTTCAACATTTAGGGATCAGCAGATTGGAAATATGTTTTCAAAAAAAGCTTTCAAACACACATTTTTAATGTGCTTCAGTTTGCTGGGCTCCTTTTGGGGTAAGCTAAAATTCAAAGCACCCCTTATACTCCTGTCAAGCAGATAGCCTGCCCATGCAATCAGATTAAAATTAAAAAATAAAATAAACAAAAAGGACAAAAGAGGTATTGATGTGCTTCAAGTGTGCACATGAGGTCCTCAGCTCCTCCCAGTTCTCTCTGTCCATCCATCCCTGTTGGTCCACATCATTTCAGAGTCAGAGCAGCCAGAGACAGCCCAGCCAAACAGCCAAGAGGAAAAAACCCCACCCTGTGCAGGAAGCCTCATTCATTTTCTGGACCTGGCAGTCCCCTTTTAAATCCAGCCAAAACTCTACAAGATTGTCTGTATTTTAATACACACACAGGAAGAGATTTTGTGAACACAGCCCCCAGAGCCTTCACTCACATTCTCACCACGCTGCCAGCCCTGTTCTATCCCAGCTGAATCTGAACACCTGACCCAGTTATCAGCAGAAAACATCTTAGAACAAATTCACAAAATGTACATAAAAGACAAATGACAGACAGCCACTCAGCTGTTCATCCAAATGGTCCTAGGGGAATCTGAATACAGAGATGCTGAATTTCTGCATCCTGTAACTTGTCACCTGCAGAGCACATACAGAAGAGCAGTTGTGTCTGTTTGCCATGTAACAATCTTTAAAACTGGTTTCAAGAGAACAGCAAATTTTAATCCATCCCTTGTGTGCAAATAAAAAAGGAAAACGCATTAAAAATAAATAAATAAATAAAGGAATATTAGCAGACATAAACACAAACCAAGGTAAGAAGACTGATTTGCTTAGGATAAGAAATCACTTCTCAGTTCAAGCTGAAGCCCTTCAAAGGGGTCATGGAACACAGGGATAATCTTGTCAATAAAGTATACTCCTTTTTCCTAGAAGCTTTTGTCACAAATCCTCATTAAAGGCTCCTAAAGAAACTGAGCTGTAATTAGATGAGAGAAGATCCCACCCTTCATTTCCTATCTTTTGATCACTTATTAATGAAAAAAGTAAATTGCCCTTTCAAAGCAGTTGCTAAGTTAGTCCTTGAAATATATATGGCTCTCCACTGCTGTGTGCCCTCAAGTTTAAGATGGGGCAGAGAGAAGATGATGCACAAAGAGAAAGGACAACAGGTTACAGAGTTTATAGTTTAAGAGCTGAGGAACACTGTGACAGATTGGAGTGTACCTTAAAAGGATGAATGAAGACAGATGAATGTAAAGATGTACATTGAGGGGAAAAAAATTATTTCTGCCTCACTAAAACAAATCAAGGAGAGAGTTAGCACTAAAGAAAAATACTAGAATTAACTCACTGTTCAAAAGCAGACAAATAGAAGGTTTGAGATTATTAGGAAGGGGACAGTAAACCAAAAAGCAGCAAGCTATTCCTCCTAAAGACCATACAGACATTTATGAACTCATACTGCATACAATTCATTTAATCTCATTTCAGAAAGATGGCAAAATTAGAAAATATGCAGAATATTGTGAGGATAATCAAAGATATGGGAAAATCTTCTTTAGAAGAGGATTAAGTAGATTAGTTTGCTATGTGAAAACCAGGGGGGAGAGACAGTAGCAACCTACAAAATTGCAAAGAGCATAAAGAAGCTGAAGAGGAGAGTTATTCTGTTCTCTACAACTCCCTGAGAGGAGGAGGTTGTTGTAAAGTGGGAATCAGCATCTTCTCCCTGCTAACAAGACAACAGGACAAAAACAGCCTCAAGCTGCACCAGGGGAGGCTCAGGCTGGACATCAACAGGAATTTCTTCATGGAAAGGGTGGTTAGGCACTGGAATGGGCTGCTCAGAAAGTAAAGTCACCATCCCTGGAAGTGCTCAAGAAACAGCTGGATGTTGTCCTTAGTGCCATGCTTTAGTTGATAAGGTGGTGTTTGATCAAAGGCTGGGCTCAATGATCTTGGAGGTCTTTTCCAACCCCAGTGGCTCTAAAAGCTGGCCTAGAAACACACTCACTTGGCCAGTTCTTGTGTAACACAGAATTCCACAGCCTGCATAGTGCTCCAAGAGAGTTGGTAGAAGATTTATTTTTCCTATTCAAACTTTACATTAAATAATCACTAAAATTAATATTAGCATAAGACTCATTTGATTACTGCAAATGTTAAAGTTTCAGAAAAAAAAAAAACCAAAAAAAACCAAACAAAACAACTAAAATCTGGTCATACCCAGATATTTTATCAATTATAGTCTTTGTGTTCAAAATTACTCAGTCCTGTCTGCTGCTCTCATAAGAGGCAGAAGGAAAAGCAGAAGCATCAACTTCAGCATCTCTCACCCACAGTCCCCCTTCCCTGTGCATCAAATCCATTCTACAGAGAACTACTCAAATTCCAAGACAAATACTTGGATATTTAGATCTATATGCATCTGTTTCCCGTGTGATACAAGATTTCACCTCCTTTTGATCCTATGCCAGCTAAAAAAGGGTAGAAGAAAACAGCCTAAAAAAATTCAGAGAGAGTTCTGCCTATCTCTATCAGCCACCTAAATGCTGAGAATAGTCAAACAGCTATCTAGAGTAAGCCTGCATTTTTACATAAATGGGGGACTACAGCATGCAAAAAAAGCCTCCAAAAATAATATTAGAAACAACCAAGACAAAAAAAACCCAAAAAAACAAAAAAACCAAACCCAAAACAAACAAAAAAAATAAACAAAAAAAACCCAAAAAACCAAAATCACACAACAAAACAAGCAAACAAAGACTATAAAAGCCCACATGACACCAAACCAATAACCTGACAGGGAATCAGCAGCTGTTAGACAGATTTCTTTCCTAGCAAAGGCTCAGCCATGGACTTCTTTGGAGCAGCTATAAATCAATGTGTCATGTCCATAAACAGTTTGCTAATCAGGAGTCTGTACATCCATTAATCCACAGATTACTGTAAAGAAATTGCTGAGATTTATTCTGGAATTTGTGGGCACAGGAGTTTGTCTTTCTTCCCACCCAAAACCAAAGATTAATTGGTGCAACTTTGAACAATGATTTTAAAGTAATGCATCAAATTATATAAAACATTGACCTCTGTCACAACTTTTTTTACATTAACAGGAAGATACTGAAAAGATTAAATATCGAGGTCCATGTATTTAGTACAAAAGAACTCCCTCTTCAAAATCATTTTGACAAGGATTAAGAAAATATAAAAAAATAATTCCACACACTATTCTTGTTAAACTGAACTCCTTACAGCTCCTTAAGAAAGCAGAACAGAGAGGCACACTTTTCATCACAGGAAAAAATAATATATGAAGACCAAACTCCAGCTTGACCTTTATCTTCCTAAGTGATAACTCTCAAAAGTGACCAAAAGGTTAACTAAACTCTAAAAAGGTCATCTGTCTTTAATCTGGCTATATAGATCCTTTTCTGATGCTCAATAGTACACAGCTACTGTTCATTAAATATCACCCGTCCATTCTGTGTTTTCAGCAGCAGCTAGATTTTTGTGCTGTCATATTAAACAGCTTGCAACTTTTTTTATTCCAGCACATTTTCTGGGATAGGAAGTGTTTTATAGTTATGTAAATAAATTCCCAACGTTCTCCTTCCATAAAAATTCTGTAATGTCAGATGTATACATATTTGTTCTGAGCACATTAGTGCCTTCTTTGCTCCAATATACGTCTTTTGTACTGTTGAGATTTAACAGTCACCTCTTTAGCTCCTCATAAGTGATGCAGCTCAAATCATGTTCAGCTAAGTCTTATTTCAAGGCAATTATATAATCCAAAGTTATACCAGAAATTAAACACTGAACTTCAAATTCAATATACAAAGCAATGTTATACAGGATCAGGTTCTTCAGATGTCTAGAGAATTCTGAATGAGCAGTGAATAAGACTTTCTTTAAAAATTGCATTTTTATATGTGCAAATATATACAGAAAGTTCACATGATCTTATTGAATAGCACAGGTTATTCTTGTTGCTTTCTTCTCTTTCCCATTTGCAATTTTGCAAGAATTGCTAGTTAAGAGTCTGGGGTCAAAACCACAGGGAATGAAGCTTACCACTTTTTTCATCCTTTCAAGAACAGTATTCTGAAAGTCTAGTTCCTTCCACTCTTCATTAACCATATTCCAGCTGATAAAATATCAGAAAAAAATAGTGTTATCTTCTAATTTTTCATCAGGTATGTAATGAAACCCATGAAAAAGACTCTAGCACTCCTCTGTAAGCTTTCATGTTTTCTGCACATCTCCCTTAAGGGCAACTTTAAAATAAATCTGGAATATTCACAGTGAAAAATCTTTTGTTTTTAAAAAATATATATATTAGTCTTGTAAACAGAATTTTACAAGATTATGTAGCATAAAAAAAAAATCAAACAACAATTTTAAAAATTAGCTTTTCAAACTACCACCATTAACCTAAGCACAAGCAATACATCAGGTCACTCAAAAACATTCTGTTGCTGGATGGGCTTCTCCAGTCCTCCTTGATCCCGGAATTAAAGAATGTAAGTGACCCACAGGCAGATCCTACTTATTCTCTTCACTGCAATACAGAGAGAAGCAGAATACAATTTCCTATCTATACTAAAATTTTTCTTCTGTCTCTCTCCTATAATAAACATCATATCAAGCATATCATGTCGTTGTTACAGTCAATACTAATATATTGATATAATATTAATATATTAATGTAAATAATATCATCAGCCCTGTTGCTATTATTCTCTCTTGGTTTGCCCTGCTGAGGTTGATGAGGAGGGCACCAGGGTAATTAAAAATTCTTTCAGGGCTTTGGGTCAATTGGTTGATGAAGCAGGAGCACAGGTGCTCTCACTTGCAAAGGGATGTAAACTCTTTCACATTATTATTGTCCAGGACCTGAATCTCACAGTACCACCTGAGACAGCAAAATCAACAAAACTGATTGATCCAACTACAGGAAAGGGTGCAGCTAAGCAAGCTGTAGACATCCCACAGCTTTGTGCTCTTCTGGGTGAGTCTGCAGAGGTACCTGGTTAGTCTAAGCAGCTGCATTCAGAGAAATGCTGTTTGTGAAGCAGTGGCTGCATGAGCCTGCCTCTCACTAGACACAGCTCTCATATCAGAGATAGTCCATCTTACCAGCCAAAGTGGAAGGAAGGATGGTTTGTCAAAAGCAAATGAGGACAGGAGAGATGAAAGGGCGTGTTGGTTTCATGTACTCGGAGGAGGGTGGATTCCCCTCAGGGCAAGCACCATGAGGCTGGCGAGTGGGAGGGACTCTCCCATCTCTGGGAGCTGCTGGCACCAATCAGAGAGCTGATTTGGTGATGGACAGCTCGGGAAACCAATGGAAGGTTATTTCGCGTTCACAAATCACAGTGGATCAAGTTAACTGGGCTCTTTTGGCTTCCGGCCTCCAGAGGAGTGGGGGCTCTGTGCAGGGCCCTGGCCTGGCTCCGGCTCTGCAGGGAGCCCTTGGCCCAGCCAAGAGATTGAAAAGATGCAACTGACAAGGAGCTGAAAACCTCTTTTGTGGGCTAGGGTTTTGTGACTAGGCTAAAATTCCTTTAAATTGTGAAATATACTTGGGGAGGCTTGGATGCTTGAGAAGAAGACTTTTTGCCTCGGGGAAATGGAGCTCTCTGTTCTGGGACTGGAATATGAGCAGAGACATTTGATAGAGAAGGAGATGAAGAGGATTTTGTTTTTCAGCAGCCTGCCTTTAAAAGTGGTATCCCATGTGTGTAACATAACCCATAACACGGCTCTGGAAGGACTGTGGGAATGAGAGGAAAATTCATGGTTCTGTAGGTCCCAGGAGGATGCAGACTCTGAAGACACCCCCTAAGCCATAACTAAAAAAGGAATTTCTCTTTCTTAAGTAAACTGAACTGATTATTTGGGTGGATAACTGACTGAAGTGTTCTCTGTATGTTGTTGGTAAGAAATGTGGAATGAAGGGAGGAAGGAATAGTCTAGGAATCTTACTCTGAATTATGAAATTAATTATCTGCAAACCCTGGGACTGAGCCCTTTAGAGACATTGCCCTGCAAGTGGGACCTACCAGCCCACCTATTCATATTTTGTGGTAAGAGGGAAAGGAATGAAGAGCTTCAGTTTTGACATCTACCTTCCTATCCACACAGTCAGTTCTCAAGCACTTTTCAAATAAATAAATCACTGGTGAGTGAGATGCAGCATACCAGGCCACACAGCCATCAGTGTGGAATCCCCAAAAACACAAACTAGTCTCAACAATAAAAAGGGTGGATAAGGGTGCAATCATTAAATAATTTCTTCAATCTTCCAATGGCATGCTTGTTTCCCTATATCTGAGCTCAGAAATGTAGTGAGGAAAACAGATACTGAGCAAGAAGTGGGCACTAGGGAAAATTGTTTCCTCCCCAGAAAGATTAAAGGCATTTTCACAGAAAAAGGCTCATAAGAAGCAGTTTTATTGTATGCAACAATAACCAGGTGCTTTATAGACAGCAGTATGGAATGAAATTTCTTTCAAATTAAGTGAGGTTATTTCCATCAAAAAAGTTCAGAGACCTTACCCTCTATGAATGAAAAAGAAATCTGTAAGCAATTTAAAAGTAGTATTTTTGTTAAACAAAGAAAAACAAGATTTTTATGTATCAACAGACAAAAAACACATAAAAAAAAAGTAAATGGTTAAGTATCTGTAACTTTAATTTCCAAGAAATCATCTTTGCTATTGAGAGAGATAATCTCCCATCCCTCCAATCAAATTTCTTCACCATGTTAAAAGAAAAAGACCGGGTTGAAAGAAAATCCATGATCATACCAAGATTTGAGCTCAACAAATTTTGGAGGGGTGGCTGCCTAATCCTTTCATGCCTCTTTCAAGAGAACAGGCTCATAGACTCAAACAATATTGTATCAAAATGCACCCAGGTCTCTTTTTGCAAGGCAATACATAAGCAGAAAAAAAAAATGCAATGGGTTATCAGAATAAGAAAATGTTGAAGTAGGAGAAACATTTCTCTTGCTCTATTCACATCCCTGCAATAAGGGTAGGGGTCCCTCAGGGTCCTGATTACCAGCCCAAAGCTTTCAGCACATGTTCAAGTCGAGCAGCCATCAGACAAACCTCTCCTAGGTCTTTAAAGTCTGCAGCCAGGCTTGGCCAGCAGCTCCCTGCTGAAAGCAGAATCTCCACTTGCTGCCTTCCTCATTAGCTGGCCACTTCACTCTGTCCTCCAGAGCCTTCCTCAGTCTGAGAACACCAGGAAAGGAGCAATTTTTCCCTTTCTTTGCCACAGAAAGTAAAATTATTATTTTAAGTTTAAAGTCGAGCTGCAAAGGGTCACAGGACTTGAGGAAAATGGCCATAAATTAAAATTAAAATATTTACAACATAGTCATGAGTGCTTGTAGTACCAATTTTCTGGGGTTATTTTCCAGATGTGGTTTACCTACCACACAGCTTGTGCTTTTCCCACTCTCTAACTTTCCTGGGGTTGTGTTTTTTAGGGAATTATGTTTCAGGGATCATGTTTCATTGGTGGTTTCCCTAGCACACAGCTTTTCCTTCTCTCTAATTTCCCAGCCTCCTTCCCCACCTCCCCCCTACTGAACTGTCATCAGGCTCTCCTTCACTCCAGTCACTTTTCAGCTCTCCTTAGGATCACACTCCTTCATCAACTTCCTTCTTCCTCATAAGTTTGGACAGACTGTAGAGATTGTTTTCAGAGGAGAGTAAAGGTGTTGGGACAGCTCTCCCTAAGTGACATAATCCTTGCCTTTGCCTAGGAAGAGCCTGGTGATCAATGTTTGGCTGAGAAAAGCTCCACAACAAGTTAAAACCAATATTATGAATGATACCAAAGATTCAAGAGCTTGCATCCTGGATATTTAGCAGTATGGAGATTTATGATTTTTATATAAAGCTGTATTGTGAAGAGAACACAAGACTTTGTTTTAAAAATTGAAAAGATGCCATAACAACTTAGGGAAAGCATTAAAAAAAACCAAACAAAACTAACCAAACAAGCAGGAGCAGTACAACTAACATTTCTGTATTTATAGCTTCTTAGAAGTAAAGGACATGCCTGTTAATGTTTATCAATTTTCATTTTTCATTTCTTTGAGAAAGATATTGCATCGATTTCTAAATTGTAAGAAGGATTTTTCAATACAGGTTCAGCTCTGATTAATTTTTTCTAGGCCAAACAGCAGTAGTGAAATTAATAACACTACTGTTTTACTCATAAACAAGCTTTAAAACATGTCTCTGATTATAGGCAGGTCCAGTGTGAGAATATATTGGTAAATATGTGTAGTGGGCCAGGCACTCACCACAGCCACTCCATCACTCCTCCCTGCAACTGGAGAGGGGAGAAAAAAATACATGAAAAGTTCATGGTTTGGGACACACACTGTGCAAAAAAATTTTGTTTTCCCCTTTCTTCTGCTTTCTCTGTTGTCACAGAGATGTTGCCACCATTTCTAATTGTCCCAGCCTTGGCCAGTGGCACATCCTTTAGGAGCCAGCTGTCATTGGCTCTGCTGGGCATGGAGGGAGCTTCCAGCACCTTCTCACAGGAGCCACACCTGCAGCCTCCCCTCCTCTCCCACCCCACTACCAACACCTGGCCACACTAACCCAATGCAACAAGTGTCACTGAAAATAAAACACTGCTGAAATGATTACAAGTAAGAGGACGGGATTTCTCAGAAGATTATGACACTGCAGCATTCAGTCCCAATTAAAAATATTTTCTTGCTTGTTATTGGCAAATGCCATAGTTTTCCTTTATTTTAGAATCCTGTATATTAGAAAAAAATAAGAATTACTAACTTCAGGCTTTTAGCATGGAGACATTGAAGCATATGGTAATCCCAGTCCCAAATACTAAAATGTGCCTGTCTGTGCCAACTCTTAATTACCAGCTCATTAACACTCAGGTGTCAATTGCTGATGGCAAAGGCAGCACTCAGTTGGCCTGGTTTCTGTCATGCACAATGTAATTAAATTGACCTCTGCAAAAGGAGCCCTGTAGTTGCCTGATACCACTTGGACACCCATTGCCTCACTAATCACAATCGTGTAATTTAGTGAATCACAGAGTGTAATGAGGGAAAGACTCTGGAGAGTACCAAATTGTACTTGCATATGGAATAATGACTTTAAGGACAATTAGGGAAATAGTTGCTGCTCTGTTTTCTTCCAAGCTAATAATGAACTGCAGTAACTACTTGAGTTTCTATTGTTGATTTAAAACTTTAGCTGCTATTTTCTGTTTTAAAAGAATGGCTAGAAGTAACTAAAACATAAAAAAAAATAAATTTTCTGCTGCTTTTGGTTAGGGTAGAGTTAATTTTTTTCATAGTAACTGTTATAGGGCTGTGTTTTTGGATTTCTGCTGTGAACAGTGTGGATAATTCAGGGATGCTTTTGTTATTGCTGAGCAGTGCTTACAGAGATGGACATGTCACTTCCCAGGTAAGGGCTCCAATTTTGGCACCAGCATCTCTGTGTGACCTCACCTTGAGTATTGTGTCCAGTTTTAGTCACCACAATGTAAGAAATGTAAAAAGCTTAGTCCTGGTTCTGGCCACGACAGGGTTAATTTCTGCAGTACCAGGAGGGGCCATGGCTAGGACCCTGAGTTCATTCTGTACTACCCCACATCCTGCACAGGGAGGAGGAGGAGGAGGAGGAGGAGGAGGAGGAGGAGGAAAAGGATTCCTTTCAGTCAGGACAGTGGTGAAACGAGTGAACCATTCACCTCTTTCTACAGTCTGGTGTCATTACTGATCCTGCTCCATTCTGAAATGTAAAAATTCAAGACTCTGCTGTGAGTATTTTGCATATAATAAAAATCTGCATCTTAGATCTTTTTTTTTTTTTTTTTTTTTTTTTTTACACTGACATCAGTGGGATATCTGAGCCCTGGGCTTGTGTATGATTGATTCAGTTGTCACAGTGACTGGTTAAAAAATCACCACCAAAGAGTGCAAGCCATCTGATGAAGAGTTACTGAACTGGGAAAGGAACAAAGGGAAAGTAAAAACTTTACTGAGAGTGAAGTAAGTAGATTTGCTGACAACTTTATGCAAAACATGCAGAAGGAACAAAATAATTTCTAGAGATGTTACAAAACCTAAAGAATAGATGAAAGCATTTTTTGTGCTGATGTGTTTATTGAAGATTGTGAATTCTGGAGAAGTGAATCCATCTAACAAAGAGAAAGCAATGCTGTGGAGAGATTAGGAACAAAAGGGAAGCATCCTTCTTGAAGAGTGGCAGGCCATCAAGGAAAGATACTTCCAGTGAAGTGCTAACAGATGTAACAGATGAGACTCTACCAGTTGAAAGTTACACAATCTACAAACAAGTGGAATTCAACATTGTTTCATGCATAAGTTCCTACCTGCAAAACAGTGCTCAGCATGGATTGCATAAATATGCAGCTAAGGGAGACAGAAAAATTCAAGGAATCCTCCCAGCAGACATCTGTAAATGTGTCTTGTGTTTGTTGAACAAAGAAAGCTTCATGTTGAAATAAAGGTGATGGAAATGCTGCATCCATAATTGTGGGAGAAAGAAAGCCAGGCTCTTACTTAAGGTAGTAACTTGCTTTTGAGAAACTCTGTATATTCCCAGCAGCCTTTGACCTGTGGCTGCTCAGAAATTTTTTAAATCATTGTTTGGAGGCAATGCCCTGGTTCCAGCCAGGACAGGGTTAATTTTCCCAGTATCCAGGAGTGGGGCATGGCCAGGACACAGAGAGTATTCTATGCCACCTGACACCATTTTTTGGGAACAGGGGAAGAGTTCCCTTTCAGTTTGGGGTAGAGGGCTGTGGTTGGGTGTTGTCAGGCTCCATGTGATAACATGATGAGCATTTCCATGGGATTCTCTCACACCCCACTCCCCTGCACACTTTTGTTATTAGTATTGTTGCTGTCACTGCTTATTTCCTTATTTCACTGCTGATTCCAGTAGCTTGTTCTTATCTCAACCCATGATCTTTTCCTTTAGTGCTTCCAACTCTCCTGTCCACCCTGCTGCAGGGGGAGAAGGAGTGAGCAGCACATGGTTTGGAGTTGTTTCAGTGGGAGCCCTGAATAGGAGAATGCCACCCCTAAACCACAGCAGCCATCAAACACTTTTAGATAAAAATTTCTTTCAGCAGCTGGTTTCTTTTTGGCTGTGAGTTGTGAAGGGACAGGAGTGTCCTGCTCCCCAGGTCATTAAAAGAAAGGCAGCCAAAGGGAGGGTTCATGCTCAAGCCCCAGCAGAGTGAGCCCACTGTGCAAAGAAGTGCATGGTGTTATCCCCCAAGCAGGAGAGTTAGCTGCAACCTTCTGAAACTCCAGACTTTTGCCTAATTGTTGTAGCCATTGTATGACATAAGCACAAATAAACAAACCTAATAAAATGCCTGAGGTTTAAGAGAGCTTTCCATTCAGTTTTTGAGAAGCAGTGCTATTGATGCAGTACCCAGATATGTACACAGAACTTGCCCCATATTCCTCAAACAGCCTTGTTAGTTATTCATTCACCACCTGTACTGTCCATACCACTCCATTTCTACTTTGTTTTGCCTTCTTCCATTAAGGAAACAAGCCCTAATTTTTGTCTGTGTATGTTTATCTCTCCCACCACGGATGTTTGATCATGACAGCTGCTGGTGATTTAACATACAAATGGCAGCCAGAAATCAGCAGGCCACAGGGTGTCATTTTTTATGCTATTTTATCTTTGATTCTGCCCATTCTCAGGGCCACAGAGAGAAGGATGGCACTGATATAATTCAAGGTGATAAGCAGATCCTTCTGACTTGAATGGGCTTCTTGTGATCTTCCATATTATTTAAAGGTTCAAAGCCTACTAAGGTTTTGATCTTTTAAGAAAGAGATTTTCTCCCAATTTAGCTCCTGTGTGTTGAAAAAGTGCAGGGGGAATACAACAGTGTATTAAAATACAAGTATTCTCACCAGCATCAAGACAGAACAGTGTCTGCTGCTCTCTTCTTTCTTCTTTGAAAGCCCTAAGGGAACACAAACCCTGGGAATAGGATGGGAGCAGAGAGAGATCTCTACTCCTAATAATAAAATCTTGAATAATATAATCTGGATGGCTGATGATAAATTGACAAATTTCTGGTATAATCAGCTTATCTTAAGAATGCAGAATGATTTGCTCAAACATCTTTTTATATTAGCTCATTTCTTCATCCCTAAGTTGTGAGCTCTGTGCTGTGATTTTTCAGAGGGACAATCCCATACCTCACTTTTCAATTCAGTTTGCATGCACTGATTATATATGTTTATTCATTCAACTATAAAATTATTGTTCTACATAGATATTTGGTATTTTGATTCATGTGACAGTTTGCCCTCTGTCAGGGCAAGATGTTGGCCTGCTGTAGGCTAAGAATCTACATTTATGGTCTTTGGTTTATTCAGATGAAACTGGAATTGAAGTAGGATTTTATCTACATGGTCAACAAGTGTACAAAATTCTTCAAACAAAATTTCTTTTCATATGTCTCTCATCATCTTACTTGTTCCAATTGGTCAGGCCAATTTAAATGTCTCAGAAGGGGATGAAATTGGGGAAAGAGGGAGACAAAGTTCTGTTATATGTCTGCAAAGTTTTCCTTTGTAGGAACAAGCCAGGACCAAATAAATAAAATTAAGTCCTCGAACAATATTAGTGACAACATATGCACATGTAACATTATTGTTTGATTTATTTGAAACAAATAGTGTTTTGCAATCTAAATGCTCTAGTATTTCACAACAGCATAATATCAAAATTATCAAAACAAAGCTGCATCTCAAAATGAAATATTATTTTTCCACCACATTTTTCTACCAATCCTTCTGTAAGCCACGTTCTTACTCTGTGTCTTCTCTGTGTCTTTGCAGTTTGTGGTGCTGGTGTGCAGGCACATTGCAGGGAAAGGACTCAACTGGTATGGCACTTTTGTTGTCATCAACAGCATGTCTCAGGAAAGACCTCACAGGAAATTTATTCAATTGTCCAGAATCTCTGAACTTTTCAACATTTGCTGGGTAAATACCAGGTAAGTCCCTCCCAGCAATGCATTTTCTTAGTGTAGGGTTTTCAGACTGCCCTTGCCATGGTTATGTCCAAATATTTTCTGGTAAGACACTCATCTCCATGGCCAGCATGTCAGGGGTGGTTTGTTCTGGATCTCTCCCTCTGGAAGAAGTGAAAGCTCTCCGTTATGCACCTGCTGCCACTCTGTCTCATCTACAAATGCCTACTGAGCAAACCTTCTTGCACAGTACCAAACACTCCCTGCAGAGCAGGCAAATGAGTCTGTATTTAATCAGTGGTGAGCCATGGGAGGTGGCAAATGTGCCTAGTTCCTGATCCAAGAGATGTTTAAATGCTCCTGGAGCTGTTTAGAAATTCTTCTAAGCTGGAAGTGGATACAGAAGTTACTGAGTGAGGTGGAAAGAACTGAATGCAGACTTTTCACATCCTGATAAAACATTCCAGAAGTCATTCCATCTGCCCAGGAAGTCTTAGGTGTCTAGTCTTTAACAACAAACATCTTAACAAAACAGGACCCTGTTTCTAGGTGTTTGCAGAAAACATGTATTGAGCACAAAACTACCAGACAAATAAATGCTGGTAGAGGCCCTTTTTATGCCATATGATCATAGTATTTGCTCATAATCTTGGCTGCTGAGGACAAATGCTCCTTTAATATGATGGGATCTAAACTCAATTTCCTTTTGCCAACCCTCCCTAATCATCAAATCCAAAAGGATTTAGGCTCTGAGTGGAAAGATGAAGAGCTCTTCATTTTTCCCTTTGAAGCTGTCCCATTTTGAAAAGAATAATTATATATTCTTTTGACAGAGAGACCAAGGGCACCAAATTGCACATTGCTCTCTAGACTGCTAGTTAGCTTGTTAACCTGGATGTGGGAAGAGCTCAGTATGGTAGCACTCATGTGATTTTACATTATTTTATTGCATAATTACTGTTGTGGTGGGGTTTTTTTCTCTTATTATTTTGATTTAGGAATGGGGTTCTGTTCCCACCTCTGCAGTATGAGGTTTCTCAGTTATGCCTCAGGAAAATAAAGACAGTGATGCAGGAATCTGTCATAACACTGGAGTGTATTTTGGTTACTAATAAAGGATATAAAAGCACACAGAACAGCTGTCAATAGATCTATCTTTAACAATTTATCTTAAAAAATCTATCAATAAAAATATCCATCTTTAAAATAAATATTTTTTCAATTTCCATGTATTTTCCACTGCTAACAGTTATATTTGGGATAAGAACACAAGATTTTTTGAGGGTTTTTTCTTCCATTGGAGCTTTAGATCTGTGAATATTAGCAACATGTCCAGTAAAGTGGTGGATCTAAATTTGTGCATGAAGAATTAAACACCTAAAAAGTTTACAAATAGTGGTTTCCAGTTTACTCCAGATAGAAAGGAAACAGGAAAGCAGTTTCCCCAGTCCAATGAATAATTGTGCAGACTTCAAGTATTTTCTGTTACAACTTTTCATGTCCTTCCCAAGCAGTGGTAGGTCTGAAAATTATTTATATATAAAAGAAAAACAGTAAGCTACTTGATTTTGCCTCAGTCTTTTCCTAATTAAAGGGTACTTCTTAGATCAGACTTATTGAATAGAACAACATTTTATTTCTTTATTAATAAAAGTAAATTAATTCCCTGTCTTGTACCACAAGAAGTGACAACAGGAATCAAAGTAACAAAATTAAACCCAGGAGCCTTGATCACAGTTTTCATATGATAAGGGCTACTTGAATTCCATTTATAATTATAAAAGGAAAATTTAAGTCAGACTGGTAAGTCTATTACTTAAATATTCATAATGACAGAAAGCCCTCAAAAAAATAAATGGTCAAAAGCACAGTGAAGTCTCATCCTTTAAAAAACAGAATATATAATAATACATCTGGAAGGAAGTCTCTAGATTCTTAAATTATCACAATAGGATAAGGAATGTTCCCGAATTTTCCTGTCCCCAAGGAGGTGCTGGATGCCAGAACTTCGCCCCTTCTCATCCTCTGGAAACAGGTGTAAGAAAATTATGATACCTCACATATATACCTCAGCCATTTAATTTCAACTTAGCTGTGATGGATCTAATGGAAATGTGTACCTGGAGTGCCAAGAAGCAGATTTAATTCTTATTTTGGGGGTTTTGTTTGCTTGTTTGTTTAATTTTTAACAGATTGTTTCAAGCAGCTCAGTGAGGTTTAATGATGTTATTACAAGGTATATTGTATTTTCCCCCTAGATTATACTAATTACCTATCTTTAACTTCCAGAACACTCTCTCTTCTCTTTCTTTGTTGAAACCCAGAATATAAATCAGAGGCTCTCTCAAAAACTGAATGGCTGTGAGCTCCAAGAGCATCATTTAGCCTCATCTTCAGGGGTCTGAGCAGGAGATGTTTGCTTGCATCCTTGTTTTTGTTGTTTTGGGTTTTTTTAATACAGCTCAAGTCACAACAAATATATTGCTCTCATGGTGAAATCTTTCTCCTTTTGTGATATTTATGTTCCTGAACAAAACACTATTTAAGTATCAATTAATGTTGTCTTTGAGAATAGGTAGAGCAGAGAACATTCTTTTTTTTTTTTTTTTCCTTCTTCACATAGGAACAGTGCCACACCACTGCTTTTCCATCAGCATCCCATAACAGTTCCAGCCCTAAATCCTTCTGATACCTGCTTAGAAAAGCTGTAGTGATGGGGATGGAATTACTAGGCAATTTTGACATCAGGCTTCATCTAGGTCTTTTTACAGATTATTCTCAACAAATGGGAACACCCTCCCTCCACTTTGGTGAATGTGCAAACCATTCAGAGGACTGCTTTGAACTCCAGTGTTAGACCAGCAAAGGTGACAGAAAACATCTTTCAGCCGAGCCTGAAAGGAGATAATGCTCTTAGGATCTGTTCATTACCTTCCAGAGCAAAACTTTCTGAAACATCCATAAGGCTGAAGTTGATTTTTTTTTTTTTTTTTTTTTTTTTTTGCTTGCTTTGCTCACATTTTCAGCTAGCAACTAGGGCAGTGTAAGAATCCTCTGTTCCAATGAATTTTCAGTTGTCTGAACTTCTGCATAATAAAAAACATGAATCTGTCTTTTCAGGATTGCATTTCTGTCTCTCTCTTAATAGAAAACCTAAACATTTATATCACTCAATATCTTGTGTTATTTTGCTTTGAGATAAAATTATCAGAAATGTGTTTTCCACTGACACCTAGCCATGTCCAAACTTTCAAATTTCCAAACTGGATTGTGCAGCTTTTTTTAAAGCCAAGCCAGTGAAGTTTCACTTTTTCTGATGTCAAATAATTTTATTGCAGGCTGCTCTTGCTTAAAAATGCATAAAGAAAGAAATGAAAACTTCCTTTTGCTCTCCTTCAGATCACTGCAACTTGGGCCACTGCCTTTAATGGAATTAGGCTCTGATGCATATAAAATACAGCTCAGTTTTGCAACCTGAAGGTTGAATCCAACACTTCTAATACTTAAGGTTGGTTTGGATACATTCCCTTTATCATGTAGTGGTAAGGCTTTGTCATACAGTACATTGCCCTCCAGGGTTATGCAAATCTAAGAGGAATTACCCAAAATATGCTTCTAAGTTGAGCATCAGATGAACTGTAATCTTTGAAGTGCATTTATTGAAAGCATTCTCTTTTGTTAAATGTTTAACTGTTTTTTCCACATTGTATGAAATAGACCAGTATTTCAATATATATTCACCTATTTGTCTAAGTCTCTCTTCTGCAGGAATGGTAAACATTATCAGAATCCTGTTTGCAATTTTTGATATCTTCTGCTTGCCTGAAGTGGTTACCATCCAGAGGACACTTTAATCAGTGCTGACACAGTGAACAAGAAAGCTTTAGCACAGCATCTTTCATCTTGACTCAGCAAGATTTCCAGCAGTTGCATTTACACAGTTTTTTGACAGGATGCTTCCTAAGTGAAGCATTTGCCTTCTGGAGAGCTACACCCACAGAGATTTCATTTTTCTTGATGTCTGTCAATATCATGAACTTTATTAACAAATTCAAATTCCAAAACAATTTCAGTTCGAGAAATCTGTCCAAGTTAGTTCTTGCTTATTTCTTACATATGAGAATATCTACAAAAACACAGATGCTCAACAATGGATTGTAATGGCTGTGTATATTTGTTTATATATATGTATCCATTTCTTAGACACAAAATAAAATGAAGGAGCTCTTTAAGAAGAATTTGATCTCTGATTGTAGGGATCAGTGCAAAGGATTTGACTCACAGTTTCAGAATTTGTCACAGCACAATATCATAATAAAGTCCTACAGGCTGCTTTTTACATTACTGCAAATAGAATAGAATAAACAACTTCTTACCCTTTGTGGACAGACATCTGATGCCCATTTTTTGCTATCAAATTTCAGTAAATAAATGTATATCAAAGATGCTTATTTTGGCCCCTACACCTTTGTATAGGTTTTAATTCACAAATCCAAATGGCATAAACCTTGAGACTAGAACATGGAACAGTGGCAGGATATGATCAGCTTTCTCCAGGTAAGACATACAAATATTTAACAGCCTTGCAAAATTGCAATTGCAATTTATCAGCCTAGGAAGACTATCTATTTATCCACCCTTTACCCTGAGGAATGATATTACTTTAAAAAAGAATGAAAAGGACCCTTTCTATGTGCAGGTAACATCTTGGAAGTAAAAAAAAAAAAAAAAAAAAAAAAAAAAAAAAAAAAAACTAGTTGTGTGCTTGGTTGTGGGTATAACACATGAAGAAGGGGCTGAATTTAATTCTTGAATGCAAAACTCCATTCTACACTAAGGAACAAGTCTAGTTTTGTAGTACCCTAACACATGTTTCTACCCTTTTGTTTACATTTACTGATAGGAGCTGTAAGAAAAAATCTCATGGCAACTTCCCAGAATTTGAACTATAATTACACACACAAACACACATTATCTCTCCCACAATTATATAGAGCCTATAATGAAGGAATCTTTACAAATTGTGTTTATCTGTGTATTTTCATTTCACCTAATTTTGCAACAACACTAATGAAAAATTACTACACCTTGTTCCAGTAATTTAAGAATATGTTAATGGAAATATCTTCCCTCAATAGGCATATTGGCAAAAAATTGCTGTAAAAACTGGAATTTTATTTCAAGCAGTGAAATGTTCTAGTATTTCTAAGTTTTGGAAGAATCCATCTGGAAGAAACTAATATGATTTTGAAGAATTTTAATAGGCAAGCTGCTTAGAAATCAATTGCTACATACTCAAATCAGGAACTGAAAAAAAAATTCACAGACCTGATTCCACATTGTTACCTTTTATAAGACCCTGTCTTCTTTGCTTGAACTCTGATTTACTCCAAAGACAATTATTCTCACAGGCAGCTCGTTCTATTATGCTCAGAAATTGTAAGTTTAAACATTACATATTGCTTCAAAGAACTAATGGAAGGATATACCTACAGCTGTGCACAGATCAACTCCTCCAAAGCTTAGCATGCCCCACCAGGAGCATTACAGAACAGGACTGAGAACCTTCTCTGAGCTTTGTCACTGAGGCAACTTTAAGTACACTTATATCAGCAGAATGATGGAATACAGGGCAGATGCTGAACAATGGGAGGTGGCCAGATGCCCACCAGAACAAAGAAAAACAGGAAAATTTGAGATTCTGTACTGCCCAAATTGCCCTTCTCTTGGGACAGCAGCTTTGCACTGGGTTTTAGTGTGTCCCAAGGCTTGTGCCAGCAAATGTTAGTGCACCAAAACTCACAGGGAGCAAGGGAAATCAGCAGGAGCTGCAGCTTCATCTCAGGAGCTCAGGCTGTAGTACTTCAATTCTTCCTTTCCCTCTGCAGCTCTGCATCCTGCCATGACTCCCTCTAGGACTCTCCAGTGAACTCAGGAGGATTTCTGTGTATATTTGGACCAATGTCAATGGTATTTAACACTTAATAAAAGAATTAATAAATCTGTATGTATATCACACTTGATGGAAAGAGGTCAGTTTTGGAAATGAAGGACAGGACATGATACAGTTAATAGGTTTTTTTCAGAAAAAAATGGCATGCAAAATGTGAAGAGAGTTTCATTAAATAGAAACACTTTGGTTGTTCATGGAATAGAAAGTAAAGCCATTTCCTTTTCCTCTCAAGGACCGAAAACAACCATAAATTACAATATATGTCTATTAAAAAGTTTCTTAGAAACAGGTTTAAGAATGGCAAGGACTTTCTTGCTTTAAAAGCAGAAACAAGGATCTAACAATCTCCTTTAAATGAAATATTTGTCACAAATTCCACTGCTTTTCTTCATAAATAAATGAAGCCTGCAGGCAACTAGAAGTACCTTCAGCAGGAGGAACATTTCACTGTTGTAGTGCTCAAATCAATTGCCATTTAAGTTGTTTGGGGGATTTTGGGGTTGGGTTTTATGTAACACACATTTTTAAAAGGATCTCATGAAAAAAAATGTTGTTACACAAACATGCTAGATGTGCACATTAAAGTGCTTAATGAGCATATTTTTTTGTTTGGAATATTAAATTAACAACTTCAGGGCATGGTCCACTAGGTGTGCAAAGAACTCATGGAATTTGATCAGGAATGTTGGATTCCCTGTATGTATTTGGATCCACAGCAGGATGGTTTTCCTACAGTTGATTCATATGCTCCTATCTAATAGAAACAAAGAACAAAAAAACCCAGAACCAACAAACAAAAACAAGAAACCCAAATTCTATTATGACCTCTCACACATTCATCCCGTGGCAGCATTGGTGGGGACAACAGAATTCCTGTACAGTGGCATGATCCAATTCCCACTGCAACAAATGAAACATTTTTTTCTTGTTTTACTTAATATTGAATATTCATTAGGAATTGTTTTGAATTTGGATAGGCATTGGCTGACAACAAGGTGTGCTCTCATTTGCTTTCCTTATTTGATGTATTAAGGTACAGAGGGGGGAAAAAAATCACAGCACAAAAAAAAAAAAAAAGAAAAAGTTTTACTAGATTTTTACATTTAGTAAATGGTACTTAAACTCCATGGACATGAAAGTAGTTTTAAACTTTACCTTTGAAATTTTACTTTTTTTCAATATTCCATAGAAAAGAAACGTTCTAAGATACTGTTTCAGACCACAGAATTATTACAGAACATAAAGATTATATGCAAGGGCTAAATCCTTTTCCCAACAAAGATGGTGGCCAACACCATTTTAACTCCAATGGGACAGGGGTCTGCTGAGAATGTGCCATGTTCCTAATTGGAAACCTCCTTTGTGATAAAAGAGCCTGGCATATACTTTGCCTTTGTAATTTGAATTCTATCAACAACTATTCCTAGCCACAAGAGAAATATTTTTAGGCAATATATTTGTATCATTTCACAAAACTATGTTAAAGAGAGATGTGTGGGTGTTTGTGTGTGTGTGTGTATGTATTTATGTATGTATGTATACATATTTATGAGCTTGGGATGATTTTCTTAAAATACTTAACTTCACTTACATTATATCTTACATTGCAAAATGTACAGACACCCAGTGTTCTTTTTAACAACATATACAGGTGAATTTATAGAGCCTTATAAAAGATTTTGTGATTCCAAATTAAAAACCATAGAAACATAACCAAAAATAATGGAGAGTGATTTATACCTCTGATAGTACATAGCGCTCATTCGGGTAATATTGACAGCTGCATCTTTGGCATTGAAAATTCTTTACAACTTCTTTTAGACAAAATGTTGTTGCTTACAGCTTCTCTTTTTTAATTTTTTTTTTTTAAACAAGAAAAACAGGATCGACCAAAATACGAATTTTTGGGGAAGTACTATTAAAGGTTTATTTAATTTTTCTTTTTAGCAAGGATAGCTTAGGAACCCTGAATTATCTTCTCACTTTAGTGTATGGTGTAGACTGTATGAATCCATTTAAAAATCAACTAAGTTGTACCACATTTTTCGGAAAATTATATATAATATAATATATATATATATTTTATATTTATTTAGAAGCTTTGAAATAGTACAGTAAACACTTTGCAACACGGTGTATAAACTACAGAAATGTCTTTGATAATTTCGTGGGTCTTCAGATTAACAACATTTTTATGACCCACAGGTGAAAAGAACATGATCACAATCTCTCTTGTAAAGTTGGAATAGTTTGGGGAACACTTGATCACACAAAAATAATATAAAACAGTCAAGTTTAAAACAGTGATATTGCATTTATAATGCACATCTCTTTTATCTGTACGATTGGCTTTTTGTGGTGAATATAAACATCTAAAGGGCTCAGTGACATTTTGGAGAGAGAAAGATATATAGTGCTGTAAACAGGCACACACTGATCAGAGAGGCAGGATCAGTTGCCTCTGAAGTTTCTACAGTTCTACACATTTCAACTCATTTCTCAGGCCTGCTGAGAGCAATTAGGTCCTATTGTTGGCCAGGATGTCTCCAACAGCACACAAATCCTTCAGTTACACAGAACTGGATGGCCAAGATAATGAAGTTGAAAGCTGATGCTTTTTGTTGGTCGACTTTCTTTTGTGCAAATCATGCTGCTTCAGGTAAGTCCTGTAGAAGTGACTAGCATATCCTTTTCCGTGCTGCAGGAAAGAAAGAAAGACACTTCTGAGAGGAACAAAAATATATTAAAAAAAAAAAAAAAATCAGTCTCCAACAGTTCTTAGGTTTAGGATTTCTTAGGTTGTAGAGAAACAATCAAAACTTGTCACAAGCTGATGCTGGAAATTCCCATTATAGCAAACAGTTTAATGTTGATTCACTTTTCAGAGAAAACCTCTTTTTGAGGCTTGATAGCCTGAATACCAAATTTCATAGGCTGTTTTATTATTCTGTCTAACTCGTCATGGAAAATATTCCAATGTGCCTGTACAGAATCACTATAAGGATAAGGCAATTATTCAGACTTACAGGTGAAGTATTACTGGAATTTCACAGGCTAATTTTCCCTTAGTTCAGCTTCTTTTTTGAAGCAAAATCTAGAATTCCCCCTAGAATTCAGAAGCTGGTTTTCCTTCTCTTTCAAAGTGAACCATTATCCTCATCACTAAGTGACCCTTCAGTCTGGTTTGACAGATGAAAAAATGGTGCATTAGTGCTACAATTCAAATTTCAGCATTTACTGTCAGGCTGAAAATTAACTCATGTTACACAGATGAAGAAGGTCAATGCATTAGCAAAGCCATATCCCAATCCACCAGCTGCAGTAGCTCAAGACACCTGCTAATTTAACTGTAATTGGGAGCAGAAGTAACAAATTATTTGTGCTAGCATTCAGGAAGACCCCAGGTTAAATTCCATTTCAACAACAAACTAACTCACTTCTCAAGTATTATAATTAGCATCAGCACAGTTATTATTATTAAGTAAAGCTTGTAGGGACAAAATCAGGTGTTACCCTAGCTCCAAACCAACTAAATCCCTACCTGAAATTCAGCCTGCTTCTCTGCATGAAGTTTTACAACTGAAACAAAAAGGAATCTTAACTTTTGAATGAATCTTTGAATCATGTACAGGTTGATGCTTGCATGGTGACACATAAACACATCCAGTCTCCGTTCCATTTAACAGAAATATACACATTAGCCATACTTATTTCCTATATATATTCACCAGTAATCTGGGAACTCTATCACAGGGAAGTTAGATTACTTACAGGAAAGTGTTAATGTGGATGATGAAGTTTTTTCTAATCTAGCCTGCCTATGCTACAGGTACACACAGAAAAATGTGAAAAGCATTTCTGTATAAGCTATCTGCTCAACGTACAGAAAATTGCCAGATGTTTTGTTAAAATTAAAACATCTTATAGATGAGGTTTTCAGTGTTTCAGTTCTGTAGCAAAGTAGTAGCAGAATTAGAAAGAATTTTTAAAAGCTTCTGCAAGATGTTTTTCAACAGTGTTTTTAAGAATAATAAAATCAGAACCTTCGTGAGGTTTTGATGCAGTACATGATCAGATTAATCCAATATCTAGATATCTTTTAAGGTATTTTTTAATATTACAAGAAAGAATCATTCCAATAATAGTAGTAAAAATGACAAGACTTATATTGGATCTTTAAAACTTTTTCTCCCTAAGTTCAGTCGTAATTCCAGTTCTCTTTTAAATATTTAGGCATAGCTGTCTAGATTGCTGCCTGCCACTGAGGAACTCATGCTGCACTACAGAAAGAGTAGGACTTTGCTGGGAGAAAGATAAACAGAGGTGCAGCTGGGGGCAATTGCTGCTTTTATGCAGCACCACTGCCCCACTCCTGTCTGACACGGTGCCTTGGTGCTGCTGATGTGGCACCATCGTTCAGATTATGCAGAGATTGAGTTACTGGCTGTGTCTGGCCTTTTGCCATGTAATTTGATGCATTTTGAATTTTTTAATCTCCAGTTAACATGCTTATATTACAAAACAATCAAGCCCTTTTATAGCAGTAACTAAATATTATGCATTAAGTTGCAGAACTACTGCAGCTACAAAAATTGTACCAAATCTTAAAATATCCTCTGTCAACACAGAGCAAGCATTGGATTTTAAAGGTTAACTTTTGTGCTTCGTGTTTGTCTGGCTTTTTTTCTGGTTCTGCACAGAAATTTATGTGCAAGCAAATCCCTCCATGTCTACACCAGTTTCCGTCTTTTTACAGATGGGGAATATAAATCAGAGAGGTTAAATGGAAAGGAGGATGGACTCAACTTAAAAAAAGAGAGCAATGAAAGTTCTGACATCTGGTTCTGTGTGTGTGCATGCATGTGTGTTCATAAATAAACTTTTAAAAAACCAACACTAAGCCTCTCTGTATCACAATTTCTCCATCTGTAAAATGGGAATAACATTGCTTACCTATCTCCTAGAGGTGCAGGAAGGTTTAAATCACTATTCTTTATAATCCACTTTGAGATCCAGAGATGGCAAGTGCTATAGAAATGGAAGTATCACAGTCAGTGTAAGAGCTGGAACAAGAACACCATAATTTCTGGTGCCTAATATCTCCTCTGAGATCACAGCTCTCTCTTTCATCCCTATTTTATCACCTGCTCTGAACTCTCAGACTGCTGCACAGGGAAGCTCCATGTCTGTGTGAGTATGGGTAGTCAGAAAAAAGGCTTTAATAAAAAACCAGTCTCATAATTCTGATAATGTAATTATACTAATTGCACATATATTCTAATATTGTTTGAGGTGAACAAGATGATTAAAGATTCACAAGCATTAACAAGTAAAATTCTTAGGGTACAGGATTTGTGCTGTATCGATCCTTCCTGGAACAACAAAGATTTTGAGCATTACAGTAAGAGTACTTAAAGCATAAAGTTTATGTGGAATAAAATAAAATAAAATAAAATAAAATAAAATAAAATAAAATAAAATAAAATAAAATAAAATAAAATAAAATAAAATAAAATAAAATAAAATAAAATAAAATAAAATGACCTAGCAAAAACATATTAAGATTCATTTGTTGCTCAATACATCCTAATAAACCCCCCATCCACAGTGAGTTAATTCTGTGTAGGCTGATAAGAGAAGACATGTAAAGACATAAGCTGTAGTTAAACAGAAAAAAATAATGAAAAACACTAACATAATAAACAGGAAAGAGAAAGTAAAGTATGCAGTAATTTTTCCTAGCTCATGGATCAGAAATGAACAGAAAATTATGTAAAGCCCTATCTCTTTAATAAATCTTCCTTTCATCCTGTGGCAAATCATCCTATTGCATCCCAACTCGATGTCAGATCATTACTTTATAACTCTGAGTACAGGCAGGAGCATTTGCTCTTAAGGAAAAGCCTAGAAGGGATTGCCTGTTCTTGGAACACCTTCAAACTCTCCAAAACAAATTTTGCTCCTGCTTAGCAGTGGCAGCTAATCTAACAGGGACAGAGGAAGGGCCCAGTGCTTCCCTCCACAGCTGGCAACCCAAGCAGCTAAAGGAAACACATCCTACATACACATTTATAACTATTGTCACTTTCCCTCTGGACTATATTTAGGAGCTCCACAAGCTCCTGCAGCATTACTTCTGCTCTTAACAAAACAACTGCTGAGCCCCCCCAGAAGTGCCAACAGCAAAGATTCAAAGGAACTGCTAGACAATAAATTTTCCAAAGAATATCAAATACCAGCCATGCTGTTGCTGTTACAGATATACTCCTGATCCCCCTTCACTTAGAAGAAAGGTGACCTAAAACCTTTTCTTTTAAATCAAAAACCCTCTGCAACATCATTATAGTGGTGAAGTCCCTATGTAAACTCTTATCTGGTTTTGGATCTACATTATTTAATTTAAGTCCAGAAAATACCCAAGCAGTATTTGTGTTCACATGCAGGTTTGAGTGCAGGCACTCAGCTCACTGTCCCTGTACAAACTGTGTGCCTCATCAAGCCTTCCCCACAGGGCACAGCAGATGATGAAGGAACACAGGATGCTGTAACTTCCTGCATTTCACTCAGAAACAGCCCAGCTATTCTGGCTTCACTTGCAGTGAGCAATAATTCAAAAAGGAGTTAATTAACTCCATATGCATTACAGCAAGGTTGGATTTAAATTTGCATTGTTAATTTTAACTGTCCTTTACATTTTAGTGGTTTGCCTTACAGTCTACATGTCAACTGTAGCATATGAAACATGGCTCTTCACTAAGTCCAGAGCCAGAAAATGATAATTTTAGTGACCAACCCAGCAAGTTCAGCATTGCTGCTCTAACTCAGCCCAAGTGAGTGAGAACAAGACCTAAGCAGAGGTAGAATGTGTTCTATCAGAAATAACCTGGCTGTTCCACTTGGCCTGGAGCTCCAGTTCAGACATCAGCAGCTATGTTTGTTTTGGAAAGAGGAAATGGGAATGCAGAGTAAACTGCCATAGCTCCCTCACCCTTCGTAGTGGTGCATCCAGGCAAAGGGTGAGACACACGGCTGGGGCTGGGGCTGGGGGATGTAGGATGGGGATTATTCTGCTGCCACCCATGTTCTGTGGATAAAAAAGCATTCCAGTCACTGCAAGGGTCAATTCAGTAGATGTTGCAATCCATAAAGTATTTTTTTTTTTTCTTTAAAAAAATTATCTGCTACTTAAAGAAGTTTGCTAAAGCATTGCTAATAATCTTTTATGAACATTCCATTAGTGGCATTATAAAAAGAGAGTGTCTTGTCCAGGCCAATAAACTTTGGTACATAAATATAGAAATAACATTTTACTCATGTATCTTTTCCTTATGAATTAGTTTAAGGGGATTTTTTTTTCCTTTTCTTTCAAGGTTTTAGTGAAGAGATTTTGTTCTTCAAATTTATATATTCTGTAGAGAACTCTTGGATAAAACACCTTGAATTCCAGATGCCCATGTTACATTTTACACAATTAATGTGGGTTTTTGAGTATGCATGATATGAAATAGTTGGGAGAAAATAGAGGGAGACGGAGCATACTTACTTTTGTACTTGTAAATATAGATAAATAATTTAATAAGATTGATTCTCCCCTAATGTCAGTGAGCCTGTTGGCTGTGGTGGTCACTGTGTGCTTTAGGAGTGTGTCTGAAGGGCTCTGAAGGCCACTAAAGGTGCCAGGTGAGAATGACACCACATTCTGCCTGTCCAATTCTGGCATGTTCCAAGGCAGGAGAAGTTCCCTGTCAGTTGCCCCAGGGTAGAATTTGCCCCTGATAACAATATGGCCTTCAGTGTGGCTGAAATGTTCCTCCTGGCATCTGCAAAATCCAAGATATAGATGTAATTTCTAAAATAAAATAACAGCATCTGGACTGATGGGTACAATTACCCAGATTTCATGTGAAACAAGAAAATTGTGAGCATTGGGTCTTCAGGCTGTGAATAAATTAGAGTAGGCCAAAATGCAGAAGTTTTTATTGCTGCACTGAAAGTTTTCTTGATTTTAGCTAAATAAATTATCTCCACAGGCCATTAAAATCTTTCTTTCCTTTGAGAGTATATCTTTACTTCTGGAACAAATAGGATTATGCAAAAACCCCATTTTTTATATACAGAAAACTATGCAACCACATATATTGTGCTTTTCTTTCTCCTTTCATTAAGTGCATACATTTCCATGTCTATATTCATTTAAATCAGTTCAAGAAAGAAGGATTCCCAGCCATGCCAGGATTTGACAGTGCTGGATACTGCACTGACCATAATGCAGCAAACCTGACAAATAGGTTTTATATATAAATACATGACAAAACCTACTCCAGGCAAAGGGGGTGAAAGGTTTGTCCTTTGTACTTTGGTATAAAACTGCCACTTTTTAAATCTGAACATCATGTTTGAGACCATTAATTCTTGGAAAAAAAAAATAAAATACAGAATTGCTGACCTATACACATTGCCACTTCTTTTAGCTTTATTTTGAGATTGGAAAATACCTGCTTAAAAGGTATTTAGATATTCTTGATGATTGGAATATGCAACTATTCTCATATGGCAAGTGAGATGCCTGATACAAATGCTGACACATCATGACAGCCACTGAAATAATATTTCTCTGGTGCTAATGGGTGCTCTGAGATTTATATGCTACCTGGACTTAGCTAATCCTCTGGAAAAAAAAAAAAAAGAAAAAAAAAAGAAAAAAAAAAAGATTTTCAGTAAGAACAACTACCCAATTCTCAGTTCATTTAAGCAGTGACCTTAATCAACATGTGCTTTACATCAAGCACATGACTAAGAAGGATTGACTTTTGAATCAAGCCCTGGATTTTGTCATCAATGTTCTGCTGCACACAAGATACTTTTATGTGCATTTGATTTTCTGTTCTAAATGCAGAGAATTTCCTTTTCCACCCCCAGCAACAGCCCAGTGGCACAGGAGATGTCAGATTTGATTTATCTCTGGTTCTGATTATTTACTACTGAAACAATGCTTTTTAGTTAATACAACTCAGCAGAGAAAAGTACTAAGCTGTATTCAATAATGTACCATTAAAACACAAAAGACCATTTTTCCACAAGATACAGTGGGAATAAAGCTTCTTTTTCTTTCTCTACTAGTATAACCATATTATCTACCTGAAAACACTAAAGATAATACATGACATCACCATTTTAGTCAGAGAGCCACGGAATATTTAATTTTGCAAGAGTTCTTATAATTAGGTACTGTATTAAGGCCTATTAAATAACTCCCAAATTACTCCTGATGTATGTGAAACTTACAGCACAGTGTACATTCCCTAAGAATATTTCCAAATTCTCTGTCAACAACTTACTCTAATTGCATACATGTTGTATTACCAGATTCACATTTTTTGCAGTCCATTATAAGCTAATAATTTTAGTATCATGCTTAGTAAAAATTGCATTTGATTCCTTTCTTTAATTATTTTTTTTAATAAAAATTCCTTATGGGCATGCAATAGTAATTTCTTCTCCTCAATCTTCTTTTCTCTCTCTGTTTCTCTATTTAGTTTTTCAAAATTCACCATTTTTATCCCATTTTTACAAAATCGGCAGTACACATTCCTTTCAGTTGAAAGTGAACATTTCAGTTTGAGGCTGAACCAATGCAGATCACACTAAAGGCCAGCTGCAACGTGACTTAAAATTTTCAGAGCCCTGGGGAGAAGAGGAGGGATATGAACCATTCCTCCTAAATTGCTCATAAGTGCCTCAGTTCCCTATGGATTCAAGGGAGAAGCAGACATGTGGATCACCATTTGGTGGCCTTCAGAGGTGCCTAAATTATTCATGCAGGATTTGGCCTGAAATAATTAAATTTACTTGTTCTTACATGAGGTAACATGCATTACAGCATTACATCAGCATCACACTAGGAATTCCTACCCAATTTATCTTTGCCATGATGGTTTTTCCAATGCTCCCCTTTCCTAGCAGGGATTAGCTGGCATTAGGACCTGACAGGTATGTTCCCACTTTTTTTCTGAATGTTTTATTTTCTGTTACTAAAGCACACTGCTTGTCATGAGCAGCACACACTGATTTCAGGGAGTCTTTCCCAGTTTACCAAGAAAACACACTTAAATGTATCAAAGGCTTCTCACAAGCCTTTCAAAACTTCTCTTTTTCAAAATCACATATTGGCTTCTTTCTATCCATAAATGAAGTTTGCCCATCACTGCTCTTTGTCACTGAAGACTAGCAGAATGGAATGATTTATACCCACATTATTAAAATTCCTCAGCCATATCAAGCAATCTAAGTGAGCCACAGCATGTGAATATATTCAATCTGCTTTCAGGAGTGGTTCCTGGCTCCATGTCCCAAATTTTTTAGGGAAAAAAAAAAAGCTGTTTGACATGGGCTAAAGGCAGGCCAGAGAGTGTGAGAGCACAGACCATGGCATTCCAGTGGTGGAAAGGATCCTGTTTAATTCATTACAGTTGCCATAAGGAAGCGTGGAAGTACAAAGCACAGAGTCCTTTATCTCAAGTGGAGCAGAAAAAATGTTATTACTGCATCTCATTTGTAAGGTGGAACCTTTTTCAGATCTCAGTTCCTATCAATACTCACAGCTGCGTGCAGCTCCATTCAATTGTCACCTAAATTCCAATTGAGCAGAGATGGATGTTAAATTAAAGCCCAAACAGTCAACTAAAAAAGTCACAAAGTGACAGAATTTGACTCTGACAAAAGATGAATTCACAATATCAGCATCTATAAAATTCCTTATGAATAAAGAAAGGTTGCATTCAAGCAGTTTCATAATGGATCTTTCTCCAAGGCTGAATGCAGTCGTGATGCTGAAGGTGAAAAAGATAAAGTCAGAAGACTCAGCTCACTTGCAAAAACAGGAGTCTGTCATCCTGTAATTCTTTGGGAGATCTACTCCACATCCTTTATTTTTCCTTTCTTACCCACATTATTTCTGATGATCTGTAAAAATGTCATGCAAAATAATGCCCTTTACACATATGGAATAGCTTCATGTGTATGCAAAATAGCAAATTTACTCAGCAACTCATACAAGCATGTGATTTTCAGACAGAACTGAAGAACCAAATTCTGAAAATTTGCTTCTCCATGTCCACTGTATTTTCTTCAACCAATAAAATCATTATCCTAACAAAGAAAGAAATCAAACTACTTCATAAGAGATTGGATTTTCAGTGAATTCACATAATATTTAGTTCTTCCAACATCTTGTTAGGTATTGAAGTTTAAAATTACATTCCTATTGCATCTCCTACCTTGCCTCCAAAAAGGTACCCCACACCTAATTTTTCACTTTTCTGACTTCACCATACTATGTTTCTAAAACAAATATATTCACAGCTACTTCCCAGCAGCAGTCATCAGACTACTAGCATGGAAATGTGGATTCTCAGTGGTTAATGCACAAATAAAGCTGTTTACAGGCTTGCCAAACAAACAGCAGCACTGATCCCCACAGAGTGCTTGTCCAAACGTGATAAACAGATGCACTTCCCCATCCTACTGGCTATTTGCTACATTTCTTTAATTTGTTTTTTTTTTCCACTTGGTCAAGGCAAGAAAAAGTAAGAAAAAGGGAAGGAAACCCTCTAAAATGAAAGCAGTGGAAATGACCATGGAAAATCACAGTTGTGTACAGCAAAAGAGCCAGGGCAAGAATAACTGGCTGTGCTCTGCAGGCAAGGGGTTCCTGGGGCAGGGGCACACAGAGAGGAAAAGATTTGCTGCACACACACCCAGGATCAGGCACACATTCAATCCTCCAGCTCCTGACTGTCACACTGAGGAGGTCTCAGAACAGCATGCATTCATAATGAATAGAATTTTGCCTATCAAAAATAAATAACTTCAGTGCCTTTGAAAATTTTAGCTGCAAACATCTCCATGCTTCCCAGAGAGACTCATGTCCCTCAGTGGCTAAAGCACTTTTGTCATAGGATTTACATTTATGGGTCAAGAGGCATCTTGGAATTAATCTTAAAAATTACTCTGAAGTTTGAAGCAATCTTTCTGCTGGGTTTTTGGTCTTCTTCATACACTCCACTGGTAGGAACAGAGAAAATGGTGTCCCATAATTTAAACAGAAAAATCTCCACAGATGGTATATGCACAGCACACATAAGCACTGCCAAAATTGACCTAAATGAATAAATATAGCACCAGTCTGAGATAGCTAAGATACAGGAGACTTCTCTGCATTCCAGTCAGAACTGGCAAAAAACAGATTTTACAGCCATCAGAGGAAAAGAAGCAGTTGAAATTCTGTATTTTTAAGACTAATTAAAGTATAATTTCTTTCAAATAAAACTTATTAATTTTTAAAAACTTTTAAAATTATTTTCCTACACTCTAGCTGGAAATAGCTCTAGAGTCATCTGAGATAAAAGATATTATGTAAATTTAAAGGCAGCACGATTTTTAATCAGTATTTTGTACAGTGCTGGGTACTGTTAACTTTGTCCAAGACCACAGTTACACAAACAGATTGAAGCAAATAGTATTTAAGAGCTATCACCTGTGCTTTAAAATTAAAAGAAGAATGCTTATTTCACTTTCTCATATTCATTATTTCCATAAAATCTGATTAAAATATTGTAATTTATAGACTTTTTTTGGGTTACAGCCAAGTTATCTTCACATGTTTATATATTCCTTTCTAATTTGGCTTTCTGAACTATCCATCTCCTTTCTATTGCTGCAATAATGTCCCTCTTGAGCAGGAGCTGAAAGAGGAATACATTTTGAAGAAGAATGCAAACCATGAATGTAAGATAAAAATACCTTTCAGAAGCTATGCCACAAACACTGAGCAGTGGAATCATCAGAAGTGGCTTCTCCAAGATCATAAAGAATATTATGGGTAAGAACACATCAGTCTTGCTCTCCCTCAATTACGTTTTAATTAGCACACATGCTTAAGTTTTATTTCAAGTGTAGGGGTTTTTTTTGTAAGATTTATTTACCTAACAGAGATAATGTATCATCTGAAGTGGCAAACTTGAGGCAGTGCAAACAAATCCCTGAGTATAAATCAGGATATGAAAGATATCCACATAGTTTTAATGTTCTTTTAACCACAAAACTGTTCTATTCACCAAGGAACAACTCTTTGTGCACATATAAATTGTTTATTCATGTAATGTTTTCTTCTTAGACCAAGAGCTGTAGTATGTACATGAAAATTATTGGTGCTAATTTCTTTGGTTTTATTTCTGCACCTTTTTACTCCCAAGTGTGTGTGAAAATGACAAATTGAATTAAAAAACTATTGATGAAGGGATTAGACAGCTCACAAATTTATACCTGATTTGTATTAGAAATCATGTAGGCTAAATTTAAAAGCAAAAATACAGGCAGGCTTCATTTAAAAAAATAATGAAGTGTCCCATTCAAAAAAAGCTGTTATTGATGTTTATGTAAATGGAACACTATTATGTCCACCACAGCTGTGATAAAACTACCCAAATAATTTCCAGAAATGAGATTAATTTACAAATAAAAAATTAAAGAAAATTCTTCTTCCATCATACTGACTGTACCAAAATGTAATTTCTTTGTCTTTTTTTTTGAAAGTTGTTTCAAGACAGTGAAGACTTCTTGCTTAAAATATCTTTTCAAATATTTATGTTAAACATCAGCAGAAAATGTTGTGTTACAAATCCTGGCATACAGAATTGGGCCTTTATGATCCTAACTAGATCAAAATACACAATAAATATTTACATGCACTTTTTTATTCCTTTGAAAAACAATCAAAGGATTGTGAGGCACTTCTTGTCCTGGTATAAATACACAAACATTTTTCTCCTCTAGGTCATTTATTCTAATCTAATTCAGGGATGTGGATAATGACTCTAAGTTTTTACAACTGTGCTTTGTGTCAGCTCTGTGGTGGATTATTTTAAATAAATTAATGGTCCAATTCTTAAACATGGAGCTGTTGAAAGGCTTTTGAAAACTTTTCCATTTCATTTGTAAACAAACTTGACTTGATCATTTTGTAGAATGAAACCATCATATTTCACATGTACAGAAATACAGGGAATGTGCTGTGACAAAATCATGTTCAGACCTCCCTGGAGAATCTCTGCTGCAAAGGGAGCCAGTGGCAGCCCAGGGAAAGAATCACAGGAATGGGATGAGGCCAAAGTTAAATTTAATTTCTTTGGATGGCTCTAATAAGTCTCATCCAAACCCTCTGACTCTGCAAGCCCAGAACTATGTGCACCTATCAAAGGGAGTGCTGATGTTTAGAAACCATGCCACACAAATCAAAATGTCCAAAGAAAGGGATTCTTTACCCCTTTCCAATTCACCCTGCTTAGACACCAGCTCTTTGGGTAAGACAGCAGATTTTTTTTATCCTCTACATCCTACCTAACATGATAAAATCCTGATTCAAACATAAAATCTGTTGATGGTGCTGGCAGTACTTTCCATGATAATTACACCATTTCATCAGTGAGGATGAATATGATTGAGTGTATGTAGAAAATGTTGCAGAGCTAACTAGGGGGCTACTTCAGAACACAACTTCAGAACACAATTATTATTCCAGAACATCTCCCAGTATAAACACTGTTATCTCATGCAGGAAATTGTGCCCTTATGTAGTTTATTTTAACGTGCTTTCAAAGTAGGTTAAGCATTGCCAAAGTAATTTTTTTAGAGCAAAAAAAGCATTTCTGTATAGAAAGTTCAGGTGTTATGGCAATTTTTGACTAGTTTTGCATATTGAAAAAATTCTAAACTTTTAATAGGAAGAAAAAGTATTCTAAAAATTATGCTGATGTTGGTATGAAACTTCAGGAAAGCTCTAAAGCATTATAAAATTATTGCCCATCTAGAGTGAACCCAAATTATATTTTTAAAAAATGACAGCTATTAATTACAGACCAACATACTCCTGAGGTAGATTTAATGGTGCAGTTTCCATTGTTACAATCTCAGGACTTAGTTCAAAGTATTAAAAATAGAGCAGAATCAGATTGACCAGGTATTCATTGTGAAAATAGTCTCTGAAGATAGATTCTGTTGTATATCCTACAGAATCTGGTCCAATAGAGTTTGAATACTTAGTTTTGGTAACTATAGTAATATTATTTATAAAGTAATGGCTAATATAACCCCCACTGAAGGAAAAATGAACCAGAAATTGTTAGAATTGAAAGCATGGGAATTCTTTAAAAGCTACATTTTATTTTCCTCACCAGTGTTGTTTCACTTATTTTATTTTGTCCAGTCAGGTTCAGAATTTCTTTCATGTTTTATGAATATTCAGGTCTTTAGGAAAATTCCTTAACTGTCTGTCTGCAGAAATGCAGTGTTCAAACCACATGGATGAATAACAATTAATAAGTGTTAGTTATACAGTAAGAATAACATGTAAGCTAGGTAGAATCCTGGAGATTCTATGAGAATGAGAAAAACTATGAGAAAACTATTTTTAAAAAATCCTACAATTTACTGATCCCATCACAACTTCATAATTTGTACTCATAGCAATTACATAAAAAATAAATATATTCTACAAAAGATATTATTTAAGCATTAGAAATCCACTTACATTTTGTTCAGAGTGATACAGAGAATAAGCATGTTTATGTAAAAATTGATGTATGAGTAAGTCCAATGACTTAGACCAGCAAGATGAAAATTTGATGATGGAACAAAAACTCTGCCAGGTAAGAGATATATATATATATTACATAACAATCTGTAATATAGCTTCTGCTTTCACTTAGCCAAGCAATGATCTAAACCTCCAACCACAAAGAGCCAAACACCCAAAACCCCACTGTAGTGAGGCTTCACTTTCAACCATGCTGCTCAAGTTCAGCAGGTTACTGCAATTTATATCAAATTGGTATCATTTTATCAAATGTGTGTGATCTGATCACTCTGTGCCCCTGTTGCCCTGCACTTGTTTTGCTGCTCCCTTGCTGCTGAGCCCAGCAAACAAAAGCACACAGTTTACTTCCTCACTTCTCATCCAGCCTCCTTCACTTCCCATCCCTACCACAGCTTGTCTACATTAATTAGCACTGAGCTTTTGATATGACTTTGCACAGAGTTATTTTCAGTATTGTTGCTGCTATGCCATGTGTTTCTATGGAATGAATAGACTGTCTAGAGGAACACAGTGACATGATCAGTGTAGGGGTTTTGTAGCACTTTTTTGGTGTATTTTCAATTCAATTCCTTTTTGCAAACTGCTATTTTATTTCCTTCTTGCTGGCTTTGTGCATGGTGGGAAACTTCTCAGGGAATTATTCCCCATCCTTTTTTTCTCAGGATGAATTAGAATTTCTCATGTTAATATGCATCACCTTCTTCATTTACCTTTTCTAAGGTGCTGCACTGAATGCAGTGCAGGAATCCCAGAGCAGACACATTCCTGTGGCACCATGAAAGCTCCACCTGGAGCTACCAGCCACCTTTGGAGCCACTGGCCAAGGGCACAGCTCCAGGGAGGGAATTCCTCAGCTGCCCCAGTGTGCTGCCCCCTTCTTCTGATCGCTGCTTCTAGATAATAAATTTTTTTTTTTTTTTTTAACTCCATGAATTTTTGCATAAATGCTTGGGGAACTCTGACTGTGCTTGAAGTGTTCCATTTATCCTCATGGTTTTTTCCTCTCAGGCACAGAGTCTGGTGATGCTTTGCCCTATGACTTGATTACTTTAGGAGCTTCTTCTGCTACACAGAAGCTGTGCTAAAGGGTTTTTTTGACAGTTCAAATACACCCTATTGATTAATTCTCACTCACTCTATCAAAATTCTAATAGATTGACAATCTTTCTGTATTTGTTTCCTAGTCAGATGCCAGCTACCTTGTTCTTAAAACCCCTAAATTAGAAATGCATGTCCTATGCTGAGGCTTCTCACTGGTCCCTAATTAACAATGTTTTCTAGTACATTTTTAAGTGATATACACAAGTCTGACATTCTTTGGTTACTAGTTCTTGTTAGAAGCCAAAAATTAGAGAAACACATATCCACTGACTCCTTCCTATTTCTTTTAGTCAATTGTTTCAACAACATCCTCTTCCCTTTTCCACACATTTATTTAAAATGGTTACAGTGGATGGGTGCCTTCTTAGATTCCCCTGCCTTTCTCTGTCCCTCCTTGGGTAAACACAAATGCAAAAACCAGTTCAGAATCTCTGCCTCTTCCCTGTCCTCACCAGCTGCAATCAAGGGACTCACCAATTCTCTCCTAGCTTACTACACCTGATATCTTGAAGCTGTCCATATTGTTTGAATGCCTTTGGCTATTTGCTCTAAGATATCCCTTTTATATTCACTGATGACTACCCTAAAAGTCACTAGCCAGAATTTCTGCTCTTTTCTGATCGTTTGGTTTATAATCTTTATTTTTTTCAGGCACCAATTAAATTCAAATAGTTTTTGCATTCTGCAATACACTTTTTATTCTTTGCGAGTCATTTTTCATGAAGCCATTTTCATACATGCTTCAACTTTTTATACTGTGGTTGTGCTTAATATATGAGGGTTCTGGTTCATGCATTTAAATTATTTCTTTTAAAAAGTCATTCTGCTGACAAACTGATTTTGACATGGTCTTCTGTGTTAAGAAGTTGAACTTAATTGTATTTTTAATTCCAATTACCCAGTGAATCAACTAAGGTTTCTTCCTAAATCAACTTCCTCTTATATTTTTTTGTTGCTGTATTCATTTAATACATTATTATTAATAAATTATTTATTCATTTCTACAAGTAGTGCTCACTTTCTTTTTGTTGTTCCTGTTCTTTGCTATACAATTGTAATCTAAAAGACCAAGAAACAAAAGCTCCAAAAACAAACAAACAAATAAAAAACAAATAAGGGGAAATAAACTAGAAAAGCATTACTCTTGTTTTGTAGAAATTTTAGCTTTGAGGTTCAAGGAATAAAAGCAAAATTAAATCTGGATTCTCAAGTGTGGATTATGTAATAACACTCATTTATATTGGTTACTTCTGATATTTTAATTCCAATTGTTTATGCCCTTGTACCAGAAAAATGCAAAATGTAGATCAGTGTCTCTATGTAAAGACATTGTTCAACAAAACTACTTATGTTAGAGTAACAAAATTTAAAATTCCTAAACTATCAGTAAAACAAGGATGCCATTGCTATTTGAAATAAAGCTCCCAGGCCTAGAACAAATCAGAACAGAACTGTCATTGTGGTGTCACCAGATAACAACCATCATTGCAACATCCTGACTGCACCAGAACCCAGCAGTGGTTAGACCACCTAAAATTCTACCAAGCTAAAGTTAAATTTTTAACTGTCAGTGACAAAATCAGTACTGCTGGATTGTGCCTCAGTGCTGAAGAATGTTTTGTAGGAAAAAAATGATGGAAAAAAGTTCAGAAAAGACTGAAAGTTGTTAGGCTGTATTGAAATTTCACACTGCTCTTTAGAATATGACTGGATGATGGGCACATGACATTTTAACCCACACAAAATAGGCTGATTGTGTCAGGACAGGTTTTTAGGAATGGCTTTCACATATCAGAACTGGTAGTCAAATTTAAAGTTGTCAGTAAAGTGAATCTAAAGAGTAAAGTGATAAAAAGACTTCTCCTAAATGAATGAAAATACCAGGACAGCCAATTAAGAAGGGAGAACTGAGTTGCCTGTGCTGAGAATGATCTGTGACAAAGATCTTCACATATCAGAACTGCCAGCACACCAAGCTCAGAACAACTGAATGCTTTAGGAAAATAATTAAATTAATACAATTCAGAGAGATTCTTTGCTCTTTCACCCTCAATCTGCTGTCCTAAAAGACTTCTATTGCCTTAAAAAAGGATCGATACTGCAGCGTTAATGTCTTTGGCTTATTTGGATGAGATAAACATCATAAATTCTTGAAGCCAAGGAAATTACAGTCTCTAATAAAGCACAGAAGGCAGCAAATAGAATGAAAAGACATATTAGATCAAAGTGCTATTCAAGGGTTCTACAGCTGGCTCAGACTCCAAAAAGAATTATGAAGGTCTTTTTGAGATCCATCACGCTCTTTCCTGCCACATAACCATAGTCAAAAGGTGACTAGAGAGGCAAGATTTTGAAATGAGACAGAAGGCACAGAGGAGCACTGACAAGAGTCAGTACCATGTAGGCTGAAAGATGATCAGACCAAAGGCTCTTCTTCCTTCCAAACTATGTAAAAGGCTACTTCAAAATAATATACAGTCTGTTTATTCCCAAGATACTTCTCAATTATAAAAAGAAGTTCCTAGGACTGTTTTGTGAATTAAACCTAGTCTTTGAAAACATTAGCCTGGCAATGTCAATGTTTAAAGCATCTACCCTAGAAAATTTTGAAAACAATCCAGTATCAGAAAACAAAACTGAGCAACTCCCAGAGCAACTAATATTAGCTGACACTTTTGCTGTTGACAATGTCACACTAAAAACAATCAAGATTTTTTTTTTTTTAAAAAAAGCACTGGACAATGGTGCCTGAATCCAAGAGGAGCTATTTTCCATCCCATTCCTGAAACTGTGCCTGTATTTTTCCTAGCATGAAGAGCAGAAAGAGCTCGTTCTCGTTCCTGCCAGGGGAGCGCTCGCACAGCTCTTTGCGCGGTACTTACTCAAATACGGTGGTTTGTAAGGCGCTCGTGTATTAGACAGCAGTCCATCGAACTCCTTCCTCTCCAGACTGTTGTGCAGGGCCTTCTCTTTGCCAAAGGTGGAGAAGGACCTTTCTGCCCCGGGCTGGGCTTCTGGTGTTTCAAACACTTCAGTGTCTGGAACGGAGTCCATGCCAGGTACGTGCAGATTGCTGCGGTAATCCGCAGCTTGGCGTCCGTCCGATGGAACGAAGGAAGGCATCCAGCACCGATCTGAGTGGCCCAGTGCTTTACATTCCTCTGTGCAATTGGAGAAGAGATCCATGCCTGCAAGCATGAAAGAAAAAGAAACTGCAGGTATAAGCTTCAGCACTGTGAACGGCTGCTGACAGGTAAGACTACGCCAAGGGAAGAGAAGTGGAAATAGAAATGCCGTAAGGACTTCTTCCACTAGTTTCATCTCCTCAACAACACCATAAAAAAATTCTAGTTGTCCAGTCTTCAGAAGTCAAAGACACCCTGCAACAAGCATAACTAAATGCCAGAATGTCACGCTAACACACATACACAAAGGTACAACAAGAAGAGTATCGGTGGCTCTGTCTCACAGAATCACTTGCAGATCCAGATCTCACTGTTTAGAACCCATTCATACAAAGTTGGATTCTGCTTGCAGGTTGAAAATACCTGCTCAAGAACATGAAGAAATTGCTTCTACATAAATGTGTCTCTGCCCAAAGAAATTAAAAGTCTGCCTTTAGAAATCAGATATTTCATTTATGAAATGAAACATTAATGAGTCCTATAAAGGAACTACCTGCGTACATCACTATAGAGATGGAGCCTATTGATATTAAAAGCAGATGTTACAAAGTAGGAATTGAGCTTTCATGTGATCAGGAGAATCTATTCAATCATTGCATCACTTTTAGAGACAGTTGTCATTGCTGCTGCAGCAGTCCTTCCTATCATCATGTCCTCCAAGAAATGGGACAGAACCCTATAATAAATTACTGCAATTAGCAGTACAAAGGCAGATGCAGTCCAGTGTGATGTGACTATCGAAAAAATTGTTAATGTTTCCCCTATATAAGCAAACAATTATCCATGCCAACACAAAACTGTTTGCTTACAAATCCTTTAATGCTATTAAGATCTCAAATGACAAGCTATGCTGCTTTTGACTACTTTCAGATCAGCCTTCCAAAGTAATATTTCCTGGCTATGAGTCACTAAATCGTTGGATTATACTTGTTTTGAGAGGAATGGTGTATGAAATCACAGGGACAGAGTTAAAAATAAATACCAGCATCTCCAAGTCAGTTTGTCCTGATTTTGGGTGAGATAGAGTTCATTTTCTTCCTAGTAGCTGGCACAGTGCGCTGTTTTAGATTCAATATGAGAATAATGTTGGTAACACATCAATGTTTTGGTAGTTGCTCAGTAGTGCTTACACTAACACAGGGACATTTCAGTGTCCCATGCTCTGCCAGTGAGGAAATGCACAGGAAGCTGAGAGGGAGCATGGCCAGGACAGCTGATGTGAGCTGGCCAAAGGGCTGTTCCATACCAGAGAGCATCATTTCCACTACATAAACTGGGAGAGCTGGCAGGGAGGGGCTGGGCATCAGTCAGTGGCTGCTGAGCAAGTGTAGTGTGCATCACTTCTCTGTCTTCAATTTCATACTTCTCTCTTTCTCTGTTTTCTTATTATTATATTTATTTCAATTGTTAAACTATTCTTATCTCAGCCTACAGGTTTTACTTTTTTTCTGATTCTCCTTCCCATCCCACTGGGCCCAGGAAAATGAGCAAGCCACTTTGTGGTGCTTAGCTGCTGTTTGGGTTAAACCAATAAAATCTTCAACATCACACAGAAAAGCAGAATGGTTAGAAAAAAAAAAAAAAAAACAAACCTCTTTTTCTTGTACATATAAAGAGAACTGAGCATCTTAGGCATTTGTCATAACTGAACTGAATCTGTTATAAACATTGCATTTACAAGCATTTCATTAGAATTACAAGAAAATGACACTACTTGTACCAGAAATAGGAAAAAAAATTTGAACAGCTGTAATCTTAAGCTGTGCCAGGGGAGGTTTGGGCTGGACATTGGGAGGAATTTCCTCACAGAAAGGTTGATGGGGCATCAGAATAGGGAGGTGGTGGAGTCACTGCCCCTTGGAGGTGTTTTAAGTTTTTAGAACTGTAAGGATGTGGCACTCAGTGCTATGGCCTGGCTGACAAGGTGGTGTTAGGGCACAGGTTGGATTCCAAAGGTCTTTTCCAACCTAGCTGATTCTGTGATTCTGTAATAAGATTTATGTAATGTAGCTCATTTTCCAGCCAACACTGTAAAGAACTGGATTAGCTTGATCATCAGTGTGAGGATTAGTATTAAGAATTCTACCACAGTTTTGAACTATAATTTGAATTATATTAATAATCTTTATGTAATATCTCACACTACAAAAAAACCCCAAACCAGTCTCTGCAGAAAGGAACAATGTTTATGAGCTATCAACAAGTTCTTGAGTAAGAAAGGCAATCATTTAGACAGAAAAAAAAAAATAATGAGGAAATGAGAAATAAAAGCTTTTTATCTCAGAGTAATCTCACTTTGTAATGACTTTTTAATTTTAAATTAAGCAATATACAATGCCAGGTCCAGTTTCGATTAGAAGCTTGCCTTGATAATTGGCATGCAGAAGCCTGAAAATAAATTTCTGATCAGTGAACTGTTGAAGAATGCAAATGTGAACTGCAGATATGCTTAAGGAATCACATGAAGATCATCAGGCAAGGAGAAAAATAGTGCAAAAATAAATTCTGTAGTAGTAGGAGCTATTAAAGATTGAAAAAAAATATTTAGATGCAGGCTTCCCAGAAAGAAATTAGTATTTAACAATGTCTATAAAACCATGAGTGTGTGTGTATCTTGTGTATCAAAATGTCTGAAGAAAAATATTTTTTTGCCTTTCCAAAGATTTAAGGGACAATAAATACAAAATGGTTATTTCAATTTGCAGACTTCTTGGCAAAGCTACATGTAAAAAACAAAGAGCCCTACATTTAATAAGAAAATTATTACAGTTCCATTTTGCTGATAATGTACCAGTGACCATATTCATTCAACCTTTCCTGAAAGACAGTAGGAGAAAGAAAAACTGAAGGGTAAATATTAAATTATATTATTTAGGCTATGGAGAGGGAAAGATTGGAAGTTTTTTTTTTAATTATATGCATTCAAATATATATACCCTTTTTATCCCTTCACTGATCTTTATTTCACCTGGAAAATTACCCTCCATTTTACTATTTTGTTCTCACATCAGCTGCTAAACTGCAAAATGTCTCTATCCAAATATTTTTTTGTTCCCTTTTGAATACTGCTTGTCTACTGCAGTGCACTGAATAGTATTATATAACAGCTTATTATAAAAGGGATGTTATAGCCACCATAAATCAGGATTTTGAATAAACAAAGTAATGAATGTAGGGGATATGAAATGTGAGCTTGCATTGCAAACTTTTTCCCTTTTAGAGAGAAGAACTTGCAAATAGAAAAAAAAATTATATACATTGGAATTTTAATATACTCTGCTGGAAGACATAGCTAAATGTAAATGCTTGTTTAGAATGGGGACAAAATGTTCAGAGAGGCAAGGGTTAGGAATTGTTCCAGCTTCAATCAGTCACAACAGTCCCTAAGAGTTTAACAGGTGCAGAACCAAGCCCTTGGGTTTAGTATTTTGACAGAAAAGAAATTCAAATTAGCAGCTTATTTTCAAAATCCCTGTGCAGCCATGCAATTTACACTGCCTGTGGTATGAATGCTGGCTATTCTTCCACCACCTTTTTCCTGTGGGTCACAGTATAGAATCTTCTGGTTCCAATTGAAAAACATTTAACTCAGGATTGAGGAAGGGTGAGGGTTATTTGCTGTTTTCCAAGAAGGAAGGACATACCAGGATGAAGAAGTAAGACATTCAGCACAGAACCCCTTCATACCTCAAGAATCATATTCTTGATTTATAGCAAAATGTTCAGCAGTTTAATATTTCCATCTCATCTCCCTCATAAATCTGGTTATATATATATACATATTATATATATATGATCCTTCTGAACTGGACTATCCATCATAATTACAAGTCCACATTAAAGAAAAATGCTTTGTATTTTTCCCTTAGACCTTACATACAGATAAACTGAGATTTTAAAAGCGACTCTGAATAACAAATTTCAAATGCTCTATTTGTGGATAAAAACAGCATAGTGCATTGAAGTTCTGACAGTGATAAGCACTGCACTATCCCAGAAGCAGTATAAATATAACAACTCATGGCAAAGGCCACCAGCTCACTCCTATTTGCTCAAGTCTTATTTACCAGAGCAGTATGAGCTCTCCCACAACTAGACTTTGCAGATTTTCAAGGAAAATAAACTCCTGTCCCTCCCTCAAAAGCTGCCAAAAACTAAGAAACATGTTTATTAAGTTTGATATCTGAATTACCTCAACTCAGGTGCTTTGAATCAGATACTTGGCAGCACTGCATTTTGGAAGCATGTTCCCAATTTGCTTCCTTTTCATATTTCAAAAGGAGAAAATCAAAAGTTCTCTGTGAATTTTAATTGGTTTGAAAGACTGTTTTGTCAGGGCAAAAAATTAGGCCTAAACCCATTTTTAAACAACATGTCCTTTTTTCAAATTAATTAAGGGAGATGAACCATACACCAAGAGGAACAAGAGAACACTTGCATACATATTACTGAGTAAAAGATGTAACAAAAAAACAAACAAACAAACAAACAAAACAACCCAAACAAATTAAATGCTGACAAAGTATTTTTGCAATACCATTATCGGGAAGGGGTTTTCCCCAACAAGTGGATTTTCTTTTTCAGAACCTTGCCTTTTACTTTGAAAAAAATTACATTTTTATTTCTTCTGCTCTAGTTAGATTTGAGATAGATGTGATGTAGGGAACCAGATCTTTTCAGAGCTCCCTTCCCAGAACAACTATCCATAATATATCCATTTGGTTACATTATCAATGAGCAACTTGCTCATTTTCCCATGATTCATGTTTTGTAATAAGGATAATGGTGTTAACCTACTTTGCAGTTATCTACTGAAGAATTGGACTTTATGAAACAGAGTTATTACCACTCTTTCTTGCTATATAATTGGTGTGCTGCCCTGGATAAAATTGACTTCATCTACATCAGAACACGGAGAAAGACTCAAATATCTTCAATATTCAGCTCTTCCCAATCTCAGCTTCAAAGGCCTATCTGGACCACTGAGATGTGAACAGTATTAAGCATGCAGACCAAGGAAGGAGAAAAAATTCAACAAAAAAATTAGAAATAGCACTTAAATTTAGTCAAAGCACTTTTCTAAGTCATTTTCATGTTCACTCTCACTTTGTCTGAGATAGACTTTTTGCCCAAGTGATCTTCAAAACAGGATTTAGCTGTCAGTCTGCATAGGCTCAGAGGAAATACTGGTTTTCTCTGTCCATTTATCACTAAAGTTCTTCTTCTGACTTCTCTTATTCTTCTCCTCATGGACACTGAAATATTGCAGCTCTTCTGCCATAATGAACTCTCTTGGTGTTCAGCTAATCTATACTGAAAAGGTGTGAGCCAGTGTTTCACCCTGTGCCTTTGCACTAGACCCTTAGCAGTTCCCTTCATAAAATCCACCAGGAGAAGCCTAATTTCAGGTTTCAGCCAGCCACCAGTGTAAAGTGTTCAAAAACAGATCAAAAAAAAGCTGAAGTGCCTCTGAGACATTGTTCCAATTCCATGAAAAAAAGAAAAAAAAAAAAAAAGGATAATACTGTGAAGGACTCTGCTTGGAAAAGCCAAGTAGGGCAGCTATATGAAATAAGTTGGTGGCACGAGTCCAAATTTTACAGGACAGGTGTCTAATCATACAATTTAAATGTACACACATGCAGAGTATTAATTGGCACCCAAGCTGGCAGTTTCACAAGGGAGGCCAAGAATTTAATCAGCCATGGGAAATAAACTAACCTCACGCTTGAGAGTCACTCCTACAGAACACAGCTGAAATACAGTGTGTTGGTAAGGGGTACAAGTGTTGTGTGAGTTGTGTTTGTTCCATAACAAGTAGCAGCTTTTCTCTCAACAGTTTTCAAAGAAGGGCACAGGTCATTAGAACCTGGGGTCTGAGAAATCACTCCTCTGTTTGCCAAAAAACTCTTGTACTCCTTCACCTTTTTAAAGTCATTTTTTCAAAAAGCTTAGATTACTAACTCAATCAATGAAATAACTATTCAATACACAAAAAAATTAGGATCTTGAGCATCTCCCTCCTTGCCATTCCCTGCCAAAAGTAGATGACAGTATTTTAGTACTCCATCAGTCTTAATGAAGGTGAAAAATATGAATAATTATGAGGCATTAATGTGGCACTTTAATGAGAAAAATAAGAAAACTTTACATGCATTTCAGCACATTTAAAAATTATTAAACTACTTTTAAATCTATTTTGTGAAAAGGTGAATTATGGTTCAATTAAAAACCCAAGAAAACACTGTAGAACAGAACAGCATAGGTCAGAATTTTCACTCAATAATTGTGCAAGATGAAGCTGTGAAAGTGTGATAAATTTTCATCCTACATGTTTCTTCCCAGTTAATAACTGACCATGACACCCAGTTTGGATGGCAATGGACTACTACAGAACAGCTACTTGTGTGCCACAGGATTGTTCACTAGTGACAGAAGTCCTGTGCTGAACAGTAAAAAGATGTTTTGCCAGCAGAACATGCTGCTGACTAAAACTGGTGAGGAATGAGTTTTGTCTGCCAGGGTGAATTACCCACTAAATAATTTTAGATGCTTTTGAAAGCAAAGATGATGCTGCATAGTATCAGGTAATATCTTGGAAAGAAAACAGCCCAAACTGCTGCCATGTTATCAATCAGTGTGTTTTCCTTCAGTAATTTAGAAGTCATTGATTACAGAGCATCAGAATGACCAAAACAATTGAGAAGGCTTTCCCTCCATATTTCCTCCAGACATCTGAGGTCAAGCATGATTTATGCTTCTTTTTTCCTCCCATAAAATTCATCACTAAAAGGTAATAGGAAGAGTGAAGGTTTTATGTCAAAATATCTTGTCATCACTGAGCTTAAAGGGCACATTCTTTGCATCAAGACAGCATGATTCAGCCCAAAACTTACATGAAAAGTATATAATATATGTGTAGAAGATTAAAGCAGTTTATACAGAGATTTGTATTGAAATATTTATTTGAGACTACCATTAAAAATATGGTATATGCAAATTATTTTGAAGTCTCAGCACCAATATATGAAATTGGTGTATTCTGAGTTTTTAGTTCAAACTACTAATTGTGAGTAGACCAAGACCAATTGTCAGCTTTCATTACTTACTATGTGATCACCACTGAGGATAAAGATGCTTACAAATCACATCAGATTCTTAAATGATTTGAAATCATTTAAAAGTAGAGAATAGTTTTTCTCCACTATTTGATAAAATAGAAGTGAAGGATTTGCCCCACTGAGGATCAATGCCAAATATGACAAGTATTCATAGTCTACTTTTAAAATGGAGGGAAAGAATAAAGAACAGAGGCACAACAATAACAGCACAGAATGCATCTAAAAGAAAATAGCTTGCAGTTGATGTGCAACTATATGATTATATTCCCACCATCAGTCAAATCCAACCCCTTCTGCAGATGTTTATTCTTTTCTCTCCTGTTTGGTTATTATGGTTCATTATGTTGAGGGACTAAGCTGATTGAAATGTTCATGGAGATGACTGCTGCAGTAAAATGCGTAAAAGAGGGAAAAAAATCAGGAATGCAGTGGGGGCAGGAGGAGAGAGAGCTTTTTATAACTCAGTAGCCCTGATTGCTGCATCAGAAACAGTGCAAAAGAAAGGGTGGGGGGAGGCTAAATACATGGCTTTTTGGAACAATAATAAATCATACTCCATATATAGGCCAAAAATGAAAGAGGCTCTGTGTTCAGATGTAAACTTCTGGCAAGACCTGGTTTGTTGTCAGGTTCCCAGACACAAAATAGACACTCTGTTCACTTAGCATGAAGCCCTGCAAGAAGCAGGGAGCTCCAGAGACTCTTGGCTCTTCTCAAGTCTCATTAGGTCTGCATATTAATGACTTGCAGCAATAGAAAGAGGCCCTGTGGCAGCCTCCCCTTCCCCTGGTGCCTGGGTTTCCCATCGTTAAGGGCACAGGGACTGCAGCAGCAGGAAAAGAGGGGACATTAACAGAGCAGGCAGCACTGCTGTGACAGCACCGGGTCCCCTGCCCCCGAATCTGCCAAGGTGGGGGTCGGGGCAGAACACAAAAAGGAGAGCTGACAGTGTTTTGTATGACACTGCTGTAGCAAATCTCTGTACGTGACAGAGCACAAAGGAAACAAGGGCAAAGACAGCACTGTGCTGCACAAAGATGCACCAGACCTGTGGAGGCTGTGGAAGGAAAGAAAGCACAGCATTTGTGGCTAAAATGCAGTGCGAGGGTGAGTGTGAATTCTAATGCACAGGCTCTGAACAAATGTTCCTTTCAGAAGGAAACTGACAGTATGAGAACTCAGACAGCAAGCCCTACATATGGGCATAGCACTGCAATGTGTGTATTTCCTCTGTGATTCATAGTCTTTCAGAGCCTTTCTTTCCTCTGTCAAGAAAATGTATTTAATAGTCTCTTATTAACATGGAGACCACTTGCACTATATGGGGCCTCAGTTTGAATTAATTAACAGACCATCCTCCAAAAATTCTAAGGTATTACACATTCAGAGCACCCAATGTGTCTCCACTGATCCCTGGTAAAAAAAAAAAAAAAAAAAAAAAAAAAAAAAAAAAAAAGCCTCACAGTCTGGCTGTCATTCAATCACTGGGTTCATTCTTTCCCTTGGGAACTCCTCCTTCACTTCTCATTGCTGTGCCAGCTGAAGTGCCTACTAAACAGAACTGCTTAATGCTTTGAAACTCTCTAAATCTGCCATAGGAGAAAACACACTATAAAATGTACCAATAACTTTGTTTTAACGTGCAGGAAGTTTTGCTCCAGTGAACAACACACCGATTCCCACTCCCAACCAAATGAATAAAAAAAGCTCTGCCCCATGACCAAAAGAGGTTCAAAATTGCCTCCTTGTCCAGGCAACTGTAGCAGCAAGCTGATGCAAACCCAGCCTCCCATACAATAAATATGCTCACCTTATTCATGCCTCTCCTGTCTTATATTTCTGTAAGTAACTGTTCTTCTAGTCTCCCTAGTTAAAGATCCAATATTCCCATTCTCTTATCAGACTTACCAGAGGATTGACCTCGATTAGTGGCATCATGATCACTGTCTCCTTGCTCACTGTCTCCATGACCACTGTCCTTAGAGCTTACTATGTCTGCTTCCTGGAATGCAGAACTGGACACACAAACATCTTTACATTAGAATAAACATGAAAGAGGAGCTCATAAAACATTCTTCTGCCATCACATGGCCAAACACGGCGCTGCATTCCCCCCCTCCCACTCCTGCCTGCTGCACGGCTTCCAGGGAGGTGCCCTGCCCACCTTACACAAAACCAGGAATTTTCACACCTTGGGAGCCTGGCTGGAAGGGACAGCAAGGGTTACTATTACTCCTGGGTTTCAGCTAGTGGGTAGAAGTAATTTGGTAGCATTTACTTAAGCTGGTTAGCTGAACTTTAAATCAGTGATACAATGCTTTCTGGGAAACCCTACAGTAGCATGTTCTTAAGTATTTGAAGCACGTTTTACACTAATACAAACCGAGATTTTGTTCTTTTTTCAGTCAGTTCTGAAAACGGTTTAGAAAAGCCGTAATGCTGACTTATTCCGTGCATCTATGTACACCCGACTTCCCACTGCTTTACTGCCCTGCTCTATCTGCAATAAACACATTTCTGCACTCCAGTCAGACTTGCTAAAGCATGCATGAGGAAACCAAGGCTGCAGAGCTCCTACCTGTTAACTCGTCGGGGTCTGTCAACTAGATAACTGAGCTCAGCACGCTGATGTTTTGTCTAGGAGAAAAGAATAATGGGAGATGTTTTAACTCTTGATATTTCTGTAGCCGGCAGCAGAAAATATACAAGGGAGCAGCTCACCATATTCACTATAAATGGTAATGTTTAGCTGCAAGCAGGCCTGCAAAATCTGTTTCTAGAATGTAAGGGGGGAAAACAGCTCTTAGTCACACACAGATGGGAAGGCACGAGGGGTTTTTTCTGGAGTTTTTTGAGACAAGACTCTGACGTTTTCTCACAGTGCACACTGTTGAGCATCACAAGGACTCCCACAAAGAATTAGCATAACTATTTCTAGAGTGTGCACTACTTAGATGGCACTGGTATTGCACCATAAGGAAAGAAAATACATTGAGATACCCTCAAGTCATCAAAAAGGCAGCAGAACCCATTAGTTTTATAGACATTTTGAGGTATGGTCAGTATTACAAATCAGTATTAGAAATTTCACTGCAAAACTTAATGCCTTAGAACATAACATTCAAACTACCCTTGTCAGACTGGCCAACATTCAGGCTTCAGTATAAGAGAGAATGTGAGGTTTACACTAGTGCACAGGCAGAGAGGTGCTGACAATATATATGAGCTAGCCCAGCATAAAATGATTAAGGGGAAAGTAATATGGCATGGTATAGGCTTTGATAAAAATTCTCTACAACCAGATAACACAACATAGGCAAGATTGCAGGGGACATTAAATCTCAGTGTGTAATTTTACAGAAACTCTTTTCTTGCTGCTTTCTTTGCAAACTTTGGGGTTATAAAGAGCTGTGCAGAGTAAAGACAAATCAATTAATAACCTCTAATTCACAAATTAATTAAAGCTCCTCCTAACTACAGTGATAGTCACAGTCCCAAAGGGGGTTTCTCCCCAATGGAAGGAAAGTGACATGGGTTTAGAGCGTTGCTTCAGAGCATCCTGTGATTACACCCCACATCACCTCAGCCTTGTTGAGCAGAGAGATTCTGCACGGAGCTGTAACCCCCCATCTCTCAACTCGCCGGCGATCCTCAGGGGATCTCTGCACCCCGAAACTGCCCAGCCGGGGTCAGATTCCTTCAGAGGCACCGGGGGGGCTGCAACAGCTGCTAAGCCCGAGCGGGAGGGAGCCAGCGGGGTGTGTGTGTGTGTGTGTGTGTACCCGCAATCGCCTCTGAGACCCCCGCCTGTCGCTAAAGCCTCCCAAACAGGAGAGGGCAAAGAGGGCAGAGGCAGCGGGCGGATTAAAGGGGAAAGGAGCGGGACTGGGGATGCAGACGCCTTTCCCGACGGGAGCTTCGCGAAGGGTGTTTGGGGATGACTTGGGGATGCAGTCTGCGGGGGCTGCGGGGGTGTGGGATGCCGGGGGGTGCCGCTCCTTACCTCGCTGGACAAAATGCTGCCATTGGAGATGATGTCGGGCTGCTGGTCGGCGTAGCCGGTGACGATGGCCCCGCAGGGGTTGTGCTCGGCGTCGGTGCTGCGAGAGGGGCTACAGGGCTTGAGGAACATCAGGTCGGTCTTGGCGGACTCGGGGGTGAGGCAGACTTGGTAGCAGTAGTTCTGGTTGTGGTGGTGGGAGCCGAAGCTGCCCGACTCCTCCACCGGCACCTGCGCAGGGTTGCTCGGCACGTTGGAGCTCTGCACCAGCATGATGTCCGACTTGCTGAGCTTCTTCTTGCGGGCCCGCGCCTGCCGGCTGCAGCAGGGGCAGCAGCAGCAGCAGCCCAGGCAGCAGTCGCTGGCCAGACAGGTGTAGATATTGAGCTTCTTCTCCTTCTGGCAGCGCACCGCCAGGACGATCATGGCCAGCAGAAAGATGAAGGAGACTGAGCCCAGGGCGATGATGAGGATGAGGGTGAGGTCAAGCGAGTTATCCCCTCCGGAGCGGCTGGGGCGATGCTCGCCGGAGCCGCCGCCGCCGCCCCCCGCTCCCGAGCCCGCGGCCGGGCCGCCGCCGCCGCCGGAGCGCTCGCCCGCGCCGTCCACCAGCACCACCTGCACGGCGGCGGTGGAGGAGAGCGGCGGCTGCCCGTGGTCGCGCACCTCGATCACCAGCTCGTAGGGGCGCTGCGGGTCGCGCTTGGCCGGCACCCTGCGCGCCGTCCGCAGCTCCCCGGAGCGCCAGTCCATGCGGAACAGCCCGGCCTCGTTGCCCCGCGCGATGCTGTAGGTCAGGCGGGCGTTCTCCCCGTCGTCGGCGTCCACCGCGGCCACCCGGCTGACCAGGTACCCCGGCTCGGCGCCGCGGGGCAGCGCCTCCCGCGCCGGGGTGCCGTTCCGGCCGGGCACCGGGCTGACGATGGCGGGCGCGTTGTCGTTCTGGTCCACCACGATGATGTGCACCGTGGCGTTGCCGGCCAGCGGCTGCGGCTCCTCGCCCGCGTCGCGGGCCTCCACCTGGAAGCTGAACTCTTTGAGCTGCTCGTAGTCGAAGGAGCGGAGGGCGTAGAGAAACCCGTTCTCGGAGTTGATGGAGACGTAGGTGAAGACGGACATGCCCTGGATCTGGCTCTCCAGGATGGAGTAGGCGAGGCGGGCGTTGGCGCCCTGGTCGCGGTCGGTGGCGCTGACGGCGTAGATGTAGGCGCCGGGCACGTTGTTCTCGCTCACGTACACCTGGTACACGGGCTGGCTGAAGCGCGGCGCGTTGTCGTTCACGTCGCTCACCCGCACCTGGATGGACTTGCTGGTGCTGAGCGGCGGCTCGCCGTGGTCCCGGGCCACCACGGTCAGAGTGTAGGCGTCGCCGCCCGGCTGCTCGCGGTCCAGCGGCCCCTCGGTGACGATGGTGTAGTAGTTCTTGAAGGAGCTCTTGAGGCGGAAGGGCGCGTCGCCCTGCAGCAGCTCGCACTGCACCTGCCCGTTCTCCTCCGAGTCGCGGTCCGAGACGCTGAAAAGGGCCACCACGGTGCCCGGCGCCGCCGCCTCGCTCACCGCCTCCTTGACGGTGGAGAAGCTGATCTCGGGCGCGTTGTCATTGGCATCCAGCACCCGCACCAGCACCTTGCAGTGGGCGGGCACGGCGTTGGGCCCCAGGTCCTTGGCTTGGACGTACACCTGGTACACGCTGCTCTCCTCGTAGTCCAGCTCGCCGCTCACCTCCAGGCGCCCGGTGCGCGGCGCGATGCCGAAGAGCTCCCGGGCGCGGGCCGAGATGTGGCTGCTGAAGGAGTAGATGATCTCGCCGTTCTGCCCCTCGTCGGGGTCCGTGGCGTTCAGCTGCAGCACCAGCGTGCCCGGCGGCGAGTTCTCCGGCAGCGACACGGTGTAGACGGGCTGCTCGAAGGCGGGCACGTTGTCGTTGGAGTCCAGCACCCTGACGGTGAGCAGGGCGGTGCCGGTGCGCTGCTGGGGCTGCCCGCCGTCCACCGCCGTCAGCACGTAGCGGTGCACCGCCTGCTGCTCCCGGTCCAGCGGCTGGTCCAGCACCAGCTCGGCGAAGCGGTTCCCGTCGCCCTGCGTCTGCACGTCCAGGGAGAAGTAGCTGTTGGGGGTGATCTCGTAGGTGCGCAGCGAGTTGGTGCCCACGTCGGGGTCGAAGGCGCTCTCCAGCGGGAAGCGGGTGCCCGGCGTGGCGCTCTCCGAGATCTCCACCGTCAGGTCGGGCTCCGGGAAGGAGGGTGGGTTGTCGTTGATGTCCAGCACCTCGATCTCCACCCGGAACAGCTCCAGGGGGTTCTCCAGGAAGACCTCCAGGTGCAGCAGGCAGGAGGGGCTCTGCTTACAGATCTGCTCCCGGTCGATCTTCTCGTTCACGTAGAGTACCCCGGTTTCTAGGTTAAGCTCCAGGTAAGGGCTGCGGGAGTTGGGCGCCGTCTGGAAGCGCCGAGCCGAAAGTTTTGTAATGTCCAAGCCCAGGTCCTCGGCGATATTCCCCACGAACGTGCCATGCTCCTGCTCTTCCTGCACCGTGTAATGGAGCTGGCAAAAAGCCCCCTCCACCATCCAGAGCAAGGCAAAGAGGAATAGCACAACCATCTCCAGACGGGGAAAGAGATTCCCCCCTCCCCGGCACCACCGCTGCCTCCTCTTCCAAAAGCCACCGCCACCTCCTCCTCCTCCGAAAATACACACTACAGTGTGTGTATGTGTGTGTGTGTGCGCGCGTCCGTGTGTCTGTGTGCGCGCGCGCGCGTGTCCGCGCCTGCAAGCGTGTGGAGAGAGAGAAGAGGGGTCGGGGGAGGGAGAGGGGGAGAGGTTGGTTTGGGGGGCTGGGGGAGTGCTAGATACTATTTCTTCTGATTCATGTTAGGATTTTTTTTCTCCCCCATCTCCCTCCTTTTTGTTACGGGTATTATTGTTTCACACGCTGACCAAACGAAGAAGACAGGCGTCCCCACTTCATCTGTGATCTTCGGAATATACGGCCAACTAAAATAGCTATTAGGCGGCTGTAGCTAGAGACACACAGTAGCCCTCTTTTATTTATTCCGAGAGTCTTGGCACTGCACCGCGGCAGCAGCAGTGGCGGCAGAGACAGCAGCAGCAGCAAATCCCAAGGAGGAAATTTTTGTATTTCAAGATTGTCCTCGGTTTGTCTTCCTGGTGGGAGTTGGAGGGTAGATGCTGCGGGAACAGCCGGTGGACATGCCCTCTTTGGATGTAAGGAAAAGGCAGAAAAAGCGAAATTGAAAAAAAAAAAAAAAAAAAAAATCACCCACAAAAAAATTTCATATTAAAAAAAAAAAAAGAAAAAGAAGGCAGAGAGCTGCTTAGCTACCCAAAACTTTCATTCCCTGATGTCCCTAGGATTTCCTCTTTATATATATATATATATATATATGGATTTTAGATTTTTCTCTCTTCTGTTAAAGGTCTTTCATTCTCTTCTCTTATTGCTATGAGTACGCTCATCATCATCATCATCACTCTGGTTTTACGGCGGTGCCGATCGAGGTGGGGATTTTTTTTTTTCCCCTCTCTTGCTGCTTTCGCGTCTAGCCCCTGTGTCTGTGTGCTGCTGCTGCTGCTGGGCTCCCGTCCCGGCTCCGCTCCCGGCCCGGCTGCTCCGATCTCCGCCAGCAGTTTCTGAGCGGGCAGCGCTCCGTGCGCTGTTTTTGCGCAGCGCCCGGCTCCTGCCAACCAATCAGCGCGCAGCGCCGCCCCCGGGGGCGGTGTCCCATTGGCCGCGTCGCGCGTCGGGGGCGCTGCGTCACAGCCGAGCCGCGCCGCGCGCGGGCTGGGCGGGCAGAGCGCTGCGCTCCGCCGGGCGCCCGGGGATCCCGGACTCGCTCCCTGCCTCGTTCCTCAATCCCTGCTTCGTTCCTCGTTCCCTGCTTCGTTCCTCGTTCCCTGCTTCGTTCCTCAGTCCCTACTTCGTTCATTCAATCCCTGCCTCGCTCCCCTCCCCGCCGCCGCTGGATCGCCGCTCATCCCCGGCGCGCACGCACGCACCCGGGTGAACGTCAACAAGCTCCGCTCCTTGGAGAGGGAGTTTCCACCCAGCCAACTTTCCTTCGCTGGAAAGCTTTTAGAGGAAAGCGTGTAAACAAAGGGAAACTTGCTGTTGTTCCTTTCCCCCCATCCCCGCGCCTCGGTGTGTTCCACAGTGGAGAGAGCGCAACTTTCCGTGCGGTGTTTCCAGCTCCTGCTAATTTAAAGTACCACGAGCCTGTGCCAGTATTTTCCTATTTCCATTTTGGAATTTCCACTAGTGTAACAGGCACGGTGGAAGAGGGAGAATGAGGAATACTCTGACATTGAGTGGTGGGGCGGATATTTCTGCAGTGGGGGTCTGTCAGGGAAAAACAGAGGAATCCAAGGGAAACGCTCCGGTACCGGCTGTCGGTGCTGGCTGAGTGATCCTCGTCCATAAGACTCCTAAGTGAATAGAGTAAGAATAAAATAATTAAATATTTATCATTCTTGTGGGGGCTATACCTTTACCACCCCCCCATCCCCCCCCCCCAAAAAAAAAGTTATTGTTTTTGAAGAGCAGCACAAAGCAGGGATGTGCAGCTCCTGGATCTCTAATCCATCAGTCAGCTCCGTCCACACAACGAGCTACAGGTGCATTTTTCGTGCGGAAACGCAGGAACCCACATCAGGATGGCACAGGTTACCCCGAGACGCTGTGGATGCCCCATCCTTGGAACTATTCAAGGCCAGGCTGGACGGGGCTTGCAGCGAGCCGGTCTAGCGGGCGATGTCCCTGCCCAGGGCAGGAGGGGCTGGAGGCAGCTGCCCTCGGAGGTCCCTTGCCATCCCGGCCACCCCGCGCTGTCCAAAGCCGGGCCCCCCGAGGCTCCGGCGCCCCCGCCCCGCCCCTCCCCCGGCGCGGCCGCTGTGCGGGCGGCGAGCGCCCCCCAGCGCCCGCAGCGCCGCACTGCGCCCGGCAGCGCCGCCGCCTCCGCCCCGCGGGGCGCGCTCAGCGCGGCGGCACCGCACCGGTACCGGGCCAGCACCGCACCGGCACCGGGCCAGCACCGCACCGGCACCGCACCGGCACCGCACAGCCCTGCGGCAGGCGGCACTGCCTCACCCCGGCAGCGGCGCGCAGGGAAGCGGCAGCCGGCGCGGCGGGCAGGGAGATGCTCCCTCTCCCCCAAACTGCATCCTGTTCTCTCCGCTTCAGGGTGGCTCCCTACCCACCCCTGCGCTCTGTGGCAGATTCCGGTGCGTGTTTTCCAGAAAAATGGAAAAATTTCGTCGGAATCCCCCGGCTGCTCGCGCTGCCCGTTGGATGCGGACGGGGAGCTCGCTGCCTTCCCTTTCCATGCAGAAGCGCCGCCGCTCACCTGCCCGTCCGCTGCCGCCTGCTCCGGGCGCGGAGAGCGGAGATCGCGCCTCTCCTGCCCGGGGGAGCGGTGGATGCCCGTGGGAAGCACTGGGCGCGACCCGGGGCAGCCCGGCTCTAGCCCGGCTTCTCTCCCCGCCGCCGGAGCCCCCGGAGGGGAGCGGCCGCCTCTCCTGCCTTCGAGGAACGCGGGAGAAACCCGGGAGACCGAGCCCGCCCGTGTCCGTGTCCATGTCCGTGACCGTGCCTGTGTCCGTGCCCGCCTCTGCGGGCCGGAGGAAGCCCCGGAGATGGTGGTGGGATGGGGGGGACACATCTCGGGGGGCGACACCCACGCGAGGCTCCTGCAGGGACGGCGTGATGCGGGGGGCAGCAGCCCCGCGGGAACATACACTCATTTATATCCACGCACGTGTGCAGGCGTGGGGGGAGCCGCCTCCCGCCGGGAATCCGGGATGCCCCGCGGTTCCGAGCGCAGCCGGGTCTCCATTTTGGGTCTCCGGGAAGCGGCGGGGATCCGCGGCCGCCCTCCCGCTAATGCCGAGTGACAAATCGCACTTAGGCGATACATGAACGAGAAAATGATTTATGGATTTTCGCGACGGTCTGAGCCGATGAAGGCGACATGAATTATCCATCCTAATGTGCAATATATCATTTTCTAATAACACTGGGTTGGCCCTAGCGCCGTGCGCTGCTCCCTTCGATAGCAGGTATCGATTCGGCACGGTCCGAGCGCCGGCTTTCCGCCGGACACGTACCTCCTGCAGCACCAGCTGAGATCTGTGTATTTACCTCTTCCTAAAGCCCAGGGCTATGGGCAGACCCCTGACACCGTGGCCTTTAGTTTTTCCATCTGTCATCATTTAATTTGGCACTTCCTTTGCCGAATGAAGACTAATCTTTCGTATCACTGCTTTTCACTCTGTGCTGTGATTTGGAGATGGAAAGAGAGAATGCCAGGTTTGTAAATCCTCCGTGCTGATGGGGATGACACCTGGGTGAGTCAAACCTTTCCCCCCTGCCAAAATCCTCCTTGGCACCCCAAGTGCAACAGGGCACTTTCTAACAAGGAGAACAGATGCTAAATCATACTTCTGCTCACACAGAGCTGCCCTGGCACCTCCATTTACCAAATCTCAAGGATTATTTTAAAGACAAAATTTTTGCACTTAACTCATACACGGTAGGAGAGTGAATCATCAACACACAGAACTGAATGCATGTGCATAAGAGGGGGAAGAGCTGCCAGATCTGGAGGATGCTCCAAAGCCAAGTCTAGTGCCCCATGGCCAGGGCATCCCCTCTGCCCCAGCCAAGTTCTTTTGCCCTTCATCACATAGTTGCAGTGAAGTCATAGTGACATAAGCTATGAACAATCCAAATTATTTATCTAAATGGTTCCAAGTCTAAAATATCGCTTTCACATTAAGGAGGACAAGCAAGTCCTGGCCTTCCATGAGACAATATGAAACAGACATGGGGAAGATAGATGTAAAGGATTAATGCATTCATTTGGGGTCAGGGGTTAGATAAGTGATTACTGGAGGAGAGGTGAGGAAATGCTTCATTTCTCACTTGCCAAGAACAGTTTTTCCATTGCTCAGATACAAAAGGAGTCACATGAGTAAGGAAACATCAAAATGCTGTGTTCTGGGAGAAACAATCACTGCACAATCATATTTTAGGTTGTAGAAACCTAATCCTCATAGTTTAATCAAGTCACCAAAATGATCTGTAGGTTCTGTTTTAGGTTCAGTCTTAGTTTCAGCCTGGGGAACACTGTGGCCTCTTTACTGTCTGGATGTTAAAAACACATCAAGAATTGGCCTCCCCTGTCCCTCAAAGATTAGATTGTTAGATTGTTATTCCTTGCTTTAATGTTATTATCTTGGTTCAAAAACAAAAATAACAAAACCCACCCAGGTTCTCCCTCAAGAAAATTACAGCTCATAGTGCAGGAAAGATTACTGGAACTGATGATAGGATTATGATTATAAATAGGAAACAAAAGATACTATGGTTAGAAAGAGGCTGCTTCCTGAAGGAAGATGTATATGTGCTACTGATGGGGCCATAGGGTGAAATCCTGCTTCAAAGCAAGGTCGATACAGAACAATTTTGCAGATTAACTAAGGGGCTCAGTTAAGGTTATTTCTATCAGAGGGGAAGGTTCACTGCCACCACTCCCTCAATGGATTTCTCTCTTAATTGCCAATGAGGAGACAAAACAGGAAGGCTAGACAATTTGGCTAATCAATAAAAAAAGCCTGTCTTCATGTTTGCCTCAGGAGCACTCCGTATGTCAGATCGATGCAGAAGCCACCAAAGTTCTTGCAGGGGTCACCAGTGATTAAGACATTTTCTGATGGCTTTTAGACAACCCCAGAGACATGCATCTGCCACAAGGCTGAAGATGTAAGCAGGACTAGAGACACGATGTTAATCATCACTTTCACACATAGAGGAGTGCTCCTGGTGATGAAAACAACTCATTTATGACCTTAGACAGCTGTTTAATAAGTGATAATCAAGTATGACTTCATTGTATGCTCTGTACTCCACCAGTGATCAGACATGATGGACAGAAGGTGCCAGGGGTCCAGAACAGAATTACAGTGCATGCATCCTACAGGAGTTTCTTAAGGCCAGCTTCTGCCTCCTTTTCTTTGCCCACCCCCAAACATTCAATACACATTTCAGGGAGACTACTCAAGCAGCAAGAAGCTGTTCAGTGCGAAGCAGCAGATTGGTACAGTCTACTGCTATTATCCTGACTTCTTCAGCTTTCAGAGTCTATCATAATGTTTATCACAAAAAAAAAAAAAAAATTCTCATCTTGTTTCAATGACTTGTGATTTTAGCTGATTCAAGTCTGCATTGAAATAAATAGAAGAAAACTGTTTTTTCCACAGTTAAATTCTGAACATTTTCTATCAGTCAGACCTTTTACAGTGTCCAGATCAGAGCAGCTAAGGTCTTGGTCACTTCCAAACAGTTGTTTCTGTATGCATGGCTTTACACTAACATTTGGCCTGGTTCCTATAAGGTTGTGTCATGTCCCATTGCTATCAATTTAATAATTAGTCACAAATCTGACAGTTTTTAACTCTGCTTTTATTGTCGTGCTGCAGATACATTATAAACAACTGAAAATGACTTTATACAAGGTGATGAGTCAAAAATACTAATTTTATCTGTTTACTTGCAGAAAAGAGGTGACATATGTATCCAACATCACAGAAGATATTTCTTGACGAAAGACTCTTCAATAAGGCTTCAATTCAAGGCATCTTCAATTACTTACCATCTAGCTAGAATTTTCAGAAAGATAGTTTACTGCATAGATAGAAACCTGGTACTGAATCAGATGAAAAGAAAAATATGATCACATTGATCAGAGGAGACATAGTATTTTTTTTTTCTCTATAAATTTCTTTTTTTTATGGTATTGCTTAATCAGCTGCACCCATTTCCTTCAACTTCATCAAAATACAGTTGACCTGTATCTGAATTCAACCAGTGCTGCTAAGCTTGAATGATTACCAGAGCAAATGAGGACAAAAACTGCAGTGGAAAACTCCAGTTGTTCGAGACTCTGTTAAGCTTCTAATAATACACTCAAAGCCATAGGTAGATGCAGTTGCTCATGATAAAGAAAATTACACTGTTGATTTTCTTTTCAATGGCAAGTTCAAACCTTGAACTAAAACATCATTTGTTTTGAGGTTCAGCTTGAAAGCAGTAGTTCAAATACAAAACATCTATTCTTAGATATAATACTCTAGTGCTTGACAGAATAAATACAAAAAAAGCCCTAAACTCTAGATTGTTTGCCCAGAAGAATTTGCATTCTTGGGCCTCAGTGTTCCATGTATATATAATTTCCAGCATAATTCTATCATCTGAGTCATCGTGCCAACTATGCAGCAGATAACAATAGCACCAACTAGGAAGGAAAAGGAAAAAGATGGCAAAAGAGATGTTATAATTATGTAGTCACTTAGGAAGAGTGTGCACATCGATATTTTTGTACTTATTCTAGGTGGAGCTACTTCACTACCAGTATTCAAGACTGTATTTTTTTTTTTTTTTTAAGTCTTCCCTTGGTAAGATCATATGTTCAGGTGCTTGCTTTTTTCTCCTAAAATTGCATCTGTCTAGGGAAAACTTTTCCATAGTCTTACCCACCTCAATTTCAGTATTGAGGAAGTTCCAGTTGGAAAGCAGTTTAGTCACTTATGAGGCAATGATCACTCTTTTTTTTTTCTTTCTTTTTTGTCTATGCTAAAAAAAAATTGCAATATTCAATTTGAAATCTTACCAACTCCACATTTTGGAATAGTGGCTTTAGCAGATGGAGGTCTCAGGAGTACTCATTGCCATTCTCAGGCAGATACCAAGGGATCTTCCTGAGAATGGCAAAGGGATAAGTCCTCAAAACTTCTTCCACAGAAGCTGTTCCTTGAAACACTTCCACACTCCCAGAAATTTATAAGTTGGTCTTTGAAAAATCTGTGCTAGACACCTCCTCTCACAACTGCTTAGTGACTTGGACTGTGTGAGAAACTGGGCAAGTTCATATGTTCCACATAATTGCTGTGGAGGATGAGCATGGTTTTTCTCAGAATAATTATTTCCAGGATTTTGCAGAGCTGGATGTAGATCTGAGGCATGTGCACACTTATCCATTCACTTGCTACTCTCAATGGTGGTAAGGAAGCAGGAGAAAGTGGAAAAGGAAAAGCATCTCTACAGAACAACATGGAATAAGTGAAAAAGGTGATCTCATTTACTGAAGAACAGGGAAATGGCTATAAAAGTATAACTGCAGCAAAGCAATGGCAAGAAAGATTTTTTAAAAATCCAGACTTAAAAGCAAAACCTGTCAGGCTTTAACCCCAAAGCTAAATACCCTACCAGACTTTCCAGCAGCTTCCTAAGTTCCTGCAGCCTAACAACAACAAAAGTTAATTTCCTTTCCCTTTTCATTAACAGGCTTTACATATGCATATGGAAAAACTCCTTACTGTGAGCTGTTACTTAATTAGGTGAACTATCAGTAGTCCATGCTATAGATTTCAGCGGTCCACACTCTATTTATTATGCAAGTTGTGACCTGGTGTTGCTACAATTACAGTTTTTCAATTAAAAATCAAACCAGAAGATTCTCTTCCTCACCAGAAGTCGGTGCAGCAGTGGGGTCTCCAGAGGCTGAGGCAGCCTGGCTGCTGCTACCTCACGGAGCTGCAAGGTTGCTCTGATCAGCAGGATCTCACAGCCACAGGGAACAGGGACAATGCACCTCACTCAGCAAAACTTTGGAAACACGATTAGCAAAGTATGCAAGTTGCATAACCAGACTTAGGAAATGTTGGATTTCAAAGTTCCTGATGTTGTTGCTTCTAGTGAGTCTGTAAATCACGGTGATGTGCTACTAAAAGATCCCTCCCTGCTTCCTGTCAGTCCTGCAGTTTGTGCATTGGATAAGGCACTCCAAAGGTACCCGGTTTTTATTCTGGGACAAGATCTTTACCAAGACCTTGGTTGTTTGATGAGTGCACACCATGAGCAGTGGTGCTGATGCTAAATCAGAGCTGGTTCATACCTGCAGCACTTCGGCTTCTGTTACAGCTCCAGTGCAGAAGCAAGGAAGGGCAAGATCCTGCAGCTAAGGATGCTGAATACCCTGTGCCATTGTGTGTCAACACGTGTAACAAAACCCCCGGGTCCTTGGTTTTAAGAAAGGCTATAACGTGTTGCCAAATGTATTTTGTCGTGAATGGATGAATACTTGGGAAGCGCTTGGGCATGGTGAGATGAGCTCCGGAGTTGATTATGAGGAAGTGGAGGGTTGGCACAATAAGCTCAGAAGTCTGCAGCCACATGTGACTGTCTCCTCACATGCCCACAACAAGCTGCTGAATCACACCTGCTTCCTTTAATACTGGTGTTTTCTCATTTCGCTGGCTTTACTATGCAAATCTGTTTGAAGTAACACAACCATGTACAACCATATGCATACACTTACATGTAATTACATGAACCTTGATGTTGAGCTTGGAAAGAAATGATAGTTCTTGCAAGATGTTCAAGTGCAGGGAGGAGGAATATAGCTGCAACCAAGTTGAGCAGGAGCAATGACCAGCACAAACCCGATCCTCCCTCTAGCGAGAGTCTTTTAATTCAGTGCGCTTCTAAGCTCTCGGGAGAGGCTGATCAGCTCAGCCACTCGAGACAGCAGAATGCTACCCCCACGACTGGCAGGGTCACCCTGCTCAGCACCGTGGCCGCTCCTCCCGGCTGAGCATCATTTCCCCACAGCAGCCTCGGAAAGCTGCGAGCTGCAGCAGCTGCTGCTTCAGAAGGGCTCCGGCAAATCCTGCAGCTGTGGGAGGCAGCAGCTGGATTGCGAGCAAGCCGTGTGATGTCCAGGAGGAAAGAGGAGCTGTGCTTATTGCAAATGAAAGGAGCGGTGCAGGAATCGGCGCTGCTGCGCGCTCAGCAGGGGAGTGTCCGTCTCCGGAATGCAAAGAACTGGCTTAAAGAAGTGATCCCCGGGGAAAAATATCACACGGGCGCTGTGAAAACTCGGCGTGAGCTAAGCACGAAAGTAAAGAGATTTGCAGGAAAGGGAAGGAAAAGGAAGTGAAGGCAGGAAGGACTCAAGTTGTGGGAAGTGTTAAATAGAAGAATGAGCCATGTAAATGTGATTTAGGGGAGAGTGGGAAGATGTCAGAAATGTTGTAGGAAGGCTTGGATTTTCTTAGCTCTGAAAAGCATTTGAGAGTTTGCTGGCTTTCTGTGCTTCTCACAGATTTTCCTGTAATTGGAGGAAACTTGGTGAAAGAGGATCATTGCTTCCTGTAAAAGGCAATGTCAAGAGCAGAGTGGGAATATTTTGGAAGAACATACTGCTTTTACTGGTTGTGCTCAACTGCTGGCTTTAATTGGAAAAGCCTCTCCTGGAAGGATGTATTAGGAAGTTGTCTGCAGCTCTCCCTCACTGCTGTGATGCTGGGCAGTAGGGATCTGGGGAGCACTCGTGTCCCCCACTTTCCACCATTGTGTAGTTTCCAACAATCTGGAGCTGCCCAGGAAATGAGGTTGTAACATTCAATTTGCTGGAAAGAAAGGCTATAGACATTTGACCCTTTGCTGGATTTTGCTCAGCACAGAAAGGAACAAAAGCACGATTAGGAAGGAAGAAATAGCTTTTATGGCATGACCAAGGTGCTGATAAATAGCTTCAGAAATGCAGTTCTATTCCAAGCCGAGATAGAAAATCCAAATAATAATTGTATACATTGATTTAACAGTGTAGCTGTATGGGTTTACAGGATAGTATTGAAGAATATTAACTGAAAATCCTTGACCAGAATTTAGAAAAGTATAGCATCATCAGAATTCCTTTATCTACAGAGCTGTAATACATAAAACTGTAAATTTTAGAATTTTCAGCATGTAATAAATAATCACCTTGTGTTGTGGTCTTGGTGGGAAGAAAGAGAATAATACTTGATTGGCACTCTAATCTGAGAAATCACAAAAAAAAATGGGGCTAGGAAAATAAATGTTTTTTTTTTTTTTTTTCTTCCTGCCAAAATGAGCTTTCTGGGTAATAAAGTGATACTGCAAATTTCTAGAGGTGATTGCTGTAATAAAATGGTTTCCAGAGTTTATGTGCTTTTAGGGAATGGCAGAAATTGTCATTTGATGTAGTACCAATGTTACAAGACAGGATTGTGCTCTTGCTTTGCTAGTGGTGGTGACTTGGAAGAACTGCCTCAGTATATATGTGTATAACAGGCATAATATTTCTCCCCTATGAAAAAGGTGAATTAGGGCCAGAAGAAAAAAATTCCATACAGAAATTGGACACCATAATTGCACATGAGCCTACTCTGAGAAGGTTTCTCTTCAAGCCTCCCTACTGAAATGAGATAGAAGCAGAAATGTGTGCTTTGGGCATCCTAACAGCAGAAGTTTGGGAGATTTTTGTAGTAACTTGGTGTGGTTTGGCAGTATGAAAAATGCAGTGTTAGAGCTTCAAGTGCTTCATCAAAAATGCTGTGGCCATGCCAAAATAGAGCCTGGTATAAACACATTTGGCTTCTCCAAATGTCTTCAGAATACAGAGAGAAATTAATTTGGTAGTGGCAGTTGCACTGCTTGTCCCCTGCATGCTGGATGGTAGCTGCTGTCTGTCTTGATGTGGAAGAGACCAGTAGATGTTCCATTTTGCTTGATTTGTCTAATCTGCTAGGGTTAGGACTGTCTGATAATCTGGAATCTGATGCAGCTTGTCCAGTTTGTTATTGCTGGGTAGTGAAATAGCATGTCTGTGATCTATTTATCCATGTATAGAAGATGCTAATCATATTTTGGCCATCTAAGGAGCCTAGCATAAAGGGGTATGATGAACTCCTGCTTGATTTTTTGGGTTTTGTTTTTAATTTTTCTCATAAATGTACAACAAAAAAACCAAAGCAAAACAAAACAAAACAAAAAAGTATTTTCTCTGTTACTCACAGCAAAATAATAGAAGCCTTGCCTGAAATTAGGAATGAGCAGTATCCAACCAACATACATTTAATTAAAATGTTCTGGAATAATGTTTCTTGATTTTAATGTTTGATGCTATATTCATTTTTTGGCCTTGGTCTACAGTATAGGTACACGAATACACACACATGTTTGTACAAGTGGGAGTAAAACTCTCAGTTACAGAAGCCTGACCTTGCATTTTGTGAACATGTGAAATGATGATGAAAAGCCCGTAGGTATTTGGGACATGGACAAAATGCAGAACTGAGACTCTGGAACTGGCAATACAGAGAGCATTTTCTGGAAAGAAAAAGTTTATCCCATTCTCACCCCAATTTTTGGCAAATATTTTTTTGTTTCAGCATGAAACTGAGAAAAATACTAGTTATTTTTACTGTGAATAATGATAAATCTCAGAATTGGAAACAACTTCTATGCTTTTTTTAATCTTCATCTCACTTCTTTGAACCAAATGAATTTGATTATGTTGTGGAGCAAAATGCTGGAAATGTCCTTTTTTAAAATATATGGAAAGTAAAGTAAATAGAAAGCAAGCATGTGTTCTTTTTTATTGGATTTTTATGGAGGTTATAACCAGAGTTATTTTCCTCCAGATTTAATCTGAGTTCTTATAAGCAGTTAGTTTTATGGAGTCAGTATGGACCACATCCAAAGTTGTTCAAGTAAAATAGCAAGATTTCCAGTGATTTCAGTGTTCTTTTGATCAGGCCCTTAATCTTTTAGAAAATGGTAAGCTTAATAGGATTATTGTGTAAATGGTGCTGATGGAATTCTCTTTTGTGCCTAAAGGAGAGGAAGGTGAAGATTTACTAAGTGTTTGTCTATAAGTATTGTTTTAATTCATTGTCATTCCTTTCCCTTTCCAGGTGTTTTTGTATACAAAAAGTTAAAATAAATCCCTTTTTAAAGGTTCACTATTGTGTTAAGGTACTTAAAGTTTAATGTCTCTGTACAAAGAGCCTTTATGAAGGAAGATTTGTCCAGGCCTATCCTGTAATAAACATCTGGAAACTGCAGGGGTTGGCCTATGGTCTATATAGCAAAAATAGAGTTTAATTAGCTGGCTTTACGTCAGGATTAATTTTCCCCTTGTCTTGCTTTTATGTTTGTTTGTTTGTTTTGGTTTTTTGTTTGTTTGTTTTCTTTCATTTTGTTTTTCAATTTTGTCTATTCACTTATTTATTTTTAAATCAGAATCTATCTTGTTCAAAAGGTCTTAGACAGTCTTCTAAATGGTAGAGAGCAGAAAACTCCTAATCTGGGATTGGTGCTGGGAGGGGCTGTATGAAAGCAGATTACATATCTGCATTGTATTTATTCACTGATTAAGTGTTTGAAGAGCAAGTTTCTCATCTCTAAAGACAATTTCCTTTAGTACAAAATATATAGGGAAATTATTATTTCTAGATTAGTCAAAAGAAAAAGCTGCCACAGAGGTAATAGACATCATTTGTATGCGGGCCAGAAGTTTAATTAGGATTTAGCAAAACAGAAAACTAGAGCTGTAGCCCAGCTGATACAAACCAGAAGTGAAAGCCCTTAAAGAGTTTGGGGGAGGGAGGGAATTTAAATGGTTGGTTTTTTTTATAAAATGGAAAGGGAAAAACAATGACATTTCAGTAGTAATAATGACAATGAGGGAAAATTGCAGAAAGTACCATAAAAGAATAAAGAAATAGAAGTTTGCAAAAGTCTCAGAGGATAAATTAGGCAAGGAAAGTTCTAGCAGAGAAGAAGTAGAATATGAAGTAGTAATTCCTTTGCTACATTTATAGTGCTGTGAATGAACAAGCAAAACCAAAATCCATATTTTGGATGTGATGATGCTGAACAGTAATGATCTGTAATGGCAAGAGTCAAAATCAAAGTTCTCAGATGACAATAGGAAGCTTTAGAAAATAATTTTAAGTGTATGACTTAATCGGTAATTCTTGGAGAATTATTATCACTGACAGTCCAGGAACAGATTAATTGAGTGGACGTGCAGAAATAGAGTTATCATCTCCCCAATTTAGCTGCACTTACCTAAAGTGCAGCTTGACTCTTCCAGACGAAATGGGGCTGGGTCAGTCAGGGTGGAAGTGAGAGGAGTGAGTCAGCCCTTGGCCAGAGCCATAAACCTGGATTCAGCCTTTTGAGCAATGGGAACAGCATTTCCATGTGCCAGCAGGGCTTGCTGAAACCAAAAAAGGTGCCACCAGCAGCACAGCACCACCAGGACTGCCATGGAGAAGATGCTGACCAAGCATCTGGGGAATGCTGGTTCACCTCAGGACCTCATTGTCTATCAGAACTCCCCTGTGACTATTCCCCACAGCCCTTCCAGCAAAAGGAAGGTTTTAATTGCTTTGAGGAAAAAGGAGAAAAATAAAGATGGAAATGAGAAATGCAAGTGCTTACAGATACTTGCATGTATTCACTGTAAGTGCCATTGTTCAAAAAGCCCTGTTTGAGTCTGAAGGAGGGAAAAATTTGCTTCTGAGGCATTTAAACTAATTTTGTTCTCATTTGTGTGAGAAGATAAATTGTGATGCTTATGAAACTATTTCATTTTAATTGTGTACATTAAAATATGTTTAGCATACAGGATGGTCTAGATTTAGGAAGTTGGAAGTTTTATTTTATTGCTCTGTGTATTTCACCTGTACTTCCAATCTGTAAAACACAAAAATTATGAAGCTGCAAGCAAAGTCTCATTGTATTTCTCTGCTGTGTTACCTCTGGTTTTTTTCTGAAGAGGCCTTCTTTAGGAAGCCACACTTTTCACTTTCATCTATTAGCCCAAACTGCTAATAAATGCCAACTAATATTAATTATGGTGTGGGTGTGTGGTTCACATTAGGATTAGTAGGATTGCTCTTAGCACCAGAGTGGCTGCAGTCTGTTGCAGCAGTATGGGCAGGTTTTCCCAAGTAGGGGTCATCTATAAATAAAATTTCTCAGACCAGAACCATGCAGACTTGTGCATTTTGAAGTTAATCAGTGCTCACATGGAGACTCTACTCCCATCATCAATCTTTTAACAGAAAAGAGTTCAGGGAAAACCCATGCACAGGCATCCTCTAATTTTGGGTTGTGTTTACCCTGTGCCACCTATGGAGTCATGATTTTATTTATGTCCAGAGTCCATAGTGGGAGAAGAATGCAAGAGGCATTAACAATGCCCTTTCTCCTTTCTCCCAGCAGCATTCAGATGGGATTTTGGGAGTGCTCAGGTGAGTTCACTGCTCTGAGCACATGGGGAGCTGTGATTCCTTGTCTATTCTCTCCCCTTCTGTTTTACTGATGTCCACCTAAAGCATTTTCCTTTCCTTCCAGCTTTCCAAATGTGATTGTGCCATCATTTTATTATGTTCAGAGGTGACTTCAGACTTACATGGTTTGTGTTCTCCTCTCTTTGCTGGCTTGACAGGTTATATACAAGTTATATACAGTGGGGAATAGACCTTGATCCCCCACCACAGACTTCCAGGTGCTGGACCAGACAAAATACATGCCTAAGATTTGATGATTCTAAGTATTTTAATTACATGGATATGTGCTGTAGGATCAAATTCTTAAGAGAATTTCATACTTAAAATCAATTGATTCAGATAATTACATTCATTAATGAAAAAAAAGTCTAAAATAACTGTTTGAAACCAGCTGAAACTAAGTTTAGTTCTGTTTTTCATAGTTTCTGCAGTTATGTGAAATAGTGGAGTTCAGTTTAATTGACCATGAACAATGTATTTGCACGTTGCTAATTTCAAAATCCAAGGCTTAATGTTAAAATTAGAATTTGAATGACATAAATAGACAAATACATTTTTTTAATAGACACCAACCTTTTCACTTGCTATGATGCTAATGCTTAGACACCTTATTTAATGATAGTTAATACACTGATACTGATTTTGTCCCTGCTGTGTTCATTATTAACCCCAGAATGCAATGGAAATTTTATTAGACTCAGTACTGGATATTAATACTGTGCCTGATTATGTTGTGGAAAAAAAATGAAGAAGGAGCCTGCAAATATTGTAAGTTAATTGCCTGACTTGGAAACCACTAATGTACATGAATAACATTTATTCACAGATATTGTCTTGGTAAATTCAAAATAAAAAAAAAAAAAAAAAAAAAAGATGGCCAAATAAAATTCCTGTCTCAGAAAAAGTGATTTCCAATATCACCTACACATGGTTATCAGTCCCTGTCTGGGATGGTTAGTTGGGGTGCAAAGAATCTCTGCAAACTCAGTGGGAAGTTTGGGCAGTCAATATTCATGCCCAAGGGAGTTTTCCAGGAGGGTGGCTGTGCATTGGAGGATGCAGCTGCAAGGCACATGGTGTCTTTTGTGCAGTTGCAGTCCTCTGTGGATCCCAGTGTAGTGAAGGAAATGTATCCCAGTGGCCCTAGGGAATAGGAAGGGATGAATGTTGTCCTTTGAGCAGGTTAATTTCTCTTGTGACCAGCAGTGGACCTCTCCAGCCCTATTCTGAGTGCTCAAAGCCTTCCAGCACTAATGCACATTGCACCCCAAGTTCCAGGAGTTTCTGTGGGGCCAGGCAGAGATGTGCAGGCAGGACCATCAGTGCAGCAGCCTGGGGTGCCCAGCAGGGCTGCCCTGCTGATGCTGAAGCCAAACGGGGGTGAGGCTGTGTGGTGGCAGGTTCCATGCAGCCTGTGTCCATGGCATGATCTCACAGGGGGACACCCACAGCAACAGCTCCTGTTACACACACTGTCCCTGCACCACTGTCTCTGGAGAGGCCTGGGTGACACCAGCACTGCTGTCACCACTCTCCTGCTGCCAGGAGGTGAAAGGAGGCTGTTGAGAAGTGTTGAGGAGGAGAGGAGCAGAGGGTTTTCAAAGCAGGAAAAGCAACTTTCCCCCAACTGTTGCAGTGCAGGGGGGCAGAGATGCAGAAGTACCTGCTGTACAACAGTGTGGAGCCAGAGGAGCTCCCAACCCTCAAGGAGCTCAGCACTGTGGGTAAGGCTCCAGGGGACCTTTGCAGGAGCACTGTCAGTGCCAGGATTACATGGAGATGAGCTGTGGAAAGCACAAGGCTGGGACCATAGGGGGGACCCTTCTGCTCTAAGGAGAGCCCTCCTGTGTTGTGCCTTGGAGCTTGAGGGTAGCTGTGATATCCATCCTTAAGGAGATGGGAGCACCCAGGATTCATAGATGCTTGTGGTATAAAAGTGATGTCTAAAGGTCACTTATTTTATATATATTTTTATATATTCATCGGTCTATAAATTACTATTACTTATTTATATAGTTCCCAGTGTTTTTCCTACCTTTTCTCTTAGATTTTAGAGTAATGAATTAAACCACATAACAGATTCCTGAAATACTGTTTAGTGTTATTTTCAAGAAGAGAACCTAGACATATATTTTGTTTTCCAATCAGAATCTGTGAAGACACAACAAGAAGTGATGCAAAGAAGCCCTGGACCAACTCCAAAGGGGCAGTATCCGAGGAAAAATTACCTAACCAGCTGCTCTTCTAATTGCACAAAGTTTGTTAGATATGATGATTTGTTAAACTTATAAAATTGTAGAAATCTGATGCCAGGTGTGCCCATACCACCGGGACAGCTGGAAGATTCCAAATAAAGGCCTGCTTTTTATTTTACTATTTTAACAGTGTTGCAAGGGTTTTTCTCTTATGATATCAGGCAACATCAGGGAACAACAAAAATCAGAGGGTCCACAAAAACTCACCAAGTTTTATTAAAAAAATTACACAGTTGGCATGGAAATTTGTATGTTGGTCCCTGATTTACTGCTATGTAAGAACATGGATATAAGTCCTCGGGGCTCTGACCAGGTATGGTAGAAGTACCTTTTTATAAGAGAGGTTTATTGCTTTCTACACAAATTAGCTATCATATGCAATCTGTTTTTTCACACCTTTCAGGAAATGGGTCAGATAGCTTTGGGGTACATTGGTGATCTTGATCCCCCCTACAGTCCATGCCCACTTCTTGGCCTCATTCCTACTCTTGTGCTATACTGTGTTGTGCTTATCTCCAGGATCTAGAACAAGGATGTTTATCCCAGAAAAGCGCTGCTCTCCTTCCACATGGCCCCCTTTTGTCCTTCCTGCAGTGTGTTAATACCAACAACCCTTGGTTAGCTCTGCAGCCATCCAGCTATGGGTGTTTAAACACACACATTATATCCATCTGGGAATCTACAGTAGCCCAGGCCTCCAGGCTCTGGCAGTGTCTAAAAGTGGAAATCTCCTTTGCAAAACTGCAGCCTGCCTTTCCTCTCCAGGCCTGTTTTGGACACAGGACAGGCTTTGAGCCTGGGGCAGTCAAGAGCACAGCCCCAGTCAGGAGGGGGCTTATTCATGGCAAGGGGGAGCTTGAGAGCACTCCACTGTCACCTGCATGGCTGGGGCCATGGGGGATGGTGGTCTGTGCTGGCTTCAGAGCATGGTATGGCTTTCATTTGCTTTCCAGAAATCTGCAAAATCTGGTCTGGAATGTCTCAGCACATCTACAGACACCTCTTGAAGAAGAGGGTGAGTCTTGCTTCCTGCATGAGTCTCATCCTGGTCCTCTGGGGCTCTGTAGCAGGTGCCATCCCGAAAGTGCCATCTCCAAGACTGTGCAAGTCATCTGGCAGCCTCCTTACCTTTGGGCAGCCCTGTCAGCACTTCCTCTTGCTTGTGTTTTCAGGCAGTGGATATTGGAGTCGGGAGTTTTGCAGTTGTCCCAGCACAGGCCAGTGTGGCAGAAGGCAAGGTTTTGCCTGTTGAGAGACCTATGCTCATTCTGAGCAAGACTCTGAAGATGTTTTACAACCTTGAGAGTGAAGAGGCCAAAATTCCTGGTAAGAAGATGGAATCTTTTCCTTGCACAGGCTTTGCAATTGGTGCCAACATCTTTAATATAACAATGTGCAAAGTGCTGAGTGTGGGCACAGATGTGGTAGCCCAGCACCCTCCCTGAGGAGCCAGCCTCATCTGCTCAGCTCCCCTGTGTTCCAGCTGGCTGTCACAGCAGGAGACAAAGCTTTGCTTGGCTTTTCCCATCCTGTGTGTCCATTCTGGAGAGGTGGATGAGGCTGAAAGGAGGACACTGAAAGTCTGGCAGTATTGCCTGAGAGCTGGGTGCTGATGACCTCCAGTTTCTGAGTTGGCTGAGAGAGACCCTGTGACTTTGTGCTTGTTTGCTAGATGAGACACCTGTTGTTCAGCCAGACTTTGAAAAGATTGCTACACACACCCACTTTCGCCAGGAAATCGTGGAGCAGTGTGTACAGGAGACCCTGCATTGCTTTGCTGGGGCCCTCAGAGACAACAAGGAGGTGGAATTCTCCTTCAGGAGCATTGGGATCCTTGCTGTGCGGAATAAAGTGCTCAACATGACCTTCTTTGATGGCTGCCTGCTGGAGCTGGATACAACAGGAAACATGATGAAAGCCCTTCTCGAGGTGAGCTTGTCACTGCTGTGGGGCTCCTCCTCATGGCTTTGTGACAATGTGCTGCCAAAGCTTTCCAGCTGCCTTGTCTGGGTGTTGTCACCACCCAGCCTGGGCACACTCCCAATGAGCTAGTCCCAGTCTTGGGAGTCTCTTTGAGGGAGGGGCTCATGTCATCAAGGGAGAAGGTGTGTGAGGCTTTCTGAGAAGCAGCCTTTGTGTCTTTGAGCACCAAGGTGGTGTGCAGCCATTCTGAGCAGCCAGCACATGTTCTGGATTTCTGCTGACGTACTGCTGTTCCCTTCCAGGACCCCGACATGATGAGCCTTGTTGCCTTTCCGGGCCAAAACGATTTTAGTCGGATCAGTCAAGATGAGGTTCTCATATTGCCAAGGTGAGCAGGATGGCTGCTACAGCCCTCAGCTCACTGAGCACCTGCTCAGCCATTGTTTTGGGAGTTCCCTCCTGCCAAGGCTCCCTTCCAGCCAAACTTGGGCAAGGGCAGCCACTTCACAGGAGAGCTTCCCTCTCCACTGCTCACTCCTCCCTGGCTTTGGAGATTGCAGACAAAGTGGCAGCTCTGCCTTCAGTGTGCCCTGAGAGAGATGAGAGGGTCTGTGCAGGTAGCAAGGACAGCATGTGCCTTCTGTCCTCCAAGGACTAGGCAGTTCCCCCCAAAGATATGTGCCAGCAGCTTAGAAGTGCCAGCCTCCAGGAGATCCTGTTGCTCCAGCTTTACCCAGCTGTTCCCTTCTCATTTCCAGCCTTGTGGTTGAGACCCCACACCAGCCACTGGTGCCACCAGTTTCCCTGAAGCCCAGAAGAGAGTCGGCGCCGTGGGGAGGGGGGTCCCGCAGAGGTATGACCCAGCTGAGTGCTGCCAGGGACTGTGTGTGCTCTTGTCCTCTGTCACTGGGGGCAACCTGTTCTGGAAGAGCCTTGGAGCTGTGGTGAGTCCCTACAGCCCAATTTCCCCAGGGGGGATTCCTCAGTAGCTCCCAGTTCTTCCCACTGGTGGGTGCCTTCTGCTGGCAAGGTGTAAGAGGGAGATGAGAAAAAGCGTGCCCTGGGGTGATGGATGGTGGGAATTCAGCTCTGGAGCAGATCCAGTGTGGACAAAAGAAAGGGGCCTGGCTGGAGCTGGCTCTGAGGAGTAGAAAGGACTGTCAGTGAGCCTCGTGCAGGCTGACTGCACAGCTCTGCTACCCATGCTGTCCCACACGATGATCCCAAAGGCCGTGTGTCCTTCTCTTGCCTCCTGCTTGCAGTAAGTGTGCTGGATCCGGTGTTCCTGGCTCGGAGGAGGGTTTCTCAGGCCAGTCAGCAGTCAACAGAAGTCGATCAGGCTAGAGACAAGGACGCTGGCCAAGCTGGGTGAGCCTTGTCCCTACAAGTGTGGTGTGACTGAGGGCATGCCCCAGTATCATCCTTATTATCCCTTGTGGTGATGGGTGATGCTTCCCTTGTCTGGGGTGCCTGTGCTGATGGCAGACAGCCCTGGAGACACTGTCCTGCTGGACACATGGTCCTCCCCCTGGACTGCTGGGTGGTGCCAGAGGACAGGCTGCCATCCCACAGGTGCAAGCTCACACTCGGCTCCCACAAGCTCACACTGCTGCCTGTCCTTTGTAGGCATCTGGCCATAATCCAGGAGAGGATGATGCTGAAGCATCCCACTTCTCCAGTTCAGCAGGGGTTGAAGGTCTCTGCCAGAGCTCCCCAACCCTCAGAACTGGTAGGTACCTGCTAGGGTTTGCCAGTCCCAGCTTGTGCTGTGAGGGCAGGAGAGGCAGCAGGAGCTGCACATGGAGCCAGCCCTGCTGCCCTGCCCCAGCTCAAGGTGGCTAATGCTGTGTGTGCATGGCCTGCAGAGAGCACAGCCCCTCTACACCGAGAAGGAGGAGCGAGAGCTCCAGCTGCTGCTGGCGTCCAAGCGCCGCGACGTGGAGGCCGAAGTGTGGCGCAAATACTTCGGCAACCGGGCGACCACGGAGCATGGACGGGTATGGAGCCCCCAGGAAAAGGAGCCTTGGCCTTTCTGGCTGCCAGGGGAGCAGGGAAGGTGTGCTGCAGGTGTCCTGTCCCCCTGCAGAGGGGCTGTGCCCTGGGCACTTCGCTCTGCCGGGGAGCAGCTCCACGCCTCGGGAGCACTGCCTGTGCAAGGCTCACATTTTGGGTGAGGCTGCAGAGGAGCCCCAGCTGCTGGGGCAGTGCCTCAGGAGAGCCTCCTGTGCCCTTGCAGACATCCTGCCCCTTCGTGTTTGAGGATCCCTACCGCCCTCCCCACCTCCTGAGGAAGGCCTACGCCAAGCAGCTGAAGGAGCGGGAGCGCTCGGAGCCGCCCGCAGAGCTCCAGCTCTTGAGGAAAATCCTGGAAGAGTAAGTGAGGTGGAGGGAGGGCCCACAACAGGACCTCAGCACACGGCCAGCACCTGCCAGCCTGAGCCAGGCTTAGGGGCCAGCCACAGAACTAAGGCTGTTTTTCCTGTTTCCTGCAGCAAGAGTGTGCAGGCCAACCTGTTGGCACGCTGAGAAGGCCCAGCGACTGCAGCCCTGCAGATTGTCACAGCATTCATCCTTCCCAGCAGGACAGCTGGCAGGAATGGGTGGAAACACTGCCTTAGCTGAGGAGAATGTGCCAAATAAAGGCTGCTGAGCTCCACTAGAGTGGCCATGCTGATGTGTTCATTGCCTTCCTTTGCATGCAAGAGGCTGGGAGAGCCCCCCACAGACCATTGTCAAAGAGCAAATGGGCTGCAGGTACCTGCCCTGCCAAGCAGTCCTGACAGGCCATGGGATTGAGAAAATAGTGTCCTTTCCAGGGAAAAGGGCGTGGATGCTTCTCTGAATCCACACACTGCTCTGTAGGGATAACCAGAGGTTGTCCCTGTGGCTGGTCATGGGTCTGTCAGGGCAGATTTGATCTGGCAAAAGCAAACAGTGGGCTTGATGCTACTTGAAGAGGTACTTGCACACAGAAATATGCTTCATTGAAGACCCTCAGTTTAGTGACTGATCCTCAGGAACCATTCAGGCCTTTTTGGGAGAAAGCTCATTCATTTCAGAAAGAGAGAAACTTTTGAAAGCGCTAAACTCCTTTTTTTTGGCAAGGTAAACTACAGCATGAAGAAGAAAGCCGTGGCCTGGAAAGGTGAAAGAGCACTAGCAGCAGCATATGCAACTGTGCCAGACCCTGTCAGACCCTGGGGTCTCCACTGGACTGCTGCTGCTGAATGTCATCTCCCTTAATGCCATAGCTAGTGAAATAGAGTGCAGCCTCAGCACATTTGCAGGTCTCTTGGGAGCAGGAGCCAGCCTGACAGTTTTGGAGGTAGGTCTTCACTCTGTGGACTTTATTACAGGACAAGACTAACAGGTTTGTGCTCAGCTAAAATGATGGACAAGGTGTAAGGGCTGGCTGGCCATTTGGCTGCTGCTGCCAGTATATGTGCTTTGTGGAGTTTTAAAGTGCAAAGACAGCCAGATTTGTCAGTTTTCTAAGCCTTTTTAGCACAGTGTACCCGAATTTCTCAAGTGATATGTTGAAAATATGTATTAATTTTCAGCACAGAGGTGCAGCCAGAAGGTGCAGAAGAAAGCTAGTGCATATAGAGATGTTTTCACTCTTGTACCTTGAGAAAGAAATCTGTAGGACCAGAAGAGCATCATAGCCAGCTTTTGTTTGAAGATGCTGTTGATGATTTAAAGTAAGATAAAGGTCTTGATTGACTGTCCTATTAAGGGCAAGTGCTTTAGCATTGTGGTTTAAAACTCACACTTGCTCCCACAAAACTGAGGCAGGGCTTTTAAATGAGCTGTGTGTTTAGACAGAAGCCCAGGAAGGACTAATAGCCAGCTGGGATGCCTTGGGAAGGTACCTTGCTCACATTAGTGGAAGTTAGTGAAGCAAGCTACTGGTGAAACTGGTTTTGCTCTGATTAGCATTTTGCTTCTGATGATCAGCTCCTTGCTAGGGAGCACAGAGTCTCACTCCTTGGCCTATAAAATGTTGGACTGGCCTTTCAGAAAGGTGTGTGCTCACATATTATTGTGCTTTCAAACAGCTAATGTATAATTGGCATGCTTACATTGCTGGCTGTTGTCTTTTCATGTCATGTTTGCCTGAGAATGTTACATGCTCACATAGCCAAGCCTTGTGCTGTGAAAAGGCAGGCATTCTCTCAAGATGTGATTGCTTTTAAAAAAGAAGTCCATTACCAACAGAATATGGAGCAGTAACCCTTGCTCCTAAACATAGTCAGTAATCTAACCGGAGCTGTAAAAACTGACTTCTTGAACATTTGGTGAAACTTCTAATCCTTCTGGGGAAATAATTGTGTGTTAATTAAGAGCTGGGATTCCACGAGGCTTATTAGCTGTCTAGTTGGATCTCAGAAGCAGAAGGTTGAGCAGAGTTTAACTAAAATTTAGAACTGTTAATTAGCCTGCTTTCTTTCTATTCTCCTTTCTATTTTCCTGGTTTGGGTTTGTATAGCGCACTTTGAATGACCCGTGAGAAGCTACTGCTACTGTGCTTCTGACATGATAGCTCCCTATTGTAAATGCTGTACTTTCCTAGCTGTGAGAGAATAAAGCTATAAAAGAGCTTGGCTGCCCTTAGCTACAAGCTGGCTTGTTATGGATGAAGAAACGACAGAAAGTGGAAAAAGCAGGCTGGCTAATCTTGTTAAATTGGCTGAGTAATGTTGCATTCACAATATGTGAACTCCATGCTGCAAGGCACAGATGCTTTAATAAACTTTGGATGACCTGTCTTACTTTAGCACTCCTTACAGGGCTCAGAAAATATTTGATAGGTGCATGGAAACCTAAAAATGAAACCACTTTCCTTACAGACCTCTGTTTTGGGAGTTACGGATATGGGAATTTGTGAATGTGCAAAGGTTTTACTTCCCTGATGCGTGCCTGGGCAAGATAAGGGAGGGAAAGGTAAAACCTGAAACCTGTTTTATTAGGTTGGAAAGTTTGTTAAACAGCAATGTGAACAGTTTCCTGATTTTTTCACTTGGGTATTATGATTCAGTTTACTTTTTGGTGGGGTGGGGAGAGGGGAATGCTTACATGCACTGCAAAACTTCCAGGAATTCTGATATGATGTGGGATGAACTGAACAAAACAGCTGCTATTTAAGCTCATAGCCCCTATGCCCCACAGTGAAACAATTTTGAGCCTGATGAGTAGGAACGGTTTGAAGGTCTATTGTAAAAGAATTCTACTGGAATTTCATTTGTTAATTCGTTAATTAGACTTGTCAGAGTCTGCTTTGTGTTTCTTACAATGACTACCACTTAATTCTAGGGGTGTCGTTAAGCCCTTGAGCTAATTTGACTTCTAGCTTCAGTCCTCTTATATTTAATGCCTCACTTTTAGATGTTTTGCTGTTCTACTCATTGCAATGTTTGTCTCTTCCTTTCAGTTTGTAGTATGTCTCAACTAAGACATTTGCATTAATAAAAATGCATTTGCCTTATACAGATGCACTGCAAAACAGAATATGCATCAGAATGACTAATCCTGGTGACTTCAATGGGTTCACACCAGTAAGGTGTGCCTGTATTTTAGTTCAGAAGTTTGGTGGGTGGGGGCCAAGTGGAAAAGGGCATTAAGTGTGATGTAGACAGCACTTGAGTTATAAATGGAAAGAGTACTTGGATCTTTAAAAATGTCCTAATCATGCAGATTAGAATAGTTGTGCTCTATGATTGCAGCCCTATTGTACCAAGAATTTGAGAGTGATGGGGTTTTTTCTCATATCTTTAGATATTTCTCTACTCCTTTAAAATACATGCTTGTTTTTCATGAAGTGTTGCCTAAGAATATATCTTAAATCTAAATTTGAGGAGCCCCTGAAACAACCAGGTGCCTGGTCATAAATGTAAGAATACAGATATACATTAGTAAGAATCCCAAAAGCTCTGTTACAGAGCTGTCACTTATTGTGTGAGTCTTTTGGCAGTGTTTAAATTCTTCCACTACTAAATCTTGGGTTTGTTTCTTGTTGCTACTGTAGCTTTTCCGTCAAATTCACTGCACATTCAGATCACATTCTGATCTGAGCCTTCTTGGAAATAGTTGCTTGCTTGGAATAATGCTACATTCCTCTAGTTTAATTTTGAAGTTAAAGGTTTGTTTTATAAAGGATGATCCTCAGTCCTATGCAGATAAGTGTCTTCAATGATTTTGTTTTGGGCAAATAAATCCTCTTAACTTTAACAGAGGAAGAAAAGTTCCTTTTAAAAATGTTAGTGGACTTACAAATCCAAGCATCTTTTAGTGACTGTGATTTGGAGAATATATCTGGATGGGAAGAGTTCAGCTCTAAGGCACCTCACCTACTCCTGTTTGCTTGACAAACATCTGTGCATGTATGCCCTATTGCTTACTTTGCAGGACCTTTTTTTCCTGTTCTGTTTTACCCTCTGAAAAACTGACACTGAACTTTCTGACATTTATGATCTCAGGAGTTTCTCTGCATTGTTGGAATGGCTGGGATATAATTTATTCCCATTTCCCAGTTATAGGCTTCTTTATACAAAGTGTAACTGCAGGCAAGGGTACTGCATTGTTTAGAACTGATGCAGTGAGAACAGCACATTGGTAGGGGCAATGCACACTGACAAAGGTAGTTTTAACATTACAGCTGGGTCAACAAATAAAGGTACAATACATTTTAATGTTTTGAAGAAATACCTTTATAGTGGTAACAACTGAGCTGTAGATCTTGGCAGGAAGCAGCTGGTTAGTTTAAAAGATGGCAACAAAAGATTATTTTAAAACTGCAGGGGGATTTTTTTGTTGTTGTTGTTTTTTTTTTTTTTTTTTTTTTTTTTTTTTGAGAAAAATACTAATGATATAAATGCATGGTATTGTAAGGTACTATTTAGAATGTGTACAATTACTTACCAGAATACAACAGAAGGAGATAAAAAAATATAGATCTGAATATGAAATGGGTCTGTAAAATCTTTGGGATAATTTTGAGAAGGACAAAGTAGGTCAGTGTCCTGTTCTGTTATTTTATAGTCCCCTACACTGCAGGATAAGCTTAGCAGCTCATTTGGGTGAAAGCTGATGTGCTTAGTGACGAGCTATAGAAAACTATGCATTTCTATATAGATGGAGATACTCCTGCTGTAATCATAAAATCATATTGTAGAATGGGATGGGTTGGAAGGGGCCTTAAATATCTTAAATATCTCGTATTTCCAACCCCCTGCCATGGACAGGGACACCTTGCACTAGACAAGAAATCCAATATGTCTTTGAACACTTCCAGAGATGGGGCATCCACAGCTTTTCTGAGCAGCCTCTTAGGAGCCTCACCACTCTCACAGTGAAGAATTTCTTCCATCCTGCATTATTGCCTATCCCCTTCTCTGTGTGCTTGGGAGGAGTTTGTGGCTGCTTGGCTTTAGGTCCACCTGCAGACTGTGCTTTGAGCCATCTAATTCTTTCTGAGTCTCCCTGATGTTCCACTGCCTTCTCCTGCATCCCAGCTGCCTGCAGGTTCTCCACCAGCTTTGCAGGCAGGTTTGCTGCCTGTCCCTGCCCCAGGAAAAGGGTCTCAGTGAGGTCTGCCCTGTACCTCTCTCCTCTGCAGCTCTCTCTGGGTGCAGGCACTGACCACAGGAAGGGTACATGGTGCAGATTTCCCCACTGCTTCAGCCACTCTGGGTGGGCTGGTCTGGAATTGGTGTTCCCCTCCTTGGGGAAGCATCTGTGTGCCCCCATCTCAGCCCTACTGTGGGACAGGTTGCCCCAGAGCAGTTCACCTCAGCAAGGGGCCAAACTCTGACCCAGCTCGAGGCTGAGCTTCCTTCAAGGATTTGGAAGGAACTGTATCAAAAGAACTCTATAAACCCAAACTCCTCTAGCTTAAAGTGGGTAAAGAAACATGAGGCTTGCTCTCCACACCTCTCTTAACCACTTTAAATAACTGCAGTGGAAAAATTGTACCTTCAAAGAGGGTATTAGCACAAGAATCTAGACTGACTGAGAGTGTCCTATTCAAAAACCTGCCAAAGACACTGTGACCTTATTTCCGTAGCCCTGGTGTGTTATTAATTTGCTTGGGATTGTACCCTGTAATTCTCTCTGCTGAAGCAAGCTGAATTTCTGACTCTTTCCCAGCAAATTGAAAGTGCCCTTTCAGGATGTAAGGTAAGGACTGACCCTGGCTGCTTTTCAGGCAGAAAAGAGAAAGACAATAAGTTTCATGAGGTAGTTTTTGAGTTTGGGTTGCAGTATTGCCCAAATGAAAACCCTATATTCATCTGAAGCCACAGGCTCTGCTTTCTCATTGTGGGACATAACAGTGGTGGGCCCCTCCCTGTCATACAGGGAGTATCTTAGAGGTGAAATCTCTTTGCTGCAAGATTATAACATGGAAGCACACCTTTGTGTACAGCTCTGTGGGGTGTAATCCAGCTCTTCCTGGAAAGGAAGCAGACAAATCACTACAGGTTTGGTATTTAGAAGAACTGAACCTGGCTGACCTAACACTTTTTAAACTCTTGTAAGCTGAAGTCAAATGAGTTATAAAACTGGAAATCCTGTTAAGCTGTTTGCTTTCTAATGGTTAAATGGCTTGAAGGTTTTAGAAAAATCAGGGATTTGTAAAGTACAAGCCACCAGTGTTTTATGCTGTAGTTAAAAAATGCTATATCTCTATCCCAGTTCAGATCAGATGACAGATACATTTAACCTTTGTGCCTTAATGCTACTGCATATGAATGTGTATATAATATTCAAAATACGTGTTCAATAAAAATTGAATTTCAGTTAATATCTGCGTTAAAATCAAGGATTCATGAGTGATAAATTGTTCACCTTTCTTTCCTGTACTAGGAGATGTACAGGAGAGAGCCAGTGATGATATGTTGTCAAGGTAAAATGACTTTGCTCAGAAAAGGGGAATATTCGGAGTTCTTATTTCAATGAATAACATCACTAGGATGTTCACCCCATCAGGCAGCTCTGGAAAACAAGCTTTCAGAAGGTCATCAGCTCGTGCTTGTAACCTTGCTGCCATTTGTCTGGTAGGATCTCTCTTCATTGTAAACCTGAGTGCATTTATTAGGATTGCAACGAAGAGAAAGTCTGAAGAGAATATTAAAATAGCTGCTATTGTGCCAGGAAGAAATTGTTTGTTTCGGCAAATAGTAGAGTCCACAGAGATGTTGAAATGAAAGGTCATTTTCAGACTGTGGAAGAAAATAGGATATTCTTGTGGAAGAAAAGAGGAGAGGTGTGTGTGGGGAAGTGAGCATTCTTTCTGTTGTCCTTGCAAAGAATCAAAATGTTTAGAAGTTAGCTGTTAATTTATATTTTTTTAACCTATAATGACCAAATACGGTGTTCAAGCAATCCTCCAGACAGGCACAAAACTAATTCTTCAGATAGACACAAGTGGGATTTTTTTTAGCTGCAGTGAATTTGGAGAAAGAAGCAGGAAGAATGTAAATGCTCTTGTTTTATCTATCAAGTTGATATGAAGTTCACTAAGGCTATTTTTGACTGTGAGGGACTTCTTGAATTGAAGAAGATAAGACACCCCACTTGCACTCTGTTTTAGGACTAGAACTTAAAATTGCAGTGGAGAAAGCAGATATAACTGTTGTGCCCAATTTACTTTAATAGGACTGTGAAGTTGCAGAAGTCTGGTCTTTTGCTGTCAGTGTCAGGAAAAATCCCAAAGATGTTCTTTTAAAACATTAAGTTTCCAAGGAGGAAATAAAGCTTGGTTGTCTTTTTGGTCTACTTATTTTTTCATATCTATTTATACTTTATTTCTAAGAGTATAGGAAAAGTTTTTCAGATAAGAATTGTTGATTATAAATTGATGCCTTTCAAGGAAGGCAAATAAATTAATGCCCTCCTTTTTCCCTGTATAGGTAAATGAGATGTGCCTGCCCATGGCAGGGGCTTTGGGACAAGATGATCTTTAGGGTCCCTTCCAACCCAAACTGTTCAGTGATATGGGACAGAAGCAACCATGGTTCTAAAGAGAATATCTCACATATGTTTATTCTCCTAAAAACCCTTTCAGATCTAATTTCTTGTAATCTGCTTTTGATCAGTGAACAAGGGAGAAATCTGTCAGGAAACTCAACCAAAATAAATTTCTTTCTCAACTTCCAATTTTATGAGAGAATGGACAAATGCTGTTCTTGCATGTATCACTTCTTTACACAACACCAATTTGACCCCATTAGAAAAATCTTAAGCTTATCTGGAGGGGGGTAGGGGGCAGGGGGGTGTCCCTGAAGAGATTTCAAGATAATAAAATTTGGCAGTTAGGCACCAAAATCTTCCTCTGAGAAATTTAGTGGTACACAGTGTTAGGGAATATGTTGACATCTAGTGCTGTAATATATTCAAATTCAAAAGAACATGGGCAAAAATCAACAATGAGACTGTTGATTTCATTGTATTAATAGTACCTGTAGAAAAAACCCCAAAACAGGTGAAGCACTTCTTTGCTTATTCATGTGCAGGTGAACAACCTGCCATTGTTTATATCTATTTCCTAGATGCAGTTCCCCTAGATTCATTGATACTCCTACAAAGTGGTATACCAGAAACCTTTTAATCTTGTAACAGTTTAACTTTATGCTTGAGTCAAGTTGTGTATTGGCCAATGTGGGTGTTTGGGGTGAGAGAGACAAGGCTCAAATTCCATGAACAGTGCTGGGAAGGGTGGGCTCTGAAGGTGCTTGCATTGCCTCCATGGGTCATGCAGAATTAGGCAGTCTCACCCACACTCTGTGGATGTTCATCAGCAAGCTTCATTCTTGTCTTTGAAATGTAAATCATCAGTGTCTCAACCACATGAATACTAAACCCAGCAGATCAGAATGAGCATCATGCTGGATTCTCTTTAACTAACCTGTCTTCTGAAGAGTGCTGTTTTGTTTTATTTTCCTCACCATATACTACTCTTTCTGCTGTATCTTGATTTATCCTTTCCAACCTTGTGTTGGTGAAACTTGACAGCCCTGAAAAGCTTTATTTTGTTAGTGGGTTTTTGTGGGCACACTATACATAAAGGTCACTCAAACACAGATTTGCTGTTCTGCATTTCAGCTTGACACTGTGTGGATTCCAGGTTTTTTTATGTAAATGGTGTTAGGATAGTATATTTGTTTCCAGCAAAAAGACAGCACAATCAATTTTAAAAAGCAAATGGTGCTGCACTAGATCACACACTTTCCTGGCTAAAAATAGCAAGTCAAATGCTGGGAGTTGCTGAATGCTTTCAATCCTCACTCTGAGGTAAAATTTCAAATTAGGAGTATTTCCTAATTTAGATTTAACAACTACTACTTTCTGGGCTTAAGTCTTTTGTTATATGGTAATATAGTTAAATCACAAAACTGTGGAAATATTGGGTGAATATTTCTGAAATTTGCAGTGTATTTTAGAAAAGAATTGTAAGATATGATCACAGGGCCTCTTGTCCTTTCTGATTTTTTCTTTCCTCCAGTCCTGTGTGTTACTAACACCTGCTGAACAAAACAGGATCTCCAGGTCCATACAAGCCTTTAAACTCTAACCTTTTGGTATGTAAGAGAACCAGCTGCCTAATCTAAAGACATTCTAGAATAAATATTGCTTTTCCTTCCATGTATTAGCAGCAACCTTTAGAGAGGTTGCATGCATACTTTCTCTTAAAGGTTATTATGCTAATTTAAGTTTTACATTATTTTCCTCGTGCTATAAACACACTTAGTAGTCCCATTTATTTTGTTTATTCTAAAAATGCTGAAATGCTAACCACAGTATAAAAAGTGGAAAATACATTGCTTCCATCAGCTTCATTCTATGTGCTAATGGCAATGAATTTTAAGTTACCCATTCCAACTTTTCTTGTGTACTGTATAGGAAAAGGCAGTGGAAGCAGAATTGGTACTGCCTTGGAAGTGAAAGACCTGTAGATGCTAGGGAGAAAGAAACATTACACAGACTGATTTTTTTTCTCTCCTTAAATTAATATTATTTTTCTTTTATTAAGCTTTCATTTAAAAAATGAGCTGTGTTATCAGTAATGTGAATCTTAATTGAGTAATCTTTTGTCTCCCATGCTAATTTTTAACATGCCATAATATTGGCTATACTGTTCTGAAGGTTGTTCTGATTTCAAGTCTTAAGTGAAATGATTTCTTACTAAGGGCAAGATAACCTTCACATGTACCATAATTGTCCTGGGATTTCTATACACCTTACAACTCTCACCAGAGTAAGATTTTCTTTACATCTCTCATTTTCATGGGATTTTGTGAAGTTACAATTTACAAACTTTTTTTTTTTTTTTTTTTTTTTTTTTTTTTTTTTTTTTTTTTTTTTTAAGTCTGTGAAAGAAAGCTCATTAAATGACTGCACAGGTTCAGACACACAGCCTTTCTTGTCTGGCCCCTGTAGCCTCCATCCTGAATCACTTGCCTGCCACTTTCTCTAGTAAAGCTTTTTTAGGAGCTGGTCCTTAACTTATCCCTTATATTGTGGGTGAAATGGAAAATCTCTTGTGCAATGTTAGGGGTTTACACCAGATGGAATTTGGGCTCTGGTGCTACACACCTTGTTCCCTTGAAGTCTTCCAAGAGATAAAACAAGATACTGAGCTTTCAGAGTTAATTTTTCCTTTTTTTTTTGATTCTTAATATACTCTTGATATCACCTTTTCAGGAAACCCATGCAGTTTTTTTCCCACCTTGTATTCACATATTAGTCTAAAGCTTGTTTAACAATTCTAAGAGAAAACTGTGAAGGGAAGCAAAGCATGACATGGTGTTTGAACTGTGATGGCAAACACAAATCTCCATGAATATTCAGGTGAAGGAGACTTAGTCTCTTTTCCATTTGATGTTTATATTTTGCTTTTTTTCTTAATTTGACAGTGTGTTACTTACGAAAAGATCCAAGTGATCACAAAGACTAGGTATTTATATGTAATTCAAATAAGTTTAGAATGAAAGTCTTATTTAAAATAATGTCAGGTACTACAATAGCAAAATTGAGGTGTGGAACTCTGATTATGCCAGTTAAACAAAAGATTGTTGCTTTAATTTTTTTCTTTTTTCTTTTTTTTTTTTTTTTTTTTACCAACAGCACAATAGTGGCTCCTATTGATTTGTCATCTGGTGCCAGACGTTATTACTGCTAAAATATAGTCCATGTAAAAATCAATGCATGCATACTATAGTACATTAATTACTGTATAGTTTTTGCTTCCCAGCTAGGTGCTTACTGATTCAATATTAAGTCTTCACATGATAGAGATCTAATGAACCTTTCTTCTGTAATCCATTATAGAGTGTTACTGCAGATGCAGAACTGATTTGCTCACAAATTTCAAACTTTGTGGCAAGTTGTGCAATATTGTTGCCTCCCAGGTTTTGAAATGATTCAGCTTCTTCAAAGGCAGTAAAATGTCAGAAAAATAATCACTATAGAATCAGATGAGGAAATAGAATGTTAATGAGGCTGAAATGAGGAGCTACTAAAATTTATCATTAAGAAAAATACACTTTTTGTGTGTATTAAACTGTGCTCATGATTTCTGTATCCATACTCTATTATTGACTCCATCAGAAAGGAGTAGACAGATTTACAATTTACAGGTTTTGGTTTTAAGTGAATGGCCTGCTTTTACAGAGTTCTCTTAGGAGAAATCATCTTGCATTAATGCTTGGGTTTTTTTTTTACATAAATCTGTAATACTTTTGAAGCAGTTTGTAGCATTTCAAATGGGCATAAAAAGCAGGTCATGAATGTACACAAACTGAAAACATGTATTACAGAAGCAAAATCTTGCTTTCCTGTAAATAGCTGCCCTCTCAAGAAGTCAGAAAATGTGTTGCTTAGAATTACAGCTGGAGTTAAAACAAGTAATCAAAACATATTTCCCTTTTTCTGAAATAAATGTAGATGGAGGTGATTTTGACTTGGAAATAACTGCAACTTAAAAACACTCTGCTGCACAGGCCCTAAACCTGATGTGTTTAAATCTTGTTGAGCCCATTTTTTTCTGATGTGAGTGCTTTAAAGCTCAACTTATACATTTTAAATTTGTTTGACTTAACCCCTTGAGCACCTTGCTTACTCACACATTTTACTGTTACATGAAAATAGTTTGAATTATGCAGTACAGTTCACAATATTCTTTGTGTACACTGATGTGATTATTCGAGAACTAGATATTGAAAATGTTTTGTGAAGCTTTACTAAAGGAATAAGATGCTTAATATGTTAAATTTGATATAAAGTTTTTGAGAAGTAGAAACCATGGATTTTAGTTTAAGGAGTTTCCCAGCTGTGTTTTTTTTCAGAATCCCAATATACAACCAATATACTGTGCTCAGTTTAATGTGGTGAGGGCACTACCTACAAGCATCCAACACTGAGTATTTCTGTTCCTGAGTTACTGCTATGCACCTTATGTTTTAACTTTCTGGTCCATCTATTCTTCCAATGGGTATATTTATAGTAGATTTTGTTTGTGTCTTCCACTAATTGATGGTTTAAGGTTCATACAAGTATGTTGGAGTTTTTGGTTTGGATTTTGGGGGTTTTTTAAAGTCCTGTCATAGTTTTTTATTATGTTCTGGTGTTTTGCCACTGACTATGACTGAAATTCCCCCCACTTAAAAGATCAGCATGTTACTTATCAAGTCTTCATTAAGTTATCTTTTTTGGGGGGGGTTGTGCTAAGTTTAGAAAGAGTAGAGATGCAATTTCTAATGAGGAAGACTCACCTAGAATGACACTAAGACCCAGGTACTGCAGATGTGATTAATCAGCCCATTATATTATTTTTTCTTCTGGAGGTAGCTGCACTTCTGCATTCAGTTTCTCAAAGTCAGTTGCATTCTTAGCAATGCCTTTAGGGCAAGCAACTTGTTAGCATCTTCCAAAAAAAAAAGCTGTCCTTTGAAACAGCTCTTAATTCTCAGAACTCATTTCATGTCTGAGTGATGACCAGCTATATCCCTAAATTAGATGTGTGACTACTATGTTGTCATATAATGTAGAAGTAGAAAATATTTTTTTTTCAGGAGTAAAATTCAAACTACTTTCCTTGTATTTTCAGTCCTTTCAAGCTATAAGAGAACGAGAATTAATTTGTAAAGACCATTTTCTCAGCAAGGATTTATTTGGCCTAAAATCTTTTAGTCCCTACTTGCTCACCAGGAAGCATTGTATAAACAGGTTTCTTCACCCAAGGCCTGGAGTTTGGTCTTGGCAAAAAGCACAGGATCTTCATTCCCATTTCATTAGACTAGTCTGTCATTAAGTCACATAAGGAAGGAACACGTGCTGTCAAATTCTCTTGAAAAAATAAAAGGAAGAGCAGGAATTACTGAAAGACATCACATTAGTCCTTCTTTATTAGGCATGTAATGAGATGAAACTGCTATGTGAAAAGTGGTAAAGAGGGGAAGAAGCTTAAAAGTACAGCTTTTAAAAAATAGAATAATTTCTGTATTTTTCTTTTTAATCTGTGGCTGATATCATCAAGTGTATTCCCTTACAAAGAAGACTAGAAACTCACTTGAAATTTCACAAGTACATTTTTTTTTCAGATAACATGCCTTAAAAGGCTGAGTTTTGAGTTTTTAAAAATAAAAAATAGAAAAAAAAAATAAACCCAAACATTTCAAGAAAGGTTTGCAGGTGAAACAGTCTTTTATCCTGCACATAATGGGGAGAGGTGGGAGGAGTTGTGATCATCTGAATCGTGATTTCTCTGCAGTGCAGTTGTGTGTCCTCATAACAAGATCACAGATTCAGAATATAAAATTGCAGATTAGTTATGCATATCTGAAAGCTGTTTAAGAGGCTTGCTAAGCTCTAAATTGTGGTGGAGTTGTTTCAACAATAATTCAGAATTAATTTGCAGAGTTTATGGAAGCTGAGGTTGACACAGAGACCATGAAAACAAAATGCAGATATCTGCAAATACCATAATGTGGGACATTTTTTATTTGGAAGGTTTATAATTTTGTCAGTGGATTTAGAGTTTGAATCTACATTTTTCAGCGGTTTTCCATGGGTATGTTTGTTCATCCCTACTTCAAATAAATATAGTCTCTAAGCAGAGGTGAATTTATCCTAGAAATGAGAATGAATTTCTGTTCTTTTTTTCATCAATGGCAAATAGCAATTGGGTTGTTTTTTTTTTTTTTTTTTTTTTCCAGAGGAGGATGAATTTGAAGACACTTCTATTATCTGATAAGAGTATAGTTTTGTGAATGGTATTAATCTCCCCAAAAGTTCAATATTTGTCTTTTGAGTCCATGAAGACTCTATACATTTTGAATGATGGCTCACATTGATAGCATTAAACTGAATAAAATTACATCTTCAGTATTGTGTCTATCTCCTCCCTCTACCTTTCACTGACTGTACAGGTTTCAATTAAGTTGGAGGCTGATAGAATATTTTTTAAACATCCATTTAGGAAACAGTAGATATTGCCATAGTGAACTGGACCATTCCTTCTTGTTGAGTAAGGAAAATGTTAATCTGTGGAGAGAGGTTTTTTTAAATGTGTGTGATTTAAGTAAAACAGACATTGCCAAACCATATTACAGGCACTCACAACTGTTTAATTCTTATTAGCTTTGCTTTCAATTCACCTATTTTTCTTTTAAATTGTTCAGTTCAGTTGTTTGGAGATTTGAACATATAATTAGATTTCTCTCACAAAAGAAACAGTGGATTATAATTCTTAATGGTAGGTTCTCCATGGAACTATACTTTACATTCCATAACTAAGAGAGACCATTACAAAATTGTGCATATAATTTAAAGTGTAAAATCTGAAGTCTGTCAGATAATGCCAACATGCCTCTGCTGGCTTGGTCAGGCTGCATGGTCTGTGCAGTCACACCTGAGACAGCACTGTAGAAAATTACTACAAAATGGAAAAATAGAAAATAATGTTTGACAAAGCAGTGTGTAGGCTTTTGTAGAACCTTCTTTCTTAAACTTGTCTGAATTTCAAAATAATCCACTTACTTTGATTCCAAATAATTTCCTCCCATGTGGTCTATTTCCTTTCCCCCTGACAACACTTCTTTGATATCACTTGATTCACAAGGTTTTGGACGTGGAATTTTTGTGTCAATGTGGTCCATTTTGTTCACTGCATCATCGACTTTGCTATTAATGAAATGATGTGTGTGTGGAAGGGGGGGGGAAAGTTCTTGAAGGAATGCTGATTATTCCTACAGGCATCTACACATATTGAAATAATAAAACATCTGGGAAGTTTCAGTTCTAACTGGCATTTTAGAATTTATTGATGTTTGTGCTCTGTTACTTGCTTGGAAGATGAAAGAACTTCCAAACAAGTTAATTTCTAAGGGGTTAGATCTTTTTGTGGTTAATTAAAACAATATAATTGAGTTCAGTTGATATGAAATTGTTCAATTTAGTTGGTGGTCTGAACAGCTCATTCAGGGTTTTATAGCCTGGTACTTGAAGTTATAAGATAACAACAAACAGAAATTGCTGGGTCAAAAAGCATGTGTGAAGAGAGGTATAAATTCTGAAGTACATGAGCAAGTACTTCTCAATGCTCAGAGGAGTCCCTAGAAGGAGCATGTTACTAAACCTTTAGTGTTTTATGAGTGCTGGGGTGAGGATTATTTCTGCTTCTTGTTTCAGATATTTGCAAAATTTTATACGGTTTCCTCACATTTTTTTAGCTTTTTTGTTAGTTCCTCCCTCCCATTCTGTTCATATGGCTAACATGTTTATCTCTTGCTGTGTTCACAAATAACTGCTCAGCAGGCAAATGCCTAATGCAAGAATGTTGCAGAAGTTCAGGCCGATGACTCAGGTCTCCACAGGACAGAATTTCTCCACTGCCACTGCTCAGTGACAATTGATGGTCTGCTTTCTGAGAGGAATTGCACTCTCCTGTATCATTGCTGGATGATGGAGGGTTTGGTTTTAATGGGATTCTGTTGCTATGTGAGAATGGTCATCTTTAACTCTTGCATACAAGAAAAATAAGGATTTCCTCATCAGTTTTCTTACTACAAAGGGGGGATGCTGCACAGTTTTCATTTCACATTTTGAGAGAGAAACCCTCAGGGGTTGTGGAAATCTAAAAAACAAAAACAACCTGTAGATGTGTAAGGGTGTTTTTGATCTCCCTGTTGCACTGTTTCTGACTGAGGACAGATTGAGTTGTGAGGGACAGAGCAGTAAACATTGTTTATACATCCTGCTGAGACCGAAAGATTCCTCTTTGATCACTTCAGAAGGGAAGAGTGACTGAGAGAGGCTTTTCTGTGTTGGGCTGGAGTTGTCAAGTCCTGCATCCACATTTTGCTATAAGGATTCCACTGGAACTTAAAGAGGATAATAGAGGAGTAAATTAGCCTGTATTTATCTTGGATTTATGTATTTAACATACTAATACATGCCTCAGAACAGCACAGTCCTCTTATGGAGTATGTCTTGCTATGAATAATTAGTATTACCAATGTCAGGATTTTGTTAAAATACAATCTAGTTGCGTTTGGTCATTGAGACATTAAATATTTCCAAACTCATGCTATGACTGGATTTATCCCTGCTCTCGAATTTCAGACTTTTTCCAGTGGTGCCTGAGGCTTGCTGGGTTAAATGATGTCTGAGGAAGGCTTTAGCGTTCACTGCTTGACTGCTTTATGTGGAATTAAATGAGCTTAATGATACAGTATTATGGGTAGTGATGAGCAAAATAGAACTACAGTGTACAACACTGATTAAATTACTGTATTTTTCTTAAGCTAAACTTCTACATCAAGATTTATAAGTTGATTAATGTTAGTCATGCATGAAAGCCTGTCTGGATTAGATTCTCAATGCTGCTATAGGTTATGCTTTGAGAATTCTGATACGTGTATAATCTTCGAGATCATCTTTAGTAAGATATGATACAAGTAAATTATTATGGATGAGGTTTGAATTCCACATTTTTACCCACTCTAAAACATTTAGGAAGGGTGCAAATATTGCCACTGTCAAAGCTATACATGCATTATAAAATATGCACTATCAATGCTCTTAAAATGCCAGGTGTGGCTGGTTTATATGGTTTAGGAGTTGTAGCAAGGATTTTAAGATCATTCAGGTGTTGTATGTTCATGACCTTAATAAACACATGACAGCTTTTATTGTCTGAGGTTTCAAACCCCAGTGTGAAGAGGGAGGGATGGTGCTAAGTGAGGCAGAAACTGGAAGGGGTTGAGCTATTGCTTGTTTGGTTTGCTTATTTGTTACAACACTACTCAAGCATAACTTTCTTCATGACCTTTTAAATTATTTGGTACTTGATGATGTACTTCATTTGAGAGCGTGTCTCTAGCCTTGAGATTTAAAGTATTGATGTGCAGGCAGTTAATAGATTTTGATTCCATGGAAATGCTGTGGGGCAGCTCAGTCATTTGCTTTTTGACACTGGCTGCAGTGTGACACTCAGGTTTTACTGGATTAAAGTGGATGAAACTTGTTATGTGTTGACTGCTATTTCCTTTTTTGTATTACTCCTACTGAACAACAGGTTTTAATTTTCTTAATGCATGGCACTACTGTATTTTGGATTTGTAAATCGCTTACTTGGATCTATAAAAAAAACTTATTTTTCTCTGCTTATGAATCTTTTGTGGGTTGAGTTTGACTTCTAAACTTAACTGCAAATATTCTTTGAATATACCTACGTAATTCTTGATTATATGCTACTTGCATGTAATTTATTTCAGACATTCCCGGTATTAGCATAGGTACAGATAGTTATGACCTGGTTAACTCAAGGAAAGGAATGGAAATGTGATAATTTACCTTTCAAAAAAGTCTTCTATTCTTCTCTTAAAGCTTACACTAATAATTTCCTCTTTGAGGAAGGGTGAAGTATTCTTTCTTTGTAGTTTCTATTCCTTCTTAAGAAAAAAAAAAAAATCCAATTTTATAGCTTATGGAGTTCCCATTGGTGTATGAACTAACAAAATAAGTATTGTTTCTTTTCAGTTGTAGTGTCATTTCTGCAATAAGCTATGCACATGCTTTCCCATCTAATTTGTATTTTTTTTTAAAGATCACTTGAGAAAGATTTGTTGAGTGGAGGATCTGTTTGTGAAGTTCCAGTTGAGACTGAAATTTCAGTAGAGTTATGGACTCCTGAATACAGAGACCTATTAGGAAAATGCTGACAAACATTAGAAATATAATTCCCTAGTAAAATACTGACAATATCCTACATGCTGCTGCATGTTCTTGTCATTTGTAAAAATACAATATACAAAGGGGAAAAGAAATCTGTCACTGTAACATATAACTTCCAAGAAACTGCAATAACTAACCTTTTTCAACACTTGGGAATAAATGAAAATAGCAGTTAATTCATCTCAACTCTGTTAACAATTGAAACACACATACAAAATCAATCTCATTCAACTCTATGGTGTCTAATTTTGACATTACACTTTCAGACCATCAGATGGAGAACAGCACAGGGCTTACTTTAATTGGTTTGTGTTGGAAAAGGCTGCTACAAGACACTCTGGAGCAGATTGCCCAACAGGCTTAAACAGCATAATTCCTTTCACAGAGTGGGTGGGAAATGCCATCACTCCTGACATGATTGTGTTTTACACTTGGTTTGCACATATGCAGGTGTTGACATAAGGTCCAGAGCAAAATAAAGGACGTTGTCTTGAAAAGTAGTATAAAGAGAAATAAGATGCTCAGCATGGATCAGGTAAATGCATAGCTAGGAGTGTAGAACAGGTAAATCCCTTGGTTGAATAGGAAGTCTGACTTTGTTTATAACATGAAAAAGCACATCACTTTTTAAATATTAGCTGAATGTGCATGAGGAAAAAATGTAATCCACATGACAACTGATTTTTGTTACTGTTTTCTTTAAGGCAGAACATGAGAGATCTGGATTCATACTGGTTCTCCAGTATAAATCAGATTAATCTTGCTCTAATTGTTTTCTTTTTAATGTGCCTTTCTTAAGGTCATCTGACTTCTGCTGTTTTAAAATCACTGAGAGGGTAATCTGACTTCTATCTTGGTCTCTCAGTTTCTCTTCATGATAGAAACCTTAAAGAAAACATAGCCATCTCTTTATTTGGCTATCAAAATTCTGATAACTTTGAAAATATAGCATCTAAATATCAGAAATGTGAGTGAAACTTTGAACTCTTTGGTGTGGTTTTAACTTTTTAATTAAAAGTGTATTTGTACCAAGTTCAAAACGGTAGGAAAAACAGTACTGTATAAACTGAGTTGCCAAAACTGCTAGAAAAAAAAAAAAAAGTATAACAAAAAGATTAATTTTTCTTTGTGGGCTTCAAATTCAGATTACTTGCCAGTGAATGTCGATCAAGTCAGCCACAGCAGATTGCTGAGACTTTGAGCAAGCCGTCCCAAGCTAGATTCTTGGCACACAAGAGTCTCAAATCTGGTGATCATTCTTAATCTTAATCAAAAAACCCCACCCTGCACAAACTCATATTTTAATGTATGTCTTGCTTCCTCAGTGGTGGGAGGAGCATGGAGATGGTGCAACCAAAAGGCCTGGACAAAATGAGGAGTAGCAAACCAGCCTGAATCAGGGTTTAATATTCTGTTCCCTACAGTGCCTTTCAAACAGACCAAGGGAAAGAACAGCCAAGCAGTGTATGAGGCTTCAGATCACAAGTTCATTAATTATGAAAGCTGAAGAGCAGATAGCACACACTTTAGTGAAGGTGCAATGATCAGTGTACACCATTACGTGTGCACAATGCAAATTACCTCAAACCTTGTGTGAGAAGTAGTGAGCTGTTTTGGAAGAAAAATAATGAATACACTTTAGAAAGGTAATGACATGCCTATACATCACTGAAACAGGAGGCAGAACACAAAAACAAATTAATGATTATTTGTAAACCTAATAAGGAAATGTCAAGGACAGCTAGTGCACCAGAGAGTATATGAATGGGAATGAAAAAAAAGGGAAAGGCAACAGCCACTAAGAAAATGACAGGAGAATTGCTGTAATAATCATTATAACTATATATAAAGAGAATTTAGGATTAACAGAAAGATTAACAACTCCTGCTTTTGTAATATTCAGAGACATTTGTCAAAAACATAAATGTAATTCTCTACTGTCATAAAAAGGGATCTTTCAGATGGTAAAATTATGGAAAAAGAAAAAATCTTTTGTGAACCTTGGTTGCTTGAATGGCTGTGGATATAGAACTACCCAACCTGTGTGCAAAACTATTTAATGTGAAAAGAAATTTCTCAAATGTTAACCTTAAGGTAAACATAGTTTATGAAGCTTTTCTTTTTTGAGCAATGGGCAAGACACTGTTTTAAAGTGCAAAAAAACCCTCACAAAACAGTCACAGCTTTTCTTCCTTGGAGAAAATGCTGTATGTTCTGCTAATGCACATGGCAGAGTAAGTGATCTCTCATTTCTCAGACTTCCTGGGAGGAGAGCAAGGAGTAGTTGCCTAGACTGGAAATCCATACAATCTTCCTCTTTTGTATTTCTTAAAAATCCTTATGTTACTGTGGATTCTTGCTTTTGGAATGGGACCCAAAGGAATGATTTTGCTTTGGGAAAACTGTATTTCTTTGCAACTGCAACCTTTTCAGGGAATTGACTAAGTTTTGCAGACTTCTAAAATAATATTAAGAAGAAAATGGTATTTGAGGAGTGCTGCATTTTGTCCTCACCAGAGAAGAACATTTTCTTCCCCATTTAAAATCACGAAGTTTGTAAACTTTATCTTTTATTCTGTAATATAAATCTTTAATAATGAGGTAGGAGAGTTTTTGCAATTTGTCTATTTTCAGCCCCAAATTTCAACTGGCTCTAGTTATAACCTAATGAAATTCAAATAGCTGGACTGAAGGTTAGAAGGGCGATGACACAAGAAGCTGATATTAATAATGTATGTGAGCAAATAGACTTGCAGTAGCAGTTCCAACAGTGTGGAACAAGTTACAAAGAGAGGTCTGTCTGAATATGACCTGCACTAGAAAACAGGATTGAAACTCAAGGTCTGCAAGTTTCAAAACACAGCTTTCCTGTCTGCTGAGCTCCTGTCTAGTAAAAGCCATCCCCTGCTGTGCAGCAAATGCCCACATCATTTCATGACAATCTGGCCAAATAAGCAGTTACAGATTTTCCCCCTTCTGAAGCTGTCAGCCTCACCAAGTGTGATGTGGGACTGAAGCAGTATCTATGCTTGATCCTTTGTCACAGTGGAAATAACCAGTTTTCATACTGGTTGGGTGACAAAGCAATAGCAAAGTGTGTGAGCTAAATCACCCCATGCTCCAGAAAACATGAAACTGCCTCATGTTTTGTGCTTCCTTAACACAGGAGGGTTTGTAGTTCCATTAATTGAGCATGCATTTCCACCTGGCTAAATGGTCATGAAATACAATGTCAAGACCTATATGCTTCTCTTTTAATAAGAATACCAGTTTATTTTCAGATGAGGGTTTTCAGCTACTTGTATTGTTTATCCTAGAATCTGTCAATCAAGGAGGATAATCTTGTCTATCATCTTCTCTCAAAAGTCCAGGAAAAAATAAATACATCAGGTAAAGCTCATGTATTACATGATTGTTTTTATGTCAAGTTTTGGATACACCTATGCCATTTTCTGGAAATATTCAGCTGAGGATTTATTGGTAAGATAGTCTTCAAGTCTTCTTGAATTCCCCTCCTGCTCATGCTGCCCACTTCTCCACCCCTCAGGATTTGTTTGTGTCAATTTTTCTTCCAAACACCTGACAAGTGTCTCATGTAGTGAATTAAGATAAAATGGTAATTTTGAAAGTCCTGAATTAATTAGCATACTTTAAATTTTGATAAAGTGCTTCAGAGATTTAGAAAAAGTTGGCACTTACTGGGGCAAGCCTAGAAATGAAGTGATGATCTTTAGTGGTGGGCAACCATTTATCAAGCAGCTTCAGTGGTTTCCAGACTTTAAAAAGTGACAAATCAAGCCAGTTCTTGCACAGATAACACTTGAACAGAGTATTTAGTCACTGTTGTCAGCTTTGATCAATCAGATTTAAATGCAGGTAGTTGATCTGATGGTAAGTACTGCCTGTCTTTTGTTTATAGAAAAAAAAATTATAGTCTTCCATTGCAGCATTCTCCCAAAAGCTCTATTGATTCTGTTTGTTGCTCAGTGGATTTATGAAGTCTCTCTTCATACATCATCCTCCTGACTCAGCAGTATCTACTGTAAAGATGAATGATGTTTCACCAGGATAGACTCTGACCCGAGAACAGTCTTGCATTGTGTGCCACCAAAAGAACAAGTCTAGTCTCTTAATGCTTTCAGCTATGTGATTTCTTCAGCAGAATTCCTTCACAGTTACTCTGTGCCCTTGGAAAGGACTGGAAGAAGATTATCTGCCTTTCACAGAAGAAAGCATTACAAGTATCAAATGTGTGCTATTCTCTTGGTGATGTTATTTGGCTGCTCAACACTGACTGCACAATACCTGCTCCTGTGGATGTAAGTAATCTTTTCCAACAGTAAAAGCTAGATTGCCAATTTCCCTGCACTCTTATAAGTGGTTTATCACCAAGCAAGATTTTCTGGAGTGTTAACAGAGAGTTGTAACAAGTAGCTTGTAGGTATGTGTGCTGCTACTCTAATGCTAGGCAGTTCTTTGGTAGCTAAGCCACCATTGAAGGAGAGAAGACGAATCACTCTTTATCTCATCCCTGTGTTTATAGTTAATTCAATCCAGAAAAGATGATAGATTATTTGCCAAAGGCAAAAGTCAAGCAGGGGCTAGAATCTGGAGTTGCTCAGTCCACTAACAAGCAGTCCCCATTTGAAAAAAAGATGTACATGTCCTCCTGGTCTGTCTCTGTGGTCTTCTCCTACCAGACTTCAGCACATTGCTTGCCTCTGGAGAGCTGAATATGCAGCTATGTTATTGCATTTAGCATGGTGGTGTGCTGAGATCATAAGTCCTGCTGAGAGGAGGCCTTCAAAGCTCAGGTGAAGCAATTCACATGCTATCACTATCCAGAATTTGGGAGCCTTGCTGGCTTGCATTGCAGCTCAGTGCATGAGGGAGTGTATTAGAGGTATGGTGTCAGCTCTGCTTGCATGAGAGCTGTAGCAGGCGTTATTTGGAAATAGCTCTGGTTCAGCAGTAGCTGCTCAGGATCAGGTGCCATTTGCAGGGGTGAGAAGCAACACTTGCTTGGGATGTAGGAAAACAGGAACCTTTACCTTTCAGTGGTTTCTGAACCATTCTTCCCTTCAGTAGTCATTCTGGATTTTGTTTCTTATTTACCTTTATTAATTTGCTTCATTACTCCTGGATTTTTCTCTGCCAATTGTTTAGAAAATGCTTTCATTCATGGAAAATCAAAATTAATTCTGAGTACTTAATGTAAGCTTTCCTAAACCAAGAAGACAGTCCTGGGACACAGTTCTCAAAGTATCTTTAAAGATTTCTCTTCTGCTGCCCTGCTGCTGTCCTAGGTCTGCATGTTTATTCTGTTGGTGAGGTTGAAGCTTGTTATCACTAAGCAGTGAATCTCAGAGTTTATGATAAATAATTTCATGGAAACCTCAGCCCAGCAATAAACAAAAAAGAGAGCAGAGTGTTAGGGGTTGTTGGGAAACAAACAAAGAGCAAAAGAGTACATCATATATATTAATCCCAGGTTTGTCTGCATTTCATTGGATACCATATGCAGCACTGGTTCCTGCTGATTTGAAAAGTACATAGAACATTTGCAGTAGGTTCAGAGAGGGTCAGCAATAAACTGTAAAGCTATGGTCTAGTTTCTTTATAAGAAACAACCAAATGTGGGAAAAAAGAGTTGCACAGCTGGAGAGGTGATAGACAAAAATCAAATATAGGTTCAGAGAATATTTTTGAATCCACAGTCATTTTTTTCTTCATTTAAAAGTCATTTAAGAATAATATTTTTTTCACATGTAATGAAGAAATTCCTTCCTGTGAGTGTAGTGAAGCACAGGCACAGATTATGCAGAAAAGCCTCATCCCTGGAAATATTCAAGGGCTAATGGAACAGGACTTGGAACAACCTGCTCTAGTGGAAGGTGTCCCTGTCTATGGCAGTGGAGTTGGAACTAGAAGGTCTTTAAAGACCCTTTCAACCCAAGCTATTCTATGATTCTGGACCTTTTTTTTTTTTTTTTTCCTTGAGAGAAAAAGAATCTGAAACTCCCAATGGTTGTTTTTTGTTTCTTTGACGATATTTTGTTACATAAACGGAATTCTGATAGAACAGAAAACATGGCAATTTAAAAATTAAAATACTAGCCAATTACATGTTGGCAAAACCAGCAAAATTTAAATTGGGTTAGCTAGTTGCTATAGCCTCAGGCTGGTGCATCAAGTAGTTTGATAATTATTTTCCTGCTTGTCAGAAATGAAGAACTGCTAAAGGCAAGCTCTGTACTGTGTAACACACATGCATGAGTTCCACATTTGTACTGGCTCACATGCTGACAGACTGCTCTGGAAAAATTAATGATGCCAAACTCTTACAGCAATTGTCTTCTAAACAGGGCTATTAAATAAGGCAAGTGATGCCTTGAGAGTGTTTTGTTTGTTTGGGGAATGGGGAGTGTGAGGGCAGGAATCAGCTCTGATTTGGGTTATATTCAAAAATTTTCCTCTGAACGTCCGAGGAGCAATGCTAGGACAGTAGTTTTTCCAGCCTCAGCTTCTCAGCACTAAGTGAAATTTTTCTTTAGTTTCAGAGTGCCTACAATAAGCATATCATATGTTTACGTTTGGAACCAACTAAGCTAGTTTCAACATATCCCAATTCTGTTCATCTCCACCACAAATGCAACCCACGCTGTTCTCAAATCTATCTGGTAGCTTTGATTTCCATAGACATTTCTAAATAAATTAAAAATTTAAAATCTGTTTTTTTTCCTGTTATAACTTTTTTTGAAAGAAGGTTGCGCTTTGTTTGAAAGTAAGTAATTCCCATTGACATAGAACTGTTGGAATTGCAAAGATGTTCAACATTTTTGAGACTGCAATGTCCCTCCAGCCTTGGATTCCTCTTAAAAGTCTTTATAAAGAAATCCTGTTGCACCACTGAGACTCAGTGCATCAGGTGAGGTTTGTCAACAGGATTTAATACTTTTAACAAAACCAAAATTACATTGAAATCCCTTGCAGTAAAAAATTTGTAATATTCATGGTGTGTAAGGCTGCAGATCCTGTAATGTTGTGCAGTTGCAAGTGAGTGTCAAAAGATAACAGCCCTGAGGGCTTGAGATGCAGAGGCAAGACAGAACAGACCTGGGGCTGGGTGTGACTTGCAGCATGCTTCCTGGGAAAGGCAGGGAGCTCTGGAACCACTGATTCATGTATGCTACTTCTGAAACTATTTTTTTTCTTATAAATGTTGCTTAATTCATTAATTACTATAATCGCTTACTTAATAACAGGGTAGTGAAACTTGATCTGTTGATGCCTATGAAATTGAAAATTGCATGCTATGGCATTACCTGTCTGCAGCTAGGAAATGTTTAACACTGTTTGTGTTGTTGGACTTCCAAGATTATTTTATTGAAATGATGATAATTTAGGTTGTAGCATTAGTTATTAATAAAGCACTAAAGTAATATTGCTAATTAGAGACTAAGAAAATGGGATTAGAATCCAAAATAGGGATCAGAGTTGAGAGTAGGTAATTTGGATCTGGTATAGCCTGAAAACTGATATGCTGTCTCTGCAAGACTTAGCTCAAAGTGTAGGATGCTCAAATAGTGTCTTGGTCAGGAATTCTCAAACACTGTGTTGAGGAGTGGGAAGAGGAGAAGGAGAGTCATATGTGGCTGATTTGAAATCAAGTTTATGTAGATGGATTCCCAAGAGGTGAGCATGGCTGTTCACATGAGCCTGCTCTCTGTAAATTCAGGTGAGGGAATCAAAGTTGTGTTGTACTTTCTCTGTTTCTACTCTATTTAAGAGCAGGTATTTAGTACACAGTTCAAAGATTCTTGTGGACAGCCTAAGTGAAGTTTGGGAAGATGATCCTCACCATTTACTTGTTCAGAGGCAAAAGTTGCAAAGAGAGAGGCCTGAAAAAAATTTTTAATTAAGCAGGTTGAGGGAGAAAAGAAGAATGGAAGGAGATTCATGAGAAAAACTTTTTTTTCTTCCTCAAGTAGGATGTAGCATATTAACGTAGCAATTCAGAAGTGTGTTCAATTAAAATGTGTTTGAACTTAAATGATGTTGGAACAGATGAATTTGTAAAAATTATTCTAATACCAAAAGTTTTAGTTATCTGGATGTGTATGAAATGCAACTTTTATTTAGTCACTCTTAGGAAAGAAGTTAAGAAGAAAGTCCTCAAAGGGTGAGCTAGGAAACACAACCACTGAACATTATTCCTGCCTCTGCCATGACTGACCCCAGCATTTTCTATTGCTAAGTTTTTATGAAACCAAGTAGATTTATTTATCCTTTCAAACATGCAGCTTGTCAAACTTTCCAGGGAAAGAATGTGTAACATACAGTGCATGTACTGAAACAAAAGCATGTTTCATCATTATGTTCAGAAAAAGGTATTCCTCAAACAAGCCACTTAGCACCAAACCCTGTTGACAAAGTTGCTGAATAATTTCAGGGGATGACAGTAGATGTGGAGAGGTTGCTCCAATACACAGTGAATAGGTGCTGGTTTAGGGAGTCAGTTTCCAGTGGGAGATTTGGAATTGGATCTAAACTTCCAGTATGATGGAGGTGGAGAATTGGATATCTCTGCCTGCAGAACTGGGTCGGTTCATGTCATGTTGACCAGGTAGTGCTGAACTTACCAGAGGGAAATGCTAACTGTGGGAATGGGTCCTTAAACTCCTGTAAAGCTAAAATTTAGGTCCCTTTCTTAGTTCTGAGTGACACATTTTCACCTTGTGACTGACAAAAAAGTTATTTTCTGGATATTGATGTGTAGTCTGTTTTTTTTCTCACTTTGTATTGTTTCTTTAGTGGATTGAGAGATTTAGGAATGCAAGCATGTGCTTCCCTTCTTCTTTAACACCCTTTCCCCTGCTTAATTCACCAAATGTAATTCACTGGTTAGCATGCTTTTGCAGGATGTGAAATCAAGGTGCCAGTTTCTTCAGGAAGGGAGTTTGCCATTATTTGTTTGTTTGTTTTATTTTTTTGCCTTCTAAACTATTTTGCTGAGTTAGTCTGTGGTATTTCCTAGCTCTTGAATTTAATTTTGTTATGAACAGCAGTGCAACATCAAAGATTAATTGGGCCAAACACACATTGCTCTCCCTTCCCAGGGAAGTGTCCTGATTATGAAGTATAGGTCTGGCTCCTTCATTTTATTCTTCAAGGATTACTTATTAATATTACTGAAATTATTTATTCAAAATGAAATGAAGTGCATGCTTTAGGTTGCAAACCTACATAGCTACCAAATGACAAAGTGGTTAGAGCTTTTTCCCTCTGGCTAATTGCTTCTTTAGTTATTAGACATTATAATAGTTTTAATAATAGGGTTAGACAATAATTCTGCCTGAAAGGTGTCCATTGTTCAGTTTTTAGGATGACTTCCCAGGCTGAGGGTCATTTTTTTTATTGGTTTCCTGTAGCAGAGGAAAATCCTGACTGTACAATATCAGGATGAAAGTCTTCCTTGCTTTTGTTCAGGTGTGTCCTTCACAAAAGGAAAACATGGGTGAAGTTTCTATTGACAATAATCAGGTTTCTCAAGAGCAAGGTGGAGAAATTAGGTCTGGCTCATGCTTAGCAGAAGAAGAGATGGGAGACAGTTCAGATCAAGTAATGAGAAAATATGTGCTTCCTGCTGGAAGAAAAAAAAATTTTGGGGGGGGATGGTACATCTGATCAGTGTTATAAATAAATGCTTTACTCTTTATCTCCTTAAGGAGATGACATTGTGTACTCGAACACCATTACATGAAAAAGTAGCATCGTAGAAGATTACTTATAATACAGATGAGTGTTTGGAGTTTTTTGTAACTCTTCACAGTGTTTTTATGAAATGACCTTGTTAAGTCATATGTTTTTCTTCAAATGTCACCAAAGAGACAGAAAATCGCCTGTGAAAATTTGGATGAAATTTCAATTCCACCAATGAGATCCATTGGCCTTAAGAATCATTGTGATTGCAAAAGTTAAGTCTCTCCAAACATAGAAATGGTGGAAGGTATGAATTCTGTCCCCTAAATGTCTTACTTTCAAAAGAAATCAATTAATGCATTTCTGATCCAGAAGACATGCTGTTTTATTAATTAGTCTACAAGGAATTGTTAGGTTAGATGATTATGTTCAATTAAGCATAATGAAAGTAATTAATATAGGTTCTGGTTTTAGGTGGTTGAGTTAATTGTGCCATTACATGCTTCTGTTGTGATACTGCTTGTTCTAGCAGAGAAAAATAGTTTAAAAGGAAAGAGACAAAAGTGTTTTTTTCTTTGTTTCTATCTCAGTGAGCAAAATAATTTCTCTGTCATATATGCAGAATAGTTTACATTTCTTTTGTAATTTCTAATGCTTATAAGTACACTGTAATAAAATACATTTTAAAATTTTGCAAGATATCTTTTACAATATTTAATTACAATGTGGTTTCAAAGTACTAGTCACAATAAAGGGAGTGTACTTCAAAGTATGCAAGATTTATTTACCAAGCACCTCATGCTCTGTTATGTAGGTCTAGAAAAGGGCCAGAAGCCCACAGCAAACACTGTTTGAAAAGGAAGTGGTTCCAAGTAAGGATTTCCTCTGGCTGTCTTTCTGGCTTCTGCTGTTTTGTCTTGAGGAGGTGGCAGTGGAAAGTTGTTTCTCATGGATTCACAGAGGGTACTTTTATGCCTCAGAGTTCCTAAGCCACCAAATAAAGAAGAAACTTGTGATGAACCAGCTTTGGAAGTATTTAATATCCTGAGTCGTATTTAAATGAGACAAAATGAAATTTTGCAGCATAACCAGTTGCTGTCATAACTATTTCTTCAGGTTTTTTTACTACACAGAGTGGAATACAGGAGTTGTGGAGGTGATGTGCACCCTTCCCTTGGATGTAAGTTGTACTCCTAAGGTTCATAAGGCTGCACTGATCCAACACCTGAAAACACTCTTAGCAGATCAGTCTCTTCAGAAAATGCACTGGTCTTAGAAATGCACAGTCTTAGAAAAGACTTGTCAGAGCACATTGTTCCATCCTACACTAAAAAGCAATATATTCCTACTTTGAAAAAATCTGAGCAGCAAAAACTTGATTTAAGAAACATATGAATTTGAGTTTCAGGAGGTAACTACATAGGTATGTAGAAATGGAGTACAGAAATATACCAGAAATATACCAGTAAAATGCAGACCAAATGCCATTGGAACAACTTCTATTTGTTAGATATTTTTATGTGAAATATTTCAGCCTTTTCTGCTCTACAGCTAGTGGTACTGCATCTCTTGTCACTAATACATAAAATCAAACTAGATGCTTTAAAATTGAAGTTAAAATTGACCTGTTATCCATGCTGATATATGAGCTTTGTCTTGAACATCTGTTCTAAATATGCATCTGGTAAGAACAGTTGCCTCTACATCGGCTTAGAAGTGACAATTGACTGGAGCTTTTCCTTCACCTTCCTTTGCTGCTGCAAGAATGAAATTTCAGCCTCTGCTAGATGGATTTTCCCACAGCTGTTACCAGCTTGCAACACATCTTTCTGTTGTTGCTGCAGCTGTGGGTGTCCTGTAGCTGAGCTGTAGAGCTCAGTGCAAACCATCAGTTCAGTTTTCCTGTGAAAGGACAAGAAGTGCTTGCATGTACTTTCTTTTTTTGCTTTTCCTACTTGTGGAGGACTTGTGATGCATGAACAATAAGTGTCTCCAAAAGCAGCTCTATCTCAAGTGAGCTGTTGCTGGAGAAGTTCTGGGATTTTTTTAGGAATGATCTGTAACATGAGCTAATCACTTTGTTTGTATGAGGTCTTTCCACAGCAAAGCCAGAGAGATAAAGCCCTAAAGCAATTATTGTACATTTTGCTGCTTCTATTCCCTCTACATCCTTGCTCTCCCAACAGAGACCATATTATGCTTTTTTCCTTACTTCTGAGAAGCTCAAAACTATGATACTGTTCTAACTTTATGAGCTTAAAAAAGTGGCCAAAAGACATGCAAATGAGAGACAGAAATCTTTTCAGTATTGCACAAAGCGTACAAAATTATTCTGCTATAACTTGGGTAGTTGAACTGAGGGAAGAAAGTGGTGATTCAGAGATAAAAGTGGCAGAGGCACACTCTTGTAGATGCTGCTACTTCCAGTTTTTCCCCATCCCAGCCAGGGGGAATTGGCAGCAAAGAGATGGAGCTCAACTTTGTGTTTCATGTGTGATATTTCTAAGCCATACCAAGATAAAGTGATGCAGATCTCTTTTAATGGCACTCTGATGCATCCCAGATTTCATAAACATTGGATTTGCTGCCTATTTGGGTTTAGTTTGAAATGGTAAGGCTGGCAATCACTATGCAACGTCAAATTCAGCTTTCTTCATGGTTTAAGGACACAATAAACCTGTAATTATAGCAAAGAGATTTTTGTTATTAGGGAAAGATGGCGAGAAACATTTAAATTATTTTACCAAATGAAGAGACAAGAAGAAAAGACACTACCATAAAACCTACCCAGTCTGTTATGTTATAAACTACTTTTTCCCCTAGAAAGATATTTGATAAGCTTGTGTCTTTTATACACCTAAAACACTGCAAATGCAGAATTCTAGTATTGATACTGAAATGCTCAATATCAGATGAATATGCTAATTACTACAGGAAACTTAACTTACCTTGGTAGTATGTACTGGTAGGATCTTAAATTAATTTTTTTTCTAATGCTTTCATAAAACAGATGTAGATCGGTATCTTTGATCTAATCTCTAAAAATTCCACCCTCAAACGCATGTGTGTTATAGTATGCTAATTTTTTACAGAGAACTCCTGTCTGTTCTTCTGTGTATACATAATATTAGAAAAGAATTGGTGATAAACTCTTCAACTGTTCCTGAAGTTCAATCCTTTGAACTTCACAACTGGCATTGGCACCTTATTCTATGCAAAAGTGAAACTTGAAAACAGCAGCAAGTTGTGATGCTGCATGACTTTCTAACCAGTTTCACTCTGAGATCTGTAGTCCTCTCAGAGTAATTTTCTACTTCCATAAGTTATCATATTAACTTTGGAATGATGTTGCTTGGATCAACATTGAAATTCACTTCAGTAGCCTGTGATGCAGAAATGTGCTTGCCTAGCAGTAACATAGAAATAATGAACCTTGCCTCTTCCTTGCTGATTTCATCAGAAAGGACTCCTAAGCAACTCAAGAGATGTGTTTCAGCTGCATGCCACCAAAGCCTGCCCAGGAGGAGATGCTGCAAAATGAAATAGAACAGGAAGGAAATCAGAAGTGCTTGACACAAAGGTGGTGAAAGTAATGTAAAATGCATTAAATGAGGTCAGAGACATGATTTTCTAGAAGTTACTTGGTGTGTCAGAAGTGCTTTAAAGAACTTTCAGTTTGCCTTTGACATTGTTGCAATAATTTAAGAAGGAAACCCCCCAGCTTTCTGGTTCTTGTGATTGAATATGTTTCTGCAGGTCCTTGTGGATTCCTCAGGTGGAGGGTCTGTACAATGGGAGTCAAAGGAGGTTCCTGGTGTCCCTTTTGACACCAGGCAAGATATGTCCAGTATAGATGTTCAGATGTTTGAAATTCATTATGCAACTGTAAAGGTGATAGCACAAATCACTATTGGTAGTCTACAGGCTGCAGCCAAACCCTTTAAAGGTCTCCTCTATCAGCATGAAAGGTTAGTGGATTGTTCAGCAGGGTTCTACATCTATCTTTTATGGTGTCAACTGCCACAGAGCTGAGAAGAGATAAAATAGGAGGAAATTTCATTAGAGGAAGAGATGGGGTAAGACAGCTGGTGGAGGAAGATGGAAAAATTTTCCATTTGTATGCAAGGAAGCTTTAGAATCAAAGGGTCACTGCAACCTTTAAAAGGGGATTTTTTTAATAGCTCAGTGTACTCAAAGTTCATGCAGCAAGAGACTTTTCAGAGGTGATCTACTGTTCCTGGGCCAGTTTTTATGCAGACTGAGCAAGAGCAACTCCAGAAACTGGGCTAGCACATGTGCTTGGTACACTCATCTCAGGTCTTGCCAGTGCAGGGTTTTTATCTGCAGTGCTGGGTCTGCTTCAGCACCAGAGCCAGCAGCTGTTGGGCTCCTCTGCTGTCACCAGTACACACCAGTGCAGTGATGTGGAATTACTAGCAAATGCTCCAGACAGTGACATGGGCATATCCTTTGTTCTTCCCTGGCAGCTGCCCAGAGGCCATTAGTCCATGATGGAAAGGAGGAGGGCTTGGCAGTGATTTGAACTGTATGTTGACAGAAGGCACATAAACAACTGTTTATTTCCAGAGCCTTCTTGGGTAGCTCTGAATACATCCTTCATGTCATGAAAATGTAGCTGATTATGATCTTGAATCTAGGGAGAGAGGATGCTGCATATTGATGTTTCTAAGTGCCCCTCTTCGCTGTTTCTCCCTCTTTATCAAAAATAAATGTAATTTAAAATTTAAATAATAACATTAGTGAAATTTTATTTAATTTAGTTTGATTTAATTTAAAATAAAATTGCTAAAAAGTTAGATTAACATAGAAAAAATGCATAATAAAATATTTAAACTGCAGAAGTCCTTAGGGAGAAGCACCATCATAACCTTTCTCTTCTACCCATCCTTTCCCCAATGATTGTATCGTGTGCACACAGATTCTTTAAGAAATGATGCACTTGAAAGAGTAACAGGCTTTTCTGAATGCCAATAACTATAAAAATATACATTTGCAAATGAGGAAACTGATATGTAAAGGTTCAATGAGCTCTTCAAAGAACAAATTAAGCTGGTGTTAGTCATTATGTATCATTGCTTATACCCATGAAAGTGGGTGTATCTATCATGCTCCCATTCCTAAATAAATTTATAGCTAGACATCTAACAGGAGCAGCTGTAAATGCAATATTTACACTTTAGTTTTTGGGGAGGTGAAAATCTGCATATCACAGACTTCTAGAAAGTAAGTACAAGATAATCCTTCATCAGAATTAGTCATGATTTTGAAGAGATCTGAATTTTTATATTACTCCTGTCTCTGTTGTGAGTTTCTTAAGGATAAGCTGATAGTTTCAGCTTTTAAATGTGTCAGGCCACAATTTTTTATACCTGTGAGTAACAGAGGCTGTTCTCTGGCAACAGTTACCTTAATCTTTCACAGCATATAAAGGTTTGATGTTCCATTAACTAATATTCTTGAGGTGAAAATTTATTTTGCTTCTGTCTAAAGCTTTGAGTGTTTTAAAGAAAAATTCTCTAGCTGTCTAGTAGAATTAAAAAAAAAAATGCTTGGTCAATATTGTGAAATACATTTTGATTACCAGTTACTTTATAATTGCATCAATATTGTTAAAATAATTTTAGAGCAGATTTAGTGCTCTGTCTTCAAAATGCTGCTTGTAGAAAAAGGGAATCAGTGTAAGGAAGGTCTGGCATGTTTTTGATGTAACTAAGCCATTCATTCTACTTTGGTTGGCTTAGGATAATTATTTGGACCTAGTTTCATATACAGATCCAAGATACGCAAAGAAGTTAATAACTACATGTGATAGACTACTTTAGGACTGTGAGTTAATCTTTCCTTCTAGGTTATGATGATCTGAATGCTTCTCTGTTCCAAATAAAATTACTTTTAAGCAAAACATAAAGAAATAATGTTTTTTATCATAAGTTCAAGGTTTACTAGCCACTCTTTATCCCTACATCTGTTTCTTTCCTCAAGTGAAAAAACTGGTAAGCTTTACATGCCAAGAAGACAGTTTGAACATAATTGCATCAAAATGTGCCCTTTCATCAAATCAACCAGTTTTAAAAAATTTAATTATGTTTAAGAAAATCAGTGTCAAGCTTCATCTATCTTCTGTAACAGAAACAAAACCGGATGCTAAAGTTTGTTCATTTATTTTAAGCCATATTACTGTGATAACTGCTCTGCAGGTGGTCTGGGATATCAGTTTTGTCCTCAGCAGGCTTGATTGCATGGCTTTCAGCTTGGTTCTTAGTGTTTAAATATCAGAATAAATGTCAGGTACTGTCTCTTTAATGGCTCCTGGTTTGATGCAAGGTGATGCTGCACTGAGGAGTGCAGAGCCAGACCTTTGCTTTCTTTGGAGAACTGGTAGATACCAAATTCTTTCTCTCAAATTGAATTCACAAACTGTAACTCTGAGGAGGCAAGGCTGGAGCTGAAATGCTTCCCCACAGTCCTGTGCCAAACAGGGGTTTGGCAAAGAAATTAATCTGCAAACAGGTTTTTGGTTTTTTTTTTTGTGAAATAATGCTATTCTGAATCAGGACTTTCTTATGTGGTGCTGGAAAGAGTAGTTTGGTTTTACTTTTTGACTTTTTACTTTTCCTAGCTGTGCTTGCATTCTTTTAGAGAAAAAGATGCAAGTCTCCACTTACAACACTTATGAAAAATCAGAACATATTGTAGAATCATAGGATGGTTTGAGTTGGAAGGGACCCTAATGATCATCCAGATCCCTCTGCCACAGGCAGGGGCACCTTCCACTAGGCCACATCTAATAGACTAGTTTGGAGAAATGTCTCAAAGGTGTTTTGTCTTTTTAATCTGTTTCACTGTTTCATTCTGTTTCTGCTCTACACTAGTGCTTTAAGAATGCTCAAAGCATTTTGAGTCCAGAAGGGAGAGATCATTTCTTCCTATGCATCAGCTGCTGTTTGAGGTGTAAATGAGTAACTTTGAGCCTTGACTGCTGACAACTTTTCATGTAGGTAGAACCCCATGACTGTGAATTCCTGAAATACAGGGACTGGAAACAGTAATCTTATATTATAAAGGGAAAAGTTTTCCAGCAAAACTGAAAACATGTGCTTTTGATTCTTGGAAAATGTTAAAATGCTGGAAGGTGCAATTACACTTAAAAGTTTTTAGGGGACTTTTTGAATAAAATTTCAGAGCTCAAATGGAGACTTGAAAAGTTGCAGTCCTTTTACAGAAAAGACTCAACATGTGCATAGAAAAGTATTGTTAAACAGAGCAAGAGTAAAGAAATAAACCATTATCTGGTGCCACTGGGTAAGTTGCCATTGCATTATGCTTCAAGAAATGACAGCAGATGAATAGAAGGAAAAAGTTGGAAGAGCTAGAGATGGCAGTCCATAAAAGTTGTGCAAGGGAAAATGGAGTGACTGAGTTAAAGAACAGGGAAATAATTTCTTCTCTACCCTAATGCATTAAAAGAGAAAAAATATCTGAATTGAGACTCAACGGAGGCTTTTCAGGTGGCAGAGCCTGTTTTACCTTTTTTTCAATCTAGACTTCAAATAATAGTTCAAAATGAAACATTTTAAAATGCTGTACTTTACATTTTAGACTAAGGTGAAAGCAAAGGATGGGATTTCTTGCTGTTATCTTGGCAGCTCTACTTGTTACAGCTCTGGCTGTGTTCTCATGTTAGATGACTATTTTGAGATTGCAAAGCAATGTGGAATGAGGAGATAACTTGCTTTTCCCAAAAAATGTAAGGCAAGAATTAAAAAAAAAAAAATTTAAAACAACATATTGAAAATTGCAGGTCATTTCAAAATTGGAAGAAAAAAAAAATCAGAGTAATTTTTTCATTAGTTTTGCAGAATTACAAATAACTTTTTTTTTCTTCCATTTTTTCCTTTTTCTTTAGGGGAATTAAGAAATATAAAACTTGCACTGCTCTTTCAAGTGTATCTTCTGCTTTTTCTTGCAGGTTGAAATTGAAATTACATTGAACAAGGTATTTTGTCATGAGCTAGTGGCCTGGATAACCTTAATATGAAGTGGTACAGTTTAATAGAAATAAATGGTCTTTATTCTCCAATCCGTCTGTTTGGAGGGAATAGAGGTTATCATTTCAGTGCAATTCCTACATAAACTAAAAGTAGAAAAAAATAAAATAGTAAAACTAAACCAAAGGAACTTAAAGTTCACCTTAGAGAAAATATTTGTCAAAGCAGCATCAAAGTCTGCAGTGTCATGAACTGATACTGAGAGAGATTCGTCCTGAGGAAAGATATTATATTTAAGATGCCTTTTCTCCTCTGTGCCTTCTTTGAAATACTTTATAAAAGCTAGAGATCCATATTTCATTTCAGGGACACACAGCCTGATGTCCATCAAAAGTTTCCATTTCTTAGATTAAAGGAGAAGTTTTGAAACAGGACACCTGTTTATTTTTTCAGTGCCTGCATGGCTTTATTTTTCGTTTAGCTTTGAGAAGCATAGAATTGTTGAGATTGGAAAAGACCTTTAAGATCATCAGTCCAACTGCCAACCCAGCACCACCACTGTGTTACCACTAAACAGTTTCCTCAAGTGCCACATCTAAGCATTTTTTTAACACTTCCAGGAATGGTGACTCCACTCCTTCCCTGGCCTTTGCCAGTGTTTTAAAACCCCTTCCATGAAGAAGCTTCTTGTAATGCCAAATAAAAACCTCCCTTGGCACAGCTTGACATCACCCTATATTTTGGTTATAGCCATTCTGGAGCAGAGACCCAGTTTTGTTTCCTGCTTGTGCCTTGCTTGGCTAGTGGTGTGTGCAAAGTGGGCTGGTCTCCACTGTGATGAGAGGTCCTGTCTGAGTGTAGGACCAGTGTAATTCCAGAAGGCTCTGGAGCAGTGCTAAGAATGGCTTGTCTGTTCTTATGGCTTCCAAAGAGACAGCATGTGTGTGTCTGTGTGTGTATTTTTATATATGTGTGTGGTGTGAGGATGACTAAAAATGTACTTGCATTTTCTTCAGTGTGTATATACTCAAGGGAAGGGGATATGAATTACTAAAAGTGCCCAGGCTCTTGACAGGCTCTTCCTTGTCACCCACCCAGCCTGCAGAGGTGAGCAGCAGCCCAGGCACTGTGTCATGCTGTGATAGCAGATTAACCTTTGCTGCTCCCTTATTCATTCTCAGACATGGAAAAGGGTGTCTGCCTGAGCACAGGAGAGGAGGAGATGCTTGGCCACAGCTGCAGCTCTGGCTACTCCCACCTTTCCCAAGGGGGGATCCCCTGCAGCATTGTCCTACCTGAGTTTGCCTGGGTAATGCTCTTCTCTCTGAGCCAACTCTCTGCTACATTCCTCTTCCTTCATGTCTTCCTAATGGACAAAATAATTTCCAGTTAGAATCTCTGACCTTGGTTGCTTGATTTCCTCAGCAGGTGATTTTTTGGACAGCTTGGGAAATCCCTGCACTTAATTAAAGGTGGATGTATGCAGCTGCATTCAACAGTTTCAGTGAGTTCCAGTGTCAATCTGAAACACTGCATTGTGTCTTTACACAGAAGAATTGGTTTATTTTAATGTTCATTAAAGCTAGGCTGAGAAAAGGTATAGGTGGTGTGCTCAGAAGACAGACAATATCAGAGGGAGAATGGGAATAGGGCTGTAGATGTTTTAGGTCTCTATAAAAAAATTAATTTTTAAAAATCTATTTGAAGTTTGTAAATGCAATTTTAAAAGTTTTTGCATACACAAATTCTCTGAAACACACAACCTTATTTTTCAACAGTATTTTGGCTCATTAGTTTTCTTAATGCTTAAATTATTTATTCTGGGAAACTCATAACTATTTTTTATTGCTGTGAACAAGTAGCTAGTGAAAGATTGCTGGAATTTCATGACCAGTATTGCATGGCATTTCAGCCTTAATATATTTAAATGCCTGAACTTGCATTAAGTATTTTGGCTCAATTCCATGACACATTTTTTCAGTGGCCAAGTTTAGATTTTCGGCCAGAAAGCCAAAAGGCTTTGGAGAACAGGTAAAACTTGTTTCTTGAGATTACTAACTCTGCATGAGTTTGAAAGAGTTTTAGAGCCTTTGTGCTTTAACCCAAATCCAGCTCTCAAATTCAAATTTAGCCCATCTAATCGTGATTTGGATCAGACAGATGAATTGCTGTCTTTTACATTTTTATTTATACATGAAACTATCTTCCCCTTTTCTTGTTTTAGTTAAAATTAATTCTGAATAAAACATTTTTACCACATCCTGAGGCTGCACGTTTAAAAAAAGAGTAAACTGACCACCATGATTTCCAGTCAGTTTCTTTAGCTGAAGTTGGTCTGTAAACTTACAGGCCATCAGTTGAAGAAAATGCTGCAAACCTACAGCATACTTTTAACCTTTCCTTTCCCTTTCCTCTTGCCAAGAGCTGTGCTTATTTCTCCCAGGAAGTCCACTGCCATGTGATTTACATCTAGACCTGTGAGGCTTCCTAACAGCTGCTTCCTGAAATATGCACAAATGATTTACATCAGCCTGTGATGACTTGTTGAATGCTGCATTAAACCACCTGAAGAAGAGGTATTTATGCAAGCCAGTAATGTAGAACCTGGTGCCAGCTCTGGTTTCAGGAAAATAATGGTTGTAGTTCAACTTATTGCTGTGCCAAGCTTTGCACAGTAATTTTAGAGACAGATTTAAAGAAAATAAGGGTTTTGGTACAGTTAAATTTTATGCATGTGCTTGCTGTAGGTATCTGCTTGGCCCTTTGCCAGTGAGCCTCTGTTAAAAATTAATATGGTAAGTACTGGCCTAAATTACTGAAGTTCTTTCTTTTGTTGAAAGTAGACTTTGCACCATCACTACATTTTATCAAATCTCTATGACTACTCTAGGCTGCCTGGCCTAAGGTGTCAGCTGCTACTGAAAGACCAAGTGTCTGTACAGCTCTGCCCTGCAGAATGTTGCCACTGCAAGTCTCCCTTCTCTGGAAGGAAAATGGCAATTTTGCAGAGCTGTGAACCGAGGTAACTCTTGCTGCCAGTGTCTGTAGATCACCTAGAGCAATGTGGAGAGTCTTGTGGCTGAGCATTCGGAGGTAGTATCAATTTTTAAATTTTATCCTTTCTTCTAAAGAACCTGTGTGCCTCTCAGAGACTGTATAATCACTTATCTACCATGGACTCCAAGAGTGTTCTTTTAAAATCAAAATTTTTATAAGATAAGACTTGAGATAGAGATAAGAAATAGAAAGATGTAAAGGCTTTAATTGGTTGTCTTTAATTAGTGTTCTGTATTTCAATGTGCATTTATATCTCTTCAGTCTCTTAGTACTTACCAAGGGAAATATTTACTCTTCTCCTCCTCCTACTTCCACTCAATCAGAAAGCCAGGGTATATTCCACAGTCTGGAAATACAGTAATTTGATAAATTGACTGTTTAGCCACTCTGCAAATGATTCAAAACATTTGTTATATCACTATATAATAAGAGACTGAATACAGGGAAAAAGCCCTGGCTACTGAAGTCACTGTGTCCCTCTAGCTCTTGGAAAATGCATTGTCTGTTGAAATTTAGGTAACTCAAGTTGCTGAGTAACCTCACACTGTGCACAGGGAGCTGCTAAGAGTGTGATGCAGAGGCAATAGCAGGGAGGGGAAATGTCTAAAGTAAATTAGGAAATGCTGGGGTGAGAAGTAAGGGTCCAATTTAGAATACTGTGCCAGCTGGACTGGAGGTTCCTAAGAAGAAAGTGTCCCTTGGACTCCATGCCAGATTATTGCCCTTATGTGGAAAAAATAATCATCTGCATCCGTGGCCTAATGTCCCAGTGGAATTTTTATAAATGTCAATCTTATTTGAGGCAGAATTTAAATTTTTTTGCTTTCACTAAGAATATCCTAACACCACAGTCTGTGTTGTTCTGGGAACCATCTGCCTTCTTCTAAAGCTGTTTTTAATCTCTAATCAAAGATTAAAAATGCCAAGCTTTGGGCCATGAAGAGTGTGGAGGGGGGAAAAAGAGTGTCTACAGCACTCACCAGAGACATGGGAAGTCAGGTGCAGGTTGGTGCTGTGATTGATAGCCAGGGGTGATGAGATGAGCCCTGGCACACCGTGCTCAGGCTGTGAACCTGCTGTGTGCCTCTGCCTCCTTGTAGAGGGGAACACTTTTCCAAAGTATCACCTAACACCTCCCAGATGGCATCTCTCTACCTGTACTTGCAGCTCCCCAATGCTGCCTGCCAGTATTTAACTGGGAGTGTTGTTCCTTAACTCTTGCATCTCTGAAAGATTTATCAGTATCCTGAATGTGCCTCCATATCCCAATTTTGTTCAGACTTCCCAGAGAGAGGGCACCCCAGGGTTTTACCCTTTCACCTGGATGTATATCCAATATTAAAGTCCAGTCTGAGGCTGAACTGCTACTTTAAAATTTGGAATCCACAGGTTATGAGACTAAATAAATGTAAATGTAATTCTGATTGGAGCTGAACAGTCAGGTTCCTCTCTGACTGCTTTCTTCACGCAGAGCTGGGGCTGAGCCTTCAGTGTCCATAACAACAACTTTCCCTGCAAATGGTGTCCTAATTCTGTCTAAAACTGTCCTGGGGGACTTTGACAGCTCCTCTGAGTTCTTTTTGCTATTTCTCTTCATCTGTTCCCCTTTATCCAAAATTCTTTTCATGATGCCAGTCTGTTGGAAATACAGTTTTGATGGGTTATTTGAATATTAGCTACTGTTTGAACAATTCCAGCCCTGTGCTTCTTGGGTTACTGCTGGAGTTGTTGAAGTACTAAAAAAATCATTCAAGCTTTTATATACATATTCAGAGGAGATTTTTATCTTTAGAATATTCTATATAGCTCTTGAACACTTGACTGATATGAATCATCTGATCATTGGATTGTTTTTAGATGAATGGAGAATGTATTTCCATTTATTTTCCCTTCTTCCATGTCCCCAAACATTCAGAATTGGAGAAACCCGGTTTTCTTGGAGAATGCCCATAGCTTGAGGATTGAACTCTTTTCTTGGGAGTTAGAAATCACTGTCCCAGAGAGAGGAATTCAAAATTTCAGCAGAATTAGAAGCTGATTCCCTAGTACTCAAAGGATTCTTGAAGCGCTGGAATTTTAGGACAGCTTTTTTGTACCTCACATTTCCTCCCAGTTTGTGCATTAAGAAATCCAGTGTGATATTTTGAGATCACCTATCACATAGATCTGTACTAGGTGGAAGCAAGGTGACAGATGAATCTTGCTGCCTGTACCCCTGGAGCTGAAATCATACTAGTGTTGATATCCAGTTTATTTTTATGTTACTTGTGCCAAAAACAGCAACAGCTAAGGAATTTTAAGGCAGCTCATGAAAACTACCTGTTTTGATATTGTTGAATCTCAGCAGTACTCCCAAAGAATTCTTTATTTGCCTGAAAATCTCTTGTGATGTATCCTAAAAATTACCTCTGGGTTTATGCTGGATATACTTTTTTGGTTTGAACTTGGTTTAGGTTTTTATATTAATTGTGTTCCTGTCTGCAGTTTAATGTTAGTATTCCTGTGATATCTGGAGAGATATGTTTGGTGGATTTCTTTCAGCTTGACATTTAAATCTGATTTCACACAGCAGATTTTTTAATATTTTATAGTTACCTAAGAGAAATGATTAGACATAATTTCATATATTTGGAGTAAATTATTACCTAGCATAAATACAGGAATCATTTGCTGTACATAATAGTCTGTAACTGAGAATTCAGTCTCCAGTGGAAAAATAAACATTATTTTCTTTCCTTTTTCTATAATATTGATGACATCTAGGTTCTCTATCATTATTACCTATATTTGGAACCTAGGTATTTACCTATGTTCCCTATTCACCAAGAAAAATATAGAAAGGAGATAGAGGAAACTCTTTTTTGGGATGAAATTATTCTCATTTTTGATATAAGTAATAAGCAAGTTTTTGTAAACATCATGACAGAGATAATCTGTAAGAGTAGTTTGAAGAGAAGGACAGCTGTTGCTTTGTGAATTCTCATTTGTTGTTGTTTTTGTTGTAAATGCTAGAAATGATAGCATTACTGAAAACAGAGATGGAATATATCACTTGGTTGCTCATCCTGTTAGTACTTTGCTTCTGTCAAGGCCCAAGTCCCCAAAGTATGCATTTGGGGAACATATGTCATCTGCCAAAAGCTATTTGAAATCTGAAAACACAATAATGCTTTCCTTTGCTTTGTTTTTCAAAATTAAAGCGTTTCGATTAAGGGGGAAATGCTTCTTTTAAATGCAGTATACTCTGGCTATGACACTAAGTGTTTGTTTGTTTCCCCAAAGAAATTCGTATGTTTTAACATTAGGTTATAAAAGCTGCAATAAAGACATATTTTCAAGCAATAGAGATTTCTCAAATTACTTGAAAACTGGAATGAATAGAATAGGATCACCAGACCAAGAATTTGAAAAGTGCTTGTGCCTTACAATAAAAGCAAATCCTAAGCAGGGTTTCCTGCTGATCCCTGCAAGTGTCTCATGTCCATGATAGGACAAGGGGGAATGGAATAGAAAGAGGGAGAATGGTTTTCAGAGGAAAGATGATATGTTTAGATTAGATATTGGGAAGAAATGTTTTTGCTGTGAGGATAAAGGGGCTCTGGCACAGGTTGCCCAGAGCAGCTGTGGATGCCCCATCCCTGGAAGGGTCCAAAGCCAGGCTGGATGGGGCTGTGAGCACCTGGTTTAGTGGAAGGTATCCCTGCCTATGGCATGGGGGTTGGAACAAAGTGCTCTTTAAGGTCTCTTCTAACTCTGATGATCATATCAAAATCACTCTTTCCTTTCTGGATGGAAATAAGATGGCATTCTATGTGGGCAAGGTGCAGTCAGACCTATGGAAATGCACGTTCTGCAACCAGAATCTTTCCTAAAATGTTTAGCAACTTGAGTCAAGAGTTGCTAATAACAGCTGAGTATTTTGCAAGCCCAGAATGTCTTGGGGCAGAGATACCTGCAGTGCAGTGGGAGTACAAAGAAGATATGCTCCTGTCAGCTGCCTTACCCACAAGAGAGATCCAACCCAGCTCTCACTAATTGTATAATATAAAAATCCTTTCAAGATAGCTCACCTGAACAGGTAGCTCAAATGGAGCTCTATTTGTGGCTATAGTATTCCTGATGAATGAGAACTAGATTTTTTTTTCCCATTTTATTCTTCTGTCAGCATGTAAGAATTGAAGTTTTTCTAGCAGACTGCTGTCCTTGGAGTAACAAAAGCAGAGGCAAAGGTAGTGGATTATAGCTATTCATTGTCAACTACCCTTTGTTAACCACTAGCCTCACCAGAAATGTCACCCCCAAAAGCTTCTAACCTGAATTTAATTGTGAAAATAGTTATTCTTGTTTTTTCCCAAGCTTCATGTACTTTTGAGGTTATTTACTATCAGGTTCAATAGAAGTATTTCACTTGCTCAGGTTAGTCCTTTTCAGAAAGTATGTTATATTAAAATATATCTATGTTTGACTGTCTCTGTAAGATATGTGTTTATCCTTTCCAGAAAGCATGTTAAATTAAGACATATCTAGGTATGAATGTATATAGAATATCTGTACATAAAGCCTTATACATATGGTAATGTGTTTTATAATACTTTGAAGGAGAGCCTGGCTGTGTGAAGCACTTGTGAATATGGGCATAAATCACTCTGTTGATTATATAAACTACTTCAAAAAAGGTGTCCAGGCCAAGTGAGAGCACTGACTACTCTCAGTAACTCACAACTCTGTCAGGATGCCAGAGATGTAAAAAATGGCAATACATCCAAGCTGGGAAGAGCAGCTACTCATTTTTGATGGGGCACTGCACTGTCCTGGAGGCAGCCAGCATTCCCATTTTTATAGCAGTGAACATGACACAGAAAGGTGCAGACCCCTCAAGGTGTGCAGTTAGGGGGAAGAAAAGGGAAATATTTTTATGAGATTATCTACAGGGAGTTATGTGTCCTGCAACAAGACCAGCCAGTTTGTTTTTATGATGGGACTGAATTTTTAGGTAATTCCAGTAGTCTTCAATTTTGCCTGCAACTGAGCGTCTCAGACTAGCGGTAAAAGCAATCCAACATTTAAATTTTATAGGTTTGGTACCTCCCCAGCCTGGTTATAGTAATCAGTTTGAATTCTTGGCTTTGTTTAGCTGAATATATATTAACAATGTTCTTTTAAAGTAGTGGATGTCTTACTGAGTTTTTCAGCAGATAGATGTTTCAGAGCTTTAAGCACTTTGATATTTCACATAGTGAAAAAATGCCCAGTGTAGAAGCTGATGCTGCCCTGCTTTCACAAGGTGGTTTAAAGTGCCAACAGAGATGCTTATGGAAAGAGTTACTGATGAAATAAACAGCATTTTAATCACCTGCTATTCATTTGTTAACTCTGGGGTGAAGCTAAACTTCTAAACTACAATACAGGCATTAAATACAACTACCTCTGAAATATTTAATTAAGTTTAAAATATCAATGTCTTTAGTTTCCTTATGTTCAGAGAAGTCAGATAATGAAAATGGAGAAACTTGAAATAACAATCTGTTACTTTCTGAGAGCTTCTTTCTATCCTCACTGATGAGATTTACAATGTAGTAATGCTGCAATTTCATCATTATTTTGTAATCTTCTTAAATGAGTGTCTCATGTTAGTGCAGGCAATCACAATAACTACTTGAATAGGATTTGCTGCTGAGCAAAGCTGCTTGTGTTGCAAAAGCAACTAGAGGAACGCACAAGCTAAAAATCTATTGTGCAAAGTGTTTACTTTCCCATCAAGTTTACAGTGAGTCTTGAGAAGGGAATTTAGTGATGACTTCACCCATGCTAGCAAGATGTCAGCAAACTGTCAAAGAGGGAAATAATTCTCTAATAGCAGCTTAAGGCAAGCTCAAAACCGAAGGAGATTGGTAACCATAACACTTATTTAATGTGGAACGCTGTCAGATTTCTATGGGGTGTTAAAGGAAATTCTTTTGGCTGTGCAGTGCCTACTGCTCCTGTGGTCTCTTAGCCTAGGAGAGAACTTGAAGTGGGAAAAGTGTGGTGTCTGGCTGGCAAATGATACCTCATGCTCAAGACCTGTGCCCCAGGGAGACAGGGTTCTGTAGTTTCCCATCCCTCAGAGCTGACAGCTGAGGTGATGGAGGCGGAAAGAAGTCAATGTGTGTGTTCATATTTGGACATGCTTCTCTTTAAAATGAACCTTTTTTTTTTTTTTTTTTTTTTTTAATAAGATTTCCCCATCCAAAAGCCAGGTTGTTTGGGACCCTGAGCAATCTGATCTACTGGGTGACATCCCTGCCCGTGGAGGGGAGATTGAAACTAAAATGATGTTTGAGGTCCCTTCCAATCCAATTCTAAGATTCTTTGATTAAGGTTGTCTCCAACCCAACCTTTCACTAAGCATTATTTATTCATGCTACAGTGCACTTATTCCTTTCAGATGAATATTGTATGTTTGGTAAATGTTTCATCCCATTGAAACTTTTGAGGCTGTTCATATGGGTGAGTCTGTAGCTATAGGGTCTGAACATGGAATTAGCTCACTAAGGTTCACAGTTACTAGGCATTAAACATCACAGTCCTAGGTTATTTTTTTAAAATATTTTTTCCCCAGAAGAATATAGCAATATTATCAACACAGGGCTGTTGTATCATAGTCCTTCATTTATTTTCCTCTTCAAACTCAGGTGAAGAAAATATTGCTGCTTATTACATCTTTGCCTGTATGCAACCTGCCTAATTCTGCTTTTGTTCTTTTTATCAGATATTGATCCATGATCTGATATCCCTGGACTGAGTCATGATTCAGGCTGTTGACCCTGGGTTAATTGTGCTTCTGGTTTCAGAATTCTTTGTAAAATCTTCCTGGAGGTGTCTCCCATTTAAAAAAACTAAGATGATAGCTGCTGTTCAAGTATTAATGTTAATGGTGTAGTATTGATGCCTCTTCTATTTCAATTCCAGATCCCTAACAGCAAATATCTTATCCTCATTTTTATTTACAGATTTTTGAAGTGGTGTGAAGAAAGAGTGAGAACTGTTATAATCCTTATTAACTTCCTTAGAGCCTTATGGATATTCTCTTGCTATTGAAATAGTAACCCCTTCCCACTCAAGTCCTATTCAAGTCACAATTCAAAATTTCTTCTCAGTAAAAGATTCTTTTTGGATACTTGGTATTTTTAAGTCAATGATTCTTGAGACTCCATTTTAAATTTAATTTTAGTGTGTGAAATAAGTAAAATGGTAAAGAAAAATGATATGATTTTCTCCCAAACACCATTCAACCATTAAAAATATATTCAGTTATTGCATCTCGATTTTTATAAATATGAAAATATGTACTGATTACAGATAGAAGGGAACATGTGCTAATAACTATTGCATCCGTTTTTCTCACATTATGTTTATCAGCTGTAATTATGTTGCAAAATTAATGTTGTGTTGGAGCTACAGGGGCTGGATGGTGATTATGTACCAACATGTGGAGATGGAGCTGGAAATGCAGCTGGTCTGCCCCTGTACCTGTGTGGGCAGGTGCTCTGATGGAACAGAGCAAGGTAAAGTTGGGATTTCATCATCACCCCACACTGTCACTGTCAGGATCTTTCTAGCTCTATGTAAAGCTGATTAACTCCTTTTTGGATAAAAACAGGATTCACAGCAGTGAATCAGGCTCTGGAGGTTACAAATTAACAAAATAAAAAAAATAATTTCTTTGAAAGAAATAGTTTTATTTTCATTTTCGACTCCTGGAAGTAAAATCGAATTTTATTTATATAACCAACTGGTTTCTGTTATTGACACCAGTTCCTATTAATTCTTCAAAGATATCTTAAGCAACAGCTAAAAAATTTACAGGGAGTTTTCTCACTTTGTAAGCAGTTTTACTTGCAATAAAAAGTAGCTAAAAAGCAGGTAGAAAATATGTGGGCACCTTTCTTTTATAAATGGGAGGGCAGGGCAAAGCCCTTAAGGATTTGTTATTTGAGAATCACCTCCTGAAAGCGTTTTTCTTAAATCAAACATAATTTTGCCAGTTAGGAAACACCATACACATATTACAATATGTTGCACATATTAAGAAATACTGAAAAAAAAAAAGTTTTCAAGCTAAAGTATCAGAAATCTTGTTACTTTTCTAAGCTGGGTGCTAAAAGACTTCTTTTTATAAAGGTAGTTAGAGATGCATCATTGCCTGGTCTTAGGGGCTGAATTTTGTGTTTTAAAATTCAGCAGCTTTCACAGCTAAATAGTCTCACATGGACCTTAAAAAAAAAAAAAAAAAAAAAAAAAAGTAGAAACTTAAGGGAGATGAAAAGTAAGAGGATGTGTGTTTTTTGGAAGTGATGGATATGATGACAGTACATGGGAGAACATGTTTGCAGGTGATTGCAGCAGATATCTTTGACCACCAACTCTGAATGAATACATAAGGGAAGGGAAGGATGTGTTAAAAATGACATCAATTTATTTTTCAAGCTAGTCAGAGGTGTTTTATGTTAATCTAGGTATTGAAGATTTGAATGCTACCTACAAATATTGAATATAGAGTTGTTCTGAGCTGATCTCTTTCCACACTTTATCCACTCTCCATACTTGTGTTGATATCAAGCTCTCCACAACCATTACTAAAAAAAAAGAAAACCATAATGAGAGTCTGCAGACACACAATATTTAATTTTCACATCTGAAAGTCCTGGAAAATTCAGGAGGTAGAAAAAGGGAAGATTGGTTGTTTGTGATTTCACAGCTGGAAATGCAGGTTTTCAGAAGGAGCAAGCATTGACAAGAAACAAACTCCAGTCCAATTTGACTGTGAGAAGGCAATAGGTAATCACTTCTACATGTAAACTATACTATTATTATTGGTTTTAAGCAATAGTGTCTCAGTTAATTTTCAGCTTTTGAGATAAAATGGGTGGCAGATTTACAGATAGAACAGGGCACAGAAAAAGAATAAAGGACAGGCTGAAGTTCATAGCTGAAATTATATTTTGAAATTGCTTTTAAAAAACAGGTTGTTGATAGAACATTAATTTTAGCTCAGAGTAGTAATTTCAAACAGCTGAAAAGAGATTTTTTGAATACACCTTCAGCCCTTGGTTTGATTTAGAACATGCAAATGGATATGAAAAGGTGTCTGCTGTTAAAATGTCAGAAAGCTTTGGGGAAATGCCAGAAATTTCGAACAGGACATATAAAAATATGAGCTGTAAGGTGGCTTGGTAAGTGTATTTCCAGTTATTTATTATCTAGTAAGTACAACAGGCTTTCTTTGTAATACCAAATTTAATAGTCTTTGCTACAAACATTATTTTATTGGAGTTTTTTTTCAGCTGTTCTTGTTTCTATTGGTGTACTTGCAGCATTTTCATATTAGGAGATGTCAGGGAAAAAAAGAGATCCTGGTGGATGGGGGAATCTTGATTATGCTGAGGTGAAGAGCCAAATTCTCCTTTGCTGAGAGGAGGAGGTGATAAACAGGAAACAAGACTCAAACTGTAATAGTCCAGAAGGACTTCAAGAGTCCATCTGATTATCTTCTGTAGCTCAAAACAATTTCATTATTTGCACAGCTTATCCTATTATTAGGACATGGAGACTTAATGATCTGATTTTCAAACCAAATGAACTATCTCTTATAATAAGTATAAGCCACTTCAGAGGGAAAAAAACCTCTTTATGCCTGCCAGAAAACACAATAGAGTTTGAATTAGAGAAGAATCAGAGTCAAAAATAATGTAACTAAAAGCAAGAGGCTGTAATTCAAATGATATGTCCTTATGACAAGGAATAAGTAGTTCAGCCTCTTGCACTTGTTTCAGTTTTATTGATCAAATTTGAAGAGAAACTTTCTATGTACAAATTTTCTCAGAACTGGCAGTTTAGGTTAATGGTACTTGTGATTTAGACAAGAAACATTTTCAAAAAAAGCAAGCAAAAAAAACCACAAAAACCTTGACTGAAAAACAACTAAAATCCCACCACTGAATAGTCAGAGAACTGAGCCTATCATTAGGTGATCTATGAACTTTCTCCTCTATTCTAAGTCACTAGGAGATGTGAAAAGTGTTTCAACTTGGATTTCTTGAAAATATTCCTGAAATAAACCATACATTCTATATCCAATAAATGCTTCTTCCCATGAGTGAGACACTAATGAAATACTTAATCATAGGTCAGGCATGTAAATTGGTATCTTCAACAGAATGCAACATATTTTATGCTTTTTTCTTAGTAATATTTTTTAAAGTGCTGCTTGAAAAGTCTATGAAAGTACAAATATATGTATGGAGTAGGTATGCTTTTATCAATATTAATTGAGGTAAAAAATAATTCTTGGAAATCAGGGGATTTTAGAAAGAAAATGAGCTACTTCATTCTCTTAAGTATGCTGAACTGTCATTGGCAATGCTGATTGCAAATTTTGTTTTAAAAAAAAAAAGCTTCCCTACAATTTGTATGAATTTATCTGGAAGCTTTCATAAAGAACAAATAGAATGAAAGACTGAGGCACAGTAAATAACCTCCTTAACATCTGCAGAATTGTATAGAAGAGCTTTTGAAAGAGTCCATTACATTATATACCACTACACTATTTTACATATTTTCTAGAAGCATTCAATTTTACCTAATGATTCAATTCAATCTCCAGGTCAAGATGATGCTAAATGTATTCTGATTCAATGCAAAGAAAGATAAAGCAAAAATCCCCTGATCATCAGCTCCTGTAGGGCTGGAAAAGTCTCAAAGTTCAAAAGTCACTGTGCTTCTTGTGGCAGGATAATATAAGTGGGAGAGATGAAGTAATGAACTCATACATACCATTATGAGGGGTAATGTTTTCCAAAAGATCATCAGATTTGAACTATTACTTCTAAAGGAAGAAGATCAGACAAAGTCATTTTGGTGACAAAGTGGTTGACACAGGGAAAAGGATTATGAGGTTCAACAAAATGTAAAGAGCAGAAAATGGTTGCTTGCTGCTCCTTTTTTTTTTTTTTTAATAAGAGAAAAATCCTTATTTTCATTGAAATTAGCTAAAAAGAGGACTGAAAGAAAACAGATGCTAGAGAGGAAATGAAAGAGTAAATGAAAGCAGATTGAGAAATGGGTAGACAAGCAGAAACACTAATTTCTTGATTACAAAATGGCATTTAATATTTTGCTTTATTAAAGTTCTTGACAGATATCTTGATTATATGGCTATATATGTCATATAGGAGGTCTTTTCTCTCATGACAGGGGAGCAAGGATGACTGGGTGGCTTTCAGTCCAAGTGTCATCAGTATATAATTTAAAGAGTAATTTTTTGACTCAGAGGGATGTGTGGGTAGGGATAAAGTGCTTATTTCACAAATTTAAAGTCATAATGCTTCACATCAATCCTATTTGTATTCTCATCACTTACATGGACAGTATTAATTTAGATTTTTTTAGGATAGGAAAAGCTCCTGCTTTTTGTAAAAGCACCTGCTGTTCCTTGGGGATTTCTTGGTCTCATCTGCATTTTGGAAACCTTTAACAACCCCTTCTTTGCTTTGTTTGCTGTGTAGTATTGAGATTTGTAATTTCTCTGGAGCTTTCTCAGTCCAGTTGCAGGCTCTGTCATATTCTTGACAGCCTCAGCTTTTCTTTCTCATGTCCTGTGGTTTTTGTCACATTTCTTGCCTCATTCTGCTCCCCCGGGGTCTATCCAGCTGTTTCACTCTTGTTTCCATGGACAGTGAATGGAATGAATGCAGGTCCCACATTCTCCCTGTCAGGATCACCTTTTGTCCCTTGTTCCGTGGCTGGCAGATGTCTGGCTGGCTTAGTGTGGGGCTTGCAGCACAACAGCATCATCCTGAGCACACAGCACAGGGCACTGACCTTCTGCAAGCATGTGGAGACACAAATTTAGCATTTATAGCACGCCCAAATCCATTTGGTTGTTGTGTTTTGACACAGCGTGTGTTTTTAGCACATGATGCTGCCTGTATGTGTTACTGCCTGCCTCAGTTATTGCCCTGCCTATGGGTTTAGCTCTAATTGTACTAGATATGCTAGAAATAAAGTGAAATTTAGTATCAGATCCTGTCAGGCTCTTCACACATGGATTTCAGGCCATCAGAGCATTTTGATTCCTTACACAGGTGGCTCATGCTACAGTGTCCTCCCACTGTCACCAGGGTCTTCCATGTGCAGCTCTGATTGCAAATTTTTTCTCTTTAGAGGATTTTTAGTTTCCTATGTTTTCTTTCCATTTTTGTCTAATTTTTGAAACTGCTTTTTAATTTCTCCCCCCAACACACACCCTTTTCTTTTTCTTTAGTTAGAATTCTTTTAGTACACTTATGGAATGTTAGAAATAGAAAGTAAAGACCATATGTCTTGACCCTACCTCCTCTTGGAGTTTCTATCAGCTGAGGATCACTAGAACCAGGATTAGTACCTATATTTATTCTTTTCTATATATTTTCTGTCCTTCTCTCTTTTTTCTAATTATTTGTCCTCCGAATTTTTGAGTAACTTAAAATCAAATGGCCTTAGAATTTCCAAAGTTGAATGGGTAAATCTAATGCTTTGAGAAATGCTTTATGCACATTGAATGCTGCTGTTTTAGAGCAACTTTTTTGATAAAGTTTTCATATTTTCTAAAGTTGCCACTAAAGTTTTTATTTTTGTGAGAATATCTTGCCAGTATTTCTCCCATGCCACTAACTCAGAGTACATGAAGAATTGTAAAGCTCTTTTAAAAGTCTCACAGTGCAAGTTTGGTGGCCTTACAGGACTCTGTTAATTCTGTGTGCATGCTGCAACTCAGATTTTCTCCCAGCAATTAACAGCCATTTTCCTTTTTGTTCTTTCAGAAAGATTAAGAAATAGTGATAGATTCAAGGAGGAAAACAATATATGTGTAGAGATATATATCTACCCTGAAACAGCACAAAGAAATCTTTATATTAAGAATCATGGCACTGAAGGGAAAAACTTTCTAGAGAGACAAAGCAGCATGGCAGTAATTGGGGATGTGGAATGCTTCCATCAAATGTCCACAGGGCTGGGCGTGTTATTGGGGAAACAAACTCCTCAGAAATGTGTGAAATCAATTACACTTGAAAAGGTAATAACAGGAGGAAAGAAAATGTGAGAATGCATTGTTGGTGTCTCTGCTATGCTGGAAAAGCAAAATTTTTCTTCTTAATGATAGGCCTTGTCACTTCAAACAAAAGGGTGTAGCTGATTCAAGCCCTGAAGGTGTTTTCTTGCTTGTTTAGTCCCTGCCATTCCATATTACCATTGTAACACCTGGATCATTCCTTTGAAAGGTTTTTACAAGAGCCATTTTCAAAGCACTAAAGATCTCACCATCCATCCACCGAAGGTGACATTCGCATTTCCTGAAGATTTGGAACAGGCTCAAAATAAAATAAAATCATTTTGTTTCCACATCTTTTAATAGACAGTTTAATTGTTTGTTTTGTACTAATTAATCCAGTCACAATATAATGCACAAAATCAATTTTTCAGATTATATAATAGCCTGTGTAATATTTACTAATTTGATTTTATACTTTAATTCTTTTTAATAGTCTAGAAATGCCTTTTCAAATGAGTAAACGATATTTAAGATGGAATGGCATTTTTGCCTATCATCAAATGCATTTAAAATTTTATTAAAACTATAAAGTCTTATAATTAAATATTCCAAGTAAAGTTCAGCTTTACATAATATTATATATGGCAAAAATTATATGTTTTTTTCTAGTTTAAATAACTGTATCTTTTTTAGGAGAAACTTGCACCTAGGTGTTGTTTAGTATTAAAGAATGAAGGTATGTAATAGCCTGCAACTATGGCGATATTTATTTATAAGTGCTTTTTTCTTTTCTTTTTTTTTTTTAATTTTTATTCTTGGTATTTAACTTGGAGTATTTGTGCCTGTTATTCTTATGCATTAAAAATTCCTGAAAATATGAATGTAAGAAGGTTTTAATCTGAGTCATCCCACAGGGCAAAAGTTTATGAACTGGCTTGGGTGTTTTTTGGAATATCCAAGCTGCAAATGTTCTTGGTGATATCCACATGTAAAAGAAATAGCAGTAAAAAAGAGTGTTTATGGTTCACTGCTTTTCTGGAAATTAAAGGGAGCTGTGTTGCTTATAGTCTGAATTGATGTGCAGGTACTATTTTCAAGATATGCATATTTTTTAATTTCTAGTTTCTTTTTTGCTGCTCTAAAAACCCAGATGGAAGCTAATCAATAGAATAAGTGAGAAAGGAAGAAAAGACAGTTTAGGCTTTTCCAATCCTGTGGCCATTAAAAGTTATGAGGATGGTGAGAGCAAGAGGGTCAGTGTGAATAAAACATTCAAGATTTGTATAACCCACTGCAAGAGCAGATTGGATGGGATGTGGAACCTCAAAACCTGAGACAAACTGAGCAGGAGGAGCAAACCTGAAATGCCACAAGGGAAATTGCTTAGACTAGCCAGTATTCTACTGGATCTTATCCCTTCACATTGCACCAGGGATAAAAACTCCAGGGGAACTCAGTCCCCAAGCCATTTCTTGACAGTGAAACTTCCATAAGAAAACCAAATGGTATCGCTCAGTCACTGCAGTTTCTTGGGGAGTAGCATGGCAGCTGGAAAACTGATTATTGCACTCAGTGATTGTGTTCAGCCCACTCATTCCAGCTCCTGGAAACCTGTACCAGTATCAGTTTGAAAGCCACTGAAGTTTGTGTCCTACCCTTGTATCCTGGTGAAGATACTGAAATTTTTCAAACCACCAAATAAATACCTGAGCACAGTGGTAGCAACTGAACTGGGAACGGAGGAGGTGTGCAAACTCATAACATGGTGAATATTGGTGCTTCAGTTTCTGTAGTGCTTCATCAAGAGAAACAGCATGAGAGAATGCCATCAATCAGCATCAAGATCTTAACACTTGATGGATTGAGCAGTAGCAGTTTAAAATGTAAAATTACAGCTCGTTTTCAAGCTGCTCTTAATTGTAAATCAAACTCTGAAGTGTTCTGCTGGAACTGTAACTGTGGATGAGCATCGTTATTGTTTTCAATTTGCCACTCTCATTTTGATAGGAAAATATATCATAAAGCTTTGATTTTTAATTTATTTTTATTACCAAATGTTTATTATCATGTTTGTCATTTTGACTTGAGCATTCTGGGAGAAAATTTTATTTTTAATGGTTATTCAGTAAAAGAGATTAAATCAACCTTAAGAGTGTATTTTACTTAATTTCAATCACAGTTTATTGCTCAGAATATATTTATAAAGATATGTGTGATTATATGAATAATTAGAAATTATCTTCCCAAGGAAATGACTTAGTGAACCTTTTCTTCAATACGTATTTGCTTTAAAATGTTACCAAATGGGGGCCAGAGGGCTCAAGTATGAGATGACCCTATTAAGTAGGAACTTTTCTGAAGAATAATGCAAATGTTGTGAGCACTATTTTTAAAAACACCTAGAAACAAAGACCACTCTTTAGTGAAACTTAAACTTCAATGACAACAACAAGTTGTGAACTCACTGAAGGAAAAAGAATTGCACTTTTCAGGCATCGGTGACCAGTGCTGTGATGTTGATAATTTTTAGCCATTCTAACAAATCCAATTTTAACATAAATAGGTTAAACCTCTGCTATATTGGAAGATATTGAAATATATCTGAATGACACCTTGTTGACTTTAAGCAGTATTTTGTTTTAAGCACATAGGCTGATATTTAACATCCAATGAGCGCTTGCGGCTCATGGACGAATTTAAAAAGTTTGAAGTTTGGAAAAGAAAGGGATTTTCCGTTCAGAAATTAGGCTTTTTGCTTATTGTTATTGGTTTGGGGTTTAGTTTGTTTTTTTGGTTTTTTTTTTTCTATTTTGGTTTCATTTAGTTTAGGTTTTTTTGCTTTATTTTTTTTCTGAGACTGAAAAGGAGAAGAAAAAAATGCATAACAGAAAATTCAATAGCAGGCAGTGTTTTTGAGCCAATGAATGAGAATGCAAGCATTTTTATGTACTTTATTACTTCCTTAGGTTTTGATGACACGTAACATATTTTGAAGATTTCTTTGAGCACATGATTATGATCCTAGTTAACTTTTGGCATAAAATTTGGACTGTAAAGGTGTTAGTCAACTGTTGATATTTCCATACAGTTGCTTCAATTTTTAGGCATCATACCCTCAACAATCCCTGCAAGTTAATGCACTGCAAAAAGACCCAACTAAATAAATAAAAATTTATTTCAGATAGTTTTCAAGGGACCTACTGTTTGCAACTGTTATGTAGAATATTGAAATAATTTAGTCAGTGTGGAGAGATATCAATGTGGCAGCCACACCCAGCAATTTTACTGGACATCAGTGTGACTTCAGTGATTCCCTGCAGGTGAAAAGACTTCATAATGAATAAAATAACCAGTGACAAAATTTTATCTGAAGGACAGGTATTTGATAATAATTGAGCATAAACCAAAATGAAGTGTGGAGTATCCTGAAAAGATCAAGGGTCAGTGTTGCAAGAAGTGGAAAATCCCAAGAGTTTGTGTCCGGCTCAAAATGTTCTGAAGGTTTTCCTTCTAAAGCTGAGCACAAATATTTCATAATGAAAGTGCTAGCTCAGCCTGGATTATGCAGGACTAAATTACTCCTCTGCACAATATTTTATTGTGCAAACTCATGAACAATTTGTTAAATGTGTTATTTTCCTTGTGGTCCTTTTAAAAGAGTAGTCTGTATTTTTTCAAAGTTGTTTTTTATTTATCATCAGCTGGACAGACCTGCTAGGTGTCATCAAGCTCTCTGTTCTGCTTTCAGCAGTATCACCCCATCCTTTTTATAAATAGATCAAAAATACTCTGAATATTACTCCATCCTGTTGAGGAACTTCACTGCTGCAGAAATTAAAGACATTCCTCTCACAGACAATTATCTTAATATTTTTTTCCCATAGTGTGATTTTTTTTTCTGATTTCAGAAGTATTTCTTCCTCCTCTTGTATTAGTCTCTCAAATTATTTATGAAGGACAAATACATGCCTTCACAAACTGTGTTTGGAAAGGGAAACATAAATTTAAAAAACCCATATATTTTTTTCTTATCAGCATTGCTATTTTAGGACAGAGTTTTATGAATCTCTACTGATATGGCTATGCTGAATACTTAAAGGTAGGTTACAGGTCCAACTCAAGGAGTATCTTTAAATAATTCTGTTTGCAGGTCAACCTGAGGTGAAACAAATTTTAGTGACAATTTAAAGCATTTTGACAACTTTGATAACAATTGTTCTTTGTGATTTTAGCTTTGTGTCAAATGGATTGACATAGATATTCCAGCTGTGTTCATCTGGTGGTTCCTATTTCTCCGTCCTTTGAGTGAAGCAGAGCTGACTGTAAAGGTGTTTGCAGCTCCTCTCAGGGTATGGCTTGAAATTATAATTATTGCGGTTAATGACAGGATTCTTTATGCTATGGCTCGTGGAGTTAACCTCTACATTAGGGTAGGTGAGATTCTGTCACAAAGAAATTATTATCTATTTAAGTGCTCTGAGTCATATCACTGAGATAATACCTCTGCTGTAACACAGTGCAATCAGGCAGCTTGTGAACAGGTCTTTTATGAAGTGGAGCCAAACTTCACAAGTTCTCATCAGCTCGTGTGACTTTATCCTGTGTTTGGAGAGCTGAGCCAAGGCTCACTATCAGTTCTAATTGTTGAGGTTTTCTGTACTAAACTCCTTGATCAGAGATATATTTTGTGCTCAACTTAAAGATTTCCACTCCAAAGGCTGTGTGGAGGTGAGAGTGTTTTCCATTTTCCACACGTGGCTGTCTGTGTGCTTGCCCTGTGGCTACCTGTGATTGTATGCCAGATATATGTTAGTGAAGCTATTGGAACCCTTTCAGGATTGTACTTCTCATTTTAATTAGCTGCTGTCATTTTTCACACTGCTTGTAAATCACTCCAAATGCATTGCTTATGGTTGTGGTTGTGTTGGAGACATAAATCTTTTGCTAAGAGATTAGTGAGTCATCCATCCCATGGCCCTTGTTGCCACCCATTAACACAGTTATAATAAAGCTTTTTCCACTATAGATCCTTGAGTTTCTCCTTTGGGGATTGCAGTGTAGCCAAGCAGTGTCTAGAGCAGGAAGATGGGATAGCACACAGATGATGCAAAGCAATCTCCTTTCTGAACCTTTTTGTTTTTCATGTAATACAACTACCAGTCATTGCATTTCAGCTCAGAGCCAAAAGCAGGACCAGGGCAATTCATGAACAGAAGGAGTTTTAGTTTTTGATAGGTAGAAAGTATGTCTGGAATCTGCCTTTAGACAAAAATATGGGGTTTTCTTACTTTAAATTACTATTTTTATGTCATGAAATAATTTAGTGAATACTATTCCATACAACTCTCAACACACATTTGAAAGAGAGAAGAGAGGTGAAAGCTGATGGTATCCAAGGAAAGTGAAGTGCAGGACAATTTAGCTTAACAATTGCCCCTAAGAACAGCTCTTCTTAATAACCTATCATAATTTCTTAAATGCATAAATATACAGAGAGCACATATAAACTTTGAATTCAATGACCTCTTTAGTTGGTTTCAAGGTTTTCCTTAAAATATTTTATGTATATGTAAAACCCTGTATATACTGAGATAAATTCTGTTAATCAGAGATTAAAAATCCTTTTTCTTTGGACTTAATGCTTTACACTAACAAGTATACTTAACCTTTGGATTAATGCTGTGGTCAAACAGGAGTAGAAAAAACACAACTTTAAAAAAAAGGTACTAAAAATGTTCTAATGCTTCTTCCTTATACATCTTACTAGTAAAAAAAAAGGCAGTGTAAACCAAAATGTTCTTCATTTAAGCTAGTCATGTCCTCTGTCCATTAAAGAAATTAAGTAGAAGTCTTAAGGTGAAAGAAATGCATTACAAGAAAGTCTTGTTGAGTTCAATGTTTAAAAATGCTCTCTGCATATTTATGCATAGACTAAATGGGGATAGATCATTAGAATATATATATATATATATGAGAATGCTTATGTAGGGGTGTCTAGGAACTGAGACACTATCATTTCTGTAAAACCACATGACAACACCAGTGCTTCACAAGCTAGAAAATACATCCCAATTTGAATAGTCAAGTTCTGTTTAAAAAAATTCACCAAAGCAAAATGAAAAATTGTCTGAGTCAAGAAACGTTACAAGATCTGCAGTTCCATGAAAAAGATGCAGGAGGACATGATGTATTAGGTAGCAGAACTTCACACCTGATAAGGTGAAATAATAATTGAATCTCTCTATAGATGCAGCAGCTCATTCCTTCAAAAAATAGAAAAATAAAAATATTTAGATCTATCCAGGTAAGTTGCAAATTCAAATTCTTTACAAAGTATTGCTCCAGAAAAGCAATACCTACATCTTAGACTGATTTATGCAAGGTCATTTTCACCAATTCTAGTACTTCTGGTGTGTGACTCTCCCCATTGGAGGGATTTAAAAAAAAAAAAAAAAAAACAGTACACGAAGTATTCTGCTCTACTACAGTCTGTTCTTGAGAAAACTTAGCCTAATAAATATGCAAGGAAATAGACAGCAATAAGGAGATCTGATAGAGTAGCAACAGATGAAATGCTGTCTGCCAGCTCTTGGATTTTGGTCAAAATTCTTGTAGACGTAGAACCGTGAATCCGGTGGAACAACCTGCAGCTCATCTATTTATCTTATTTTATCAGAAGCATTATCAGGGTGTGATTCCTAAAGAGGGAGAACATTATTGATCTGCTCCAAGTAATGATTTTGCTGAGGATCATCTGGCAAAAATACTTCTAGTCCCTCAGCTGTTCTACACAGACATTACATACAAGAGGAAACACACCTAAAAATAATATTTTCCAGTCAGTTTGATGGGATATCAGAGTGCTGTGTGTTTGTGAGGATACTTAATATGCTGAAGTGCTATTGATTTAGGAGTAAAAATCAACTCTCTGGTGTTTTGAGCAGTCTGAAATATGGCCTTAAAAGCTGAATGGAGTAAAGAGATTGATGGCTATTGACTCGCTGGTGTCTCCTAACATGTGCAATTAAGGAGGTCACAATAAGGGACAACTGCAAGAGGTCATGGCCTTTGCTGAATTCACTGAGAGCTGTGGCCAGGTCACTGTGCAGGGCCATTTCAAAGTAGAATTCTGTCACAAAAATGAGGTCTAATGCAAAACCATTGATTGATGCTATTAACTTGAAAATTAAGAATATGTCTGATTGCAGAGAAAAATGAGCATAATGCAAACATGGCCAAGGAATTCTTAGATGTTTTCAGAAAACTTCATAGCCTCAAATAAATAAAATTTAGGGGAATAAAGCTTAATTTCTAGGGGGAAATGCTTTTACATGGAAGATATTCTAGCTGCATGAAGATGTTGTGTAGATTTGGGAACAAAACAAGACAAAAATTTGATCTTTCAAGACACTCCTGCCTTCAAAAAGGGCAGAATTTATGACAGGAGGTATTTGCAGGCTATTGAATGTACAATTTCACCTACAGATATTCCAGGGGGCAGGTGTTATAAATCAATTAGAAGAATTTCTTTCTATTTCAAAACATACTTGAACCAGTGTCAACTACAATCTTATTTCTAAAATAATTTCTCTGTTACTATTAATATTGCTTTTAATGATTCTCCAGCTAATTTCAGTATGTGCTGTCACTTTCTGGACTTTATCTCGTGTATGTTTTGCGGATAATCTTTGGAGAAAGCTTTCTTTGTGTCTGTGCTTTCATTTTCACACAGAGATTTAAAGACATAATTTTCCTTCCTATTTTGATGCTGGTCTTGGAGCAGGGGCTGCCTGCTGTGTATGTAGTAGTCATTCTTCTGTCTCATGGGCTTTCCTCTGCTAACATTTCAACTATTTAGTTTTAACTCACTGTAAGGTTTTCTGAGTTTTCCTGTTACTGTCCCAAACAAAACACTTGTAATTCCCTGGAATGGGAATATCATGTGGCCTCGTGTGATTCTCATTGTTTCTCATTATTTCATTTTGCTGAGTTTTGCTTTTATCTTTCTTGCCACTTTATAGAACACTCTTAAATTACCTGCCTGCTGAATCTCCTCAGTTTGGTGCCCTCTGTTCTTTCTTCGATTGATGCATCTTTCTTGCTGTATTTCTTGTGTACTGCCTGCTTTTTTTCCCTTCTGTTTCTTCCTGTCCCCTTTCTGAGGACTTTATTTGTTCATGCCAATTTAAAGTCCTTTTGCCCAGAACCGTTATTTTCTTTCTCAGCAAATTGGTGACCATGGTCCTCAAAAAAAATTTATCAACACTTTCATGCCTCAGCTTTGTGTTTCTAAGCCCCTTACCTTTTAGGCTCTGATTTACCACCACTGTTCTGGGAATTTTGGGGTTTATTCAACCTTGAGAGTGGCAGTGAATCACCTATGACGTTAAGCAGATTAGATTGAACCTAATTATGTTGTACTTTGGGAATTACAAACCACAAATTCCTCTGATGGATTTCTAGGTCTGGGGTTTAATGAAGCAGCAGTATTTCCAGGACTGTGCTGTGGCATCCCATGTGTGCCACCTTAAGGGGGAATGTCAGTGATCTATCCTTGCTCCATGTCTCCTAACTTCCTACCACTGCTCTTCTGCAGTGGCTTCCAGCGTTTGCTGTGTCGTAATGTGCTTTAAATAAAGATCACAAAATACTGCCTAAGCAAAAGGGGTGAGCTGAGGTTACTCAGCCTTGATTTTTTTCATTCCTCCCCTCCCATTTTCTAATTTGTGAAACTTTTCCTTTGCAGTTCTGTAAATGTTATTTTAATGTAATTTGTGCCTAACATATATATTATAGATAAGTCTATCTAATAAGCAGTTGGAAATAATATATGTAGATTTTTCTATTTTATATTCTTTTCTGTAAGTCAGCAGAGTAGAATTCATTAACTTGATATGGATCTTTTTCAGTAACCATTCACCAAAGAATGGACTTAGGAGTGTATTTATATGGTAAATGTACTGATACTGCTTACTTTAATATAAAGTTCATCTTTTTAATGCTTTTCCATATATACACATTTGGCCCTTTTGGAAAGGGACTTGTAATCCAATCTTCTTTCTTCCCATTTTAGCAGAATTATTACTTATAAAATAACATAGATTAGTTGCAAGTATTAAAAGAAGACTATTTATTTGTGTAGTACTTGAAATATACTTGAGCAAACTATTTATTAAAAAGAATGACATTTACTATAATACTTTAAATAGTGAAGACTGTTGAGTTGTGGTGGGTTTTTTGTTTGTTGGTTTGGTTTTTTTATGGGAGAATATTCAAACAGAAATTATGCAATGAATGCATACAAAAAACCCCCCTGTTTGATTGAGAGCTGTAGTAATGCTTAATGGAGTTTTTGCTTTTCTGAGAGTGATAGCACAGCATGTAGTATATAACTGAGTAATGGAGATTTGCCACTCAAGGAAGTCAATCAAAAATGTAATTTAGCTTGAAACTCTCATGGAAACAGCTATGACTCTTGTATCTGTCCCAATTAAATACAGCGTGATGATGATTGCATATGTGTTACTAATAGGGTTGTTAGGAGAATTTCTGATAAAGCTTTTGATGGGGATGCAAAAATGCAAGTTTTGAGTCCTCTGAATAGAAAAAGAAAATCACTGACTTCAGAGGATATTTAAAACAATTTTCAAAGGGACAGTGTCCTTATTCAAAATGCTTTTGATTTTGAATGTAGTTTATCTAGAGTAAGGCAGAATGGGGTATGGGGTTTTTTTATCTATTTTCTTTTAAAATCATTCATGAAATCATCAGTCTAAAATAGATCTGTGATTTTAATTTTAGAGCAATTAAGGACATCAACTTAGCAACTATATCAGCTACAAATGTCTCTTCTTCACACTGGTGCTGTTGGTGAGTCTCATAAGGCAGAAAGAACATCATCTACTTTAACTCAGACCAGTATATTTACCTCAAAATCTGGCATTTATTTAGAGCATACCAAGCATCCTTGGCATGATTTCAGCCCTTCTTCTGGCACTGAAGTGCCTTATTAACCTTATGTAGAGAGATGTGTCAGAGGTGAATGTCCACCAAGAGATACCAGCCTGAAGAACCTGAGAATATGCAAAACTTCTGGCACACTTTTCCAAGCATTAGATGGCTCTCAGAGCAAAGCTATCAGAAATGCATTTTCCTATACTGCACTAAAAGCCCCCTGTGGATGCTCCATGGAAAAAATCAGATAGCCACTAGCATGACCTTCTATAATTAATTTATGCAGGAAAAATGTATACACTAGCCAGAAGAAAAATGGTATCTCAGATGAGGAAGACTGCATTTCTGATCTTTCAGCCCTGATTCTTAAGGAATAACTACCAAAAATAAGTATATTCATAGCTAACATTCACAGCTGTACTTGACATTAAAAACCATTGAGATACTGGCTCCTTGGTATCTGACCTTTCTCTCCTCTGCCTCACCTCTCTGTCCCATCAGACCTACTGAACTTATTACTGCTTTGCTTGCTGATGCTTCCCTCTGCTCTGCTGGTACTAACCACCATTTTATTTTGATTTGGTTAAATAATGATCATAATCGTTCTCAACTTTGAGTTTATTTGTTTTATTTTAGGTCTAAGGAAAGATTTGTGCTCCCCAAAAACTTGTCTGTTACACTCAGTAAATGCAGAAAAAAGGAGATTAAAAGTCCTCACAAAGTTTGACTTTTTTTCTGAAGCCTAGATGGAATATGTGTATTTCCATAAAATTACCTCTTGAAGTGCACTTCTATAAAATGAGTACTGCATATCTTTGAAAATTCATCACAGTTTCACTGTATTCAGTTAAATACTTTGTACAAAACACAAATCACTTTCTGGTTGAAAAGATTTGATGATGAAAACTCATTTGATGCTTCTAGGACAGATTGCAAGTTTATGATGTTGGTGTTTATGTCTTCTTTTTGCTGTTGCTTACAGATGAAATAAGCCCAAGTTACAGCTGAAATGAGCAAAATATTTCTGCAAAGTTTTCATGGGGTAAATACACCTGTGATTGAAGAACTATAGGTGTTCACATATCTCTTTGAATTTTCTAATATTCTTTGTCAATTAGGATGATGTGCTTCTTTTATATACGTGGTTGTGAGCTCTGTTTGGTGTTTTTATTTATTGTGTGGCTATATACAGAGAGAAAGAAAGAGTCATCATGTTTCATGCTTATTATACAAAAATCTTGCTTGGGCAAAAGAGGAACACTGTCACAGGTGAAGCTGGGAAATTATTGTTATTCCAGTTCATAATTTAACAATATAATAGTCTGATTTATTAGTTACAATAATGTGTATTACTACTTCAAATTAATATATAAAAAAATCACAATGCAGTTATATTGCTTTTCAGGAGAAATAAAACATCCTTTCTGGAAACCCTCTGGTTCCAAAGACGGGTAACTTCAGCCTTCCTGAAAGAAAGAGATGGAGTCAGGATGAGGTGCCAGCATCCTGAAGTCATACTGGAAGGAATATGTTCTTGTCTTCTGAAATTTCTTCCATTTATTGAGAGAATATGGATGCTGATAGTCCTGTCCTCCATGGAGTTCATTTTTGGAAGTGTTTTTGAACACAGCTTAGCTTTTGCCATTAGTTCCTAACCATTCACTTTGTGTTCTGAAGCTGGGTTTACCTGAACAATGGAAGGCTGAAATCCTGTAGTGCCCTGTGAATAACAGCTGTGGTTTCTGTCAGAGCCCCTGCATCTCTGGGAGTGTTCTGCCCACGTGCACCCTTTTGCACTTCATTTTATTCTGGAAACATGAATAGCTGCTTGTTATCACTGTAAACCAAAAGAAAACTGAAAAAAAAAAAATATGTCGGTAGTAAGCTGGCCACCAGGCAACCATCACAAATATAGATTTTTAATTTTTTTAAATTAAGGCTAAAATCAGCTCAAGCAAAGACAACCCATACAAGTCCTGAGACCCTGAGCTTTAGGTGAGTGGCCTTTAGTAATGGAAAAAATTGTTTTGTTTATCATAAATATGTTGGGAAAGTTCAACCAAGCCAAAGCAAAATAACACTGCAGTGATAAGGTGACCTCCTGTGAACTGCCTGTATAGCAGAGATCAAACTCTGTCCTTGTTCATGTCTAGTCAACTAAAAAAAAATATCAAAAAATAGGATTTTATCATATCTTCCATGTCATTCACTTATCATATTGTGATGCTGGTCTCTGGTACACTTTTAATGGGTGTGCAGAAAGTATTTTAAAAAAGCAAGTTCACTTCTAAATTAAGTATAGAAGTTTATGAAGAACTACTTCAGCAGTGAAAAAACAGCTGCCAACAGTGTCTTGGGTAACAAGACATGTGAGTTTTAAACATTGACTTTACCTGTTGGAAGGAATTGACACATAATTAAAAAAAAAAAAAAAAAAAAAAAAAGACAGAAACGAATCCCAAAAAACACTGAGAACTTTTTAACCCAGAAAAAGAAATCCCAACAGAATTTACAAGAAAGTTCAAAGGTTGGACTTGATCTTGCAGGTCTTTTCCAACCTAATTGATTCTGTGGTATGGTGACATCAGTGGGCTAAAAGGAGACAACTTCTTTTTAATGGTTAGTTTTCTGTTACTAGTTCCTGTCAGTAGAACTAACCTGCCATGTATGATATGGTGCTTAAGCAGTTTTTGTCAAAGAAGAGACAGACCTTTAGCATGGTCTTTCACAAGAAATAGTGTAATTAGTTGGTAGGATGTGAAGAGGGGGTTAGATTTTTAAGGTGCCATGGAGTGGGAATGAAAAGCAGATAGTGAAAGCTTTAGGCTTTCATGGAAGAAAATTCTTATGGTTTTGATAGCCTGAAGACAGCTGTGCCAGAGCTTAAATGGATCTTGAGAGCAAGAATAGCAATAGCTGCATGAGCACAGTTAGAATATTTTCATTATTTTTCATTACCCACAGGTAAAGTGCTTTTGAAAGAAACCACCTTGAGATTTCAACAGAAAAATATCATTTGTTGTCTCTGGGTCTTCTGCAAATCTGCTGGTATCAAGCTTAGGAGGCATGCTGTGCTGACATTCCTTACCCTCTGTCTCATACCATTAGTGTCTTAAAAGAATTTCTCTGGCAAAATAAACTGAAATTGCAACTGTTCAGTGCCCACCTGAGAAAATTACTTTTACTATTAAAACTGAATGGATCAAAATGGTTCAGCACATTCCTTTTCTACCATGTATCTGAACAAGACCTACAAAGTAAGGGAACAGGCAGGAATAACATCACATAGTACATTTATATTTAAACCTGTCAGGTTTTTTTCCTTTAAACCTATTAATCTCCTCTGTTCTTATGTACTTTCTTTGTATCTCTCTCCTTTCTCTTCTTCAGTGCTGTTGTGTGACTTCCAGATTCTTTTAAAACCAATTTAACAGCAATGAGTCAGAATTCATTTTTATTTCCTTAATAAAGACCTTGTTTTTAAGTGTTCTCAGCATTACAAATTAGAGTCACATTTTTGCAGATGCTGAGATTCCTCAGGTTTCCATGCCCTGGTTTTGAAAATATTTTAAATGCCTATGTGGTTTGCCTTGGAGTGTAAATCTGTCCCTCAAAGGAGGATCTTAAAATTGAGCATTCCCATTAGTGGCTGTTTCAAGGCCAGCTTTAATGAAGATGTTCCTTTCACAGAGGTTTTAAAAGAAAGTGCCACAGAAATATGAAAGCTTTCTTCTAATAGTAAAATAAAAATAAAAAAAAAAAAATCTAGAAAGTAGCCATGAACTGAAAGATTTTAACTGCTTCCCCCACCACCACCTCCCTTGCTCTAAGAAATGCAGCTATTCCCTGAGAAACTTTGTAGTTGGAACCCATTTACAGTAATAGTTTTCAGCCAGTCCTAATGACCATTCAGAGCAGCAGATGTAATAATGGTTTCCAAAATGGGGATGTATTTGGGCTCCTAAACTTGCAGATGGATATTCCTTTTAGAAAAGCAGAAATCTGATTCTCCTAACATGTTGTCTGAGGATGGGACAAACCACACTAGTTCTAATTTACACTGCCAAAGCAAAAGCCAGGGCAATGAGGATAAAATAGCAGTATTTTAAGAAAGCCAGATTTCCATAACATTTTAGAAAGAGAAAATGGGTACAAAAGATTCATGTCAGTAGTGTCTGATTTTCTTTCCCCTTTCTGAGGCAGAGAAAGATCAAAACCCCTGAGGGAGGCCAAAAGGAGATTTCAGGTGTGTTTTGATGTTTCTCATCATGGCTGGAAGAGAGAGGAGGAGCTGCAGAGATCCAGGGCTGTTTTTCTGCTGTGTTTGCTGTTTGGGCATTGTGGCTGAGAGGGTTTGGTGTGGCATTTGCCATCTGAGCAGGACAAAATATGTGTTTTGGGGATGGGTGGACTGGCCCAGAGCTGCATGTACCATGATGGTGCATCTTCTCTTGATCTTGCTGGGGACAGGACAATGCAATTTCATAGCATGGTTTGGGTTGGAAAAGACCTTCCAAAGTTCAACTGGTCCAAACCCTGGCCATGGGCAAGACACCTTACTATGCTAGGATGCTCAAATCCATACCCAATGTGGCCTTGAACACTTTTAGGGTGGAGCACACACAGTTTTTCTGAGCAACCTGTGCCAGTGTCTCACCACCCTGGTAGTGAAGATTTTTTTCCCAATATTTGACATAACTTACCCAGAGTCAGTTTAAAGCCATTTCCCCTTGTTCTATCACTACATGCCCCTGTAAAAAGTCACTCTGTTGTTCAATTGCAGCTCCTTTCAGCTACTGGTGGGTGCTTTAAGATCTCCTCAGAATCTTCTCTTCTCTAGGCTCAGCCTGTCTTCACAGGTCAGGTGTTCCATCCCTCGGGCAGTTTCTGTGTCCCACCTCTGGAGCTGCTTCCACAGGTCCATGTCCTTCCTGTTCAGGAGCCCAGAGCTGGATGCAGTACTCCTGCAAATTGCCACTCTGCAGGCTGGCAGGTGACTTCTGTGGCACCCATTATCACATCAGCCTGGCACAAGCCACAGGATCCCTGGGTTGTCAGGCTGGGTGGCTCTGTGTTCTGTTGTGGGTATTCTGCTGCTTCTTTGTTGAGGCTGAAATTCTTCCAGTGAAATGTCTGACTGCCGAGCTCTGTGTCCCAGCTGGCAGAGGAAAGTAAACCTCTTATTATCCAGCAATGAACTGTGTTAGCATCTTGTTAGGGTTGCAAAATACCCAGATAATTGTACATCCACAGTTTTCCCTTGCTCTATTAGTTGTTGTGTCATGACATGAAACGAGACACTCTGTCCCTTGAAGATCTTGGGCTAGTACTTTCCACATGCATAAAAACATGTCAGAAAATTACTCTGTCATAGTTTACATAATTCTGAGTGGGCTGGAATCAACTGCCAAAGCCTATGTGCCTTGTGCAACTTCAAGCTGGATGTTGGAAATGTTTCTGTGGGGGTTGGAAACATGACAAAGGAGCTGAGGGAAGACCAGAAGCCTTGTGAAAGGCAGCAGAAAAACACCCAGGGTGTATTTTTCTGGGTGCCCAAATTGTGTCTGAAATGGAACCATGTACTGGGCTTTTGTCAACTGAATCCCATCCTAGGTGCACACACAAACAATGCACTGTAAACAAAACATTATTGTAAACTTATGTTAGTTCTGATGCAAAACAACAGAAATTATTGTTCCTTATTTTCTGATGAAAGTACCGAGACACCAAGGGAATTTGCCACACGTAAAAGCACTACAAGACACAGTCCTCACCACAATTTATTTTAGTAGCCCAAGTTGCTTCTCATTGTAGGCACTAAAAAGCTATTATTTCCCAAATGTATCCAAAATAAGTCTGAACATGTTTGCCTGTAATGCAACAAGGTGAACTTAATTACAGGAAGCTTTAGAAGTGCTCAGCTCATGTGCTGCTGACACAGCAGGGGTGGGTCGGTCTGAAGGGAAGGGGAGCGGTGAGGACAATCCCTGTGTGGGAACCACCTTCAGAACAAAACCTGAAACTTCAAAGCAGGTGGAAAAAAAAAAAAAACCAACATCAACAAAAAAAACCCCAAAACCAACACAACAACCAACCTCCTGTAACACTTCTAAAATGTTATAATAAATGAAGTGAAAATAACATGCCCATTTACATTTCTTTGTTCTTATTTACGGTTTAGCTTAATGTCAGGAGATTGCCAAAGTTTCAGCATCAGCATCTGTGCTCACCAGCTTCGACAAGATTTAGAAGAAAGAAAAGAAAGAAAAAAGTAGTTTCTATTTTGTAAATTACCTGTACTCGTGTGCAGCTTACATACAGGGGCATTGATGTATGCAATAGAGAGCTACTTTTAAGCAAAGAGATGTTTCCTAACTTGGAGATCTGGTTTTAGCCCAAAATTGCTGAATGCTTCAGTACTAATCTTTAAAATTTTTATAGTTTAAAATAATGTTTTTATCAGTAGGGATCAGTAAAATTCCCATGGTGGACAGAGCCCTTTTAATTTTGATCTGTAACCAACTTCTGTAAGAGTGTTTTTTTTAGCAGAACTTCCACATTTCTTTTAAACATAATATTTGAGATTTAGATTGTTTTATCAGCAGTCAAACATTTTTTTATTTGTATGTTGTAAACGTTTTTTCCTTTTTTTTTTTGTACCAGTTATTACGTCAGACAGAGAAGTGGTTTTAATATCCAGCTGTGCTTCAGTTTATTCTTGACTCAGTTAAGGGAGTCTGTTGTATTTTGATAGTATAGAAACATTAGCTAAGAACTTTTTTTAAAGTGCTCTTCAGGTAGTCTAATCTACGAAATTCACATAGTCTTTATGAAAGAGCCTAATTATATTCCTTTTGTATGATATTCCACCATAAATTAAGAGGAAAACTGTTGGTCTGAAGCTCCTTTTCTTAATATTTCTTCATGTTTGAAAAACCTCTACTAATTTTTATTTTTATTTATATGAATGACATTTATATTCATTTTAACTAGTGAAGACTTAGCATCATCCAGTGCAAAAATGTAATGAAAAAATATATTCTTGACTACCATGTCATTTGCAATGAATTTCAGGGTCATTTTCTTTAAATATTATTATATGAATCATCTCCATTTGCACTGTAATAAAATGCTTTCTGGTGTTCTCAGAATCAAAAAATTTATGAAAATAAAAACATGATTCAGACACAAAAACACAAGCTTCTGAAACTGGAACATCCTGTGCCATTACTTGAGATAAAGTTCTTAGTTATAACTTAAAATATTGCTGAAATTATTTCCTGAGGATGTTATTTTGGGAGGTTACAGTTAAATACACTTGAATAAAACCTGTTCCTGTGAAAGTATTGAAAAATGCTCCAGCTTTAAATAAATTGATGACCAGTGAGATCATCCCTAGACATTCAATAGCAATGGTGTTACAGGGGTGTCACTGAGACAGACATAATGATATCATCATACTAACAAGCAAAGTGTATTCTGTATGACTCACTGCTGCTTTTTAATAGAAGTCTTAGCTTAGAAATGAGTATGTGAGATGCTTGGTTTGGTGAATGAGAATAGAAAGCAGAGAGACAGAAATATCTTTTTAAAAATCCATGTAATTTCTAATTTTTTTAATTTTTTTTTTTCAAGTTTCAAGATGCTGCCTGAAATCCAGAACTGGGACAACCTGAACAGGTAGCATTAATTTTTCTAGTTCAGCTCTTCCATGGAAGTAAGTTTTAAGTTATATTGAAGGATAACATTTACTTAATGCTTATTCTCCAGTGCTACACAGTTTAACTCAAGAACCTAACAACAAAGGGAATCTGGTACAGGAGTTGCTTAAGAAGCATTTATATGGTTTATAAATATGTTTATATGTTGTACTAAATACTTCCCAACTTTTATATTCTAATTATTGCCTCTCTTCAAACTGCTGCTTGAAAAGCAGTTGGCCATTATTACATTGAGACATGGTTCTTGTTTGTTTTCTTTCTGGTGCCATCTCTTCCAACTCTACAGGAATACATACATATATACACATTATATCTGCATGAAACATGTCTCTTTAATTTAGGAATATATATATTATATATGTATGAAATATTTATTTTAATTTTTTGGTTACAATCATCATGCAAATTATTCTGCTTACTGCATGACACAGTTCACTGAACTGGAAAGAGAGGTGAGTTTGTGTTTTGGAGCTGCTCTTGGTTTATTACCTCATGATGTAGAGCGTGCACAAGCACTATGTGTGGGAAAAGAGTGAACAAGACAAACTATTTGGGTAACATCAGAATTTGAAGAACCTACTCAGTCCTGTCCTCCTTTGCTCTGGGTTAGTCTTGAATGCTTTCCACAGTAATGCAGAAGAGGCCTGGGTGTGCAGCTCTGATTCTGTGGCTCAAAACACTCTTTTTATTTATTTTAATCCCATGGATGACCTTATGAAGGCTCCCAGATCCCTGCAACTGCATTGCATTCATCATGCAGCTCTTCTGCTGCAGGGAGAGCTGACAGATAGGATTCCTCCCCATTTTCTCCCATAGAAACTCTGAACAATAATCTTGTACTTGCCTAGGTAATAGTGTGTGATTTTTCCCAGGCACTTAAAGTGCTATAAATCAAGTAAGTACATGTGTGTCAGAGGAAGACATAACCCTTTATTTATGAATGTGTTAAAAGAACTGTCAGAAAGGGATATTGATTCTGGTTTTGTACTAGTGAGAATAACCAATCAATGTAACATAGGGACAACTTAACATTGTTGTGAAATATTTAGGTTCTAGGGAAGTATAAAAATTAAGTAAATTTCCAGTGGACAGCAGCAGCATAATATTTTACTAAAGAGAAGATGAAAAGCAGAGATTGGAGATTAAAAACCCAATAAAATTAAAGAGTAGGAGAAACTAATATATCATGAAAACTGTTACATAAGGGCCCTGCCCATTGATATATTTTGATTAGAATATTTTGACTAAGAGAGCACAATTCTGAGCAGCTATTTAGCAAAATGTATTCTATAGCCTGCAAACCTGGATTTTATTTTACTCAAGCACTCTAAGGTGCCCTGAAGTAAGAGAAATTAATAAACAATTGCAAAGTACTTGAATTGGTCATTAAATGTTGTGCAAGTAAAGAGAAAATATATATTAACATAATATGGGTTTAGGAAAAGAAAATCACCAAAACCAAGATCTTAACAATTATTTAAAAAATCATCTGCAATAATATTTTTTTTCTTGAGTTTGTTTTTCCTGTACTAGTCCCCTTTTCAAGTTCAGTTTGTTAAAATCTTGGAGAAAGTGAGGTTTTTTTGTTAGATCTAATTGTCTATTGTTAAGCACTAGTTGTGTGCACTTGAAATATCTTTATGGTTGATGTCACTGAGGGCAAAAATAAATACCTTATGATATCAATAGCCAGCCAAATTAAGTACATGGCCTGCTTGTATTCCACTTGCTGGAGCATTGGAACTGCTATCTGCACATGTTCCAAGATGGACTACATAAAAGTCTTTCAAAATTAATTAAAACTTGAGTCATGGACTATTTGACAATGGTATTTTTTGTGTTTAATTAGTATAATTGATGAAATAATGCAACTTAAGTGCATTTGGTGTTTGCTATTACAATTGGGTAGCAGTTATCTGGGGATTTTGGTGAAGTGGTGGTCGTTTCATATTTCTGAAATTTATGCCCTGAAAGCAGTGTACATAATGAAATTAAGAGGTTTTTTTCCTAATTTGACTGCAGAATTCAACATTGTAAAAGAAAGTTTTTGTTAAATAGTAAAATCAGAATCAGAGGATGTTTGTGATAGTCATTTTGGAAGGGCAGGTGCAGAGAAGAGGGTAGGAAACTTCCAAAAGTTGAAATTCAGAATAAACAGCTACAGTTCAAAGGGAAATGTGAATTTCCCTGTGGATTTTTAAGATAAGGCTGCTTCTTCAGTATTATTCACCTGGATCAAGAGCTGATTCAACTGGAAATTACTCATAAATTGTTGTCATTGTTTTAACTAATCATTCTTAGAAAAACTTTTTTTTTCCATTAAAGAAAAAAAAGTAGCATTTTGCAATAAAAAAGATCATAAAGTGGATTTAGAAATTTAAAATGCAAAATCTCTGAAGATATTCCACCTTAAAGGTAAGACTTTGAAAGATAAGAGGTTTAGGCCCAATTTGGATTATCTTTCCAAGTGGAATATCCTTAGGCCTTTTTGAAAATCATGACATTTTTCTTCCTCTTACACTGCACCAATGTGCAAAAAAAGACCATGTTGCAACTTGGAGAAAATAATTGCTGTTAAAGAAGATTATTATTAGCTATAAGGTGTCATAATAAATGGTCTTCCTAAAGTGGCGTTCTAGCAGTGTTATCCTATATTTTTTATGCTTTTCATCAATTTGTTAATAATAATTCTAATGACTGCATTTGTTTTTTAATTTAATAACAGTATGAATGGAAGGGAGAGAGATGTATTTTCTAATAATTTTAATAAATCAACATGAAAGATTCTTTGAGATCTTAGGTATAGATCTAAGAAATTAATTATACTTAAAAATTTATTTCTCAAACTATTTTTCATTAAAATAACGTAAATATTAAAATAAAGCAAATATGATTTTGCTGCCAAAGCTGAACTTTTACAGTGTTGTATTAACATGTGCAAAACTGGTAAAAATACATTGAAAGGAACATCTGCTACCATAATTCATGATTAATAGTAGCCTCTATCTACAGTCCTGAGTATTCCATGTGCATAGTGAAAGAATCTCTTGATAGAATTTGTCATTGGCAATAGTCTGGAAGCTGAAATGACTTCAGAAAAGGAAAATGCCAATATCTTTGTAAGCAGACCATGATAGCCATCCAAGAGAAAAAAAGGATGCAAAAGAAGAATAAGTTGTATAGGAAGTTTACTTATGTTGTCTCAGTAGTGGGTTACAAGAAAAATGCAAATACTAAACAAGTCAGCTGTCCACATCTGAGCTATGGAGAACTTTGAATATTCTCTTTACATTGGATGTCTGAGCATCCAGTGAGGTTTGCCCTGGGATGTCCTTGAGCAATGGTCAAGCATAAGGCCAGAACTGAACTAGTTCATCCATGTGACTCTAGGGAGCACTGCAGTGCTGGAAATCTGATAAAAGAGAACTTAAAGATGGGGTTCTGCCAGATCAGAGTTATTTAAGAGGCCATGAATCTTTAAACAAGAACAGCAGTCATTAAAATTAAAACATAAAGTCTTAAACTGAATTATAACATTTTGCTAATTTGCATTTCCCTGTTCTCTTAAAATAATGTGCTGTGATGCTTATTACAATAGTATCCTGTTTTTTTATTTTCTTCTTTTGCCCCACTAGCTCCATGCTACTATTGACAGTGAGGAAGAGTGAGGGATGAGAAGTATTCAAATGCAATTTTCAAAGTCAATGGGGAGAATCAATCAAAATGTTTTTGGTTTACCAATCTAGAAATATGCAGCTATCAAGCTACAAGCTAAAATACCAGAAATTATATATGTAATTCCTAATATTTATTATACTCAGTAAGGCCCATTTGTCCACAATTGGTGGGACAAAATTAAGGGGGAAAAAATTAGCAAGTGCTACTGCCCATATTTACTGAAACAATACAAAATGTAATTTTGTGACTTGATTTGCCTGTTTTTCACATCTGAACTTTGGTTCTGTATATGCTCTGTCCCTTTTGAATTTGGCAACTAAACACATTCCAAACACTTTTCACAAACTCTTTCATATTCCCTTAGGTGTGATGGTAATCAGGGTGGCTTAGTGACTCAGGACTGTCTTTATTTCAACCTCGGAATCATAGAATACCACATGCAAAGAAAAACTCAGGGATTATCTGGTTCAACCTTTCTGGTTTTGTTGTTGTTATTTTAATAGATGTAATTTATTTATATACCAGCATTGCATCTTAGAATTTGATATTAAGGGGGTAGAGCACACACAGACTTGCTGGCAAGGTTTCTTTAAAGGGCCAAGTCACTGGGACATGGTGTTCCCTCCTGTCCACTGCCTGCTCACTCCTGGCTACCAGTAATGCCATGGGCACCATCATACAGCATTTCATACATGGGCACCATCATACAGCACCATCCTGTGATTGTAACAAGAGCAGGAAAGAGGCTCTAAATGATTAACAAGACTGTTAAGGGCTCAGTAGAGAGATGTTGTTATGTTTGGGCTGACCCTGCTCACTTGCATGAATGCCTTTGGGCTTTCCTCTGCTGCCTTTGACTGCTGGAATCTTGAATGGACAGCAACAGCCTTGAGGAAAAACACTCTTTGGCTTCTTGTGTCTTCACTCAACTCACTGGTGGAGGTAGGTTTGTGCTGTAAAATCATGAGCTTTTCTCCCAGCAGCAGTGAAGGGAAAGGCATCAGCCAGGTTCACTCTCTGTTTCAAAAGAGAAACTTATTATTGTCACAGACCAGTATCACTGAGGTAAAGATGAGTCTGGGGAATCCAGATAAATCTATTCAATCCTAACTGGAATTTCAGCTCAGGCTATGGGGATATAAACTGTCAGAAGCAATGGATCAGGCCTGTCACTTCTTCCATCAAAACCAAAAATAAACCACATTTTTTCATCCCATTATTCAGTTTCAAACTGTTTCTCTCATGTGAAGAAAAACCAGAAAGCAAAGGTTTTACTATAATACATTTGAGGTGTAACTGATTGAGGAATCAATGTGTTTGAGTTCTTTGTCACATAATAACAACACCAACAAAATCTAATGAACTTCTTAAATATTGTATTTCCTGAAAGAATGAAAGTATGTAATCAAAATTTGATTAGTGTAACAATGAGATTAGACTGAGGGCTCAAAATGTAATGGTTGAAAATTAGTTTTTAGGCTGTCCAGTCATCATAAAATAAGAGGAAATTATACACAGAGTCTCAGTTTGCAACAGCAGTCCTTTGATGGCCAGGAGGAAAAGAAAACATGTAAAGTCCAGTGAGTAAATAACAGTCAAAGTCTAGCACTTCTCATGTAGACTTCTGGTGGAATAATAATTGTAAATATAAACATACATTTAGGCTGTTCTCATTTTTCCAGTGCAAGAAAAATTGCAGATGTGACACCAGCCATACCTACCATTACCTATAATATCTTCTGCTGGACCATTATTCTCAGTTCTCTGGTCCCTGTAGTATCTCTGTGCCTCAAGAATTCTGAAATAATCTCATAGATCTACTTCTGTATTCTTGTCTATGGAAGAAATTGCTAGATTATTTCATAGGTTGCCCTTTATTTTGCATGTTTAGGGGGGAAATTGCTAATATTAAATGATGTGTGATTTTTGTTACTAGTTTTGATTACAGTTTCTTAAATGTAAGACCTTTCTGGCATTTTTCTTAATAGAGATCTTGAGGAAAAAATATTATGTCTTTTTAAAAGAAAATTCAGTCTTAACTTCTTTGGATTAGAAGTATTTTCATTCCTTTTTAAAGTGTCAAAAAGAAAAGGTCATTAAATAAACCACCAGGGGGAAAAAAATTCTCAATTATCTTAAACATGGAACTGTTTTTATCTTTTGTTTAAAAAATATGGAGTGATAAATTTTGATTCTCTGGGAAAACCTGAGTAAATTGGATGTTATTGTAGAAGAAATGGAATTTTTTTTTTCTTCTGCATTGGAGAGGATGAATATGTCAGTAAACCATTTTGACCAGCCAAAGCTGATTATTACATTCAAATTCTGCATAAACACGTGCAAGTTAAGAAGCCATATTAAATTAGATACCTGCAGAAAACTGATGCAGAAGAAGGGGTTGAGCTTTATATTTAACACCTAATATTTGTGAGTTTTCATGCTTGATGAACTTGCATGAGGTTTTGAAATGCAGCAAATCTCTTCCCAAAATTAAGTTATGCTTTTATAAATGTCATTCTAGCAAGGAGCAAAAGCAACTGGCATAATTTATTTTCCATATTTCATCACAGGAGATGATTTTTCTTCATTGAATTTTTATCTGTGCTAAAGAGCTTTATTTTTTAACTGACTCAGAACCCCAGTTTTATTGCACAGATAAAGGAGTTTGGTTTGTGCAGCAGAAGGATTATTCATTTTATTTTAGAGGTAATTTTAAAATATGGACTGCATATTAATATAGCCTATTCATTCTAAGTGACACATAAAGCAGGCTTATCTTGACTTAGCTTTTCAATGGTGTAACATTGTGTGCCTGCTTTCCTCATTGTTATATTAGCAGCACACTGGACCCATTTTCTTTAGCATATCTGATATATATTCTTTTTTTCCTCTTTTCCTAATTCATTGTTTTATGTTAAATAATGTGGTCTGGTATTTTCTCCCCAGATCTTTTATGCATTATTTCTCACTGTCAAAAGGTTACACGGTCTGATTCTGGACTATTTTAATTTATTTCTTGTGTGCTAAATAGGGGTTGGTCCTGAACTTTAGGCTGCTAACATTTTGGACTAGAACTTTTAATTTAAAAGAAAGTAGGTAGGGAGTGACACTAAGTAGTTGAGACACTCACTTAAAATAAGTTAGATTAATGAAAAATCAGTTTTCTGAATAAAAATGAGCAGAAATACAAGGGGTTTACAGAGATTTGTAACCCATATAGTTTCTAAAGCTTTTTCAAATAGTAGAATGTCATATGTAGGCAATTCATTGAATGCCATTAAAAAAACAACAACTTTCATCATCTTATTTGCTCATCTAATTAAAATTAAATTGCTATGGGGTATCTGACCATTCTATAGAAATGCCAAAAATAAAATCAGAACTGTAAGAGAAATTAAGATCAATCATTGTGTGTTCCTCCTACAACAGAAATTATGTGCTATATGTGATCACTAGTCAACAGCCTAATAAACTTCACTTATTTCTTTATAACCCTGGAATTTTATTAGAATGTATAATGTATCTTGAGATATGTAAGGCATGTTTAATTGTACTCACTCACACCTTTTAATAAGATGAAACTTCTTAGCCATCCATTTTTATTTGTTATTAAAGTGGTAGGACTGCTGAATTAATGGAGGTTAATAAAAAATCCCTAATGCCTTAGTCAAACTTTGCCAGTCCTGGAGATGAAGAATTGATTTAAGTTGTGTTTGCTATAGACACAGATAAACTCCATAAAGGGCACATTTTCATATTCCTACCTATGAATAAATTATTTTAAGGAGAACAAATGATTTAGACTGTTATCTCTGCTGGGCATCTGTGATCATGTGGGACATAATGAGCTCTTTCTCATGCAGGCTGTACACCGAGGCATCACAGAAGACACAGCAGGAATTTGGGACTCAATTTCTGATGCGCTCAAAATGTGATGCTGTTACTTTGAGGGCTCCTCTAACCACATATAAGATTCACTGAACAGCATTACAGTGAATTTGGGATCACCCTCACAATTTTTTTAGGCCACAGTTTTAATTTCCTATCAGTACTCTTTTATTAACAAGCTTTGAATGCTCTGAGTTGGTAGGTTTACTTGGATAAATGGTTGCTTTTTCATTTTTTTAATCAAGCATCGTATATGAGAACATTCAAATGTTCTTTTGTGTGTGTTTATGGGTTGCAGTTTAAGCTCTTTCTGACAACAGAGAGACTGTTTTGTGACACAGCATTATACTGTGTAATGAAATACACCAAGATTTCCCATATCAGGTCAGAAGAAAGGCTTATGTAGCTTAACGTTCCTGTTTGCCAGATAACAACAATAAAGGGAAAAAAAAAAATAAAAGGAGGGCGTGATAAAAGTGATCTTTCCATCTTTTGCAGCCCTTTTCAGTTTCTTTCTAGTCCTTTTCCTCTCACTGCCTTGTGCCAGCAGAGAGCACAGGATCCCTGCATTTGCTTCTGAGGCCAAGTGTTGCTGCAGTGGATGTACTGTGGGATAGCATTTCACATCTGAGCAGTGAGTCTATTTATCCAGATAGGTCATGGATAAAGGGTTATTCCTGTAAATCCAAAAATAGGGGATTTGCTTAATTTGCAGAGCATATGCCTGGTAAACTTCATGTAGTCTTGAAAAGAGAATCAGTGTTAAAAAAATGAAAACTGATAATTTGCAAATAATTAGCTCCATTCAATTCTCCAGCAATATGGTGATAGACAAACCCTCAGCTCTCATGTTTTGCTTTTCCCTCTCCTGCAGCCACCCCCAGCTCAGCAAACTCTTTCTCACATCTGAACAGAAACCATTTGAAAGACAGCTTTTAGCAGCATGTCTGCATGCTGTTGTGAGAGTCAGGGAGGATGGAAGGCATATTGCTCTAACTGCACCAGTGTGCTTAAATTGAGTGCAGATGACAAACAACTCAGGTGCAAAGGTCTGGGAGAGATTTCATAAAAGTTATCAAGATTTATGTCACCTCAGACCAACGTATTTTATTACATCTGTTCTGAACAAGGATATTTTTTTGCATCCACACCATCATTTTGATGAAGAGGCACCTGAATACCTGCAGCAGAAGCTATTGGGTGAGAAAGAACATGCAATTGGGCTTGGAGTGTTTGACTCATACCAAATCACATCTGTGAGCTGAAGAGTCTCATTCTGTTCTTCCAATCTCCATACTCCTGGATGTTTCAGCTTTATCCCAGGGTAATGGAGCAGAGAAAACTGGTAACAGGTACAACTGTGGGATGCTGTTTAGTTGTTTAGTTCAGCACAAATAGCTGGAAAGTTACATAACTGTGAAATGTCCCATTTGGTTACAAAGTGGTGAATATCCTGCTAACAGTTATTGAGCTTGATCTCAGTACATTTGTGTTGTTCCTATTAATTTTCTTTATTTCTGGAAGGCAAAGGTGATATTAGCATTTAAATTAAAAAATATTTGTTTTTCTGATTCCCTATTATTTACTGTTCTATAGAGCCATTTAAAACTACCCATTTGTTTTTCTTCATTTGGTCTGTAATTATCTGAACCAACTTTTATTCCATAACATTTGCCCTTTGCACAGACATTGCCCTCAAATGCCAAAGCCTCATCAAAAGCACTTTCCAAAGTGGAAATAACTTTGTCATTAGAAAAAGGGGAATGGTGTTCTGAAACAATTCTTCATTTACTCTTCAAGATTATCATCACCTTTCATCCTTGCATATCCATTTTATTTCTGGCTGGAATCTTCAAGGATATTCTCCGGAAAAGAAAAAATTTTCTAGTGACCTGCACATTTTTGTGTTTGGGTTGCTTACCCAAACTTATTACAATACCTAATTTATAGGTCATGTAACCTTCCAAAGAGGTGCTAAAAATGAAAATAGAAAGCACGTTCAAGCAAAGACGATATAAAATTACATGACAATAATCATCTTACCATTAGAATAATTATTCCTGCTTCTACTTTGTTGAAAGATAGGATATATGATTCTTTGTTGTTGTTGTAGTTTGCTCTCCTAACAAGCACTCTATTTTGAATATATTTTAGTCAGCTTTTGGTGCAGAGCCTAATGTTTCCTAGTCAAAATATAAAGATGCAGCTGTTCCATGTCTGGGCTTAAATATGAAGCTCAGCTTGATATATTGCTTTAAACGTGACAAGAAAATTAAAACACAAAAAGCTTGTTGTACACAAAAGCTTTAGAATGAGATGTATAGGAATGAAAATATAATATATCAGTATAGCATATGTAATTAAGTTATTCCTAAAGCTGTCTACACTTTAAAAATACATGGACTACACATCAGACATCTCTTTTTAAAACTGTATGGTGCTGTAAACAAAATATTATTCCACACATTTTGGCTAGATTTTCCTTATACAGAAACTGATGATTACGTGTTAAATTATATAAAAGGTTACATCAGGTTGCATAATCATTTGCACCACAAATAATTCTACACCACAAAATGCATTTCAAAGTCATTTTCTTCAACAATGTAGATTAGAGGATCAGAGCTGCTCAGCAAGTCCCAGTCATCTTGTGCAGCACATTCCACATCAAAAACAGGTTGGGGAGTCTTGTGTGGGCTTTTTTCTTTTCAGTTTTGCTTTGAACACTTGAGGTGAAAACCTTGTCCTTTTGAAGTCATCATCAGGAGTTAATCCAGCATGAAAATAGAGTCTACGAAGATTGGATCCCAACAGACTAGGGATTTGTGTCTCCCTCACAAGCCAGTTTCTTCAGCTTTTGTAGATTGGGTATATATAACTTTTTAAAATTTTCTTTCTTTCTTTCTTTCTTTCTTTCTTTCTTTCTTTCTTTCTTTCTTTCTTTCTTTCTTTCTTTCTTTCTTTCTTTCTTTCTTTCTTTCTTTCTTTCTTCCTTTCTTCCTTTCTTCCTTTCTTCCTTTCTTCCTTTCTTCCTTTCTTCCTTTCTTCCTTTCTTCCTTTCTTCCTTTCTTCCTTTCTTCCTTTCTTCCTTTCTTCCTTTCTTCCTTTCTTCCTTTCTTCCTTTCTTCCTTTCTTCCTTTCTTCCTTTCTTCCTTTCTTTTCCTTCCTTCCTGGAATCCTTCCTGGAATCCTTTCTTCCTTCCATTTCTTCTTGCCTTTTTTCTTTCTCCTTCTCTATGTTCTCAGGATGATACTTAATGGAAAAGTTAAACACGTTCTGCTGTTTATATTCTCTATTTTTCTTGTCTGAACACAATGACTAATGACATCCAAAGAAAAAACAAAGGAAAGCAAGTACATTTAAAAGAGATAGATACACAAAGAACAGAACATCAGATTTATCACAAGCTCCTAATTATGATGAATGACAGAATGCTGTCAGCATGAGTTTGCTTGCTATCATAAAGTTTTAATGTAATATCAGTTTGGTGAATGATAACCTGGTACTTTCATTGTTTCATACATGCTACCCAGAAGCAGAAACACTTCATTTAGGCTCATGCTTCCAAGGTACAATCAGCCAGCCAGATGCCCAGTGTGAGTGCACACTCTCATGTGGTGGTACCCAGGGAAGTGCAGACTTGCCTTTACTCTTTGCATTGTGTGAAACCAGTTGGAGCAAACCAACAGCTTCTTTTGGAAAGGGATAAATTAAATCAGGTGGATTTTAAAGGCCACAAAAGCAGAAGGTGATGGAAGGCTGCCAAGCCTGAGATCTGATGGGTGTACCTTCTGCTGGTAGCAATCACCTTTGATAGAGGTTTGCAGGCAGCTCAGAGAGTGCTATGCACAAGAAGGGGAAGATACTAGACTTTGAAGTGTTTGTTCTACAGGAAGAAAAAAATGCTGGTTTGTGTAGAATAAACTGCATATGTGATTTTACCTGCAGTATGCTGTAATTTGGGGACAAAAAATGAGTAATAATGAAAAGTTAAATAAAAAATGCAGAGTTATATCTAATGCCACATCTAGCAACAAGACAACTTCTACAGTATTAATCCCTTGACAAAGGCAACTCTAGCTCTTCTACCTTTATATTTCACTAATTATTTTTCTTATTATTCTTCTTCCTTTGCATGTAAGAATGAAAAGTGAAGGATTTATTTTCCTGACTTATTCTATTGTGGACCTGGAGTTACTATTGAATTGTCTGCAGTAGTCACACATTACAGCAGAAAGTTTTTATTCAAGCTGATCTTTAAAATTCCTGGTGAGGAGAAACAAACATCCCCTCCCAGTCCAGCCAACTTTTCTGAACATTTAATGAGAAAAAATAAATCACGGTCAAAAATTTCATTGCCTTCTCCAGGTTTGATTAAAGCAACATACATGATAGCATCCCAAATGCACAGCCATTTCACTCCCAAAATGAAAATTATCAGAGAGAATAAGGGAGAATTCAGACAGAGAGAAGAGTAAAACAGAGCTTGCATTATTTGCTGAAGATGCAAAAAACTTTCTGCAGAGAACTTCAGTGAGCTTGTTGCAGGGCTGGGCATCCAGCCAAGGAGAATCCAAATCTCTGAGAGTTCACTGACTATAAAAACACAATTAAAAAATAAAGGATGAGGAAACCATTATAGGAATTAAAAATTTGTAGATTTTTCTTGATGTCTCATGTCTTTTTCTTTATCTTTGTCACCAGCCAGCAAGCAGTTTGCCTCAATTTCTGAATCCGTGGTGGAAAAGCATAGAAAGCACAACTATAGCACAGCATTTCTTTGATTGATATTCTTTCTCATGTCATGAGAAATCAGGTTTTTTCAAACTGAAAAATGCCTCACACTCTTCATAAGCTTATGGTTATGGAAATGGGGCCACAAGAGAACAATTTGGAACTGAAAATGATGAGAAATTTGTCAGGAAGAAAAGATAAATCTTACTGCTGCTGAAGTAGATCTAACTGCACTTGATGTTATCAGTCTTGTAACATCTGTGCTTGTTTTATGTTGATAGAAGCCCTTTCCCTCCCTCATTTTTGCAATGTGTTTAATTATATAGTGAATATTAACTTAGTGTATTCATTGTTTTCTCCTATGGCTTATTTTTCTTCTTGCCATTTCATCTGATTATTGCTGCTTGAGTTCTGCTTCCCATGATGCCAGATCCTTATTAGCTGTCAGTGTTGATTTCTAGAGTAAAACTGTCAATGTATTTTATTTACAAGTTTTGACCTTACTGGAGAAGTAGTGCAAATAAAAACGTATTTTTTATGGAAGAGAACATCAACAGTGACAACATGGATAAGAATTTTTTTTCCTAAACCCATATTTCTTTTTTCTTTTGGCCTACTTATGAAAAGGATTAATGTCATTTTATGAGCAAATGAAAACAACCCAAATTTCAGAGGTTCGTATGAGACTTCTCATGAATCTATATTATACTTGTTTATAGGAAAAAATAAACCAAACAACTGCACACCCTTCCTGTCCCTTTAATTAATCAAAATCTCCAGGCCTCTATGTGCAAACAGCAAATGAGATTATTGAAAATGTACCTGTCATGTTTTCTTTGATAAACACAAAATCTTATTTTAGCAATATATTAATACAGAAAATATTTATTGTTCTCTTGCTAATGATTAGGTCTTTCACAGAAAATGAAGGAGGGGCCACAATTCAGAAAATCAAATATCTTCTGAAGGTCTGGACAGGAACCACCTTTTCTTTCAGAATTTGTAAAGCATCCAGCTCAGCAGTCTTGCTCCAGCCACACAATCCTTTGCTGTGATGGGGACATTTGGGGACCCCTTCCAGTGTCACTGTCATCAACTCCAGTTGAGCTGTTTTGAAGGGCTCAAACCACTGGCTCACTCTCATTTGAAAGTAATTATGTGTTTAATAGATGAACTTTGGAAAACCCTGATTGCCATGAAAAATTGAGTAGGTTTTTTAGAGACTGGTGGATGGCTGCCGAAATGTTTGGCATTCATGAAAGTTTTAAATTTTTATTTGATGTGTCTTTGGTGGATGATAGGCAATAGTAATGGCAGATTCTGATCCAGCAAAACTTTAAGATGAGAGTAATTGATTTGCTTAATAATACTCAAAATGGAAGTTTGTTTTAAAAACTCTTGAGCACACAGGATGTCCCCTGTTTTGTGATGAGTGAATGTCCCCAAATATTTGTGTGACCAGGACTGTCAATGTAGGAAGGTAGATAGGCTGATTAGAGGCTTAAACCAGGAAAGGAAGGATCCCTGAAAATTGAGGAATTATATCTAAGACCTCACCTATCCATGGTATAGAGGGCCAGTATAACATTTGCCATGACAATATATGTGATTTAAAACAGAAAAGATAAATAATAATACATCAGCAATGTAAAAATTGTGACTCATTTTTGTCATTTCAGATAATTAAATTGATGCCAGAAACTGAAAAATAAATGTAAAAGAGGTTAAAACAACATTATAAAAATAAAAAAAACTGTTTATATATTCTTTAAATTACAATTATAAATAATAAGCAAGACAGAATCAGTTTGGTTAGAACTAATAGCAAATGCACAGAATATGCTGCTGGTGGAAAAAATTTGGAAGTAGCCTCAATGCGAAACTGTTCCAGAAGGGAAGGACAGAAAAAATTTGCTCTGTCCTTCACTTCTAATGGAGTTTGGTTAAAACTTGAGTATCAGTTAAGTGGCTGCCTGCTAATGCATAATTTATGGAGAGTAAAAGATCTATGTATTTAATTGAATTCATGTTGCAAGGCTCTTGCCACGCGACCAATAATTCTTCATAAACCCACTTCAACTTTCTTCTCTGAAAAGTTACTGCTTCCCCTCCTGCCAAAAGAATGGCTGGTGTATCCTGAAGCACATTTTTCAGCCATTCAGGCTGACCTCTCCACCTTTTGGGGTGCAGAAGCTGAGGCAGGAAAGAGGGATGGAACACATTGAGGGGGACAGTAAAGAAGTACAGAGAGGAGGAAAATCATCAGGAACAGCCATGATATGGCATTTTTGGAGCACAGCTTAATGTGTTAGCTTGACCCACTGTCTTTTCATAATACAATATCCTTATCTGCAGGAAAAATAAAGAAATTTTCAAAAGGCTCCCTTTGGAGACCTGGGAGGTTTTTAGACCAGCTCAGCCTTTGGTCACTTCTTTAGGGTGGCACTGGGACAAAGAGAAGCCAGTCCCGATCAGACCTTATGGGAATCAAGGATCTGGGTTGAGTAGTCTCACCTGAACAAGCTGGAGTTGGATGTCCCTTTGCATATTCCATTATTTCCTCCTACTGAGAAACTGTTGTGTGGTCAATCTGTGCCTATAACTCAGCAAGATCATGCCTTTGTTCTGGGTGAATAGAGCATCTGCAACATCAAGGCATTATGTGCTGCAGTTAGGTAAGCATATAAATGATTCTTTTTTTTTTTTTTTTTTTTTTTTTGTCTTCTAGTCTGGTATTAGATCTGCAAAGAAAAATGGGTAACAGTTTATCATATATGTGATTTTTTTCCTCTTCATTTCCCCTTTAATTCCTCCACAATTCTTTAAGGGTATTATGTATTTAATCTTAGAGCCATAAAAACCTCTTTTAATGCTGAATCTTTCCAGTAATTTAAGAATTGACTTTAAGTAGCACCACTTATAATGAAGGACAATATATAATGCACTTAGTGAAAAAACTCCCAGTGGGTCCATGAACACGTTCCTTGTTTATTTTTTTTGACCTGATTTGAAGTCTCTAAAAATTCTGAAATTAGTCTGCTACACCTAGCAGGCAAGGAAGCACATTTCATTCCTTTCTGTATAATTTACAGATGTGCAGATTTGAAAACCTGAAAACACCTAGATTACAAAACACAGGCCATTAAAATTTCACACAGACATTGGTGCATGGAAGTTGAACTGAGGTGGAAGGGTATACAGAGACATATAGAGCCATCAAATAATGTGAAATTCCCTGGTGACTTGGTCCTTATTGGCTAGACATTCATTGACCTATTCCAGGACTGAAACTTGTTCATTTTACTTTGCAGCCACTAAACCTTGCAATATTTTAAAAATACTTAGAAGTGTGTCAATATGCTTTATCTTGGAATATGTATTGCACTTCTGGCAGCCTTTTATATTGAAAGATTTAACTCCTGAGTTGGTGGGTTTTATTATCTTTGTGACTAATTTTGACAAGTGGATTGCTCTTAAGTGGGCTGGACTACATTTTTATTTTTTTTCTTAATCAGAGTAAAAATGACACCAGAGTGTTTTGAATGTGCCCAAAGATCTCCCCCTTAATTTTCAATCTTGAAACATGAACCAGCAACATGTGCTGTTGGTGTCAGACATTTGGTTGTTGCCCATTGAAAGTGAAAGCTATTGTGTTTTTGTTTTGTTACAGAATTCAGATCCTTGAAACACTAGAAAAAGATGAGGGTAATTTTGAATTGTATTATTCCTAGAAATTTACCCAACCACAGCACACCAGATCATTAACTTATCCAAAAAGAATTTTATTAAAGGTTCAGAAATTTAGTGAGCTTGATATGCCATCACTCTTTCCCCCTTACTTCTTTTTCAAGACAAACATTAAGTTCTATACACACAAGTCTACAAAAAAGCTTTCTGGAGAAACCCAGCTATTTATTTAGAGGAAAATCACACCTATTATGCATTCCAAGTTCATTCCAAAAGGAACATTACTGCTCTCAGCACTAGATAGCATCAGCACTCTCAAAACTTGTTTTAAGAAAGATAACATCCTATTTTCAATTGCACCAGAAGATGGCAATAGTAATTTTTAATAATCAATAGCAATAATAATTTCACCAAGCCAGTGGGAAGAAGCTTGTAATAAGGCACTTGTGCCCCATCAGAAGGAATGAAAACCCTCAGGTCCGTGTGGATGTCCTGATACCTCTCCTGGAGGGGAGTTTTGCACCTGAGTTGGTTGTGTAAGGGAAGACCTTAGCATGATAAAAAGCTGTGTCCCAGCTCCTCAGGACATGTTTCTTATTGGCCTTCTCCCTTATCTGGCTCAAAGCCCAGCTTGTTGCTAAACAAAACTTGGTTTGTCACAGTCACCGCACATCAAAAACTCCTCCTCCCCTTCAGCTGGTGGTGCAAACCTGGCCTCAGCAGGGCACCCTGATGATTTTGCAAATGACTGATTGTTTTCAGTCATTAACCTTCAACATTTCCAGTCTCTCACACAACTGTGTCTCTTTGTTTTTATGTAATTTGTGCTTATTTTGAGGAAACTCACATAACCAAAGTCTACTTCAAGACAAATGTGCAAATCCACTTGGCTTACTGCAGGAACTAGAACATGTAGAACCACAGCAAATTTCAACCATTTTATTAGTCCATGTAAGAGCATGTGAAAGATCATCCTGACATTTCAAAAATGGCTCATAAATTCTACTGCACATGTTGTGATTTCTGGGTGAGCCCTTGCTAGTTCTTAGTTTACTAAGTAGTGTAATGACTTACAGTCCTGACACACAAGTACCAGGTGACAACACAAGTTGTTCCTATACTTCCCTAAGGTGTAATTACTGTGATTACTGTTGCCTTGCTAAAGAGCCACATCACTACAATTTTTGGTTTTCCTGGTAATTTCTTAATCTGTCATCTTAAATAATCCTAAAGTGCTGAGCACATCTCTTAACAATGCATAAATATTAACTTAATCAAAACCATAACTCAAGGTGTGTTTCAACATTAAAAAAAAAAAAAAATACTTGGCAGCAATATTGGGTTAAAATATTTCATCCCCACTCCTTGTTCCTGCCTAAAGCAATACTATGTAGAGAACTGATCTGAGATCCAATTAAACTATTTCCCTCATAAGTAAAAAAATGACAAGCGTGTTGTTGGATGGCTGGATCCATTCCTGCTGTGGTTGAGGGCTGCCCACAGAGGTGGTTGTTTCTCACATGTAGGAACAAGAACTGTACTGCTTCACATTCTAAAGCCCAGATAATATAAATAGAAATGAGATGTCTGTTTCTGCAGGTTTGTGTCTCTGTCTGAACTGGACCAGCTCATGCTGAGCTCCATCACCATTGTTCTGATGCCACTTTACAGCCATGTTGACCCCTCAAGTCCAAAAAGACATTTCAGCTGGTGAATTAAGTCACCAATCTCAATTCTCCACATTAATTTTCTGTTATGGAGGTGTCAGTAATGAAAAAAAGGTTTGTGCACTATATCTCAGGCAGGTGCAAGTGGATTTGCCTGTGCTAAGAGCTGATTTGTGTCGTGGGAGCACAGCCAAGGGCATGGTAAACCCACATTACCAAGCACAGATGTCTGAATGTGGTGCCTTATGAAATTTATGGTCAGTACAAAATATGTCTGCCCAGATCTGCATCAACACTGTCGCTCAGGTAGTCAGCACAGTGGGGAGGGCACGGGGTCATTTGATAGGAAAACCCAGACAACAGGCTGACTAAAGTCAGCCATGAATTTTAAAATTTAATTGAAATTGCTTACAGATGTTTTAGGGTAGGCTTTTTCCTCAATTATTTAACTGATGCTGTAGAGCATGTTACTGAGAGGTACCACTTTGATCTGGGTTGTGTAGGAATAGCTGGTTTCTTTGCATCAACACCTCCCTAAGCATGCCTATAAATTAGACATTCAAATATTGGAGATCAGAGCAGACTGTAAAATAAAGATGTTTTAGAATGTACTGTATCTTTCCACGGGGACTTCACATAATCAAAGTAAAAGTGCTGGCCCAACAATTTGACTTAAGAGCTGGGAAGGGAGAGAGAGAGTAGAGGTATTGGTGTCAGCAGGGGGTTCATAATCTGAATAAACTTTCAAATGGAAACAGTATGGAACAGCTCTGTACCTTAAGGGCAGAACAGCTTTATTGTATAAAGTAGTTTATTTGGTCTGTTATGGCTTTCTCTGCAGAACAAAATTACCAGTGTCTGCTGGCTAAATGGAAAACACTTGGATCATAAAAATATCAAATGAATCTCTTTGGCAACCACTAAAAATCTGCACATATTTATGTAACTGTTATTTTTTTTTCATGTTATATACTGTCTGGAAATATAGCCTGAAGCTTTCTTAGATCTCTTGGAAAGAACTAGCATTCAGATTGTTGCTGCAAAAATACATTACTTAGTGTAGGTTAATTTTTATTAAGTTCTTTGAAGGTTTTTTATTTGCTCCTTCATAATGATTTTTGTATTAGAAGAGTTCTACATATTCATAGCAAACACAGATTTTGACAGGAAAGCCCTAACATCTGCTTTCCAGTGGCCATCAAGCTAAGTGAATTAGTAAATATGGAACAGATTGTGAATTTATTTTGAATGCTTTAAAGTGGGACTATTTAATACCTGCCTCAGAGCTTTTGGGTCCCAGAGAAAAAGTGAGTTGTTAATTAATTTCTGATTGTTTAAAAGGCTTACAAAGCTGCAAAATGCAGCCTGCAAATGTAGGATTTCCCAACTTCTTAAAATGAACTTTTGTATAGTTTCAATATAAAGGAAAAAGCCAATTAAAGAGAAATTCTTCTGCTAACAGAGTCAGAGGAGACCTTTTCTACAAGGTGATACATGTGTATCTTTCCTGCATGCGTCCTCAGAAGAAACCAAATCTTTTCTGCAATTTGTCTTTAATCTTTTTTGTTTAGTACTATTGTTTCCCAACAGATACAAAACTGTTATGTGACTTACAGATATGATCTCGCCTTTTGTCTAGACAAAATAATAAGCCCAACACAGCAGAATCATGTTAGACACCCACTGATTTTATTAAGGTCACTGACAATATGGCTCTAAATTTAAGAGAAACTAGTTTGTTGGGGTTTTTTTCTCCACAGACTTGTTTCGATTGATTTAAAAGCTCCAAATGATTAATAGATCTACTAAAAAATAATTTTCTGTGTTTCATTTCTACTACCAGTTTTTCTAGCCATTTGGAGTCCTTTCCATAGAAATTGTTTCAGTGGTTGCAAGTAATCCTGTTTTTTATCTGATGCTCTTTCTACAACCCTTGGCTTCTCCACAAGAAGTTGTTCTTTCACTACAGGCATTTGCTCAAGGCTGTAAATTTTACATTTAGAGAATATGTGCTAGAAAGATGCAGACTAATCTACATTAATTTTTGGATATGGGAGATATTTATCCTTAGAGAAGAAAGAATATAGGAGTGTCAAACTTTCAAGTGATTTGAAATCCCAGTTCTATATCAAGATGTTCACTGGTGTTTGCACAACTTCACACGGGCCACTAAGGAAAGCTACTTGCAATGGGATGTCATTTCTGAAACAATACTTTTGATCAAGTGCCAGCATCTCAGCAGCTATGTCTTTCTACAGTAAATGTGCATTGTCCAATTCTTCTGCACACTAGTGGTTTTTTTTCCCAAATAACTACTTATTTTTGATCTCCAAGGTTGCTCGTTTTGCTGTGAGGCTTAGGACAAAACTTCTCATTAGTGTTCATCAAGAGGATTATGTTGAGAAACAAGGTAGCACCTGGCTTTATATACCCTAATAACATTACAATAATTCATAAAATTGATGAAAATTCTGATGCTTTTGCCACATTGATTAGAAAACTTGATGGGGAGTAAGCATTTTAATTTTTCATTTGCGAGTGCAGTTGGGGAGGGATTCTGGGAGGGTTAGTGAGCTGGAGATCAAAAGTGTGTTCTGTCACTTAAAGTGGAGCCATGTGCTGCATCTGAAAGGCAATCAAACCCACTCTGTCTGGTGTCCTCTGAAAGACAGAGGATCCCTTCAGAGCTGAGCCTCTTTACAGAGAAAATGTCTTCTCCCTGGCTCTTGCATGCTTTGTTCTGGTTTTTGTGATCTTCATTCTCTGTGTTCCCTCAAAAACATCTCTGTTTCTGTGATTTATAGATCAAAATACATTCTCTGATGTAGCTGGAGCTTGAGCCCTTAGCTGCTGTGAAAACTTGAATTAAGGCTTTCAGCTTGTGTAAGAATGTGACTGGGTGCCAGTGGAAGTTTTTCAGCACGAGCTTTATTTTCTACTGAACCCAAAGCCCTGGAAGGAGGAAGTCAGTCACATAGTCACCATCAGGATCTGTTAAGTAACTCTAGTTTTTGGACTTATCCAACAATTACAAAAACAGAGCACAAGATTATGAAGTCATGTTCCAGTTTAGCTATGCCTCCATCCAGGAGAAACAAATTTCTAGAAAGGTATGGGCGGTGAAAAGTATTTTTGGAAAACATTACCATTCAAAGTGTAACTTTGCCTCACTCTAAGTGGCAGATTTCACTGGTATTGGAGGAAGAGGTGGATATCTTCTTGAAATTCTGTTATCTAGCATGATTTTGGTCTTTTCTCACTTCTGTGTGTTCATTCACAAACTAAGAGGTCTTCTGTTTTGAAGGAGGTTTAAGGATTGCTTTAGCTGAAAATAAGTGGTTTTCTGCAGTATGTTACTGGAACACTGCTGGCAGCTGAACCAGCCTCTCTCATGTCCTCTTCTCTGCCACAGGTCCAAAAAGAAAAGAATCAATAACATAATAACTCTCACTTGAAGCTTCTGATTTTCTTTCTTTTTTTTTTTTTGCTTTTTATGCAAATTTTATAAACCAAGATTTTGTTTCTCTAATCATCCATATCAACATTTCTACAAACAAAAGGGCAAAACCATTTGGTTTGGTTGTAGTTTATGCAATTGTGGTTCAGTTTCATCAGCAAAACCTGCCTACATCCAGGAAAAAAAACAACTAATCTTTGAACTTGAATGTAAATATGATATTCAGAGATATAATTTCCCATTCATTATGTTATTTATTCAGTGCATAGCAATAATTCCAATACCTTAAAGTGCAGTAATATCAGTGCAGATCAGCCTAATTTTCTCTTCACTCCCTCCCTTTTTCTAATTGAAAACTAGAAAGGGATAAAGTGGGGCAATTGCATTTTGTAGAAAATTGCCTTGCTGGTTCCATATTTACAGCCTTTATTAACCTGACAAGGAAGAGTGGAATAGCCAGCAAATCAAGGACAGGGTTGAAAATGTCAAAGTTGTGGAGAATAATACCATCATTACCAAAGTACATCAGGTATTATTAAAAGTTTGATAGTTCCCTCTTATGACAAGTACAGTAATGAGAACAGAAAATACACAAAATTAATTTATTTTTATGCCAAAAATAATAATGAGGTGAGATGATTACATCTAATTTGCAATCTCAAACTTGTCATTTCCCAATGGACTGGACCAATAATTTTAGTAGCTTAATTAAATCAGTGGTAATAATTCCTCTTCACATCCCCCATCTGCTCAGAAGAGGGAAAATTTAATGGAAGGGCAAGAGGATTTCCACAATAAAAGTTGTCTTTAGGTTTGCACTCAAGACAGGGATTAAGCAGTTTATTATATATTTTATATATGCTCTCCAACACTTTTGTTTCAGAACTTGTGAATTAATATTTGGAAGAGATCTCAAGTATTGTTAAACACCTTGCTGAAGGTGAATTACTTATATTGCATGGGAAAATTTTATAACTTTATTGTTTCTATAAACACTATATATATGCTTTATTTTCCTATAATAATAGTAGAACACTTTTCCTGTATTTCCTGTAAATATTTGAGGATATGATGAAATAATACTCTTTGGCCTTAATATCTATTAATATTGCAAACTTCTTGTTGCAGCATAATTGAAAGGTTAATAAAGTAACTGGCATCCACTTAAAAATCTTATTCAACAGCACTACATAAGCCTCCAGAAATTAGTATTTTAATTAGTCACTTAGTAGCACCCATATTTCATTGCATTTCTACCCTGATATGTCCTGTAAAACTGAAGTGTCTATTTTATTCCACCAATACCCATCAATTACAAATTGGGGCATCTCAGTGCTTTAGGCTTAGCAAACAAGGGCTACAAGAGAAGACAATTTAATTGCATCTCAGATATTCTGAAACCTGTATGAAGCTTAAGTTCCTTAAAAGTTAACTCTTTTAGCATCACTCCATTTGATTGTTGCTTAATATTTTTTAGTAATCTGTTTGTGTGTTTGGGTTATGGGGTTACTTAGCCTCACACTGCAGCAGAATTTATTGAATTGAGAGAATAAAGTGTGGCTGTAGCATGAATTAAATTGAGGGTCTTCACTGACTCACTGACTGATCATATACATACATACTTATATATGTATACATACATATATATATATATATATATTTATGTAGTGGCTTTTATATAGTCTATAAAAATGCATATATAATATATTGCTACAGTAATGATGATAATTCCAATGCATGAAAACTCTACAAAAACAAAGGAAAATGAGGGTCGGTTTTTTGTCTGGTTTTTTCTTGGATTATTTCTATTCAAATTTTATTTTGAAGGGTAACATTTCCTCATTCCTTCTGGAAAAGAGTTCTTTAAATCCAAGGTCTGTTCTCAACTAGTACTTCAATTATTAATGCTTCCTATTCAAGAAGTAGAGAGGCATCACTTCTGTATAAAAAAATATTGCTGTTCTAAACTCAGAGGTTAATTTGAGCACTGAAAATGTGTACACTACTTTGGCAGTTTCACAGGTACTTGGAGCCCTTGTAAATTGGTTTATACTAGCAAGGATAAAAATTACAAGGGTTACTAATCTTCATGCTGGAATCATTAAGATAATTACCACCAACTGTTTTATTATCCACAGCATATTAAGGGAAATGTAGTTGCATCCTGGAGCAATGAGTGAAACCTGGGTAGGTATTTGCCAGCCTGTGTTGAAAAATGCAGAATGAAGCTCGTGCATGTGCCTGACATAACTTTCCCAGTGGTAAACTTAGAAAGTATACATATATCAAGTGGAATATTCTCTCTGCAAGCAGGTCCATAATTTCTCACAATATAACCACATCATAGCTCCTTTTCTGGTATTTTTTACTAATTATGGTGCTCCCTCTCATTTGGTTTACATCCCTTCCTTGCATCAGATGAGGCTATTATGTGTTATTATTTTTACAAATCAAAACTCCACACTTTCAAAATCTATTTGTAACACTGTAATTTGAGTCTTCCAAAGGAAATGAACAAATCTTGGATGATTCTTTTTTTTTAATTAACGCTGCAAGTAGGGTTTTGATTTCCTTCCTTTTGTGTTTTAACACTGCAAATATTTCCCATTCTCCTAAAGGAAAATGTGAATGCCTCCATGAAGTCTTCCTAGGCTGTTGTAAAATTCAGAAAATGTGCAAAAATTATTATGTAGAAATGAGTATGTATTTCTACACTTTACTCCAAATATGTGCCATTACATTTCCCAGCACAGTTTGATGAAATAGGTTCACAAGCACACAGAAATAGTGTCTAGATTTTTTTCTTTTATAATTAATAACACATACACAAAAAAAAGTGATCTGGATTTCCCAAAATGTATTTTTTTTTTAAAGTAACAAGAAGTCATTAGTGAATAAAAGTAAGTATTTGTTTTAGTAACAGGATAAAAGTTGCTAATAAGTAAAGTTATTTTTCAGTTGTTGTATTATTTCAATATTTTTATATTAAAAGCCAGGTGGTGATGGGGAACCTTGTCAGGTAACTTTAGCAATAGAGCCCACACCAATCAGACTATGCAAAGCGAATATCATGAGCAAGTAAATCAGAAAATGAGGCTTAATATGTAACCTACATATATTTTAAAATTGCCTTTTGGGTGTTGGGCCCTTGTAAAAAGAGCAAATATTCTGCATAGATGAGGACTAGAGGAGGGAGTTAGAGTAGTGAAAAACAAATAATAACAAAGAAAACTTTAAAGTTCATATTTCCTGCTTACAGAGAACTGCTTCCCAAAGCAGAAGGATACATTGCACAGAAGAGCAGCAAAATTATTTTTACAAGCACATCTTCTTTCAGGCCCATGCCTCAGATGCCCTTAGCTCCCCACCAATGAACCACAAAAATGAAAGGCAAATAACCTTAAAATACAAATAAAATATATTCTTCCTAGAAGTTTTGGTTGGTTTGGGTGAGTCAAAGCCACACTTGTACACAAGACTCAAATTTCTTCTTTTCCTAGCATGCCCTCAGGTGGCTATCACAGTGATTTCTTCCCAGGGTGTTGTGCTGCTATTTTACAACTGGTGGGAGAGACCTTTAGGTCTGTGGGCTTGAGTGAGAAACACTCTTCTTTTAATGGCTATGGGATATGGCAAAATAGAAACACAAAACCTATCACTGTACATCTCTTACAGCTGAGGCAGTCCAAGTCACTTGCCCACACATCTGGAAAAAGAAGGCATGCACCAATATTACATTTGTTCTTAAAATATAGTCTTATTCTTATAAAGTAATCTAATGTAGTCTTATTCTTATAATGTAATCTTTCAACATTATTGTATCATAACCAGACTTTTAAATTTTTTCCTCTTCTTTCCCCTACATTTCCTCTCTATGTAAGAAGAAATCTTTTTTATGAGAAGCCCCAGATTCCCTCCCTCAGCACATGAAGCTGTCAAACCCAGGATGATTATGCCAAAAAAAAAAAAATCTTCTGTACACACTGTCATACCCTTAACTGGTGTAAATTGACTTAGCCTCATTGACTTTAATGGCACTATATTTGCAAAACACTTATGTCAACTCTGAATCTGAACCACTGTATTAAATCCATTACAATGTGAGATAACTACCCAGGGACTATATTTACACTTTAGATGTTCCTGTGTAAATACACAGGGAAAACATTTCCAGGAAGCTCCGCATTTAACTATTAAAAGACGTCTGATTACTCTGTATTTCATTAAAATTACCTTCTCAAAGAATTAATGGGAGGAAAATAAACAACCCTTAGGGCTCATATTTGTGATGGGTCTGCCACAGAATCACAAAGGGTCCCTTGAGGTCCTGCCTCATTGAAAAGATTTTTTTTTTTTTTTTTTTTTTTGCCTTAGTGAATAGAGTTCAAGCTTTCAGTCTCACTAAAGGAAAAAAAAATAAAAAAAAAACATGGTGGTCTCCCAGATGTATAATACTATGAAGCTCAGACATATAGCAAAAGCAATGATTCTCTGGAGTTTTACAGAGGAGCAGGGAAAACAAAGGTTAGTTTTTTGGATGTGGCACCTTTTTGTTTTTGTTTCATCTTTTTCATTGTAAGGGATGTGTACAAAGCTAGTGCATTAGTCTGATGTTGGGAAAGAACATGTAGCTACAGAAATGTCTGACAGGTGGGAAGTGCCCAGGGGAACTGAGGTCAGAGGATAACTGATTGCTCATACATTATCTAGTAAAGTAAATAAATAACTGACATTTTAGTCTCTGAAAAAACAGTGAAAAGCCCATAACTTGACTGTTTTGGACAACATATGAATTCCTGAGCAAAACTTTTCAGAGATGGTATTAAATGATCTTTCTATTAGGAAATAAAATATTGAATGCTGCCAAATTTTAACTATTGCATACAAGATGGAAACTATGAGAATATACAAGCAGTATATATTTTTACACAGCAAATAATGCATTAAATTTCTGGAAAGAATAATGGTCCTTTTGAAACTTAGGTAAAAATGCTTCACAGGAAAGCTCTTTATTCAAATGGCTAACAAAAGATATGGATACTGCAAGTCATACCAAGCATTCCAAGGGCTGGTCTGTGACTGAAGTTTCCAAGAGCAGTTCACAATCATAGGTGAAAAATAAACTCTTGACAGAGTGTACTTGAATCAAATTGAAAGCTCTTTCTCTGCTTTGCTTTCAGTTTTCTTTATTTTTTCTCCCCCCATGACTCTCTAGGAGCACAGGTGACAAGACCTGAGTGTTCAAGCACTCTACATTACATCTGTGAGTAGAGAAGAGGAGGGGGTTTGTGTCACACCATTCCTTGAGCAGAGCTTTGTCACCCTTGCCAAAGGACATTGCAGTATGGTATGAGACACAGTTCCCATTTGGTAGCACAATAAGAAAAATCTGAATTTGCTGCATATGAAAGAATAGCTGCTGCCCACTCTCTAGTTGCAGGCCCAGTCTTTTTTCAAAATCTTTTAGTCATGCCAACACCCCTTATTAAATAAGGGGTTGGTGATACATGGCAAAGCTCTAATATGTTGTTATGGGTTTTATTTCTTTTCCACCAAACATCTGATAACCATGATATGTAGGTTTGAGGGAATAACTCAGTTTTAAGTCTGAATCCCAACTGGATTTGCATGTATGGAAAGAACATCACCTTCCCACCAACCTGTGGGGTTATACTGAAGGTTTCTCTTACACTGAGACATTGGTGCTGCTGAATATGTTACTGAATATGGTACTCACAACACCATGAACTAATGTTGTTTGCTGCTGAAGACCAGTGGCAGAAATCTGTGTCTGTTTTTAGCTCACACCTTTTATGAAATCACTGTGCTGAGACCATGCAACAGCCTGTGTACAATTCAGAGACTAAACATAACCTCTGCTTTCCTCCCCTGCCCAAAGACATTTTCCCCTGGAAACTCCTGCTGGAGTGACTCATCTGTATCAGAGAACACAAGAGTGGTTCTGACGTGATGCCTGGGGGTTTTTTCCTTAAGTGTGTCATATGATTTTTGTCCTTGAAATTTGTGGAAAGAAAAGATTGCTGACCCAGTTCACACCACGCCAACATCTAAGTATCCCATTGTCCATGCCTCAGAAGATGACTTTTTACTGAAGACAAACTCCAGGTTATAATTATTTCTGTAATTCTGGTGGCTTATAGGAAAACTGGTTGAATTGCAATTTAAGTATGTTGTCCAGAAGTTTCTTTATATAGATACAATAATAGGTAGTGGCATAACAGAATTTATCAAAAAGTTATTCTGCTCCATTCGAAAGTGTGGGGTTTTCCCACACAGCACTTACCATAGACAGCTTTAAGAAAAAAGAATATAGCTGTAACATTATTCTCCATTATAATTCCAGTTGCCTTATTTCAAAAGAAATATAGGTTTTATGCATGCTGTCTAAAGATTTAGCCTGAAAATCTTCAGGCTATATATTCAGCTGAAAAACATTTAATAAACTTTTAGCTGTATGTAATTATTACTGTACAGATATAATTCTAGAAAATAAAGTGAAAAAAATCATACTAATTCCAGATGTAAATAATCATCAAGTAAGAGAGTAATTCTATCAATGTCAATGTGACTTTTCATGTAAAAATGCCAAATTGGGTCTTCAGTCTTTCTTGCCCATTTTTAGATGTACATTCAACAAGTTGTTGATGAGCATTCTGTAAAAATGCAATGTATTTCAGGATAAAATTCAGTATGAATTGTATTTCAAGTTATGTTGCAGATATTTTAACAGATGACTGTAACAACATTGTTAACACATAGATTGTAAAATTAAAAATGGGGAGGGAAAAAAAGAAGGAATTTTAACTGTTGACAATTTTTGGTTCATAATCTAAGTTGCCAAAACATCAGAGCTTTATACAGCCTCTTTCACAAAATAAACAACTTTTCTAATAATTCTGGAAAATAAGCACATAGACTTAAAGGTTGATTTAAACATAAAGGTTGACCTCACATCAACAAAAAAATACTTCAGCTTTGTTAAACATATTCCAGTAAGAAAATGAAACTTTGCCAATATTATTTTTTAAAATCCATCAATTTGGCTCAAGTTTCTTAAATGATGAAATATTTGTGATTTTAAGCTGTTTGTTCTCCTGGCATTATTATATACCTTTAATTGTCAAGAAAAACAAGGAAAAGCAAAGGTTGCAGAAAACCTAGTTTATTCTGAGCTAAATCTAACCTGAAGCTGGGCTTGTCTTTCAAACAGAGGGAGGAAACAACAATTAAATGATGCTTTCAATTTACTAGACTGATTGGAAGTAATTCAAGTACCTCAAGTGATGTAAAGTTTTAAATCTATTGATTAAATTTGCATCTCTTAATTTTGAAATGATCATTTATGTGGAGTGTAGCCTAAACTGCAGAATCTTTTATTACTCAAGTATTGATTTTTAATATGTCAAATGTACTAATTAAAATGGATATTTTGTAGATGGCATTTTTTAATATTAATAGCTGCTTGCATTTTAACCACTGAACATCAACAATATTTTGCAGAATTTTATGGGTCATCAAATGTTACTTCACTGCACAAAAAAAAAAAACCAACAAAAAAAACCCAAGTAGAAGCAGCTGCTTTCAGTTCAGAAGAACTTGAAGACTGTGGCACATAACAGAAATGCAGAAAAGTTCCAATTTTAGTTGAATGTTTAGTTCTGGCACTGCATGGTGTTGACTGCATCCAGTCTTCAGTCCATTCCACTGTAAAGAGCTGTGAATAAAGGGGTTGAATAAACTGACTTCAGGCATTATGTCCCTCAGAGCTGCACTCTGACAGGGCTGTGCTATATGTTTAACACTTTTTGAACTGGGGTCTTGCTCAGCAGCACTTGCTTGGAGATTTTTCTTGGCTATTTTGGACACTTTCATCAGAGAAATGCATTCTACATCAGTTAATCTTGGTGATTTAGACCAGTTTTCCTCAGGACCAAGACAGCATAGTAAAATTTGAGTTGCATTTGACCTTCTTTACAGACCTTTCACATGTTATGCATTTTGACTTTTCACCTCTCTTTGGAAACAGAGAGTTGAAGTCTATGTTTATTTTTTTCACCTGACAGAAAAAAATTCAAATTATTCAATATTGATTAAAATGTTATTAACCTTATCTGAAGAAATAAGACAGTACAATTATATCAGTTTTAGAGGCAATCAAATATACATAGCTGCCATTTGAATCCAGGGCTCTTCTGAGAGTGAATCCAGCTCATGGAGGAAAAGAGGCTATTAGAGAAGTGTCTAAGTAGGTACAGCAAGTTCTTCAAATAAAACTGTCTTTTTCTAGTCCTTTATCCTTATTATAACTGTCTTTTCCAGTCCTTTATCCTGATGCTCAGTGCAGAAACAATAGACCCTTGAAATCTATTATATGGATGTAGCATGTTCCCTATAGACAAGGACAGTTTAAATGAATCAAGTATAAATTAAATCTATATTGCATGAAAAATTAAGAAACTTGTTACTCATCATTACACAAGGACATAAGAAGAATAGGATTTATAAAAAGGCATATATCATTTAATGAAAATGAGAGTGGACATTGGCAGTGTTCATTCTTTCCTAATATAATTAAAAAAATCTTACTGAAATATTTCTGTGGTGACAGAGAATAACGACATAAGGGGACACTGCATTAGTGAACAATATGGAATAATGCCACAAGGAAACACATAGCAATTCATAGTCAGAACAGGTAAATAGTAGAGCTTGTTGGAAAATTAAATATGTTCTTTGCCTCACTGTCCTCTGAGCTGTTTGATGGTTTGGTGGCAGTGATTTAGATATGCTGATTTAGTGCAAGATGAATTAAGGTTACTGTAAAGGGCATTCAGCCAAGCACTTTGAATGTACATGCCTACATGGCACAGTCCAATACATGGCAGATGGAATTATCTCCTGTAATCCAAACTAATTGAGCAGAGATCCAAGATCACCACTTTTGGGAGAGCTCTGAAATATGGAAAGGAGGAGAAGCAGAGCTTCTGCTTCTTCTTAGCAAAGGGCTTGGGCTACACTTCCCTGAGGGGTGGGTGGCAGGTCCTGGGTGTCCCTGTGCATGCTCAGCATCCTTGTGCTGTCCTTTTCAGGGAGATCTTCCAGTGAAGTCAGCAATGGGAAGATGTGGAAAAGGAAATTTGGCCTTGAAAAGGTCTGGTGGTGTACATGGAATTTCAGAAGACTCAAAGTGGGTTAGACAAGGTAATTCCAGGAATGTTGTCATGTCACTTTACCTTGTATCCAGGGGGTCAGATGAGGGCTGGGCTATGCTTTTTTCACTTGGACTTTGTAAAATTATTTCAGCAAATGGTGAACATGGACATATGACTCTATAACTGTAGATCCTTAAATTGAGTTGCAGTGGTCTCAGGTAGACTTTATTATGCTTTTACATTCTATTTGAATATATGGAGATTTCTACCTAAAGACTCCAAATTCTTTAATATTTAGCCTGAAATTATTCTTCTTCAATGAAAGAGTTTGATTGAAAGCTTTGAGTACATATAAGTGATACATTTCTCCCAGTCATAACGTTCATTATTTTCAATCTGTAATATCCATATTTCAGTTTTTAAAAAATACATAAAAATGCTCAAAATCCTTGTTTACTCAGGAATTATGTGCAATGAATTTATGAGATAATGTTTTCAGGCCTGTCAATAAAGCCTAAACCCCTGCTGTGCTGAAGCTTATGTCATGTGCTGCACACACATTTCTGGCACGATAATATGACCTGGTTTTACCTTCCTGTATTTAACTCTTATCAAATGGGTCATTTATCCTATACTAAAAGCAATGAAGGAATAAAAACCAGCAGTTGATAATATCCTAATAAAATAGAGCTGCAGGTATTATTTAGATTGTTATTTAGAGCAAATAACAATCTGTAAGTAATAGAAGAGCCACATGGAACACAGATATAACTGCTGACTTGGGAGTAGCATTTGGTTAAATAGATGCTCTTCCAGTTATGTGATTAGAGGAAAACATTAAAAAGTGCTAACAGCTATATTTCCATTCTTGTTCAGTACCTTTCAAACACTTTTTCTATTTTTTTTTGTAGAAAACAAAGCCCAGTGCATGTCTGCTGAGCAGAGAGAATTTAAGCACCTGAACATATTCCCCAAAATTGAATTGCAGATGATTAGCAGATAGAACTTGGCAATAGAATCACTGATGTGGAAGGGGAAATGTTTTCCAAGAAAGCAATATATTTGGGACAGGGAAGGGATTTAGTTGATACAGAAAAGATTATTTCATTTAAAGCCCACTGTATTTTTGCACATTTATGTGTAATGTTCAGCTGGTATATCTAATTTGTGACCAACATTTCACCTACTGTATGGAAACAGCTTTGGCAGTTCCAGCTCTCCTGTCTCACCACCTCACCAGACATCACAAATTCAGAGATCTCTCAGGTTTTGTATGCTGATAATTTTGCAGGGAAACTAAAGCAGTAAGAGAAACAAGCTTCAAATCACTTTAAAATAAAATAACACCCAAGGTAGTGTCTTATGTTGGCATTTTTTATATCCAATCCTTAGTTTAAAATTGCAGTGTGTAAGAGATTGAACAGTGATTGTAGATGCAGTTTTGTCTCTCTCTTTTGAATTTTGAATACAAGAGGTCTTAGCCCTTTAGCTTTCTGTATTTCTTACTGCTGTATCTTATTAATAATCTCTCTTTAGAATCTATGTTTGCAGTCTTTTCTCTGTTTTCTTTTCCTTCAATCACACACAAATATTTGTGTCAGCTCAATGAAGGCAAGGCTTCGATAATTCTGCCTGATAAAGATTTCTTCTTCTCATTATGCTGCTTCTAAATTCTAACAAACAAGAAATACTGTTATTTAGCTGGTTACCAGCCCCAAATATGTTTCAGTGCTTAAGCAAACACAGCTGGGAACATGATAGCTGCAATGAAGGAAAAAACCAGCTCCAATATAAATAAGCTGTAGTTTTTTGCATTTACCTTAAATTACTACTTATGAGTTAGTTACACTTGCAAGATCTCATTTTTAACTGCCATTTGGCACACTTTTAACCATGATAAGATTTTATAAATTTTCAATTGTTTTAACAGTTTTCAATGCATCAAGTAAATGATCTAATTTCTTAAGAGTAGCTGCTGATACAGACTTAAATCTAAGCTTAGGGTGTTTAAATACCTGCAGCCAAATCTTGTTCTTCTAACTTCAAATAATTTTGTGCTGCAGAGTTTGGTGGGAAGGGAAGATATAGTAAAAGGATTTAAGAAAATGCACAATATGCTTTGAAATGCTTATTATAATTGCTGATAATTTGCTGAATTTTCAGAATTTCTGCACAAATTCTGGCATGATGACTTGAGGTGGAACCAGATTAAAAACTGACTATGAGCAACAGAGTTGGAAAGCTACCTGAAACAGGAATTATTCTGTAAACTAAGGCTACTCCCCTTCTCATCCCAGCAAGAAAAAGATAAGTGTGAATCCAATTTTCTTCTTTTGAAAATGCAGAAATCAAAGTGTTGCAGGAACACTGTAGGAAGGAGGCAAGTAGTGTGCAAGTAAAAGAATAAGAGTAATTGAATGTACCTTGAAAAAAAATGTAGAGAATGATGAGTTGGAGATCTGGTATAAAGCAATGGACACAAACTAGGTGGGAAGCAGCAGGTGCCTAGAAATGATAGATATTACACAGTAGATAGTGGAAAAGCACTCGTGCATATAATTTTTGTTTTCCTTTCCAAGCTTCTCTTTTATTCCTCCCCTGGTTGGTATTAAAACCTGAAGCATGTGAATAGTGCAAATAAGAAAATGTTGCACAGTAATGTTGGTTCAGTAACACTTTGTATGCTCATTAGCTGTGTACATTATAATTGAACTCTCCTACGTGTGGCAGCCACAGGAATGCCAATTGAATACATTATGATAAATGCTGGTATGATGAATACCAAATGATTGTACATTTCCTATTTTCCCATTGATTCCATAGCATGCAAAATTTTGATTTTTTAAAATAGGATTTGGTGCAGTGACATGAGAGGCTTATTGTACTGTAACATAGAATGTGTTCAGCTGGTGTTAAGTTATTCTCTGAGGCTTCATGACAATTTTTTTGACATCTTAAAACAAGCAGCAGGTAAAGAAACTATTTTTCCTAGAAACTGAAAACAAATGAAGGATTATTCACTTGCACCCCCTGTAAGATTCACTAGACAGAAGTCCATGGACACTAACCAGCCATCAGGAAGAAAAATGGGGATTACTGCTAAAGCAATAAGTAATTTTTCATTTTGCAAACCACAGCTCTGGAGTGATGGGAAAACAGAAGTAAAAAAGTTTTATTGTTGTCATGCTTGGATTAAATGCTGCTTGAATAAACAAACAAAATGTTCACACTTTAAACACAAGCTTTGTTCTTTATTCAAGTAAACAAAGCTTCCACCAGGTTTCTTAGCCTTCAGGTAGTGTTTATTTGCAGGGAACAGTTGTCATTAATGCTACATTGCATGCACAGCAATTTGTTTTATAAATGGTCCGACAGAAATAAATGGACCCACTCTGGAGAGCATTTACCAATGACTGAAGAGCTCAGCAGCCATGTCTCTGATGAAGAAAATATAAAACTAACTAATATAAACCCACATTTACTGTGCTTCTGGGGGACAGAAAGGGCCTGGAGAATACAAAGTTAGCTCATGACACACTTATGTAAAGTTATTTTTATTGTGTTTTCATGAGCTACACTAAATATCCTGTGAATCACATGTCTGTGGACTTGCTGATCTCTTCTGACACAGCCCGTATGAACTTCAAGAAAAAGAATACAGATTCACTCCTGAGTTCAGTAACACCAAGCTGCCACTCCTTCTCTTTTACTTTTCTTAGAATTAAACTTCTAAATTGGTATAAAAGATTACAGGGTTGGTCTGTTTGCATTTAACACAAGAGTTTATAAAAATGAAGCAATATGAGCAAGAGCAAGCAGGTTGCTAGCCAGGTATTCCATGAGAAAGTGCTGTAAATTAGGAAGGAAGTGGTGCTCCATAAATAACTGGCTGACTGCAGAGAGCAAGAATGCCACTCCTCATGGCAGCAGCTGAAGTGTGTGGTGATAATGAGAGAGGAAAAAACTACTGGGCTTCTCAGGCAGAAGGAATGAAAGGTCAGACCTGAACACTTCTGTGCATTCCTCTTCCCTTCCCTTTCCCCTGCAGACTGCTCAGGGCTGTCCTGGGGTACAAAGCACTGATGTGGGTGGGGATGAAGGCAATTTTTGCCTGTTTCCTTTGACACTGGGTGAATTTTAACTGCAAAGGAAAGAAAGCACTTTGTGTTTCAGCTTATGAGTCTTTCAAAGTGCAACATTTCTCTCTTTTTGCCTTCACTTCTCTTGATATGCTTCCTGAATTGCATCTCCACCATGATATTACTTTGATAGTTTTTCTGCTTTTCTCATTCCCCTAACATATTAAACTCTCTCTGAGAGCTTTTCCATCATCCAAAATACTAATTTTCTGATGTTTTCTTTCCATGGCCAATGGAAAGCTATGAAAGGCCTCATATTAGGTTATTTTCTCCAAAAAACTGAGGGACATAAGGTCCTTCAAATAAAGTTGAAAATCATCCAAGCAGGAATGGTCATGACAAAGATGAGTCTGGAATTCAGTGAGTAGTCCCAGATTAGGAAGTCCTTGATGGCTGGACTTGGAGGTCTTTTCCATCCTTTCTGATTCTTGCCATCCTGCCCACACAGAAGAAAATCAGTCTCATTTTAACTCCCTACATTACAAACCTAGCTCCATCCCATAACACATGTTGACTACAGATCGAGTCCTTTCACATACAGCACAAAAGGAATTGGTCTGAGGAAGCTGCAGTCTGAAAAGCAACACAGTGGGACAGACAGACCAGCAGACCTTACAGAAATGTTTTTAAAAGTTTTTTTAAAAGTTTACACTTGAGGTGCAAACTGTTGAAGGTCATCAAAGCTGCTGAAACAAATCTTACCCTTCCCTGACCTTGTCCAGTGTCTCATGCCTAAAATCACCACTCTTTTCTTATGCCAAGTCCAGGCATTTTTCTAACACAGTTAAATTTAAGGTCTGATGTACACTGTGGTGTTTTGGGACTCTGCAGTTGTGGGTGGGCCCTAGGGAATATGAAAGGTGAATACCCTGGGTAAATTTGGAAAGAGCAACATTTATTTATACACATGCCGACAAGTACTTGTAAACTTCCCCTGCAGAGTTATTTTTGTCAGCACAAATTTGTCAGCTGCAGAGAGGTATTTTGGTGAGCTGAGAGGAGGATGCTTTTCAGGGATGGAGCGACACAGGCATGGACCAAAGGGCTTCCCACTCCAAGGGATTCTAGGGACAAGTGAGTGCCCAGCATCAGCAGGGCTCCTCCCTCAGGTCTGGGTTTGGGGCTGCTGCTCAGCAAATGCCAGCAGTGCAGCACTGAGAGAATTCAAAGATTGGTGTTTTAATTTTTGCTGTGATTTTGTTTTCATTGAGGGATGCAGCAATTAAAGGATCAGCAGAGCTACCCTGAAGTTTTGAGCTTTTGTGCTGTACTCACTCCCCCAGAGAGTATGACCATGAGGTCTATAAACACTGAATCTCTTAGGCTGTCTTCCACTTTTCTTCTATGCCATGTGCTCTTACTGTGTAGCATTATTTAAAATACCATTGGTTTGATAATCTTGTTAGGTCTCCATTAATGATATCAATTTCATATTTCAGTTTTTTTTCTTAAAAGGTGATGATGTTTCTCTCTGTGGGAATATTTTATGTCTCCAGGCAAACAAAAAGAGATCTAAGTAAACCAGCCAGAAAAAGTGGGATATTCTTTGTTGCACCTAATGGTGCTATTGGTTTCCTTATTTTTTTTTTTTTTCCAAGAAGTAGCCAGCTCTGCTGTCATGATTTGCAATATTGATTCAGATATTAGCAAGTCTGTTTATCTCTAAATTTCCCCATTTTTTCATGTTAGTTTACATATAAGAGGGAACTTAATAGTAACGTTCCCACTCTCATAGAAATTGAGAAAGATTTTAACTTGGAATGTCCAATAATATCCACTCAAACCTATTGCTTCTTGTAAATAAATGTTTGTGAAAGCTTCTCTTCTGAGATGGTATTCTTCATCATTTCCTCTTATGTGTCTACAATTTATTGGTTAAATATGCTAAAAAACCCAAACAAACATATAATCTGCTTTTGAGAAAGTGTGTTCCTATTTGCAAGATGAAGACCTTTTGTCTCCTAGGTTAAAAGTGTGAGGAGGAGGAGGTGCACTCTATTCTTCTTTTAAACACAGGAGTTATCACAGCTTTATGTGCAATTCATGAGTGAGCTCTGAGGAACCAATAAAAACCCATTTTTTGCAGACAAGTGGCAAGAGATGGATGAAGATGGAGAATGAGCAGAGGCATGATCTGCCAGCACACCTGATGGAACAATGACAGGGATGTTTCTTGGCTCACACATCACCCCAGGTGGAGCTATATGTCACTTCATTTCCATCCAGCACAAGGGAGAATCTGTGAGGGTTATTATAACTTTTGAAGTCACTATATCTCTGCCAAGTTGCTTTGGGGGCAATGCAATTATGTGCTTTTCTGCCTGTGGGCTTGATTTCAAGCTGGCACTGCTGCATGCAGCTGGAGAGGTGATGAGTTAAGGATTACCACAACCAGGTGAGTTAGTCCTGTCTCCTGTGCTGCTCCATCAGCCTCACCCCTGCTGGAGAGGAGCCTCTGAGCCCCTGTGGCTGGCACCCCCTGCTCAAATTTCTGTGATGCACACAGGGGAGGTTCAGATTGCATGCTGGGGAAAATTTCTTCACTGAAAGAGCAGTCAAACTTTGAAACATGCTGACATGCCAAGTGATGAAATCACCTTCCCTGGAAGTGTTGAAATAAGGTGTGGATGTGCTGCTTGGGGACATGGCTTATGGCACTGTTAGGTTGATGGCTGGCCTTGATGACCTTGAAGGTCTTTTCCAGCCCTAATGACACTAAGAAATACCTAGTACCTCTTACAGGGTAGAAATTGAGATTTCTTCCCTCTGTATCACAAGGGTGCAGATCAAGTCTGTTTTTCCAAATGTGGCAAATGAAAACCTTGTCTAGATACTCTACCAAAACTGTTGACAACAGGGCAGGGTGGTTTTCAAATACTTTTAGGTCTTTAATATTTCCTTGTGTTCCTTCCTCCCATAAATATTTTTTTTCCTCTTAATGGACCCATGTGGAATACACACATGATTAAGAGCTGCAGGCTAAATTTTTGTGATGTTACCAGCAGCCCATATCAACACATGTAAGAAAGGGAAAATCCTGATTTATATTGAGCATTGAATTTTCACAGTAAGTCAACAAATCTAACTAGAGTCAGATTTTGATTACTTGCACTCTGTTGATGTCTGGAATATGCTTTTTTTTCACCTTGCAAGCATCCAAAAGGCATTTAGTTTTCAACACCTTTAGGCTTTGTTATGACATAATGGCTTAGTTTTGTAGCAACAAGATGAAGTATTGACTGTCATGGAATTGACTGTCAAACTGAACTTTGTGGGGTTTGGGTTTCTTTACAAATTAAAGCTGTCTTCTCATTTTCAGCTCTGCATACAATACCTGTGTTCTGAGAAATACACAGTTTGGAAAGTCTGTGCACTGTGACAAGAAAAATTCTGTTCCTATTTACTGTGATTAAATTTAGGAATAAAAAGCTGCAAGTCCAAGCTGCATGGGACATGTGGCTTATCTGTAATATCAGCTATTTCTTCTACATTTGATGTCTGGACACCACAAAAAAAAAAAAAATGGAATGAAATGTAGTTTTAAAATAGCCTAAACATATTACAACAGACAACAGCACTGATTATGTGATTCATTTTGCTGCAAATCTCTAATATTAATAAAGAAACACTGTTAAATGTCTGAAGAATGCAGTCACATGGGTAGCTCTTTGGTATAATATAAAAATTATTAATTTCTCTAGCACTATACCATGATTTTCCAAAGCAGGTTCCTTGAGCAGATAAAATAAACAAAAAAGATGCAGGAACATATGGCAATCCTTTCAAAAACCTGAATTTACAACCTCCAGACTAAAGGCATTTTTAGAGAAGAGGACACTGAAAAGCAGTGGTTTATTTCACATCATGAGCTTGAGCCATCTCAGCTTTTTCACAGCAGGAAATCTGATCTGGAGCATATGGTAAATTCACATGCAAAAGCATGATAGACTTAAAATGGCAGTTCCTAATTAGCACCTTATTAGTGTTCAGGTTCTGGCAGTGTTAGCAACAGCATGGAATATATGGCCTAGATTATTTTTTTGCATTTAGAATGGAATTACACCAGTTTAAACGCATTTTGCTAAATTTGGATTGTTTTTAATGACAGCAGAGGATAGCATAGATCTCCTAAAATGCAAAATTACATTATGCTTTTAAAATCCTTAAACTTTTGGGCAACTGTACACTAAACAAAAAACTGTGTTAATATACTACAAATGTTCCACAGGCTGCACTTGCTTTTTCCTCATGCAATTTTCAGACAAAATATCCAAACTTGCCAGAAGTTTGCAAAAGATAATTGCAGCTCTGCTGTTAGGAGTTCTCTGTAAGCAATCTGTATTTAGTTTACACAAAGTAGCAGTTAGTGAGTAAAACAGGAAAAGGCTTCTAGTTAGATGTGTGAAAGATTTTCATTTTTTTTTTAATATTGACTTTATTAAAGCAAATATTAAATTTCTTGTGATTTGGGCCTGTCATATGTACATGTACAGACTAAGAATTATGGGATGAGTGGGGATAGAGAAAAAGTTTTTTACCTTACAGAAAGTGACCTGAAAGGTACAGACAGGTAGTATTGCTAATAACCAAAAATGCTTGGTTTGTCTGAATGTTTTACCTGCTAGACATGTCTGGACTTCTCATCTAAGTCATCTCAAAAGGTATATTCTAGATTTCCTTTTGACATTTAAATCAGATATAATATCTTTTCTTAGTAGCAATGTGAGGTCTGGTGTTCTCAGGAATTAGTTCTGTAGCTCTGGGTAAATAAATTGAATTTTCAGGAACACATAACATGAGGAAAGATATGTATTCAAATCAGTATTAATAGTCTTTCTAACTTAATGCCTGGAACAGAGTGAAAACAAAACTGAAAAACACCACCTGTGATAAATTAGGTATCTGGCTATTGCTTTTTTTCTTCTGTGGTCAAATGTGTGTAAGCAAATGCTGCTTTTCATTTTGTTGTTTCGTTTTTGTTGGTTTTGTTTTGTTTTGTTTTTCACTTCAGAGAAAATATTGTCTGATATTAGCAATTTTTATTTAATTCAATGGGTGTCTGTAGTCATGTAATATCACTTAAGTTCCTTAAATTAATAAATTTAGGGAATATGAGCATTTCTAGCACAAGCTATTGCATAAAAGGGCAGCTTGAGTAAGCAAAGAGAGTGTTATAGGGATGAAACTATTAAAATAAAAGGTTAAAAAAAAGTCTTATTACATTTAGAGGTTTGAATATCCACCAAAAATGAACACAGAGGCTGCATGTTTTTTCATTAGTTTCACTAAAAAGTAGTGTGCCTAAGCAAATTAGTTAAAGTAGTTTAGAGAATTAAATATGACTGCAGGAGGATAATTTTAGTGTCTAATCTCACACAGTCATGCCAAGCTAATTTTATTCTCCCTTTTCCTTTTTTTAACTCAATGCATTTATATAAAGCTGTGATAACTTGTTTTCCCTCTTTATAAATATATATATGTAGACTGATATATATTTATGTATATAGTGTATATATATACATGTACAAATATTTATAAAGATATAAGCCTTCATCTGTGAGACTAAAATACAGAAAAATATCTCAACTATACATACAGACTGGGAGAGAGGGAACAAAAATAAATATCAGATAAAACTGTGGATTTGTTTAATTTTGAGTTTTGGTAACACCTCTAACTCTCCACCAGTGAGTTTTACCATATTTAGGGATTAAACTAAAATCAGTTTAGTGTTCTGACTCAGATCATTGTAAAATATACCTTGATATGTCTCCATTTGAGTAACTTATATTTTGCTATTTGTGCTATGACAGAAGTTAAAGTGTGTTTTGTTTAAAATTTCAAGGCCCTATAATGGCAAATATTGCCTCTATGTTATATGGGAAGATAATCCATGCCCTGTGAGTGGGAAAGAAATTAACTGTAATTTATTTTAATGGACATTCTCAATTTTTAAGACCTCAGACATGAGATCTAAAAAGAAGAAGATATAAAGAATAGGAATTCTTAAAAATTATTTTAATTTTTTTTTTTTTTTAGGTAACATTTGAAAAGAAAAATATTTGCTCTTCTCTCTGGAAGATTTACCTGAAGGGTTGTTTTTTCTTCACTTTTAGTGTTCTCCCACACCTCCAAAATAGTAATCATCATTTCTGGTACCATCACTAGAACATAATACTACAGAAACCATAAAGACAAAAATATACTTGAGGACGTAGTCATTAAATGATCATTTCTTTCTTGCTAAATAAGGGGAATAGTGAGTTTGAATGTAAGCTGCAGGATAACCCTAAGCAGGCTGTACAAAGGAAAAAAACTGCCAACAGAAAACTTCATTGCACATCATAGTACCCACATTTTGATAATTTTTATGTTGAACTTATTTAAAAAATTATTATTTACTCATTTCTGTTAGAAATCATTGCTTCCATAAGGAGGAAGTTGATTAGCTTTCATAAGAAAAATGTAGTATTACTGCTAATAGTGATATCCTCCTATTTACTCAATGCTTTTTTATATAGAAAAAACTTTTCCTGTGTGTTACCAAGAGCTGTTATTCTCAGAAAGTGAATATAGAGGTTAATGGGCATTTAACCTTGAATTGCTTTATAGCATTTAGTCAGAGCAGCACCAAAACTGTATTTGGGGCTGCACCTGCACAATCCACAGGCACAGCAAAGCAAGTCAAGGGCAAACTAAGGTGTGGTCAAGTACAACTTCACCCTCCACTCTGGGTTTTTCTTTGGGAAGTCAAATATAGAGGATTTTTTGAATGTTGTGTTTAGATTGAGAGCATCTGAATTGTAATGGTTAACTGAATCACCCCTTGGTTTCATCCTTTTGAACAAACGAGTTTATTGAGGAGGTTAAACCTAATTAAATATAAAGAATTAGATTAGAAATATGTGAAGAATCTGCTGAATTACTTTTCTACCTGAAAAACTATGTTTTCTTCTAAAATAATTCTATATTTGGTGCTACACATCTTAGCATTGGACTAAAGTGAAAGAATGTTGGCTGCTCCTGGAACAAGTCATCATTATAAGGGAAAGAGTAGCAGTCCTCAGCACAACATGAGGAAAATAAGAGAACAAACAGCCTATATGGCAATGGGTGATTTCAATTTCCCAGTATGAACTGGGAAAACTGAAAAGCATGGCACAATGAAAAATAAAATTATAGAAGAAATAAAGAGTTATTGACCTGTGGTGTCAGAGTACTAATAGGACTTGTCCTTTCCAATCTCAGCAAAAATGTGCAGTTAGTAGATTAGAAACAGCAAAGGCACTTGGTTCAAGTGACCCCATGATTAAATTCAATAGAACTTAGAACACTAAGCCAAATAGATCAAAACCACAATATGAACTCTCAAAGGTCTACTTTAAAGGTATATGGGAAAAAAAATTGAAAATGGAGAAAAGAAACAATAATGGAAAGTGTTTCCAGCGATGAATTAAGTTTTTTTCTAATATTGCCAAGATGCAGATTTATTGAGGGAAGGAAAATATGAATGTGGGGAATTGATCCTTACAATCTCAACATTATACTTTCTGTGAACTTTATATTAGATAAATGTGTTATATTACTGAATCCTTGCTAAAATTATTGTGCAGGACCCATAGCTACAGCTTTACCTGAGAGAGTGGCGACAAATATCACTGTCTATTTATATCCATTTGCTTATCACAGGAGGGTTGCTTGGGTTGTGGCTGTTCTTCCATTAAGTGGTTTAACCTCAGTCCTTGACTACAGCAGGGGAAAGCCTTTATAAAAGTTTTTATTTTATTGTTCTGGCATTGCAGAAAAAGAGAAACATCTAGAAATCACACTAGAGAGCTCCTAGTCATGTGCTGAACATGGTGATGCAGATGTGAAATTAATGCATTTGTGCTTTGTCTCTTCTAAAATATCAGTGAGACACTTGAATCATCTTTGGTTAGATTTTAAACTTAGTACACCTTCTTGTTCTCTCTCATTAAAAAAGTGCAAACTGGAAATAGGAAGGAAAGGAGAAATATTTTTTTTTCAAAGAATATATTATGAATGGTCAAAATACTCAGATGTGACCAGAACAAGGTAGTATAGACAAACCTTGGAAGCTGATTTATGCAGATTCTGGTAGAGCCTTTCCTTGTATTTCAAGGAAAGAGATGAAAAAACACACCTCATGATCACTTGTGTAAGTAGAAAATATCATAGAGATGCAAAAATCACGAAACCCTCCCTAAGTAAAAAGTTGGTATACTTTTAACAATTAAAGTATTTTTAACGTTATATTTTATGCAAACTTTGGAACTTACTCTCAAAAAGTGTTTCCAGGGGATCAGACACTTTCCTATGACTTGTCCAACATTTCAGTGAGTATGGCCTGTGTCTTTCTTTGATTTTTTTTAATAGTTATTTTATTTTATTTTTTTAACCAGAAAGCAGTCTCTTACTTTGTATTAAGTTTTTTTCTTTAATCCACATTACATAGAATCTAGTAATTTCCATTTTCTCAATACAGTATTGGAGTCAATGCCCATAAAATGGAAAGAGAAGGTAGGAGTTAAACAACAAGCTAAGAATTGAGAGGAAGAAGTATCTTTGTACTCTAGTATATCATGAAAAAGGCTGACAATATCAAATATTATGTCATGATATCAAAAGAAAATGTTCACCTCCTTTCTAAACTTTTCTCATCAGACATTTAAAAATATTTTTTTTAATTGTTTGAAAAATAAATTGAATGGAAAAAGAACTTTACTAAAACACTCAGAGTATATAAACTAGTATTAGATTAGTTGAGCATAAAGGTACAAACTGGGATCTCCTGATTCTTGATAAATGCCTTGCAGGAAAGATTACTGCCCAGGCTGGATTGCTTCTCCTTCTCACTGACCAGAAATGCTGTTCAGCACCTGCAAAGGGATGTGGGTCAAAAGTGTTGGAGGATGGCTTTGTGCAAATTAATTTTTCATACCAGAGTTTTCAGAGCAGCCTTTTAGAAATAGCTCTGCTTATTTTGTTGTAGCTATAGGTTATGGCAGAATAAGGTATGTCTGAGACTTTCTTTTTTATTGTCAAATAAATATCAGGGTTTAAAAAGAAGAATCTGCTTCAAATACTGTCTTGGGGATCGTGGCAAGTGTTTTTAAGGATGCACCAGACAGAGCATTTGTTCTGTAGCTCCCAGGCATAACGAGGTTGAGAGGCTCTCCACTTGTTCAGTTTGTGGACTAACACCCAGATCAGCTGAAGGATGGCATTTTTGGAGTGTTACATCTGCAGATCACATTAAACATATGCAATGCCATATGGTCACCAAGCAGTTATGGACTTCTTATTTATTAGGTAAGCTACCAGAGCTAATATTAGGTATGAAGCAGTTTATGTGCCATCAAAAGAGAAAAGAACCCAAAACAGTAGAATAAGATGAAAACTCAAAGAAATGCCCCTGTTCTATTACTGTTTTTGTACAGAGGTGTGCAATGGCAATAATGAATCCTGCAGAGACAGCCAGATCAGACTTCATCCTGAAGGAGTCATGCCCCCAGGTATGTTTGGTTTGCCCTCAAATCTGCAATATTCTTTTTATCAGCAATTCCTCATGCCAGGCAATGTACCAATACCTTGCACTAGGTATTATATATACCTTGCACTTGGGTAAAGCTGGCAGCTGCTGTCCCATCTTCCATCAGCACATAGTTTTACATCTGTTGTACCCAGCTGTGGTCCCGTTATTCAAGAAGTTAATTTATCTTCAGTTCTTCCTTCCCAGTCTTGCTCCCCTCCTCTTTAATCTAGAGTGCCTCTTGAGTTACCCTCAGCTACAGCCATGGATATCCCAGATATCCCTCAAGTCAGGGAAAGAGTGATGCTCTCAACCTCACCAGAGCCATCACCTTTAGCCATGGCAGTCCTCAATTCATGCCTAATCCTCTCTGTCAGCACCCTAGAAAGCCCCCTGAGGCAGCACCAGTATATTTTAGTACTTTTTAAGGGCCAGGATGTATTCTGACATTGCTAGCCACCTTTTTTTTTCCTGGACATTGACCACAGTACCTGCCCTGACACAGCAACATGAGATGTGATGCTCAGCAATGCTCTGGTCTCAGGCACTGCTGCAAGGCTCACAGGTGTCTGCTCTGAGCCTGAAAAGGGTAAGGCCAAAAAGCCCTTCAAAGTTTCCCAGTAAAGGGAATTACCAATTTCTGCTTCTGATTCTCTTTTAGCAAATGCCATAAAATACAATGCACACTCCTGTATCTAGACCCCATAAAGCTGCACTTATCCTTCCTAATACTATACCCTCTGCACTGAAATATCTAATTATCTTTTTCTTTCCCTCTCTCTTTGTTTTTTGGTTTTTGGTTTGTTTTTTTTCTGGACAGAACCAGTGTGAGTTGCTCTTAATAAACTTAGCTACCTGTGGGCAGGTGCTGGATACTTCAGTTGTCTATATATAGGTACTAAATTTAGGTGGAAGTAGGGTATTTCTCTTTCATAAACACCTGAAATCACCTCTGTGCCAACTTTAGAATGACAAATCTGGCCATAAATTCAATGTAATCCACTGTGCAAATCTATCTACTCCAAAGCACTGGAGAATGCTATAACAACTTTGAGACTTTTAATTTGGAAGAAAAAAGGCCATGAACCAGAATAATTTCCAGAATCCTAGATTCCTAAAGGGGTTTTTTTCTGAGATAGGGTAGAAAAAACCTGGTTTGTTTGGCTTTTTGAATCTCAGAATTATTCAGGAAAGGTTTTCTTCTGTCTATGATAGTGTACAGGAATTAACAGCACACAAATAATCTTACATCTACAGAGCTAAATTTCCGTTGAAATGGCTAAATATATATTTGTAATTGTTAATTTATGCCTAAGTAGCTTCTCATTAATTCAGTGTTTAACCATTTATCCAGGTTACTGGTTTCCAATTTCTGTGACTTTTGCATGGCAGTTAAAAGTAGTGTATTCCATATGTTCAGCCAATGGAACTTGTATGTATTTGAATTAGGAATAAACTGAGTCCTAAAACACTTATGAAAAAACAAATAACATAAAAATAGCAACATTATTCAGTATAGCTGGACATAGACCATGTTGTATCTATTGATGTTTTGCTTGGGCAAGAATTGTTTTGAAAAAATTGAGATTGATGTGTGTTGCTTGCTTCATTAAAAAAAAAAAAAAAATTATTAGAGCTGGACAAAACCCACAATTTCTATCTATTGGGAAATTTTTGTATTCCAATACCTGGGGGTTTTTTTCATATCTGGTCAAAAGAGTGAAATTTCACACAATTTGTTATCAAGTGCTTGGGAAAAAAATATGTGGAAACAGTAAAACATATTTTCTGTGTGATTTCAACATCAAATTGCACTTTCTGTGCTACTGATTTTCCCCAATGAGTTGCAGTTCAGAAATCTCAAGGAATCATCCTCCTTCCATGGCTCCCTGAACTGACAGCATCTCCCTAGGTGCAACCTGCATGAACTAGAGTAGAGAATTCTCTAAGGGAAACTTTGATTGACAAGGCCACAGGGGACAAAATGCAATAAAAAGAGAAAGGAGTTTTCTTCAGGACATGGGTGGGAGAACACCTTGCTGTTTAAATGAAATAACAGAGAAGGAAGAAATCATTCCAACATAAAGAAGTAGAATTTGCTGGAAAAAACCCAAACCAACTCGTTTCTGCAAGTGATACAACTTATCAAATAATAAAAATGGCAGAGTAGAGGAGAGTGATGGCATTGCAGGGGTTTGTCTTTTGTTCCTGTTTGTAATTTTTCTGGTCACTGATGTGCTGACACATGAGCTGAGAATGTGTTTATGCCACATGATTATGGATGTTTTGATTGAGTACTTATGAGGCTGGATTTTTCTGACCTCTGCAAGTATAACAAGATATTTATAAGATCACTGCAACCCCCAATGATGTTATTAATGTAGGTTTGTTATATACACAATTGAATTATAGTCCAATAAATAGAATGAAATTCAGAGTAAAACAAATGCTTTATGGCTTTGAATGCATATATGAAATAACACATGGATGTGTTTATGAAATGGAATATTTTAAAATGCATTCTTCATTCCCTGATCTGCTGGTTTCATCATCAACTACCACCATATCCTCCCATGCCAGGGACACTGTGCAGATCAAAATCCTAACTTTTGCTTTGTGTCAGGGAGAGAGGCAGTAGCTGCTACAAGTGACTGTGGGGTTTTCCTGCTGAAGGATAGATTTCAGTGGAAAATTCCCATCCAGCTCTAACCTTTGTTGATCACTATGCACAGTAGTTTCCTGGAAGGCACAACCAGCCTCAGCCAAGCCTGGGTGCAGAGGCAGCTTCCAGTGTCCTCAGCCTTTCCTGGCTTCAGGACACACTAATTAGCTCAGCAGAGCAGTCCACGAGGATTTCTGGTCTCACTTCAGGTTTCATTTCACTTTAATTTGATATTAACTATCTAAGGAAAACATGTCCTTCAAGCTACACTTGGTAGGCAAAAGGTCTGCTCAGAAGCGCAGGGGTTTCTTCCTGAAGACTTTAATAAGATTACAAGAGAGAGTTATTAATATATCTCTTTATTAGCTTATTTGTCAAGTTTTGGGTTTGGGTTTTTTTTGGTGTTTTTTTTTTTTGTTTTTTTTTTTTTTTTTTTGTGTTTTTTTTTGTTTTTTTTTGTGTTTTTTTTTTTTGGTTTTTAATTTTTTTTGGGGGGGTGTTTTTTCTTTGTGGTTTTTTTTTGGGGGGGGGGGGGGGTTGAGCAATGGAAAACTTTTTTTTTTTTTTTTTTTTTTAGGAAAATTAATTCTAATTTTCCATAGGGTTTTGTGCCTGCTGACCAATGCTTAATGCAAGCACAAAAGATCAGAAGATTCATCACATGTCTAAAATCACACCTGTCCTTAAATACTGTGTTTTCTGGGCATGTGAGATATTCCAGGAATGAAGTGCCCATGCTCTGGCTATGGTGAAATGCATAATTTCAGAACTCTTGCCTTGCCCATCTCTCTTTGTTCTGGCTTCAGTTACCCAATAAATGCATGGCAGGCTGAAGGCAGCTGATCCCCAGCTCCAGGTGCCTGCAGGGAGGTGGCAAGAGCCTACAGAGCCATTTAGATCTCTGCAATATGTCCATGATCTTGGAGTTTCCATTAACCAGACTATTTCAGTCCCCTAGTGTGACAGGGTTGACTGTAGTAGCAGGGCTGGACTGCTTGCAAATACTTCAACTGCATGAGTCTTTATTTTGAGTGATTTGTCTTGTGCCTTTGCACTTGACTAATTTCATTTTCCTGATAGTTGTTCCATTTAATATTCTATTTGTATTTTCCATTCTGTTCCTACCAAGATGAGTACCTTCACCAGCTTTACTGCTAATGATTTTCTCTTCTTTTCATCAATAAAACACATATTCTCTGGAGTGACAGTAGTTCATCTGTTAGAAAATGCATTACTGTTAATAAGACAACACAAATAAGGAAGAAAATTCATTTCACTCTGGCAATGGTAGCAACACTTTGGTTCTGCCACTTATCAGTGTGTTGGGGAGGAGGAATAGGCTCTCCTTCTTAGAACTAGAAGGATAACTCCTTTCTGCAGTATCTATTTACAAAATGTGTCAAACCCAGAAATAACACATAATGGAAGTGTTTTGATAGGCAACATGAAATACAGAGTGTGAGATGGGAAGGTGGAGCTTATCTTCTGGTAGCTGATTTCATGGACATTTCTTTGCCTAATCAGGATGTCCATCTCCCTCTCTTATCATGGAACTGAACCATCATTTATAATAAAAGTTTTCCCACGTTCAGGGTCACTGCAAAGGTTGATATCTCATCTTCTCAAGCATATCTCAATATCTCAAGCAGCAGTGCTGGGGTCTGGTTCTACATTTGATCATGCAGGTTTGTCAATGGCCAGCCTGCATCAGCCTGGTGTGGAATTACATCCCAAGCACACCATTGCAGCAGGGTTTTGTGGGCTACAAATGTTGGCCTTTGACAACTAATCTGGCTCTTACAGGACAAAATGAAAAATTTCATGGCACAGTTTGTTTTCTGTGTGTTTGTGGTGAATGATACATGAGCCTGTAATCTTTTTTATAGTCAAAACTGCTACTGTGCTTATTTATGGGTAGCATAACCTGAGCAAAACAGTCTATTGTCTGTCTTCCCTCCTTTGGACAAAATCCCCCAAATCCACAGAAGTGCTTATTAGTCATATAAATCCCCAGCTTTTCCAAAGTCAGTTTAGTAATATTAATTCACTAATTTACACACATAAGGAAGAAAGGGGCACAGTGATTAACCAATAGTCAATGTGTGGAGTAGGAGATACTGTCCCTCCCATGGTGGAGTGCAGAATTCAGTCTCCAAAGACTTTCATGCTTGGGGTAAGTGTTGGATGAGGTTGATTTTTATCCCCTGCTTCAGTGCCAGCTCTGCTTTTTCCACTTCTCTGCAGCAACAAATGACTGTGCACATGGCTGGGTGTGAAAGTAGAAATAATAGGTTTTGTCAAGCTGATGAGTTGCAAGCAGCTTGAATTTTCAATCTATTTTTTTTCCTAGGAAAAACTGCATAATTTTCTTGGTGTAGTTATTCCCACAGCTGCAGTCTCTGGTGTGAGTGTGCACGTGTGTGGGAATTGCATGGTAATAAAGTGCTGGGCAGTCACTGATTGTTTTTTAGGAAGCAACCAAACAAAACTGGCCAGTCAGATTGCTGGCTGGAGAGTTTGAGCAGGAAATGCATCCTCAAAGGATGCTTGCTGCCAAGGCTCTTTGATGTCTGTGATCCTCAGCCCTGGCCATTTTTGGTCCTGCTGGCTTTTCCCTGCAAGATGATAAGTTAGGACAATAATGATTAAACAGTTATTGCAGGGCAATGAATAAACTCTTCTGGCTACCTCTTTATTCAATAATAATAAAGAAAAATAGATCCTCCCAACTCTGACAATGACTCAGGGTCATATTCTAACATCCATAATAACTTTTGCCTGTTGACATCCTCAGTAGACACAAACATAGATAGCAAAAGATAAAACAACTCACCTGTGCATGTAACACCTTTAAACCAGAAAAAAATTGCAATAGAGCACTGAATCTGGAAAGTGAACATGATAGAGCCCTAAAATATTGAACATAAATATGGTAATGTGCCAAACAATAAAAAAGACCATTAAAAAGCTCATTTGACTACATGCATAAGAGAAAGACTGCATCAATATTTTATCTATTAGTCTTATATAAAAAGTATTGACTTACAACTAGCTTGTGTAAAAAGAGCATAATTTTGTTTAAGTACATACTTTCAGACATTAATACAACCACTTGCCATATGTTCCTCAAATGATAATTATAAAAAGGACCTTCTAGTGCCTGAGATTTTGCCTAGAAATTGTGCCAACTCCTATAATTCCTCATGTGCCTTCTGTGGGGGCATTAAGCTTCAATCCTGCTGGGTTTTGTTAAATAAAATTCCTATTCATAAAGTAATTCTAATTAATTCCTGACCCTCCCAAAAGTAATTCCCCCTTGCCCAAGACCTTTCCAAGGTAAAAGAAATATCTATTAGAAGTACTGTAATAACTCTCTGAAGCTGCAGTAGTTCTAAAGACACTTTCAGCTGTGAACTGAAATATATGAAACCAATTGGCTTTCAGAATGGGGCTGACTTCAAGATAAGTGATTGTATGATATTTATGAGTAATATCCCTTTCTTCCTCAAGGGATAAAAAAAATATTTATTTATTAGTCAAGAAATTTGAAAGGAAAATAAAATATTGGAAAGGTTTTTGGTGCAAATTTTACATTGCCTTGAAGAGTCAACCTGTGTCTTCCCTTGTGGTATAGGTATAGATGCATGCTGAAGTTGAATGGGCTAAGTTAATGTTTAAACCTTTTGCCAAAGTTCTTTGATCCTCTAAAGTGGCCAGTAAAATATTTTGTGTTACTTTGTTGAGAATATCTCACCATTATTTGTCCCATGTATCTAATTTAGATTACATGAACAGCTGTAAGTCCTTTTACAAGCCTTGTCAAGAGAGTTTTTTGGGACCTCTCAGAGAGTTTCACATTACTAACCATGGCTTGTTTTACTTGGTACTTGAGAAGAAGGAACCTCTTTCATTCAACATGCCAAATAGAAATAGAGGACACCACAGAAGAATTCCTGCCTACCCTAGCTAAAACAAATACTGGGGAAAATTAATTTGCAGGAAAACCTTAACATTTTATATTTTTATCTTATATAATTTTATTTTATATTTACATTATATATATAAAATATACTTTTATAATTATCTTTATATGTATAATAATAATTATAATTATATTTTAATATAAAATTATAGTTTATAGTCATGGAGAGCAGTGATAGCTGACGGCAGTGGTTGAACAATCTGCAGTCCTCAGTGTTATTATTTGTCCCATATCTGTTTCTGAGGAGAGTGAAGACTTTGTGCCTTGAAACTGATCAAATCCTCACAAATGAAGCCAGAAACAGTTCTGATCAGGCTGTAGGAGCTGTCTGAGATCTGGATGAAGCAGGACTCATTTGAGATTGCTTGGCTCTGAGTGGCTGTTTAACAGCAAAATCCTTATAAGTCATTGAACAATCACTGATGTGATAAATTCCTAAAAAGCTCTTTTAAAGAATTAATTTTCATATTTTTACTACTCTAGTTACACTGAGATTTATATACAAGTGAGTTATGTCTACTGTGGGAAACAGCTTTAAAATTTTTTGTCGTTTTTGCATTTAAATTCTTAACTATAACATTACATTAATGTATTTGCACTGAATATTAAATTGATTTAAAGGTATTAATACTATATACAGTATGCACTCTTTAGCATGTAAATATCTTAATGCAGTAACAAAATGCAAATTGGAAAATATTATTCACATTCTTAATACAATATTAGCTTTTTGCATTAATTCCTGATGGCTTATAACCATTATATCAAAATGACTTGAATGGAATTCTTTATTTTATAAAAGGGTAAATGAGCTCTGACTCGACTGCTGGACCTTGTAGTGTCACAATATATCTATTAATTTTGAGTGCACTTATAAAACCACTTACAAAATAGCTACCTCTGGCAAATGTCTTGAATTGAAATTATGAATGTTTCAAAATAAAAAAACTATTGTGGTCTTGTGAGTTAGAATAAAAAAAGCCCCAAACTTTAACCTTAGGAAAAAAAAAAAGTGCAATTCTGACACAGGTATTTACCAAAAGTATTGCATCTGAGTGATCAATAGGAGAATAAATGAACAGTTGGTCCCTTTGAAGGTTTTCCCTGTTGCCTGTCTGTAAATCTCTGTGATCTTTGTTCTTAGGACCCTAAAAGAACAGAAAATTATGATGTGGCAGTGCCAGCACCAGTGGAAAACAAACCAAGCAGAGATTAAGTCAGTGGTAAGGATGTGGGTATGATCTTAAATAAAGCCTGTCACCTCAGATATTCCATTACACCCTTCCCACCCCATCTTCTTTTTTTACCCCCCTTTTTTCCTCCAAAAAATTTGAAATTCTTCAGGGAAGAAATTTTGTGTCAGCATATCACCTTGCCCTGACCTGGGTTGAGCATCTGAGTGCTGCTGTGATGCAAACCATTCCCTAAACCAGCATTTTTTCCATGGGATTTTTTTTTTTTTAGGGAGAAAATAATTCATTTAAAGCAATTATGAAGAATAATTCTCTTCTCCAAAGCAAAAATTCACCTACCATAAGAGTAGTATGCATCCACCATGAATGCAGAGGGTAAATGCTGTCAAAAATAGATTATAACTTCTGCTGAAATTTTCCATGCTAATGCACCTTTTATGCAAAACAATCACTAGACTAATTTTTTTCTAAATACATTTTCCTTATGCACAGTGTTAATGGAAACACTTTCTATACTGAAAAATGTTTACTCTTTGTTTTTAAAAACAGCTTCTGTAACACAGATCTCTTTAATGAAAATATATTGTCAACACAAACTCTTTACAGTACATTGTAAAATATTTTTATGCTGCAGCACTCTTCAGTGGAACTGTCCATATATACTGCACTGATTTTTTTCTATTAAAACACATTAAACAAATCCTGTTTAAAACCAATATCTAGATCAGAATTTATATGAACAGTTTTAGCTAAGCATTTTAAACACAATCAACTTTATACAGAAAGAAATTTTTAAGGTACTTCTTGTTGATTAACTGTGCAGTAACTTTTTTCATTTTCAGTGGAAAAAGTGGGGAAATAAGGGTAATGCAATTAAGTTTTGAGGGCAGTCACATTAAAATATTATTTACTTAAGTAAAATTGTTCTTAAATTAAGTTTTATAGATCTGCCTCTGTAATCTTTCTTCTCTGCTCTTGGGTTAGGATACTTCACCACAATTGTCCTTAGGCAGAGCCTGTATTTACAAAAATTCAGATACTAGAGGTATCTGAAAACAACACCCCTGGGAAATAACCTGAATTTGCCAGTGACTCTCAAGAAAGATTTTGGTTGTAGAGACATGCATTATCTCAGGAGGAGGTGGGTTAATACACAGCCCTGCTTTTTCAAAGAAAAACTTCCCAAAGGAGTTTTGTGGCTTTTGCCCACAGCAGCAGCTCCACTGTGGCTGACAGGAGCCCTGCAGGCACGGTCCTGTGCTGCTTCCCTGTCACTTCTCCTCCACAGAGGAATTCCCATCCTCTTCACTGCAGCACCTGAGTCTGCCAGGTGGTCATGCCTGGGTCTCCCTTGCTGAGCCCCTGCTGTGACTTGGGGAGGAGTTTGGTAATGAGGAGGGAGAAACAGAGCCACCAAAGTCACCAAGGCACGGAATCTTTTTTTCATTGTCAGACCTTGTCCTGGCACATGATTGCAAAATGCTCAAAGTGCAGCTGCCAAGCCTTCCTGTTCTCCCAGTTTTTGCAAGAGGTAAGAGCAAATTGTCTTTTAATTTTTTTTCCCTTAAAACTCAGGGTTTAAATCTAAATGAAACTAAGAAAATTCTTTATTTCTCCAGTTACTTCTGGGCAACCAAATAGACTTGTGAGTCTCTCCCAGGGTGACTTATCTGAGTTCCATGAAATTATACACTGAGAGCCACCATGTAGTTTAAGCTGGGAAAGACATTCTCTGCTTGTTAACTTAATAGGAATGGCCTGGTTGCAATTTGGGAAGGATTAGTTCCTCCTTTAAAGATTATCACTGACCTTATTTAAGGATCACTGTTCTTTAGTGCATTTGGGTTTTTATAGATGCAGCAAATATTCTCATTGGTGGTGAAAGTTTTGGACGTGTGAAGAGGAGCACTGGGGACACACAGGGGGAATATGGGCCAAAGAACAGATGCTGTGACTTTTTCTTTGATTGTCAGTGTCCACTGTTCCCACTGCCTCACAGAGAAGAGAGGTATTGGAAGCTCTGTGCTCTCTCTGAGCCTGTTGCAGAAGTTTCCAGGCTTTGGCATCACATCAGATAGAGATGTATTTTAAAATCCTTTGGGTGACTTTAAATGGACTCTTTCAACGTGTGAAGTTATTGCTTCCTATTGTAGAACAGTGGGAAATTGAAGTGCTCAGACAGAGAGCTATATTTAAAATCCAAGCATTTTCATACAGCTAGCTTATTTCAAGGGCTATAACAGGCTTGAAGCAAATTATCCATTGTCCTGGTTCAGGCTGTACATGATAAGCTCTCCATCCCATTCTCTTCAGTGTTATTTCTCTTCTTGTTTTTGCTCTCTCTTAAAGCTCCAGCAAGAAAAGAAAACAACCTCAATATTCAAATATCTTGCATCATGTTGCTGCCATGAGTCTTTCACCCTTCACCATGACTGGAACATTAAATCAGTATTTAGCAAGGATGAGTATTAGGAAAAAGCTTCTGTGCCTTACCTGCTCATAATTTTTCTTACAAATAAAAGGATAAAATTTTAAATATGGCTTTTGTTTCAGTGTAGCATTACAATAGATAAACATTCAATAACAGTGAGCTGTGACATTTACAAAGAGGGAAGCTTTTTAAACACAGAGATTTAGCAGATTCTCAGGATTCTCAAGAGCAAATCTAAAATATTGCATCTCATTGTCCCCAGCTGAGCTCTGTGGGCACTGACTGAGAGAATATACCTTCTGTCTGCTATAAAACAGACTTCTGAATCTGTCCATTTTTTTCCTGGCCATTTTACCCACACTGAATTTGTTTCATGGTCTGAATTTTGGTCCTTTATTTGGAGTGGTTAAAAATGGTCTTAGGTAACCAAGAAGGTGACTAAGTTTTGGTGCTGAAAAACCCATGATATTTTAAAGTTCTGTCTGCAACCTTTGAACTTTGGTGTAAAAATATGACCTAGATATGGGACTGAGGAATTGAGTAAAGGAGCAGTATCTATTGATCTCTGTGGACTTTAAAGAAGGTAAAATGGTTTCTAGGATCTCTTTACTCTCCCTGCCTGGAACAGTTGGGCAAAGAGAGAGGAAATGGCTTTCTCCCAGTACTTGTCAAAAAACTGCTGCAAATTATCCCTCCAAGGGACAAGGTAGACAAAGACAGCATGTTCATAAATCAAGAGTGAAGTGGTGAGACTGTTCAGAGAAAATGATTAAATAAAAGTTTATGCGTCAGAAAACTTACTTATAAAAATTAAAATAATTTTTCATTAATAGCACCCATGGACTACCAGATCATGATTAATTAAATGCCAGCTGTATCACAGAATTATCCAATAAGAACAAGTTACATATGTACATTCTATGTCTATATATATCATACAGGTAATGTTCTGTAAATGAGCATGTGCCCAGTATTTCCAGGTATCTTATGCCCAAGGCAGTCTGATTCAAAAGAAAATGGGAGGAAATTCTTGCAACAAAGAAAGCTTGTAAAAGCAAAATCTCTTTTTTTTTCCCTTCCATATTATGTGGGAAACACTCATCATACAACTCTGACATACTCTTTGATAGGAAATAACTAATTTCTTGAATCTTCAGTTTCTTGGTTGAGTGAATTTCACAAAAGGTGTTGCACTTACAGAAAGTCTAGTTATTCAATTACACTTTCTGTTGTGCAGTAAAAAACAGGGCACGGCCCAACAGAACATTTGAGTGTTTACAAGCTGAAATATATTTCAGTAGCATCTTATTAGAAGTTAATATCTTAGGTGATATATCAGCACTAAATGCACTATCCCAACTGAAATAATAAATTTCATTTTACTTGTGCTTAATAGCAAGCATGAATCAGAAAATGTTTCCTGAATTTTATTAAAATTCTGTTATAGCTCATTTATAACTGAGGACAATGAAGTGCATGCAGAATACAGAGGGGTATAATCAGTGAAAAGATAAAGAGCTCCAAGCTACCTGTGCTATATTGTTAACATAAAAGGGAAATAAGATTGGATCAAGATAAGAGTTTTGCAAGACTGCCTTGGCTTTTTCTCAACAAATTTTTCTCCTCTATGACTTGACCTGCAGTTTATTCTGTGTAAGGGACTAATCCTGAAATCTTCACCCAGACAAGGAATGCATGGGCTGCACGTGGCCTCAGAGCAGCATGTGTCTGTCTGTGAGGGGTAGGGTTTGCTGCAATTAAGGCACCTCAATAAAATGAAATCTCAAGCACTTCAGCCTGAGCCTGCAGGACTTCAGAAGCAGCTGACAGAACTCTTCATTCGTGTCTGCTCTGATCTGTGTGCAGCAGAAACTGTGTGGCCTACAGAAACTGAGTGATCAAACAGCATCCCTGGGTTTCTGCAGTAAAATTACATAATGTGCTTCTCAATTCAGCTGTGCTTGGGAAAATTGCAGTGCTATTTTTGAGGGGCAGCTGAGCAAAATGCATATTCTATTGAAGATTCTTTTTGAGTTCAGCTCAGTATCTTGAACTTGTTTGCAATAGAAGTGAATTCTTTTTCCTTAGCTTTTGCAATACACCAGTCTCCAGGGATGACTATTATCCTTTGGCATTTACACTGACTTCCTTGAGAAATGTGTGCCTGTTCATGTGTGTATATATACACATATGTGTTAAAATTCTACGTGTTTGCAGCTATTCTCTTTGTGAAATGCTCAAGCTAGAGGACAGCAATCATAAAGATTTATCAAATGCCTCACTTTGAGGGTGGTTTTTTTTTCAGTAAGACATCACAACATTTTGATCTGCAGGTACTATAAAGTAATAAAGAGCTTTATTTTTCACAGCCAGTGCAGTGTTGGCTTTGGCAGAGCAGAGGAGGCCAGGTGTCTGTCACCTGAAGCAGTATTTTCAGTTTGGAACAAACAACATCTGGTACTGGACAAGATGGTGCTATTAGATCTTTAGCTGAAGAACTTAAAACTACACTTGGAAGTTCTTACTACCAAAATTCTTTGTCTATAAGAAGCTTTTTCTTGAGACTTTATACTTTTGAGTACTACATTTTTACTGAAAGTGAGTGCCATTATAAACATTAGGCATGGAAAAGTGCAGCAGCAAGAGCTGTAATATCTACTATTTAAACTGTTAAACCATTTTGTAAAGCCTTAAAGGTTGTAAGTGTAAGGAATTAAAAGCACATTAAAAATACAATTGTGAGGTCTAGAAAGTACCTCTGGAGTTCAATGATTCCCACTTTTCTCAATATAATGTTACCTCTCTCCCTTTTATTTCTCTATTTATGTATTTAAGCATAAATGTGCATGTGCTCTGGTAGTGTAACAGGTCCCCAGTTAGAGATCTGTGTGATTTAAACTGCATATATACATCATTATCAGATCTCTGCTGCTTACTGCTGCTGACTGGTGCTGATAACAGCTGGACACCCTTCACTGGATAGCTGATGCCTGAACTAAGAACAGAGGAAACTGAAGGGGCCCAATAAAGGCAAAAATGGTGAGGTTGTTTTTTATTTATTTATTTATTTATTTATTTATTTATTTATTTATTTAAATCTTAATTCCATGTCTGAAGGTGGGTGAGAAGTCTATCATTATAGTGATTCTATCATTATCCTTCCCCGAATGGTCTTTATAATGCCCTACCAACATCAAGACATTTTTAAATTTTGTTAGTCTGTTCAATAAAAAACTCCAAAATATCCAGTACCAGAACAATTTCAAATCTGTTCTCATCTGAAAAAAAATGCACACACACTTATGTACATCTTTATACATATATATGAAAAAAAAAAAAATTCCTATTCTTCTTCATCATAGACCCTGGATAATTAAGAGAGGTCACCTAATATTAGTTCCAAGTTGAATGTCCAAGTAAAAGGCTTGGGTGTTTCCAGGTATCTGTTGTTACAGCCTAGTGCCATTTCACAGCAAAAAATATTGACTGTCAGAGGGAACTTGACATTTAAAATCCTCCTGCACCATTGATCCTCACTGTAAATACCTTTACAATAATCTTTTTATTAAAAAACTTCTAAGAAAGATGAACTAAGGATTGAAAAAGAGCTATTAATGATTAAAAAAAACATAACAAACCCCAGACACACTTTAGATTTTTTATATAATATGTTTGGAATAAATTTTAGGTATTAGATATTTGGAAGATTACTGTGGATGATTATTGACTTCATGTACAGAAATGGTCTAATATCTTCAATTTTTTTTTTTGGTGGTTAGGAGTAATTGCTGTCCCCACCACCACACAGGACAGATTTTATCCAGCCTGTTCCCTAAATTCTGTTCCCAAGTACTTTCAGAGAGCATTTTATTTGGTCATTTTGGCTTCAAATGATAATTGAGTAGTTTTGTCTCCAATCCATTCTGCCTATGTGCACTTTGTGCATCTCTTCACTTTGACTGCCAAAATTTGGATTTTTATTTAACAAAACTCCACATAACTTAGGAACAGCCCAAATTTCTAAAGAAAAAAACCTGTGGAAGATCTTCACATGGCACAAGGATCTCAATCCTGAACCTTTCCATGTGAAATATGAGGACAGGTGTAATTCTGATGAGTATTAGCCCTGATATAAATCAGGAATAGCTGCTCTGGAGTTAGCAGAGTTGTACTAGTCTAAAAAAGGATGTGGGTAGATCAGGCTAAACATACACTACCAATATAAATGTGGAATTTTCTGTGTTTTTATTTATGTTTTCATAGACAGCAAGATATTTTTAATTTCAAAATTATCTCTGTTACTAGGAGAATTTTTATAAAAAATTAAAAAAAACCCAAATGGTTAGATCTAGAACATAAAATGTTTGATTCTGAATTATTTGAAGGTGCTGTCCTGGTAAAACACCATGGGTCATATATTTATTAAATCTGCTGTAATTTGGACCTCACTACTTAGATTTCAAATCTAATTATACTTGCCTATCCCTAGACTACATGAACAAAAATTTGCCAGAGTTGTTACGAGAGTTAATTCAGCCTAGAGTTACATTTTCAAACACTGTTAATTGGTGTGAATATGTAAGATCAATTGCACTATGCAAATTTACTGAAATTGAAGATCTGGGTTTTAGAGATTGTTTTCAAAGATGGATGAATCAAATCCATCTCCTGGATAATTTTGATAAAGATTCTCAAGGAATAATTGCACAGTAGCAAGTCAGTAGTGCCAGTTAGCTTTGGAAGAAAGAGCCATGGTTTTGGTGTCCTGCACCAAGATTTTGAGTGATTCTGTTTAGACTGAAAAAATAGTTGCATGTGAGACTTGGTAATTTTCCACAAAAACAAAATAAACTTTATTGACTTAATACAGTTTTGTGTTGTATGTAGGCATCTCTCTAGACACCTCTATTTGTTTTTTAAGTCCTTTTTACAGATATAACCTAGACACACAAAAAAATATATAAATACTAACAATGGGATTTATGTGTGTGCAGTTGTTATAAAAGTGGACATCATTTGGAGCCAGCTGTGCCACTACCTGTTGTGATGGAAATGGAGTCATGATTGCTAAATATTCATCTGGTTGCTGGAATGTTTATTAAATGAATGTTGGTTTGGATTAATCTAAGCCTTTATGGAAAAATCAGCAGGGTGGAAACAGAGTACATCAAGGTAAGCCAGGTAGTCAGAGATTCTTAAAGGGCATTGGCAATGCAGCCAGAAATACTTCAGTAATGAAAAGGGGGAAAAAAAACTGAGCTGAGGAGTTGTTTTGGGAGAACACAAAAGTCACAGGATCCCACTGATTTCTGTGATATCTCTGGCTGCTCTCTCAAGAGGGAAATTCGGAGAAGAGAGTTAGTTTAATTGCACAGTGCCTAAAGTGGCAGCTTGCTATTATTATTCTGAGTTTCATTACCATTGACAAAATCAATAATAATTTGTAAGAAAGCTGCCAGGAGTATCTCAGTGATGCAGAGATGTAGCCAAAGGAACTTAGGTGAGGTTTGCCCAAAGGAGAGGAGAATAAAAGTGGGTTCACAGATGGCTGAGGCTGTAGGGTCACCCACGTCCCCCTGCAACATCCTGTTTCTCCAGTGCTGGAGAGGAGACACTTGTGCATCCCTTGCTTTTCTCCCCTACTTTGGGAAAAGAAGTAGGAAGAAAAGTGTTGTTTACTATAAGTGGGCCTTGAAAGCCTGAGAAATTAATATCATGCAGTGTTATGCCTGAAGAAAACTTTGCTTCCTTCTGATGCGTGAGGCCAAGCTATTTAAGTACCACTGTTATGTAAATATTTACATTTGTAAAAAATACTTTTTCCTCGTAATAATTGTATCTATTCAATGCATACCATACTCACTTAGCAGCAAACATTAAAACAAGATCCATACAAAGAGAAACCCTTAGTCTTTTGGCAAAGAAGACTGCAATAATCCTCTGCTGTTTGCTCCCCCCTCCATTTTAATTGTTAATAACTTTTCAGCATGCAGGAGAAGTAATCTCCCACCATGCTAAAGCAGTCAACCTAATTGAAAAGAAATGCAAGTCATCTAGTGCACAGTTGAAAAATTCAGCTAAAATGCAATCTGTCATTATCTTTCCAATGCCAATTTTAAATAGGTATTAAAGTAAATGGGGGAAACATCTTCTCATTTCTCTTGCGGTATCATTTCGTTTTTACAGAAATCCCTAATCCCCAAATAAAGATTCTGCCTGATAGCCAACAAAACACTCAAGACTCAGCCTCTAGTGTCTTGGAAACCAGATCCAAAAATACAGGAAAAAATTTCCCTATCATGAATTAATCTCATTTGAAAATGATTTTTAAAATACAGTTTATGCAATGCAAATCCTCGCTCCCAGAATAACCTGTATTTGTGGTTGTTATGCCACAGTCAAGAGATAAATTACTGCTCAGTGAGCTGTTTCAGCATGGCAACGTGAACTGCAGCCAGGATTAAGGAAACTGATGAAGCATAACGTACCATGAAAGAAATGAAAACATTTTATGGGACATATGGGTGTTATTGACAGGTTTCTGCTTTTTGATACAATGAACTCTTTCAGCAGGAGATAGTATTTGAAAAGTATCCTGCATTAGGAAATTATATGCCACATTTAAAAGTATTCACACTTTTAGTCTCCAAATTATTGTATGCTATAGAGCACATTTCAGTTTAATTGGAAGAATATTGTATTGTGATGCTGAAAACTTGTTTAATGGAGATAATATTTCAGCTCAGTGGGGAAAGTTGGATTCATTTGAAGCTGAGACATCCTCAGATTTGTAATTACCAAAGCATGCTCCTGAGTAGGCAAAAGTATATTGAAAATATGTCAGATGAGGCCTCATAGAAAATCCATCAAGTCTTTAACAGGTCAAGCTCAAACAAAATCTTACTAAAGCTATTACCATCAAAGTGTATTTGGTTCTGGTCTCAGGACAACTTTCTTCAGGTTCCTCCACTGACTGAAATTCCCACAACTGCAGAAACCTCAGGATCTGTACTATGCTGCATGTGCTCAGCAAGTGTAAGAAAATTGCTAGTTAAAAAGATATTGCTACATGAAGCTTGACATATTGAAAAAGAGAGTTTTTAGCATTCTACCCTAAAACATGATGGATAATTATTTTTTTCCTTCAGCAGCCTTGCTTTCTCTCTTCGTTCCCTGAAGTAGTGAAAGATTCAGCCAGATTGAACAAAGTCTATGCTCTCAGGAGAAATCATCTGCTGGTAGAAAATTATGTGACATTGCTCATGTTATTCTTTCCAGTGTTCACAAACTGGAAAATTCTGTACTTCAAACGAGACCTCTGTTTTAGCTACAGTTGTAGTGGTAGAGGAGAAGAAAACAAGAAATAGGGTTAGGAAGAATCACATCCTGCTGTGTGCTTTCTGTGCAGTCCTTTTATATGAATCAATAGCTACTGGTGTTTTAGAGGGATCTAATTCAGTAGTTTTCAAGACTCTTTCTGTGAGGCAGTATAAGTCTCTCCTCACTCAGTGACTGTGTAGTCCTAAATTCATGGGGCTCAGATGCTTACAGCAAGATTTCTTTTCATGGTGCTTCCCCAAACTGTGTTTTTGGTCTGCCTGCATTCTGCTAGGACATGCACATAAACCTGGCTATTGTGAATAAACAAAGCTTATTGTCTCATTGGTGGGAATCAGTACCAGAGAGCAGGTTTTAGATTAGATAATAGGAAAAAAGTCTTTGTTGTGCAGGTGGTGAGGCACTAGAACAGATTGCTGAGGGTTGTGGATGCCCCATTGCTGGAAGTATTCAAGTCAGGTTGGAAGGAACTTGAGCAACCTTCATTTCTACTGAAATGTATCTCTGTCCTGTTAAGGGAAATTGGGACTAGAAGGTCTTTAAGGTCCATTCCAACCCAAACCACTCCATGACTCTATAAAGCTTGGTAGACATTTCAAGTAGGGTGAAAAAACACGTCTTGTTTGACTTTTGCACTTGTTCTGATGACATTTTACAAGTTGAAAAACAGATAAATTTCTAGTGGGGCTCACACAGGGAACACTGGAACAGCCTCCCTAGGGGAGTCACCATCCCTGAAAGTGTTCAGAAAATGAATAGGCACTTTTTAGTGGGCATGGTGGTATATGGTCAAAGGTTCAACATGACTTTGGAGTTATTTTTCCACTTTAATGATTCTGTGATTCTAAGATGGAGGAATATTAAAGAACACTGAGGAGAATCATAGTTCAGACTGCTTGGCATATGAACTACATGATTTTATATAAGCTGCATTATTCTTCACTGCAACTCAAAATATGAAAGATGTGTTCTTCATGCTCTCTGTATTTAATTTGGAATTTGGGAAGAAGGGACAAAACAATGACAATAATAATAAAAGTGATATTAATAATAATCTCTTTCAGGGGCAGAGAGAAAAAAAAGGAACTTAGGTGATATTGTAGTGAGACTGCATGTGGAATGCAGATTAGTATGAATTAGGTAACAGAAAATGTTTGTGCAAAATGCTGCCTATCTGAATACAGATTTCATAATCAGCACAAGAAGAGGTTGAAAACAGAGAATGTTTCTCTTCTGTCCTAAAAAATGTAATTGTTTTCAGAAGTTATACTGTGTTGAAGGCATCATAATATGCAGGACAGGACCATAACTCTGTTTCTTTTAAATCCATGTCTCCCAAATATGTTCCACAAATTCTTTCAGTTAAACTTTGTAGTCAAGTTTATTTTGCATTTAATGACTCTCAATCAGATCTATGCTGTGGCGTAGCACAGCAATCGATACAGGTTGGCTTTGTTTGATGTATATTTGGGGAGGGTGAGATAAAATTATTGCAAAAAGGAAAAAAAAAATCCACCCTGATAAAAAGTATTTGCTATTCCTTCCAAATGCCAAATATCCTTAGCTAAAGTTAACTGCCACAGAAACTGCCCCCAGTGTCCTCACTGCTAACCACAGGACAAGTCCCAGCTGGAACCATTTATTGGCTTAGTCAAGTGCTCCACTGCTTTGTTCTAAATATGTCAAGTTTGATTCATCCTCAGGTTTAGTTGCTGTCAAACACTGTTAAATGGAACTGGAATCAGCATTGCACCTAGGCACCCACCAAGCCAAAACCATGATCACTTCTGCAGAAATGTTAGTAATCTGTGGCACTAAAGAGTCATGGCATTCCTGTGAGGGTATCTTGGACAAAAAGGAAGTCTGGTCTCATCTTTGGCACCAGCTAGAGGTAAGAAGTTCATAACATCAATACTGAAAGCTTTAACAACAAGCTTTGTGACCTCAGAAGAGTGAAACTTTTTTTTATTTGTGTGATTGATACTGTCAGGGCTCATGCAGCAGTACATCATCAGACCAGAGTTAGGATTACCCTCACCAACTAAAGCATTGGCAGCATTTAGCTTAACATTCTACTGGAGCTTGTTGGTGTGACTCTAAATGGAAAAAAATAATAATTTTGAGAGATGAATGGTAAAGCACTGGTAAAGCAAAATTAAAATATTTTGAAGTGGATAAGGCAAAAACAGGTTAAAGGAATCGACTCAGAATGGCAGGATATCTTCTCCTGCTCCTATCCTGCCAAGGTAGAATTAACAAAATTTCAAAGGGTATTGTTAAGGAAAACAGCATCTGAAAGCAGGAAACACTTGGGTGCCTTGTGAGCTTTTAGGAAGGAATGCTACCAGCAATGGCTAATGTCATTGCTAGTAATTTACATTATGGTGAAAAGTAATATTTGAAAGCAAGCTGGGTAAATGGAGATTCACATGGTATCTGAGCACAATGTGATTTATTTTGAGCAGGGGCTCTTCAAAATGTGAAAATGAACCCCAAGGACTCCTAGGGATCATACCTTCAGGAACTTATTCGGGCAAGTCTTTGTATGTTTCTTTTCTGTGAAACAGAGAGTGTGTGACATGGGCTCAACAGATATTTTAGTACATAAATGTGAATTCCTAGTAATTTGTTGTAGATGTCATCAGGGTATGCCAGGGGAGATATAGGCTGGGTATTAGGATGAAATTCTTCACTGAAAGAGTTGTCAGGCACTAGAACAGTCTGCCCAGGGAAGTTGGGGAGTCACCTCCCCTGGAATTATTTAAAAGATGGGTAGATGTCTTGGAAGTCTACAAACTTAGAGGTATTTTCCAATCTAAATTATTCTATGATTCTGTATTATGCTGTGATGCATTCAGTAAAATTTCTACATAAAACTATTCTTTCCTTCATGGAATACACAGGGTTTTGGATGGCAAAGTCACCTTCCCTTTACCAATGGCCAAGGCTTCTCTTGCAAGCTCCAATTGTTACCCAATTCTCTTATGGAATTCCAGTACTCATGTGCTTCTTGAAAAGGTAAAGATTCTTGATGCAGAGAAGAGTCATTACTGAGGAATACTACAAATGCAGCATCTGAAGATTTCCATCCTTCTCTTTCATAACTTCTTCTAAAAACCTATTCTGTCAGCCTCCCACACATTTACTTTTGCATTTACAAGTATTCAGTGCATCTGATTCAAGCAAAACTAAGAAAGATTTCACCTTAAATCCTTAACATGACAGTTGTCAAAGACTTTTAACACTTTTTTTTTTAGTATTTTAAAGAATAATAACATGAACATTGCATCATTGGTTAAATGTGCTAAATACCATTGTGAATGCATTTTTTAAATTTAATTTCAAAATTTCTAATTTAATAATTTAACTCTTTCTATGTGCAATCAGTTTTATAGCAGATTGATTAGAATCCTGGAAATTGCTTAACCACACATTATAATATTTCATTAATGAGGAAAGCACTGTGAATAACTAATGGATTTGATTAATGCTAGTATATAAAACAACAAGAATAGCTGGTAGGCCAAGGAAAGATTTTTAGTGAAAAGTCTGTGGAAGTAAAAGTCACTGAAAGGTAAAATAATAAACTTGTTTGACACACTGAGGAGCTGGCATAACTTTGGCAGTCACAGGGTGAAGACACTGTACTTGATAACTCAGTAGCTAGAAGGGCCCTGAAGTAACAGAATTTGACATGCCTGGAGATCTCATCAAAGGGAAAGGAAGATCCCTGACAAGAGAAATAGTAAAAAGGACTCCTGGTGGGAGCTGCTGCCATGCAGAAAACTGTTTCAGATAAAGATATCCAAGAAACTCCTGCCCCCTGGGAGGCAGCAGTGTGTCTAATAATTGATGGAGTATTATTAAGATATGTTGGTAGAGATACTTTTGGAACAGTATGAATAGCACCAAGTGTATATTAAGAAAGTAACATTTCATTAGTTTACTTTTGTTGCTGTTTAAGAAACAAGTTCTGAGCCTTTTATGGTATCCAGGCAGTTATTCATGTATTGTTAATTAGTGTACATCAGAAGTAGAGTCACACTGCCAATGTTGCAGCCTTTTTTAACAGCACTTCAATAAATTTCATACTAATGTGATTACTGATTAATTCAGCTCATGTAAATACAATAGCTTTGTAATGCACTTATTTGCATTGACCTAATGTTCCAGACCAACCAAATGTTGCACTGCCTCTTCCCCAAGTTCAGTGCTAAAAGAGAGCAGCTTAGTTAATCTGATCCATAAATCTGACTTTAAGCACATCCTTGAGTCTCCTGTCAGTAAGGAAACCCAAGCTTTTCTGTCTGGTGAAAAAGCTGAGTGTAGCTCAGAGCCATGCCTGTGTTTAGAAGAGGTTGGCAGGTCATCCAGCAGCAAATACAGATGAGAACACAAGAAAGAGGAATCTGTCCCTGGTGCAGAATTACTTCTGCAATGCCAGAACTTCTTTATAGAACCCCAGAAGGTGTCACCAATCAGCTAAAGGGCAGGCTGCAATGCAGCAGCCAGTACGTAGGGGAGCAGGTGTGGAATAAGTAGAGAAATAAAATGTAGTAAAAAGAACCATACATGCAAGAAAAGTTGTCCTTCTGCAGAAAGTTAGTGACCCAAAACCTGTTTTTTCCATCTGTCTGGTCTTGGTTTGAACTTTAGGTGTGAAGAGATTATCTGTATATCACATCACTTTTTGTTCCATCCTCATTTCTGACACCCTTCTCTTTATCCTCACTGCCTTGTCCATGACTTTTTGTACAGAATGGACCATTAATAAAAAACCAAAACAACAACAACACAAAGAAATAAGTGGGATTTTAAACATGCTGACTTTTAAGTATATTGTATGTATTTTCCTACTGAAAACCCTTATGACTCATAGATCAGTTTGTTTCAATTAAACATCTTTGAACAAATATCGAGCAGTCATTCTGCTCATGATCTGAAAACAAATCACCTCAAAGAGACAGTCTGTTTTCCTACCCAGCAAACTGGATTTTTCACTTTATCCACATATATTATCACTTTCTTTTGTGCATGGTAATGGATTGACCCAGAGAGTCAAACAGTTAATATAATTTACCTCCACAGTTTTCTGCTTGCTGGCCGTGATGTGTGTTCATCAGAGCAGATCAAGTAGTTGTCCAGTGGTAAATGTTCCTAATAAAAGCATGGTAATAGTGAAGTGCTGCTCAGTAAAATGTTTTTTTTTTTTATTTGATAGAGACCTCTCAGCTTTGCCTTCTTTTGGTACTTGAGACCCCCTTGACATATTTTTGAGTGGCTGACTCCTGGGATTGCCCTGGCAAAGGCACCAGTCACTGGGAGAGATGAGCAGGAAAGCAGAGGGGCCATCCTTCAGACACTTGAGAGAAAAAGGCAATTCACAGAGCCCCCTGCAGTAATGGAGAGTGAAGAGGACTGTGCACAATGCAGGATGCACAAAAGGCATGTGCTGCCAGGTACCTCTGAATGCCACGTGGGAGGGTGTATGAGCTAAATAACCCAGGAATTTTTTAATCCAAGATCAGAAGCAGACCACAACAGAGGGTTCATAATCACCTGAACATTTGCAAGCTGTTAGATTGTATTGAAAAATCTATGCATTCTCATTTCTTAAAGCTTCTTTTGAAAGTTTGTCATTAATGGGAAATCTATAGGGTTAAATAAAAGTCAATCACTAGACAGAGCTTATATGCACTATAAACAGGAATTGTGCATTATCAGCTCATACAGTGCCATTACAGTGTCTCTGTGGAAGAGATTCCTTACACTAGCCTGGGGTTTGGTTTTGTTTTTGTTTTTTGGTTTTTTTGGGTTTTTTTTTTGCTTTAGCACTTACCAGAAGAGTGGGAAAAATCATAGAAAAATCATCTGGTCAAGCCTTCTTGGACAAAACATGGTCAAAATGAGATGGCCCAACACCTGTCCAGCTGAATCTTCAAAGTGCCCAATACTGGAGAATCCACCACTTCCCTGAGATTATTCTAGGGGCTGATTTACTCTTTGAAAACAGGATTCGCCACCTTTTTTGTAGAGAGCATTTAAATACTGGGACTTGGTGGTAAGGTCTCTCCAAACCTTTTTTTCTCAAGGCTGAAAAACCCAGCTCTCACAGCCTTTCCTCACCCTGCAGACTTCCTGGTCCTTGTGTCCTGATATTAAACCTGGTTTTCTTGATACTTTTGCAGTGATTCTTCGAGGGACCTTAAAATACTCATTTCTGACACCCTTCTCTGGATCCTAACCAGCGTGTCCATCCCTTTTTGAACAGCATGGACCAAAGAGAAACACTATTCCAGGTATGGTCTGTAAAGCACTGAGAACAGAGGGACAATGACTCCTTTATCTCTTTTTCTTGATAAAACCCAACATCCTTTTCTCAATATTCGAACTAAGCTTGTATGAACACGAGAGGCATATTTACATAAGAGAACTAACCAGCTAACAATATACTTGCCTTTGCCAAAAAAAAAAAAAAAAAAAGAAAAAAAAAAGTTATAACTTTATGCATTAAACTGTATACTGTATAATTTAGAATTCCTTCTGGAAAATGAATCTTGTAAAATTTAAGAATTTTAAGTACTTTTAAATCTATCATGTACAGGCAGAAAAATGTTTAAGAATCCTAAAATATTTGTGTTTCCATTTGAATATTTTTAAAAAGGCATGGCAAAATCACATCTGCAGACCTCTGTGGTGATTGTTATGGGATCTCCCCTCCAGCCACCTGAGAAATTGTATATCTGGAACACAAGATTCTTTCATACCTTGCATCTTTCATTGTACCATGGCAATGAAATGATATGTACATAGTATTCATAAATAAAACAACTAATTCCAGTTCAGCTTTGAGCATGTAACCCAGTGACCCAGATCACAGATGCAGGCAGAAAAATATTACACACTTGTTTTTTGTTGGTTTTTTTTTTTTTTTTTCTGAGGTTTGGCTTATCAACATCCTTTCTCACAGGACATTGCTTAGGGAAGGAGTATGGGTAATATTCTTGTTCTACACACTCAAAGTCTGTTAATAAGGATTAATGTGAGGCTTAGTCATAGAATTTTAAATATTTACAATGCACCTGTTTACACAGTATCACTTTGAGGTTAAATACCCAGCTTAATACTTATGCCTACTCTTAGTGTCTTTTTACCAGACTATTTTAACAATTAGCAAATAAATTAAATGAGTAATGAATGTAATTTTGCATAAATACCTACTCATAATACAGAGTTTTTCATATCCTTTTTTATCTCTGCTATAAGCAAAGGTTATAAGTCAGTCCTATTTGACTGCTAAGCATTGGTTGGTGTAATTCAATCCTTTGAAAATGAATTTTTCATTAATGAATTATATCTGTTACAGACAAACCCCAGGCAGTACGTGTCTATACACTGTTATAAAAACATCTAGCTGAGAGGGACCATAATAAATCAGTCTTTCTTCATCAAAGTGGAATCTACTGTATTACTGTCATTTTTTGACAGAAGCTTTTCCAAGCTGATTGGTCACTATCCTAACTATCTAAGAAGTGACTGCAGATGGACAAGTGAGCAAACCTTTTATTTTCTCCATACCTGGCACAGGCATGGGGAAGAAATTGTTCCCTTTCCTTCCAATAAAGCCTTTAACTCCTGGTACTCCCTACCACTACTAGCCCTGGTTGTTTCAGAGGAGCTCTGCAGGTCTCCCTCTTCACACCCCTGGTCTCCCCTGGGGTTTGCTCTGTCCTTTTACCAAAACCAAGCCCTGGAGGCAGGTTCAGCATCCTGCTGATGTCTTGCAAGCACTCGGCAGACCAGGAGGATTGCTTCATCTATTTTTCAGGATGAGTTTCTATTTATGCATACCATGGTGACATCTGCCTGTCTCGTGGAGACATGGCACTGCTGGTTTGTTTGAGCATGTAAAACCACACTACCTCCAGGCCTTTTGCTGGAGGAGTGCTGTCTGCTTGGTTGTTCCCTGCTTGGTACATCCACAGCTGGCTGCTCCTAAGTAGAGCAACTTGTACCTCTCCCTCCTGAACATTTCTGGGACATTCTCTACTTTTTTTTTGATATCTCTTTGATGGCTAGTCCCAGTTTTCAGCATAGTCTTTCCTGTCTGCATGTTTGCTCTAATTCTACACAGAAGCCTGCTCTGTCTTCTTTCATTAATTAAGGATGGAACAGGTCTGTATGAAAGCTGAGGCCCTGTGGGGAGGCATTTAATATTTGCTTCCATTTTGACAGAGAACATTTGGCAAGTCTTCTGGGAGGTACTACCCAACCACTCCTGCACCCAGTTTATAGCAATTCAATCTAGACCATGTTTCCCTAGCTCAAAAGATTGTAATGTGAAATAATGTCATGTTTTCAAGGAAAGGTACATGATGCTTATTTCTTCTCCCTAACCACATAGCTGGATACTGTTGCTGAAGGAAATGAGCCAATTTCGACATGATTTGTTCTTTACAAATCTCTGTTGGCTCATCTTGGCTTTGCTTCCCCAGTTTCAAATAATTTATAACCTTTTCATTTTGCTAAACAGGTCTCCTCATCCCTTTTAAGACTCAAATTAATTATATATTTGTAAGAGACTTGATAGTCCAACTTCTTTTGTTGTACCCAAGAAAGATTTTCCTTAGTACAAATCTAGCACATAGTTTGAGGCTCATGGCTCTTACAGGATGTTGACATATCTTGCACTTAGTTTTAGATGATTGCTTAAGAAATTTTATTGTTAAAGGATCTTTCACGAGTATCCATTGCAGTTACAGCATAGCTAATCTGAAACAGGTCAGATCTGACTATTTGGAGTTATTAATTGGACACAGGAGAAGAAAAGAGAGCAGGAAAAATATCAGTATTGTGTCTGTGCAATGCAATATTGTGAATAGGCATGAAATTCATAGACATGGTAGGAATAATTCTGGATCAAGAACAATTGCAAGTTGTCATTAGTCTTCTTTGCATTAGTTCAGGGTCTCATGATTTTCTTTTCTCTTTGAGGACTGAGGTTTCAGATGTGAATCCAAGATTACATTTCTCTCTTTTGGCCTAAAAGTGAGGGCATTTGATTCATATATTATTTCTAAAAATACTGAACATTTTCAGTAACAGGGCAGAAAATTGTATCCTCTATGTGAGTGGAGAGGTGATGAAGCAGGAGAGAATAAAGGTTTTATTCCTACTATGCAACACTATTTTTCACTGCTGCAGGACAGGCCTAAAAACTGTTATTTAAGAACTCATACAGATTAAATTATTCAGTTCTTGTACTCTCCCTTGGCACTTCTCTGCCATGGAAACTGAAAACTGAGGTCAGCCAGAGCTATAAAGGTTGGAACTGGCCTAGAGTGCCCCATCAGTTGTGCAGATGAGGAGAGCACAGGAAGCTGAGCAACCTCATCCATGATTTCATTGTGATGTGCCCATCAGCAATAGGCATGGTCCATGCAGCATGTGGAAGGCAGCTCCATTCACAAATTTTGGGTTTTGCTGTACCTGGAAAACACTTAGTTGTGAAGTTTGAATACTGAGCTAAGCACTGGCTACAAAAAACAAGGACCAGCAGCATCCTGCAAACATCATTTCTGGTAGCACTGTTGTACTTTCTGTACTACTAGGGACAAAGGAAAACACAGCAATATTCACTGTCAGGAACTAAAAGTTTTATTTTGGATTTTCTTTATTTTTTATTCTGGATTGAATCTTTACATTTGTAATGATGTCATTTTACATATATAGCGATGATTCACATCTGGATGATTTTAAAATACTAAAAAGAAATGTGTCAAACTTCTATTGCCCTAAGGTAATTTGAGCTAAATGCAGCCTCTGTTTCTTTCTGACTTTAGGCACACACACAACTGACCATCAAGAAACACTGGTTTCAGAGTCTGATATCAGTGGATATCTGAATTTCTTGAAGTGGTAAATAGACTTGAACTGGATGACTTGAGTAAGAAAACCTAGAGCAATCAAGCTTAGCTTGACATAGAAGGCACTCAGTTAATGTCCCTTTTGCTGAATACCCCTTTTTAGAGTGAACACTATTTTCTGAGGAGGACAAATATTTTCCCAGATGTGATTAACTGACACTTTGAAAGGGGGGGGGGGTTTGACACATATTTAAAAATGGACATCCTATCTAAAGATTATTTTTCCTTAAACTCTGCCCTTAGGATAAGCTGGTGTGCAGAATGGGCAGCTGTGTTGTTTATCTGCATGACACAGATAATCTTACAGAATCAGCCTTTTGTTATGGTCTTTGTAACCAGTATCATGTAAGCAGCTTAAGGCTCCTGCCTGTGTAAGTCACCACACTGTGGAGAGGTTTATAACTCTCACCTCATGTCACTACTGCTCTATATCAAGGTTTTTGCACAAATCAGTGGGCCTGGTATAAAACTGTATTAAGTTCTTACCTCAGTAAACAGATATGTGTTGGAAATCACATAACAAACCATTTGTTATGACCTGTGTAGTTACAGCAGTTACAGCAGAACCTGTTTTAGTTAGCAGCAAGCCTCATGTTATGCAATTTGAGATCTTATATTTAGAACACAGACTCTTTATTTTGCAAACCTCTTTTTCAACAGTCTGGAACAAGTTTGCATTTTAAAATTTAGTTCCATTGTGTTCTCCTACCAAAATAATTGCAAACCCAAGGGTAGGGTTCTCCTGTGCAGACACAGGTGAGTGCTCAGTCCTGATTAAATGTGCTGTGTAACAAATCTGTGAGGTTGGAATTGTTTTTGCTTTGCTTTGTATGGAAGGAACTAAGATTCTCTAGACAGGAGAACTTCCTCTAGGTAAGGTAAATAAGCAGTAGAGCATTTTATCAGGTATGGGGGGGTTCTAGGAGGGAGGCGGGTTTAGACTACAGGCCAGAAGCCCCAGTTATGTATCCATCCATCCATCCATGCATCCATGCATCCATCCATCCATCCATCCATCCATCCATCCATCCATCCATCCATCCATCCATCCATCCATCCATCCATCATCCATCCATCCATTCATCCATCTATCATCCATCCATCATCCATCCATCCATCCATCCATCCATCCATCCATCCATCCATCCATCCATCCATCCATCCATCCTCTCCATGTCCAGCCCCACCTCTGCACTCTCCTTCATGCCTGCTTCTCCTTCCTTAGCCTTTTTGTTATTTATAGTCTGACTGCCAAGAGATTATAAATCTTTCTTCTGGAAACTTATAAGTCATACAGTCCTATTGTAAGGGAAATTGAAATAATGTTGCTTTCAAGCTTTCTAGACTTATGATTTCCTTGCTCAGCCACAGGATCTCTAATGCCTAGTTATTACTCATATTTGTAATATGCTTTGAAAAATAGATTTAGCCCCAAAATATTTATCAGTCAACTGAACTGTCCTTTTGCTCCACTGTAAGTTATTTTTAGAGTTCCAAGCACGAATGATTTGAATACTTTGAATAACTTCCTTTGCATTTTTTTTCTTTCTTTGTAATTTACTTCCCATTAATACACTTGATGTCAGCAGTAATGCAAAGAAAAAAAGGCATTCATATTCTCTGCAGCTTTGTCTTTTGTTCTATGAATTATAATACTGGAAGCAAGATGATAGCAGTGTGTAAAATACTACTCTGGAAATGCTGCTTCTATGGTTAATGAAAAACTTTCTGAAATGAAATTTGAATAGATTAATTTGGTTGTCAAGTGTACAATAATGTGCACAGTAAGTTTTTGGTGGGCTTTTTGTGTCTTCTTAATTGCATAATGATCATAGATTTTGAGTTTGGGTTTGTTTTTTTTTTTTTATTTTTTTATTTCCCCTATGTTTTTGTGGGGTTTTTCTTTTTTTTCAAATTTGCAGACCTAAAATGAAACATAGTGAAACAGTTCAAGTAGGTCCTTGGTTGCTTCTGGGAATAAATATATTCTGTGAACTCATGCATAAATGGCAAGTTTACACTGAATTTAGTGTGTGAACATTTATTAAACACTCAAAATATCTTTCCTGTTAAAAAAGTACTAAATCAAACTAAGTAGTTTTGCATACAAAAGCAAATCAGATTTTTTTTTTTTTTTTTTTTTTTTTTTTCTTTTTGTGAACCAGGAGGTGCAAATATTGCAGCTGGAGTTGCACTTCAGAGGGGAAAAGTAATCTGTCTTGTGGATAAATGATGCTGCTTACATTATCACTAGGAAAACAAACTCTCAAAATCAGATTTAGGAATGCATGTATGTGATGATAAAAGAAAACTGTGTGTGGAAAAAACAGAAAGGGAGAGAGAAAAACTGAAAAGCTTTACTTTCCATGGGTTTATTTGTTGATAAGGTTTGTAGTATGTTTCAAGGAATTGAAGACCTTAATCATTGAGAAGCATTTTATCTTTTTATGTTCTTCCAACTATTCACCAGCTTTCCTGGGATTTCCCAGCATTTAACAACTGAAGGAGTCATGAAAAAGTAGCTTTTCTGCCACAGCAGAGAACACAGTAAGCAAGTAATTCTTCAAGCCACATGCAATGGCAAGTTAACACTGGAGTGCAGTTTGAGTTACTAGCTCAGTGCAAAAGGTGCAAACAAAGCACTTCTGTTCTCTCTGCCCCCAAAATCAAGTGCAAATCTCTGAGTTGAAATTCGAGTTTGTCTCTGTGTGCATAATACAGGGGAAAACCTGGGCACATGTGAAAATGTGCAGTTAACATAAATAATGCTGATTTATCTGGGCCTGAACTCCAGGGTGTCCTCTGTGGTCAGAGAAGGGTAATTTGGCAAAAGTGAAAAAAAGCAGCAGGGTGGCACTCAGAGGATATGAATGTGGATATGGCCTTTCCTCCAGCCCAGTGGGTTCTTAGAAATATATGACTTCAAGAAATGCTGACAGCCTTTTTTTCTCTTTTGGTTGCTGTTAAGACTACCAACAGCTATATTTTCCCTTTATGTTTTTGTTACTGTATTATTATTTTTTTCCTGCATTTAAAAAGCCTTGATTCATCTACTGTATATTTCTGAAAGGAGGAAAGGCAGCAATCTTATTCCCAACAAAATTGATGGTAAAATATAACAACAAATCATGCTGTTCTGGGAGCCAATACTGTCAAGAGACTAATTTTACTCTCTGATACTTTAAAAGCACTTTTTAAAGCTCTTCCTAGTGATGTACCCATAAAAGCAAAACAAATATGAGAGAAACAGTTTCAAACAGTTAGCAGAGAAAGACCTGCCAACAAACTAGGTCCAAAACTAGTCATGAGTACTTCAGTTTAGAGTTAATCTGTGTCCCCCTCATAACTCAGTATGATAAATCTGTTAACTGTGTTTGAGTACTGGATCTATGGTCAAAGTATTTGGAACACTTCCATTGCTCTCCAAAATGGTTAGAAATTCTGTGTGATGTTGCCTTTCATCTTGGGCTATTGTCTGCAGGAGCTGTGGGTACATAAAGTGTAACAAAATTATTTGTCAGGCAGAATAATGTTTGTGTAAAATAACATTGTAGCTTTTCCTATTTATGCTAAAATTATTATCAATTATACAGAATTCTCCCACACGTGGGCATCAGTTTTTGTGAGGAAAGATTTTCAGTTTCATTTGAGACTTTGGGGCTCTAAAGGTCTAATATTCTTGAAACAGATGCTACATGTTTTTCATGTTACAATAGTAGCTTCAGATCACAGGTTTTGTTCCATTTTTTATACTTTTTAGATTGTCATTTCTTTAGCAATCCTTCTGAAGTTTGTGGAAATTAAAGATGCAAAAAGTACTGTCAGGATAAGTTACTGTGCCAGAAAATAGAAAGCAGAATGAGGCAGCCCTACCAAGACACTGTTCTGATATTCCATATCCACACACAGCAGACTTGAGCAGCTGTTTCATTCTCTAAACCCAAATTTTCTTCCTCCTTTTCTATTCTGTTGTATTTAAAACTCCTCAATGACCATCTTAATAGGTGCATTTAGAACCACTTGAATTCTTCAAACTCCTGTTTTTAAACATTTTACCAACAGTCTCCTCTCCCCATCAAACAACAAAGTAAATGATGTGTTCACAGGGCTGTGTTACAAAAGCAAACATTTTCTTTTCTGAAACAATTACATATTTCTGCATATCCTAAAAATGTAGCCAGTGTTAGCAAAGTGAGAAGATGGACTAAAGGTGTTTCACAGGAAGGTTATTATTGATTTGGACAATGGCTTCGGTGGGAATGACAACTGTTGCATTGCTGCTCACACTCTCCAGCCATTTCCCCCTGTTCTACTTGTGCTGTCACCCAATATCTTGTAAAAAGTCCCTCTCCAGCTCTCTTGTACCCCCTCAGGTACTGGAATGTACTTTAAAGCCCTCCCAGAGCAGCTTTTCTCCAGGCTGAACAAACCCCAGCTTGAGTTGTCTTCATAAGATAAGTGCAAGATGACAAGCACTACTAATTCTGAGATGGATTAAAGCAAAAAGATGGATTTCAGACAATGGTCATTTTACAAGGCTGGACAAAAGTGTGACAAAAGTTTTATCTTTTTCCTTTTCCTCTTCTTCTGTGCCTCTTTTTTTCTTTTCCAAAAATTGACATTCTGCAGGGTTGTTGTTCTAGGATGTGTTGTAGGTTTAGTTTCAAGTTTGTGTGATTTGTCAAGGACTAATTCAGAACCTTGAGCATTATTTGAAGTCTAGCATGTCAAGAAACAAAGAAATGTCCAGCAGCACTGCAACTTGGAAGAAATCCCATTTCCTAATAAGTATTAGTCATCATTTTTAAACTCACCAGGAAGATGAAAGTCTTGTTTAGAGAAGAAATGAAAACTAAGGTTAAATATGACTTGTTCACATTATTCAGCTCAGCAGGTAACAATTTGCAATGCACTACAACAAAATATGATCTTTTGAAATGTAGAAAAGGTAAAGTAAAATTATCATGACTTAAAAGATGCATTCAAATTATTTATTTTTCATATCACATAGCATTCTCAGATAAAATACCTGAAATACAACATTATTGTATATAGCAGTCAGTTTTAGAAAAATCTGTGTTACAAAGCAAGGAAGAAGCACATTACAGCAATAGTGTGGTTATTGTGCACAAGTCTTATTGAAAATAAAAAAAAAAACACTTCTGATGATTCTGAGAAAGGTCTAGATGCTGTACTAATAGATTAGGATTTTGGTAAATCTAATGGAAATATAAAATATCAATGTTTACCTAATAATTCACTAGAATTTTGAGGCATGGATCATGGTGTCAGCACTTATCATTACAATGGTCTGCAAATTTGAAAAATAAGTATTACAGAATTAATAATTTTCCATCTTGACTAATATAATTCCCATTTTTATGATCTTGCTAAATGTTTTCTCTCTCATTTTTAGGGTTTAGTAATACTTCCACCAGACATATCAGGCAGCCTACCTCATGTCTGCTCATTTTATTAATTTAAAACTTGTTACCAGTTTTTAAAATCTAATTTAATACTGCCCTCTTCATTTTTCTGTGGCATGACTTCATAACTATGTTTTTGATGACAGCTTGATCTTGTGCTTCTTTCTCCTTGACTTTATAGGAAAACCTTTCCCACTGGAGTTTTGGTACATTTATGGAAACTTTCACATGAAAACATTCTGTCTTGGTTATGTGTCTTCAAACACCTTCTCTTTTTTTGCTTGTTATGGTTTCTCTTTTTAAAGAGTTTCCTGTGCCTGTGTTGAATGAAGGGTATAAAAATATGCACAAATTTGCATAATTGCTGCTAGATGTTTTTCAGGAAGTCGTTACTTTCTTTAAAGCATCCTGAGGAATATTTTAGCTTGTTGCCACCTCTCCACTATTATAAAGGAATAAAATGCATAGAAATAGAAATAGGATTTACCTTTTCTTCTGGCATATGTAACTAGCTGCAAATCCTTTAGGCTCAGAGGCAAAAGAAAACATGTGAAAGAGAGAAATGCAAGGAAGTTATTTAATTACTGCCCAAAGGTCATGTTTTGTGGTGGCAATAATATGAATGGAAAAATGGGGCTATGATGCAAATATATGAGGTCTTTATGAGATCTGCCCACAGGGAGTTCTGAGGTGAAAGAGCTCATGGTGCTGCTACCAGCCATAAGAGACCTGCTATATTATGACTCAATTTTCTAATTTTTATTGAGCTCTTAATTGGGCATTACATTCTTTTAGCCATATCAGAATTTGTCTAGCTCATTGGCTTGATGAGACCTAGGAGGACAAACCTGTCCCTAACGTGGCTACTTTGACTTCCATGAGACCTCAGCAGGGAGAAATTACTTTTATTAATATAATATTAGTGCTGCACACTGTGGGATGCATGTGTGTTGACATAGCATTCAATTTTTAAAAAGATCAGTTTTATATATAGAAAATTAGGGTGTATCTTGAGATTATTCCCATATGGAAATGTTGTTTTTTTTTTTAACTCAACGTTTGCTTTTTGCACCAGAAGTGCTATTTTAGCAGGGTGGGTTTGCACTGCAAACAGGAGCAGTCAGGCTGAGCAGACTCTGTAAACAGCCCTGCTAATGGAAGAGCACTCCTAATCAAGCCAGAATCATTGCTAGTGCAAACAGTTTAAATAGTTAATGAAATTCACTTAGTAAAATGCAAGCTAGTGGATTTACATGTGGACTCCATACAGACAGAGGACTCTGTCCACTACCTGGATTTTAAACCAGCCAGTTAAGGTGCTGAACTCTGCTGTGCATCTGAACAAACCCATCTGGCCTCCTGGTATCTAAATACTGGGATAGACTGCAACACCCTGACTTTCCTTGTTTTGGTATCCAAGATTTAACTCTGCCTAAACTTCCACAAGTGTGCTCTGGCTTCTCATGTAGACTTATCATCAAACAGAGTTGGCTGAAATAAGGAGTTGCAGAACAAGGGAGAAGGTAGTAATTACATTACTTTGCAACAGAGACATTAAAAAAGCCTGAATAGCTTGATCAGACTTTTGAGTAATCATTCCTAAACTACTTATTTTTGTTCCCTGAGAACAAGCCTAATTCAAGCTTTATTTTCTCTGCATCTTCTATGACAGAGGAAAATAGTAAAAAAAGCCCAATTCAAATAATGGAGAAAACAAATTTAAAGGTTAAAGTGTGTATAAATTTGTCTTTTGATAAATATCTTTATATTCACTATAAAATATTCCTTATTTGACTAAAGAGTTGATTTTTCATATGGCAATTTCCTGTGCTCTGGAAATCTCTACAATCTTGGTTCAAGGTGAATGTCCCAAGGTTGGGTTGGAATGTCAAGGGAATGCCAACAAGGCAAGCAATGCAAGGCCATGAAAGGATGAAAGCCTGGCAGGGGTGGGCATGGGCATGCAAGGAAATGCAAGAAAAGGTTGGTTTAGCAGAGGGAAACATGCAAAATGTGGGGATTTCATGTCATAACTGCAGCCATAACTGCTATTAGATCCAAGAGAAAAGTGAATTATTAAAAGTAGTAGGAATGAGTCCCTCTTAAAAGAGAGAAAAGGGATAAGTTGATTTAAAAGCCTGTTTTGATATCATTAACATTTTTCCTACTTCAGCAAAACCCTCTTCTCCTTGTCCCAACATGATTTTTAACAAGAAGGAAGCAGAAAGGATTTTAGAAAATGAGTAAATAATTTTCAGAGCAAAAGTTTTGATAAGTGCATACTTACATATAAAAATTCACAAAATATAATAATTTATTTTCTATTTTTTTTCCAAAACAGCTGAAAGAAATTTGCTTGGAATTTTCAGGATGATTCACATTTTTACATTTATTATTTTTTAACCAAAAAAGTAGATTAGTAGTTTGTACAAAGCTAAATAAAGTTATTTCTAGTTAAATAATTCAATCAATAAAGGGCTGAGATAACACTTGTTTGTATACAAGGCCTTTATAAATTAGTTATGTGCATAATTTGTCTTCCCTGCAGCTGTCTACTGGTGCATTTTTAGTGACAAGCTATTTACATTCCTTCTAATTGTATGAGCAAGATCTCAGATAAACATCACTTATATGGCAACTGAATAATTGTTTGACAGCATTTTGCATCTTTGATGAAACATGAAGAAAAAATCCCCTAACAGTGCCACTGCTGCCAGGACCAGTTATCACTCTGCAAAATCCAAATTTCAGTGCTATGAAACTGTGATTGTAAAAAGCACACATTTTTATGGATGTATCTATACTTACTATTGCCTTTGATAATTCAGTTCATGGATTGTAGGGAAAGCAGTACAGGATCTAAACAAGCAGTCTTAAATGGGCAGATTAACAGGTAGAAGGAAAGGGATTAGGCTTTTATCTAGCATCAACATTATGTGGGAGAGTATCCACTCTGCTGGGAATAATTAGTTTGTTTAAACCTCCTTAGATTTGAAAGTGTCTTTTGTATTAATTAAGTGTTTAGAATTCTGTTCTTACCTTTCAATCCTGTTTTTCATGGCTCTATATGGCTCAGCAGTAGACATAAAAAAATTGATTAAAGGCATGTTCCTCTATTTATAACAATGCTTTAATTTCTCATATTGTAATAAAAACATTTATCTTAAGAAGACATAGTATAATATATTTGTACATAGCAGAATTCTCAGTTTAAATGGTTATTTGTGCTTCATCAAGCAAGCTTTCTAAAATTCAAATGGTACTTGTCCTTTTAACTACCTTTAGGCCCTAACTGATGGCAAATGTGCACATGACCCCACAACTACCATGGGAATTTCCACTCTAGTGTGAGTTAAACAGCTTCATTTGGGACACAGTGCATGCAGAGGAGCCAATGAGGCAGCCACACTGGCCACACCAGCCTTTGATGTGCTGAGAAGCTGTAAAAAAATCAAAGCTTATACAAAAATGCTTAGAAATGTCAACACCCAACTCAGCTTTCTGTACTAATAGTGTTGCAGATGATCCAGTCAATAATAACACAAGCAATAGAAAGCATATTCTCCCATGACTAATCCTTTATTCTCCTTTTTTCTAATTATTCTTTTCTCTGCTAGTTTTCAGTAACCTGTACATACATATGTATAAATACTCATGCACATACAAATATCTATTTCATAACAACACAGAAAATGTTGGGCTGGAAGGGACCTTAAAGAACATTTAGTTCCAGCCCAGCTGCCATGGGCAGGGATGACAGCCACCTGAAAAAGCTGCTCAGGGTCCCATTCAACCCGGTCTTGAAATTTACATTTATCTTTATTTATGTGCATTTTTACCCATAATAAATATATTTTTAATTTCTTTCTCCCGTATGCATTTCAGTTATTCTTTCTCTACTAAATTTTGTTAATGTCTGTTTTATGTTTTTGGGGGGTTTTAAAAAGTGACTTTTTTGCTAAATCCCCTTCTCCACTGATTTTGCCACAAGCCACATGTCCTTAGAGATATCACAGGGGTAAAGTTACCTCTTCAGAGGAGTATTTGCATCATTACTCACTAGTCAGTGCTGGATTTAACATTGTGTAATCACAGCAATTGCTTTTGTCCTTCTTTTAATTTTTTTTCCTGTGTTTTGTAACTTCTAGGTTAAGATTAGAGTACCTTTAAAGACTAGCCATGTAGTAAAAAATAATTTCATTTTATTCAGTTTCCTCCCATGCTATCAGATTGATTATTGAAGCCAGAGTAGCTGCTCATCTGTGTTCTCCTTCAGTTTGAGCATTCAAGAAAAAAACATAACACTTCTTTCCATATTCATTTTCAGAGAAGAGATAAAAACATCAATAATAAGCAAATTTCTTTGTGAAAGTGCATTTGTTTAAGAATATCCTTAGAAGCCTGTTTAATGAATGAAACCTTCAGTGTTCCTTTAGTTGTCTGTATGAAGATCTGAAGTTTATTTGTGACTTATTAAAGGTTTGATCTATCCTAAAAAGGAAACCAGAAAACTTTTGAGCCTGAAATAAAAATTAGATTTGCATTGTTTAAAGATGTGGAGCTAATGGTTTCCTATAGGGGAAACACCTGTTACTAGTAGAGCATTAAAAAAATATTCCAGATCCCATGAAAGTGAATAAAGAGCTCAAAGAACCATTCAGACAGAAAGCCTAAAACAAAATTCAGCAAAGACTATCAATCACACTAGAAAGCCTTGATGAAATGTTTTCATTGCTTCTAAACAGCAAAAGGTGTCTTCCTGGGGAAAAAAAGAAATCCTTGGGGATATTTCAGCTGATTAATTATACAAATAAATTGCCTCTTTTGTAACAAAGTGGCTACAAACAACATTGCAATGTGCCTCTCAAGCTTCAGAAAGTAGGCATTTCAATACTGGTAGGAAAATTTAAATTTCAAAGCATGTTCTCTTTCATTTTTAGTAAATGCCCGTATGTTTAGGAGGAAGAAGGTAATTGGAGGCAAATCTGAGGGAAAGCTATCACAGAGGCTTTTATTCTTCCATTCCAGCTCCTGTGGATTGGTATCTTATCTTGAAATTCATCCCATTGGTGAGGGTGATGATTTACATAGGAAAGAGCACTCAGGGTGAGCACTGTAGCACATTTCAGACCAGAATTGCCTGAAACCAACAGAAATCTGTTTGTGCACCCAGTGACTACTGTGAAGGAGGACTCCTCCTAAAGTAAACACAGTGAAATGAAAAATTCCTGCACTGGGAGCTGGGGTAATAGAAATGGCCAGGGACTAATGGAAGTGAATTCCTTATTTTTTGTTAAAGTTTCAGTGGTATTGTGATTTTTTTTCCTTAAACTTTGAAGACCAAGGGCAACCCATATGGTAATTTTCATGGTTCATGGCACAGCTGATAACATGTAATTTTATTAGCTGATTTCAAATCAAGTCCACAACTCCTGGTTGAGCTAGAGGATATTGTTTAATAAGATAGCTAATATTATTTTAAATACTTTATGTAACAGAGAATTGACTGCTTCAACAGTGAAGTTGCTTCAATATCATTATTATTAAATATTATCACCTGATTTCTTGTCAGTATCCACTGTCAGTAGCAAGACACTGCAGTGTCACATTGTACCAGTGTCTGCATCTAAATTCTTTTATTAAAATCCTATTTTCTTGCATGTATTCAGAATCCCTTTTTTAATAAATGAACTCATTATTTTTTCTTTAAGTTTCTCACTATAAAACAGATTTCCTACAGTAAAAAGCATGTCTGTTAGTTTTTCAGTCCTTTAAAAAGTATTCTTACTTTGAAATATGAAAACTAGTGATATTTCTATTAGATATTAGAGTCTATTAGATATTAGTTATTAGAATAATTATATTATTAATATATAATGTTTATTTGACATATATTGTAAAATCATCAGCATATAACATATAAAACATATAAAAGAGCTTTGCCTTTGCTCTTATTCAATATTCTCCAACTGCTAATCAAAGCAATGTTTTTAAGGTGCCTAGTTAATGAATTTTGATACTCTGGAGTAATTATTTAAAAGATTTCTTCATAGGACTTATCTACAATATAATGATTAGTAAAAAATGTAGAAAAATAGAGGAGGAAATTGCTGTAACCCAGTAAAATAAACTTCAGTTATGTATTTAATCTCATGAGTTTTGATATTATTTCTCATAAACTGCATTGCAGAATCATTAGTTGCATATATCTCACTGTAGTTTTTTAGTGTACCTCTTAATTTGAATTTTGTGGGTTTTGGGACACTCCATTTGTGAATGTCCACAAGACATCTGTACATTTATTACCATTAACCTCCAGTTGAATGATTTCAGCCTTGATGCCTCTTAAAATAGGTTCTGTGTGTGCTCTGGTAATTTTTCTATATCAGTGAAGAGCAGTCTCACCTATTTTGCCAGCAGTTATTTCTCTGTTAGAGCAGAGGATCCCCAGTTCAATCAACTCTCCTGAATGGATTGTTTTTATTCCACCTCCACCATGGAGTGTGATGTGATTTCCCTGATGGATGTGTCTAACTCCAAAGCATCTGAGGAATCAGCCACATCTGTGCACTGCAAGTATTGCTATAATAATCACAGGAATGCAGAAGCCACAAGGATCTCTTCCATATTCTGGCCTGTGTTGAAAAAACAAAGAACCAAAAATATTAGATGCTCTGAACTCTCTTTTAATGCATATGGCATATATAAAATATTTTAGTAAGTATGAGGATAGCTTTTTTCTGTTATATTTCAGTGATCAAAAATATCTGAAAAGATGTTAAAATATATCAAAAGCTGTAACATCTCAAAGATGCAGAAGATACTGTTTAGCTAGCCTGTGAAAATTATGATATTACAAATTGGAGAACAACAAAAGTGTTTTTATTTTTTCTAGCTAAGGACCTATTGTACCTGTTCATTTTATTTGATTCTGTTTTTTTGGGGGTTTTTTTTTGAACTATAGAGACATTCAGATAGAATGGATAAGTAGCCATTCAGCTATTCAAATCATGATAAATAGGACCAAAAACTATTATGTCTCCATTTCAGAGGAGATATCCTCTTGAAAAATGATGGAAAGTTACACTGACATCAGTAATGACAGCATGAGCAGCACAGCTGAAGAATATTGGAAATTAATATAGGTGTCTACTGAATATCTGTGAATGGTACAAATATTGTAATAATATATGGAGAACATTTGTGTCTTGCTGGATGAGACCTAATAGTTGTGTGAACTCAGTGTTCATAATCTGTGAAAGCTTCAAATTTTTCACTGTAAAAATAATTTTGTTTGTAACAGATTTTCTAATCACAGACCCCCAAATTCTAGAAGATCTGAAAATGGGATAAATTTGCTTTCCTTAAGATACAACAATTAAAGATGTTCAGATACCATGAAGGTTTTGAATGTTGGTACTCCATAGAATGAAAACCAAAGGAAAATCCTAACTGCATTAATATTCCTTTGACAAATGAGTTCAAAGCACCCATTTTTGAAAAGGGCAGCCCAAGAGATGTAGGTGTGTTATATAGTAGGTGTTACACAGTGCACTCTATCATTTGTTTTATAAATCTTCTTTGATATTTTATAACCCTTTTATACTACAATATTGTAATTACAACCTGTGAATTATAGATGTAATTATGTTGCAATTACTGTAATGAGGACAGCAATGGCAGTGCAGAACCAGTATAAGACAACTTGATAAATGTAAGTGAAAAACAAAAGAAACAGAAAAAGAGTACAATTCCATGCCAACAGTCTAACCATAGTAATATATTGTTCTTTTCAAGATAAAAGAAAGTTTGGGGTTTTTTTCCCACATTTAGCAGTCTATAGAGATAATCAAATCTAAATAAACTGGGACTGCAAATCATCCTGAAAAATGATAGGTGATTTTTAAAATATCAGAGTGCTGTGTGAGGCTGAAAACTAGGATTCAGGGAATCAATGAATGTTTGGGATTTTCCACCAATTCTGTTATGTGTCTTTATTTTTTCTTTTAGGCAATAGTTTATCATATGTTCTGGCAAGGTTTATTCAGACCTATTCACCAAAATCCCATGCATGAAGGCTGCAGAGAAGCTGTAAGTAATGAGTTTATTGTGAGTTGTGTGTTTGTGCCTTTCTCTGTGAATCCCCAGGTGTGTCACGTTGGTGATTGCAGTGCTGGAGATGCCTGCAGGTTTGAAGTGGTTTTCATGCACCACTTTAGCAGTCACTGCCCAAATCTGCAGCACAGTGACTCTCTCACAGAGAACAAGCATAACAGCCCCACATTCTTGCCCATCCTTGTTTCAGCTGATTTAATCCTTCCAGCTCTGAGAAAGATTTCTCATACCATATGCCTTTATTTGTTGACCAGGGATTTAAAGCCCTCAGCTAATCTGAGTCTGTTGTGAGGCTGCAGCCAGGCTGGGAGGGGCTCTCTCCTGGAATGAAACATGATAAGATGGGATATATGAACTCTCATGGTTCCCTGAGCCACTGTTCCAGTGTCACTGTCAAGCTGTGAAGTTCATCTCTGGGGTGATGTGCCTGGGAGTTGTGATTCCCACACCTTGTCAAACTGCAACAGCTGGACTTGCCTGGGAGTGGAGAATCTGTCCTCAGCTTTCTCCCTCAAAACACAGTTCAGGGACCTAATTGCACTTAATGAGAAATACCAGGGAAACTCCAGTTAATAAGGGCTTCTCTGTCCACTTACTTTAGAGTTTGAAGCACGGTTTTGTCATAACACTGTCCACACCAAGGTGTTTCCTACTCTCATTTCTCAGAAATAACTCACAGATTTTGATATATTAATCTTCATGTGTTCAGCAGTAACCAGTCTGTTGATTTATAACATCAAGGCAGACTATTGGCCTGCTTTATTTTTTTTTTTCCTTTCCCCTGCTATGACAGCCTGGAATGCCATCTGCTGCTGGGATTCTTATCCCTTAAACTAAGTGTGTAATTCAAGTATACAATACAATATTGTACTTCTGTTTTTGTTTTTGTTTTTTTTTTTAAACTGCACAGCTGTTGGGTAGAAAAGATAAACTCCAACAGTGTTGTTTTAAGTCTGTTATCTATTAAATACCAATGAAGCCATGCATTGTTTAGCACCATTATCAAAGATGAGGTTTTTCTCTAAATAATCAAATAAGCAATCTGCAGCACCAAACCAAGGTGGGGAATTTCATTAGGCTGTTGGGTATATCTAATGTTCTCATTTATCAAACCTTGCAGAACAAAGATGTTCATTCACTTGAAATGGTACAGTCCTATACTTAAAATAGAAATGCTAAGGAAAAATGTAAAATGATTCATACTAAAAAGGGAAGCAGGAAATACTACAATATAAAGTCTTGAATAAATTAAATAAGCAACGAGTAAGGAATATATTCCATCTTAAGTTGTTGTAATTAACTCTTGAGAGATATTCTTAGTTGGCTGGAGGATTTGAGCAAATCTCATGCTCATAATTTGTACTTAAAGGAAGCATTTTAAATGAGAATTACTCCTGAAACCACAGATGTTTTGGTATAGGCTAAAAAATTATCAAAAGATCAAGTCAAACAACAACAAAAAAAGTTCTTTCTTTTTTGCTTGACATGTGCTAGTCACTTTTAACCTGGAAAGGATTTGAAGATTTTAAGTACAAGAGGAATCTAGTGGAAACATGTCACCATACACTGTGCCATAAGTGACATGTGGGCATATCTCATGCCTTGTCAGCATATCAGGAGTTAGACTACAGAGAGAATATCTGAATAATTCTGTAAGAGAGTGTTAACCATAGAGAGCTGCATATTAATCTTCCTTACAAAGAAATCTGACTCACTAGAAGCAGCTGGACCCATGGTAGGAAGAATGGGAGGTATCTGGGAGAGGCAGCTCTGTTTATCAACACCAATGGTTAGCTTACAAATTCTTTCACCAAATAAATAAAGCTGGGAGCTGCTTCTTTGCAACATCCAAAAACATGAAGGGCTACTTAAATACTGGCTATTTAAAATAATGTATACTGGATATACAAAATATTGTAGTAATGCAGAATAATTAAGTATCTTTTCTCTGGAGGCAAGATTAGAAGCAGAAATATGTTGTGCCACATGCTCTAATCAATGCAATCAAGAATTTTGCTTTGCCTCTGGGGCAAATTACCTGATTTTTTTTTTTAAATAAAATTTGTGAACTAGAGACTTTCCCCATGTCTTTCCCTTACATAGGGGAGCTGTAGGATTCTCCTGAGATGCAGATTTGATCTCTTTCAGGCTGAATCTGAATTTCATTGAATCTGTCTTTGGCATGCTGGCACCTGAGCTACCATTTTAAAACTAGGGCATTTCTACAGCTTCCTCCTTCAGATATATTCTTGTATGTAAATAACCCATGACTGCTTTTTCTGATGTAATTCACTCCTGACTGTTAAGTAACTCTGAGATGGCAGGAACATTTCTCCTTTTAGAAAATAACCACAAATATTTTCTTTCTTTAACTGCATGGAGACAATTCTCAATGCGGATGGAAATAAACATTTGCTGCTCAAGAATTCTTAAATGAAAGCATACAGGCATCAATAGACACCAACTGAAATGGGTTTTGCAGGGTTTTGGGAATTAGATTCCTGGAGTTAATTTTCCCAATTCTACCTAAGCTCCTTGTTAGGAACCTTAATTTGTATGGGAATCTACAAGCTTAGAGTCCAGTTCTTCAAAAGCATTTACCTACCTGTTTCAATGAAAGTTAGGTGCTGAGGAACCTTTAAAGATATGAGCCTAAATGTGTCTCTTTGGTACAGTACAGAAAGCCATCTGTAGGGAAGGAAATCGAGTTCCCTTGGGGCTGCTGCTGTCACTACACCATCTTCCCTCTCATTGTCCCTGGGCAGCTCTGAGATTTAAAAAAAACCCAAAAAAACCCCCAAACAAAATATAACATTTCTTATTCACTTATTCATTGTTCCTTGAATTGAAAAAACACAGGATAAAAACTGGTGTGTGCCTCTGAGTTGTCACAATTTTTAAGTCCTCTTATTGGGTTAGGCACTTATCTTTGAATTTCAATGAGATTTTTACACCTAGCATGAACCTTTAAGTATATTCAAAATCCTCTTTTCAAAATCTTAAATCGTAGCATCTGAGAATAAAACCTGATGCAGGTCTGGGAGGTGGTACTGAGATGTTTTGGTACTGTAGCTGAGACAAATCTATTAGAAATATTTAGAAAATCATGATTCTTAATTTCATTTGAAAATTCCTGTGAACCCTTGAACGTGCAGATCTGATTGACCATGTTTTGCAGTGCTATGGTGTCCCGGTCTCATGCATGAGAGTTAGTGGGAATTTTTTTGCTAATTTAGATGACAGAAGAGTGAAAAATCCTTTGTGAAGATGAACAAATCTGTCTTATGAGAGTCAGGAACAGTGGCATTAACTTTTCAATGTTATCTTTATTTCAATTTTAGCACATCCAAATGAGAACAGCATTGCTCCAGTAGTAGGAACCTATTTTTGTTTTGTTTTGGTTTTGTTTTTTTTTATCTTGTTGGGGGTTTTTTTGTTTTGTTTTTAGTTTTTTTTTTGTTTTGGGGGAGGGTTTGGTTTTATGTTTTGTGGGGTTTTGGGGTTTTTTTTAAGTTAATTTTGTTTGTTGGTTTTGGGAGTTTTTTTATTTTGGGTGTATTTTTGTTGGTTGATTGCTTGCTGCCTTGCTTGCTTGCTTGGTTAGTTAAATAACCTCTCCCTGCTCCTGGCAGGCAGCTGCCCAGTAAAGTCACACACCAAAGCCATTTATGAAGCACAGGGTCCAATTCCTGACCCCAATTGCTGTTTGCTTCCAGGAGTGAATTTTGTGTTGATGGCAAGTGAACATTGCCAATGGAAGTTCCATTTGTCCTCAGTTCTCACCCTGGGCTCCTTGGCTGCCTGTGCAATTTCCTGCACTCTGCACTGTGTCCCAGGGTCCTCATTCCTGCTGTTTGGGCACTGGGATCCTGAGCAGGCTGCAGCTCTCCATCAGGGCTGGGAAGCCCTAGGTTTGCAGCCAGGGTGAGATGTTTGGTTTCCTGTTTCCATAGGCGCTCCTGTGTCTCAGAGGTGCTGATGGAAGGCAGAGTGTGAGTGTATTTTGGGGTCTGGAGCATGGTTTGGGAGGGAGTGAGTCACTGCTGAAGCTGTGAGGCTGCTTCAGGCAGGGAGGTGGGTGGAGATAATCCAGGGGTTTCTGACTTTAACAGCAGGTCAGGAATTAGGTGATTTAGCAGAGAATGTCATTAGAGAGCACCCAGGCAGTCTGGGTATAATAAACAACAAAGCCTTAAGTCCAGAGGACCCCATTAACACTCAATGTGTCTTTGAAAGTATTAAAGCCTAACAACACCACAGACTACTTTGTGTTTTAGCTGTAAAATGCTCAGGAGTATTAGGTGTAAAGCCTGCATGAGAATCTGCCATGTGTTAAAGTTTATCTGACTGTAACACTCAACCACTCCTTCCTAGTCTGCTTGCCCTTAGATCTATCTCCCATATTGCAGGGGCTAACTTTAAAGCAAATAAAATAATCATGGCTGGGAAGGCATGACAAGCTCTTGGAGTTCAGTTTCTTTCTCAAAGGAAGCAAAAACTTAACAATATATATTCTGCATAAGACAAAATAATACATAACTACTGACTAAAATATCTTAATCCTTTAAGTTTAATATCTTTTACTGGAAAACTTACCTAATGCTTTAAAACTTGAAAATATAAATTCTGAAAGAAAATTAAAATGGAAAGCACTTGGTTCCCAGAATGATGAAATGAGATATTTTGACATTTATAGAAATTGCTTACACTTATAAAATGAAGTTCCTGTAAAGCTTACTTGATTTGTGTAATGTTAACTTTCCAGAGACATGAGTAGTCTGTCAGCATGTTCCATTGAAATGTCAGGCATTCATATTAAAAGCAGTAAATAACATTTTTACAAACACAAGCATCTGAAACAAAGCACAAATAATATAATAATAGATGGCACCTAATGGTAGCTTTTTAGACATTATGCAAACTTACAGTCAGGCATTGTTTACTGCTCTGTGAATTTTTGCCATTAGGTAAAAAATCAGTTCCATGAGCATCACAATAAACTTTTGTAAGGAAGCTAAACTTTTTAATAACTGGTTGTAACTGCCACAAGGAGCTCATTTGTCACAATCTAAACTGTGCTGTTCATCTTCAGAGTCATTACAGTTTGGCTAGTCACAGGGTAGTCATTTAAATATAATGAGTCCTATCTAGGAAAGAAGCCGAGAAGAAAATAATTTTGTATTATGGAATGGAAGAATACAATAAAAACAGTAATAATCAGCTTTTCTTGCTAAATTAAGTTTTCAGATTTGTAGTGTGACTACTGTAGATTTTAAAACTTGGCAGCACAAAGCCTAGGGGTAGTTTGGGGAGTCTTTTGTGTCAAGGCAGGTGGACAGCCCTTGTCTTGGGCCATTCCATGGCTGCTCACCTCACTTTGTCCATTCTGCTTCTGACCTGTGCCGTGCTGGTGAGTGATGCCAGGGGGTGTGAGAGGGTGACAGGTCACCCAGTGGGTGTCTGGGGTGGGTATAAATGAAGCACAAGCCAGGGAAGCTGCCAGCAGTGTGCTCAGAAAGCACAGAGCCCCCCCAGCTCCAGGCAGCAGGAATCCTCCACCCTCTCCAGGTAACATTTTCACACAAGGACCCAGAAATGTGGGCACTCTCTCCTGTGTGGTAGGAAATACATTCTGAACTTGACTGCATTTGCAAACCCCTCAGTTTCTCACTGGCAGTAACTTGTGCCTTCTGTGGAATGCTGTTTGCAGCTCCTTCGTGGCAGCTCACTTGATAATAATTTGAAGAAATAGTCAAAATAATTTGAAATGATGGTGCAAGGCAGCTTTCCAGAGCACAGAGGGTTGTAAGCAATCAAAAACTTGTTTAGTGAGAAGTTGCCACATCACTGAGCTTGTTTTGTTTAATTCAAAATAGCTTTATGTGCTTTCCTTCATCCACAGCACCATTCCTGGAGAGCTTTCCTGGAGTTTCTGAGGAATATTCTGGGTGTTTCTGTGCCTGTATCTTATAGAGGTTTTCTGCAGAAAACTGAAAAAAAAAAAAATCTGTGACACAGAACTATGTAGTTTGCACAGCCTTTGGATGGCTATGGTCCATAAACAAGCAAAAAAGAGGGAAGAGGAGATAGGAGCATTTATACATGTCTCTCTTATATTCCAAATGTATGCCTGTAAGAGATAAAGGACCACAGTGCACTGGCCTTTCTCCATCTGCCCTGTTCAGCCACATCCCAGCTGAGGAGAGAGCAGGTCAGGGAGGTGGTTTGGCTGGAAGCATTCCATCTCAGCTCGTGCCTCTAGCACTCAGAATAGCACTGGGGCCAGGCTGTGGGGGCTCCATTTCTGGGGAGCACTGGAGATGCCAAGGAAACCAACATCACTTCTGTCTGCCCCCTCCTTCCTGTTCTTTGTGCTGGGAAGAGGCACGAGGCACTCAGAAATAGGAATATTCAGTGCACATTGATACAGAGCTGAGTTTCTGACTAAAGCTCCTGCAAGTGACAAAAAAATCATAGGAATTTGTTCTTTTCTAATAGCAGCTGCTAATGTATTGGCAACCATCTGAAAGGGATTAAGGGAGCTGCATTGTGCCACCCCCTAGAATACACCAGTTCAGCATTTATTATTATTATTATTATTAAAAATTATTTTAAAATATTATTTAAAAAATAAAATATAAAAAGCTTTCCTAATCTATTCCTGGTTGCAGCATTCCCCATTTCCAAGGCTGCTGGGATTATCCATCTTGCAATTTAACTGTGTCAGAATTCAAGGCCCACATTTGGGGCGTTCTATTTAATTAAAAGCACGGCTGTGGTGATCCCTGGCACTGTGAATTAGTCCTGGTCCCTGGGATAAAGGGAAGCACGCTAATTGTAAGCTGATTTACTGGTTGTTTTGGGGCAACTGGATGGCACTGCTATTTACACTAAATGCAGTCAAGTATCCTCTTAATGCAGACATGGATTACACACATTAAGCACAAGACAACATAATCTGAAAGCACACTAAAATGTAGCAGAAATCCTGACAAAATCTAAACCAGCTGTTGTGCAGCTACAAATTACTTCTGCAACCCCTCCTAAGAGTTTTAGCGAAATAAATGGAGTGATAAAGAGCAAAGAAAAGGAAAAAAAAAACACCCAACAATGCAAATTCTTAGAATAATGACAGTGGAAAATTATCATATTTTAAACTGTGACAGAAAGGATTTTCTGTATGAGTATTTCTTGCTAAATAAAAAGTATTTTTACAGAGCTTAATATGAGCATAAATGCACACATTGTTTGCTGTGACCCAAAACCTTGAAAGTTTTTTCTGCTTGGCTCTTCAAACTTTGTCATGAAACCAAATCATTCAAATTTCATACACGGGATGAAAATATTTTCATAGAGATTTTTTTTTAATTTTCTCTTATTGCCTCTGAGCCATTGATGGGTGTAATCACTCATACTTGTTCTGATTTTCCATCTCTGCTGCTGACTGTAAGAAAATCTGACATCAATGTGTAGACTAATTTAATTACCTCTGGCAGGTAGAGGAACTCTAGGATTCAGGAAAGCTGGTCTTAATTCTGGTATGTTTTCACTTCAGTTTTATTCATATTCCCAAAAAAAAATAAATATATATATATATAAAAAAAAGGAAAGTGTCCTATATTGAAGGTTTAGAAAGTATATATCAAAAATTTTGCTAAAGATGGTGTAATGGTCATGCTTAAAATTATGAATATTTATGATCTGGTTTTGATCTCATTCTGATTGAAATATTGCAAATGGAAGTGAGGCATTTTGGGGGTTTTTTACATAAAACATGCTATTTTTGTTATTTGGTATTTGTTTTTGTCTCTCCTGTAGATTTGGTGGTGTCAGCTAGTTCAAAATACCTCTCTGTGATGAACTGTGGGAGGGTTGTGCAATAAAAACCTTCTGTGACCAGACCTTCAGCCAAGAAAGAAAGGTTCTATCCTACAGTTGGCAGTGTTTTAATGAACTTAGTAATAACTCTGTCTAGGGACAAAGATTTACATCTACAGATATCAAGCTGAAGGGTGCATCATGCATAATAAAGTTATTGGAAGCAAGGAGGAGTCAGGAAACTGGACCACCAGGGCCTTTATTTATTTTTTGCAGTCAAGTAAGACATGGGGCATAAAATTTAAAATAACTTAAAATTAAACAACTTATAATGTAAAAATGTGTACCCATATTTTTACTAAGAAAAGGCAGAAAAGAAAAGAAAAAACTCAGAGATAAGTTAGCTCTAAGTTGTTTTTTTTCACTGAAATAAAATAAAAAATGGGAAATGAAGGTAACTGTCTACTATTAATTTCAAATATTTCTAACAAATTAGTGTTACTAATTGCATTTATTTTTGCTAGTTTTTCTCTGGTTTTTGTACGTGGGTTTTTTGTTTTTCTTTATGAAAACAGTATAAAAGTATTTTTCCCCTTGCAGAAAGGGAACAAATGGATTTTGAGGTAACAGAACCTTATTACTGAGAAAAAAATTAAATGAAGGGATAGGTGTACTTCAGATAAAGGAGAAAAGATGAAAACAAATGTTCTTGTTTTATATGAGACCTAAAAATAATGTTTCAAAGACATTGTGGTGAGCCTATTGCCCTGCATCCCTCAGTCAGCACTTCCAGTCACTCCTGGGTTGACAGAGCAGCTGTGACTTTTTTTACTGATATGACCTGGAAAAAAAAACTTAAATCATATTTGTGTTAGACATCTTGATTTATCCTCTGAAGACTTTATTGTAATTAGTAGATTTAGTTTTATTCTTAACTGCTTTCTCTTTCCACTCTAAACAGAAAAGTGCTGAGTAGAGGATACATGCAATATTATACTTGGTTTAGAGAGACTTGTCACAGACCTTCAATCCATTTAGTTTTAGTAAAGAATGGATTCTGGCTAGCAGGATAATAAAAAAAAAAAAAAACAAAACGAAAATAAAACCACCACGAAAACAAGAAACATGTTTGGCTTTTTTTTTTTCCCCCAGAAATGCTGTTTTTGAATTCAAGCCCTGAAATCACAGAATCATTAAGGTTGGAAAAGACCTCTAAGATCATCAAGTCCAATCATAAAACTCTTACATATTTTCTCAGAAGAGTTGTTTAGGTGGTGATTACTACTTCTATTAAAAAGTAACTTATTAAGGCCTTGAGAATCACATTAAAAGTAAAATAAATTAAAACAAAGCAAAATAAAATAAAATAAGGCAACACAAAATAAAATCAAATGTGTCACATTAAGAGGATTGTAAATGTGTCGAGTCTAAAAAGGTCACCTGGATTTCAGATATTTTTGCCCTACCTCAGAGGCATCAATGTCTTTGTCCTTTTTTGTGTTTTTCTTAAAACAGAGCTTTCTCCTCTTCTCCCTCTGGCTTCAGGTGGGCAGCACCTGTTCCATTTTTATCCCATTGATGTATTTTTCCATGCTTTAAATATTTTAAGCAGTGTAAAAAAATTAGCAATCCAAAAAACAATAATCATGGCATGGACTGTAGGAATTAGAGAATTCCACAGTTCTAACCTTATAATGGAAAATATTTTATACTTTTTACTTTTGTCTAGGAATTCTGGCAATTATACCTATTGAATATAAGAAAAATGTCTCTTCAATATAGAGTGCTCTTTTCTATGACTCAGCTATTATTAATCCTACTGATTAAATACTTTAATCTCTTTACACAAAACTGAACTTTACTAAGCAAAACTGTTTATTACATCACCATGCAGCACAGCATTTATGCAAAAGTTACTTGATATTTGATATTCTAGATATTAGAGAAAAAAAAAGTCCATTTCCTTTCTATTATATTGTTTTCAAAAGTATTTGCAAACAAAGTGTCAGGATATTGTGAAGTCCATGAAACGAAATTCATGAAGCTCAAGTTGATGGAATGTTTGCCATTTTTTGAAGAGTTAATGTGCTCTTACCTATACATTACTCAGGTGTGGCCTCAGGACATGCCACCAGCACAAAAAGGAACTGGAGAACCATGAGAAGGGGTTCTCACTAGGGAGTGGATGATGTAGCACCTAGTCAAGGATAAATTAGCATGGTTTTATTTAAGAGTAAATGAAAAAAAAAAAAAAATCCTGCCTCGACTGTTCTGTGCAGTAAAAAACACAACATGGCAGAGCTCCCATGGAAATTAGGGGTAAGTAATTTTTTTCTATGGGCCAGCTGTAGCATTAGATACCTCAGAAGGATGTGCTGTGTGCAGAATTTCTGTACAGGTGTTCCCTATCAAGCACTCTGTAGTTATTTTCCTGTCCGTGGCTTTCTGAGATGCAGAAGATGAAATCTTATTATCCTGCACTCAAAGCCTCAGGGAGAGATCCCATTTGGAAAGAACCAACTCCTTCTAGTAACTCAATTTCCAACAAGATCCGTACAAAAGATAAATTGTCAGATAATCAGAGATGCTTCTTTTGTGGAATTCCACAAGAATGGTGGGCAAATAACCCACTGGAAGATAAAACACCTATTACCAGCACAAAGTGTAAGTCCCTCTAAGCAAGGTTTTGCCTGTGTGAATGACTGATACCATCTGGAAGCAGAAGATTGACAGGCTGGGAGGCAGTTAAAGATAATAACAGGGCACCTGAGAATCACTGGGGGAATTTATCACTGTCACAGTGTGTGCTAAGCAGCACACAGCAAGGGTTTGCTGCTTTTTTCCCTCACACAATTTCAGCCTCTGAACTGGTTTCACATGCAGCTGAAACAAGGGAGCACAATGGGTATTTTCCTCATAATGCTGTCCCACTGATTTCAAATACATCTCATTAGGGCAGTTTCATTTTACACAGCTCGACAAATACTGCTCACAAAAATTGCTATAATTACTATTGTCTGAGCCACATAAAGTAGAGATTATCATTTAAAATTTACAGGCTCTTTGCAGTCAAACTTAATTCTGATGCATTCCTGCTCTCTTCCAGTGCAGGCAGCATATTTTATTTCTAGTTGCTATTCATCTTCTCTAAAGTAACTGCATTATTTCTATTTCCTGTGTGCTAACATACATTAAAATTACGTAGAGGAGGCAATGAAGAATGAAGAAGCATGGTCACCCTCTCTTTATGTGAAAAATACATAAAATATGAAGCTGTGCAGGTGAAATCCACCCATATGCAAAAGAAAAGAAAAAAAAAAAAAAACAAATCAAAAGCCAACAAACCTGATTCATGATCTGTGTGTTCATTTAATCCCACCTCAGCTCTCAAAATAGAGCGTAGTGGGAGTTGTGATACATGAAGTGGCAGATTGAAGCTATGGCTGTGAACAAATTGTGAACTCTGTGCTGCCTGGAGAATCCTGTTTTGTTTCAGGTTGTTTCTTCTGTATTCTCATCTCAAGTTTAAGTATTGCCTTTATAACAAATTATAATTTATTTTGTTGATTTAGAAAAAGGACTTGATACTTAGTGAAAAATGTGTCTGAGAATGCAAGATAAAGTACTGAAGAGTCATAAATGTTAAGGCACTCCCCCTGTGGGCTATGTCTTTTGTATTATTAGGTTCATTGATGGGAAGAGTTTCTTGTGTTCTGAAACATAGTTAGACAAAAAACTCAATAAATATGCATTTCAGCCAAATTTCAAACCAGCTGTCTTGAAGGAAACCTAATTTTCAATGAAGGATATGCTTTCAATTTGTCTTTTTTAAATTATTTTTCCCCCCAAAGACAGTGGCTGTTTACCCTGATCACTGCAAACCTTACAGCTGGGGCAATAAAAAGACTCTTGAGAAAAGATTGTGCTGTTCAAATCCTTCCCTGATTCCTCTTCTGAAGGTATGTGCCTCTAGTAGTGCATTTTAACTAAGAAGGTTTTTTGGATTACTGACACTTTGCTTGGAAAGTTTGGGGCTGCCATGAACATTCCTGATATCCATGGGGTTTGCATGGTGCTTAAACTCTACAAGAGTTGTACATCTCCCATCCTTCTCCAGCATCTTCAATGTGTTTTCATTCTTCCCTCTGCTCTAATCTACCATCCTGGTTTCTTCCCTCTATTTTTTCATAACCCTCTTTTCCTGGAGGCCTCTTTGTGTGCTCACCATAGACAGATATTTAATACAATTTAGCTGTTATACTTCAGTATGTTATAGCTGAGCAGATTTTAAAACCCAAGTTTTATGATTTGCCCTTCTTTGAAGCAGCAGAAGGCATTCCTCACTCTGAAAACCCCTCAGTCTGGATGTGTCATCCAAATTGCCTTTGCAACCTTAAATCTGTGGCACACCTAAATGAAATTTGAAATTAACCTATGGCATGCTGATTTCAGTCTCATGTTCAGAATGAGCTGCTTTAATTTAACCTGTTTCTCCTCACCCCTCACCTTGAAAAACTCTCAATTGCTAGAAAGTTTCAGTCTGAAGGTTTGTCCAACTAGTTAAAATAAATGCAAGAGGATCTAAAATACAGCCAGAAGTAGTGCCTGCATGCTGGATTTTCACAGTATGATAGTATTGGCTGCATTTTGTGACTCATTTCCTTGCCCTAAATAAATTAATTCCAGCCATAGTCTCTTCAAGTGCCTTACCAAGCAAGATCCCATACTGTTAAAGTCTTTTGGTCAGTTCTGTGTTATATATACAGAGCCTGATAGTTCTTGTTATTTGAAGATTTATGGGATAATTAGATCAGTTTTCTTCTTGACCTTGCCTGCCTTGTGGAGCTGCTTTTCAAGTTTGGAAGCAAAGGCCTCAACTATACAAGAGAAAAGTGGGTATTACAACTTTCCTGTGATGGTTTTCAATTAAGGGGAATATATAGGCAATGGCTGCCAATTGTATCAATTTGTGCAGAATTCCTGAGAAATGACAGCAGAACACAAGGCATCCCCTACAATGAAATGTAAGAGAGAGAATGGGAGGGATGAAAATGAAGGGAGACAGAATGTCCAGAAAAGACTGAAAGCACCACCCTGGCCACAAAGGAATAGAGTTCAGAAACCCAAACTGCCATGAGTGGAGAGCACAGGCACTGGGACAGAAACATATTAGAAACAAGGGCATTCCTAAAATCTTCCTTTAACAAAAAATCAAGTTATCCTGATCTATGTCTTTGATTATTTCAATTTGCTCCAAGGAAGAAAAAGAACCATTCTAAAAGCTATTTTAAATCACCTTTCATCTCTGCATCCAGATCTCTTAGCCATCCAATATATTTTCTTAGAGAAATTTATTAGTTTTTTAATAGATTTTAAAAATTATTATGAAATTAAGAAAAAATCAGCTTTATATTCCTTGGCCTAGTAAGCAGAACCACTACATCTGATCAGAGGGAATTTATCAGCCTTCTCTTACAATGTTAGGATGATTTCTTTGTCAACCCCATCAACAGGATGCAGAGAAAAGTGGCACAACATTTATAATCAGCAAGTGCCTGCAATCCCTGAGCAGCTCCCAAAGCATCCGTGACACATCAGGCAGCATATTCATCCCTGTAGGAGGTCTGCATCTCTCTCTGCCTGTCTCATCCTGGAGCTAAGCCTGAAATTCTGGGAAGATGGTTGGTTGTGGCACCATCAGGGTGAGCATGATGGCAGGAGAAAGGTGATGGTCTGTCTGAGAGCTGTCTGGGGAATCAGAGATCCCTGGAGAACATGAAAATGGGGAATCACTTGCTGGAAGGTGCTGTGCACACCAGGAGGGCAGCTGGTTTCCTTGAGACAGTTCATGGAGGAAAAACCCACAAATGCTGTTTGAAAGAGTTGCTTGGACACAACCCCCATCTTAGGAACTCCAAGAGAGGGACACAGGAGTGGAAAATTGGCACCAACCAGCCGTGCCTTGGGCAGCTGAGAGAGGAGCAGCAGCGTGCTCTGTGCTCTGTCCATGTGCCACACAGGCATGGACCACACTCTGCCAGCCCTGACCATGGGGAGCCAGGTCTCCCTCCCCACATGGAGGCTTCTGGCCATGCAGGTCTGCTCACAAAGTGGAAATGAAGTTGCTTGTTCCTTTCTGTCTCCCTCTTGATCCTGTGCCTGCCGCATGTAAAGTGGATTTACAGCCTTTAGTGTAACGTGGTTTAAAATATTCTTCTTACTTGTTTAAATTGCAGGTTTTTACCCATTTCTGTGCTTTGGTGTCAGCCCTGCTTGGCTTGAAGAATGTAAATGAGCAAAAAAGTGGCTGTCAAGGTTATCAGTGTCTTCTTCAGGCAAAGCAAGATCTTGGTGGTTTAAAATGCTTCACTCACTCCCAAACATTATTTGTCCCCTTACAGTTATCTTGTTTTATTTCTCTCAGTCATATTGATGGTTGTCACGTGTGGAAAAAAAAAAAGAAAAGTCTATTTATATGTTTATATAAAAGCCATCCTTTTGTTTGTGTGCACAGTAAATACTTTGTTAAGGGTAGTTTGAGTTCACTGGGAAACAGTTAAGGAAGTAGGTGCTACTACTCTTCAATGGAAAAACAGGCATGTGAGTAATAACTGTGCAGTATGAAGAGACTTACACAGCCTTGGAGCCTATGAATTAATGAAAAATGTGAGTAAAACTCACTGCAAACATTATTAGAAAAAGTTATCCAGCCAGCTCTATAAGCTACCAAGTAAAAAATGAAATTATAAAGGTAGGGTGATTATGGTAATTTATCACTTTAGCTATCATTTAAATATGAAACTAGTACAACTCCTAAGATTTACAGGTCAAGAGTTTCCTCCTGCATATTTCAGGAAGGGCTGCCTCCAATTTTTTGGTGAAAGATTTCCATTTATTTCACTAATCGATAATCACTAAATAATGTGAATGTAGATGCAATCCATTGGTAGCCTGGTACTCTCACGTTTTAGAATATTGGATACACTGCAATATGTAGTCTAAAAAGCCATATACTACTTGAGTTCAAGAAATGTGCATAATTCACTGTGTCAGGCTGTGGTTTGAAGTGCAGACAAAGGGTATACCTTACAAATATTATCCCCTAGAAATGCAATGTGATGGCTTTTTGTGCTAGGTTACTAATTTTGAATGACTTAGTAATGATTTAAAAAATGAACAGGTACCTGAAACTCACACAAGAATAATCTATATGACTTCTTGTCATGATAAATTTTCTCTCTGCTGTTAAATCATTTGTCCCCTGCTATAATTCATTTCAGTCCACAATCTGCTTTTGTTTATTAGTCAGAAGTCAAATAAACTTGTAGTACCAAAATGTATATCTCCCTAGATGGATATAAATCTTGGTTTTCCTTCTTAGTTACAAAGGGGCAAGTTGAGAATAATTCCAGTTGTGACACACGTAAAACTGACGTAATTGTGAGAGGAATTAAATCTGTAATGCATTTCTGAGACACCAAGTGCTGGAGAGCTATGGATGCAGGCATAATAATGACACATTCATGACACTTTGTGATTATTGATTAAAACAAATTATGAGGAGTCAAAACTGCCTTACTCTGTGCTTGGCTCTTTCAGCAAGTCATTTCTGTGGACTTGGGCAAGATGTTTGTCTCTTTTTGTCTAGCCAGATGTGAAATCTTCCAGCCACTGCAGGGGAGCTTCTGGGAGGTTTGGATGAAATATTGAGAGGGGTCTGACAGGTGAGGCCATCACCCTCTGTCCCCTGACATGAGGGCAGCCACAACCACAGCCCTCTGCCACAAGGTGTGGGGATATGCCTGTCCCACAGACAGAAATTGTCCTGGTTTGAAGGACAGGTGTCTGCCAATAAAGGCAGAAGCTTCTCTTTGAAATGGAGAATGTAAATCCCCTCCCCCCAAATTATTATAATTTTGAAATTAAGGGGCTCTCAAGCAAAGATAGGGGCAATAGGAATAACAGTTCTTTACTAGAAAAATTAAAATAGACATGCAGTATTACAAAGAACAATCTCAAAACACTGCCAGAGTCACAATCCAAGCTGACACCCTGTCAGTCAGTCAGGGTGGTGGCACAGTCCCATTCAATGGTGGCTGCATCCTCCTGCAGTGGCAGATGTGGTTCAGCTGGAGCAGTGCTCCTGCAGAAGGTGCAGTTTCCTCTGAAGGTCCAGGGTTGAAGTAGAAAGGTCTGACTTTCCTCTGGAATCCAGTGGAAAGAAGGTACCTTGCTGTCCAAAATCTCAGTTTTTATCTGGGTAGGAAAGGCTTGGCTGCTCCCCCTGTCTGGAGCATCTCCCAGTGGGATGATATAATTTTATCAGTCATACAGTGGGACTGAATGGGCCAGCAGCAGGAGATATCTCCTGGAGGGAAGGGCTGTGGAAAGATAAAGATGATTGCCCCAGCTGGTTTAAAGATGGCCCATTAGCAGATGATATGTGCCACGGAGATCAGAGTCACTGCCCCACCTGGCCCCAACAGATGGTGATAGAATTCACATTTCTGGTCACATCCTGTACTGCAACCCAAGACAAACCTCTAAACCCTCCACAGATTTCCAACATGCTGTTCTCATGTTCCATGGGGATAGCTGTGGAGAAATGTCCCCAAACAAATCTATAACATCACAGGACAGCACAGCACTCAGCCCCGGGTGATCCATAACTCGTGGCACACCTTCAGAGGGCCCAAGGAAATGGTGCAGTCTGTTTTGCTGGTTTTCATTTTAGGTAATGAATTCCATTTGCAGCTCTGGCTGTGGTGTCGGCTTCCCCAAGATTCATTAGCTGGAGTGGAGCTGCTTTGTTAGGCAAGTATTTACAAGCCTGCAGCTGCAGTGTGGCTGGCTCTGTTTGCATTCTTGAGAACAGTGTCATGAAGCCAGGGAAGCCTACGTAAATTATTAAGCTAATGCATTCTTGTAGATAAAAAATAAATTGAATTGTTCCTTCCACTGAATTAAAAAATCTTTCATACAGAGAATGCTATGAAGAAATGCCTGCTGCTAACAAAACATAAAACTTAGCCATAAGAAGGTGGTAAATGCAATCTTAATCACTCTGCTTATTGCAGTTCAGATTAGAAAAGAGACTTTGCAGAGGAGACCAAGAGAAATATTGCTCTTTCTGGCCTTATTGCTAGTAAAATCATAGAAACAAAGAATTTATAATGTTGGAAAAGACCTTTAAGATCATTAAATCCAACTATCAACCTTGCACTGCCACTATGTTCACTATTAAACTACATCTTTAAGTGCCATATCCATAAGTTTTTTGAACACTTCCAGGGATGGTGACTCTAGACATCCCTAGGCAGCATTTTCCCATATTTTAAAACTCTTTCTGTGGAAAAAAAAAAATTAAAAAATTTAATGTCTAATCTAAACTTCCCCTGGTGCAACATGATGCCATTTTCTCTCGTTGTGTCATTTGCTCACTGGAAGGGCTCCTCACAGGCAAAGGCTGGAGATATGAGTGTGGATGGCATTGCAACCCCTTTGCTCTAAATGGAGTGGTGGAGTCCCCATCCCTGCAAGTGTTCAAAAATGGGTGGATGTGGCACTTGGTGAGGTGGTTTAGTGGGCATGGTGGTGCTTGAATGAGGGCTGGCCTTGATGTTCTTTTCCAACATCACTAATGATCTCATGGTTCTAAAATGAGGCCATGAAATCACGAATCCTGAGACTCAGGAGGCTACAAGTACAGCAAATATTCCCCTCCCAGCAGAGGACTTCACCCCAGAGTCTGATGAGTCATTACAGGGTTTGGCATGAATTTCTAAGAAACACATCTTGCTGATGATGGTTTGCAGATACAAGGACTGCCAGCACTCCTCAAAAGCACCAGAAAAAAAAAGAGAATGAATACACTCCTGCACACAAGGAAGCTTTGCTCTTAAGGAAAGCCCAGCATTTAAAACAAATTAAAAAAAAAAAGAAAAAAATTGTAGAATAAAAAAGTAAATTCCCCAGGAATGCAGAATGAAAGGTAAATAGTCAGTCTTAGCATACAGAGAGAGATTTTTGCTGTGGGAATCTGACCTACCATAATCAGCAAAATTTTCTTTCTCAAAAGAAATAATGGAGCAATGAAAAGGAGGAGCAGGGAAAGAGAAAGAGAAGACTTTAAAATATAGCAGTGACAATGGTAATGCATGGAAAGAACTTATTTTTTTAATAAAAACTAATGATGCTTAAAAAAATCAAAATAATATCACTTTTAAAATATAAACATAGAAAATTCTATAGATATCAATCCTAGAGAGACAATAAAAAAGAAATCGTCAGAAATAAGTTGCCTGATAAAGTTTAAAGTAGGCTAGGGTCGTTCTGAGAAAATCGATGCAATTAACAAAAAATTTAGCAGAAGCATAATTAAATAATTTGTGGATTAACACTCTAAATGCCATCTGGATATAAAGTGAAGCTGCCCACCCAAGCATTAGCCTCTTGTGTTCAGTTACACTAAAGATTTATTTTTATTATTTCACATTCCATCTCTTGCCTGAAGCCATTTGATTTTATTTATGTTAAGCAGAATCATGGGAACTACAAGCCAAGGGCAGTTCATAGGTCACATTTTACACAGAGATGTTGATATGCACAAATACTTGAAAATCTTGTCTTTCCACCCCAATGATAGAATACTTTTCCTCCACACTAATTTTTGTCTCCATTTATAGTCCATTTAAATAAAAGGGACATGTCAAAAATTTGAGACCTGAAATTTTGGATCACAACATTAGTCCATATGCAAAATCCACAGCATAAAAAGGTTTCAGACCTTTGAGATATATTCCAGACAAATTTGACCTCAACATTATGAATTTATGGTTTATGTTTTTGCTTCTTTCTCAGTTTAAAACTAAGTCCTGTGGCATTCTATGTCAGATGTACTATAAAATAAATAAAAAGACATATGAAAAATAATATGAATAATATGAAAACAATAGTTTTCAACCTTAACATTCAGTAGCAGGATGAATACTATGATGGAATCTGATGGCTCAGTTTATGCATTTTGCCAATAGGTGGTGCTACTATTTTTGTATTTAATACCATCTGCAGCACACGGGCTGTCTGCTCTGACCATCACAAGAGCAGAACAGTTTGCCTTTTCCAGTAGTGTTTCTCAGAGTGAAATGATGTGTGGGTTTGTGATTACTTCAGTGGCAGCAAATTAGAGCAGACATAACAGTTTGAGGAAACATGATCTTTTTCATTGTTGGCTATAAAGTTTTGAGAAGTAGTTATGTAGAAAAATGAAGAAAAAAATACCTTCACATAATTTTGATTGTATATATCCCACCTGTGCTTTAACTGTCAATTTTTGTCCTTCAGGCAAGTATGTGTCAGTGAAAGCCTGATTCAACACAGATGAAAGGCAGTGAGAGAAAGGAGAGCAAGTATATATTGAGATGCAATTATTTCATTTTTGCTTTGTTATCCAGCTGAGTATGGCACAAAGCTGCTAATTTTACATCATGAAATTTGACATTTTACAATATCTGAAAAGCAGGTATGTGGCTGAGCACTTTGTAACATATGAACACACAGATGTTCAGCTCAGTGGCTTAATAAATAAAACTTTCTTATTGAGGCTTCTATTACTCAGCTATTCACTGGGTATTTCTTCAAAATGCAAAATATAATGTGTACATGTGGTGACACATGTGACTCAGGGCACTAAAAACCAGAAGGAGGTTTCAGATTTTAATATTTGAACTCAAACCTGCTGCTCCCTGCACTGGTTTTCTGCTGCATGTCCCTCTAAATTTTTGGAAGTCTGGTGAAATGTACTCTAATGAAGTTTGGTGGAGAGAGATGTGTCTTAGGCACAGACATGCATTCTGTGAAGTCTGCTTTTCAAGAGTAGTGTGGCTCTGAGATTGTGCTGATAACATCACAAAAGATGGATTGACAGCTCTTGACACCACAGACCTTTATTTATCTTCAAAATAGATATAGCACAAGGACCAGGCAGAATTATTTATTATCACTTCTCAGAAATCTATTGTGTATTTATTTCCTCCCTGTTGGAAAATCATTTCTTAACAGCCAGATGGAGAACTGCTGCTGGGATGGGAAGGGAATTTATTTTGAGTGTTCAATGAAACCATCAGGGAAACTTCAGCTGTGGTGCAGACACCTCTCAGTCTGAGCTGTGCTTTTGGATTGAGATCTCAAATTCTTGTTACTCACTGTGAGAGAAATCAAGCAGCAGCTCTCAGATTATAACAGTTTTCTACCCAGACTAGGTTATATATATATACACATGTATATATGTGGGTTTTTTTCAGCTTCATATTTTTTTATATTTATTTATATTTATTGAAAAGTATGCAACAGCCCAAGTCATGTAACTAATACAGAGGTTTCTTATACTCATCTGAATTTAGGATGATCCAGGTGCTGAGGACAAGGGATAGAAAAGGAAATGAGGACTGTTTTCATTTTCTCTTTCTTAGAACAAGATAAAAATGAGATTCAATAAAAGCAGGTAATTGGTGAGGTAAAGAAGTGATAGCAAAGCATGTCCAGTTGACAATAGAAGGCAAGAATGTAAAATTAATATTCTGTCTTGGCCTATTTTTACTCTCTGGCACTACTTTTAGATTATTTAAAGTAACTTTTAACTTTAAATAATAGCTCCATGCAGAATTGCAAAAGACTTGTCCTAGACATTGATATTCCTGATAGAACAAAATTAAACAAATTATTTTTTAACTTTATGTCTGTGTCCTTATCATACTTGAGTGACAAGGGGATCAATGAGAAAGTATTTCTGCAAGTCCAAATGATATTTTCTGAAGAGCTAATAGCATGCACTGAGATGATTTCAGGTGACTTCAGCATGAAGCAAGAATATCTTTACTACAAAAACTTGAACATTGTTCAAAAGTCTTGCAAAATTTTGGTATGAGTTTTTGCCTTGTATAGCTTGCAAAATTTCATTTTCCACTGTACAAGAAGCTGAGCTCAGAAATTATATTCGTTTTGCTGAAAGACTGGAAATTTAATGTGCCAATTAGTTATAGGTGAAACCAGTGTGGAAGTTTGGAGATGTTTTGATAATCCATTTTTTGTCACCTGGCTTGAATGGATATATTCAAAAAGCAAAGAGTCCAATTGGATCCCAAATTCTTAGGTGCATAGAACTGTTAAATAGACTTCATTTGCTGCAGGAAAATCTGAAATACTGGTAAGGAAAAGTGTGGAGGGTGGGTTGGCTGTCCTGTGCTGCTACAGAAAGTGTGAGTGAAGCCAAGGGGTAATCCAGTGCTCCAAAGTGGGAGAAGAGGTCCCTGCTTTCTCTTCCTTGGGCTTCTCTAGTGCAACACCAAAATGTGACATTGTGAAATGCAGAACAAACAACTGCAGTGGAGAGGAGGATGTTCAGAGAGCAGGCTTGCTGTAATTTTGCTTATGCCCATAATGATATTTGGTCAAAAAGAACAATTTTTGGTATGTCTCCTGTCATCTGGAGCACTGAGCAAAAGGATGAAAGTTATTCCTGACTGTCCTTCCCCACAAGACCCCTTGAAGGACACAATGTAAATGTCACTGGCTCCTTTTAAATCAACACAGCTTCTTGACTTCACTGAAGTCAAGCTGATTTACACCAGCTGATAATTTGGCTGATTCTCAGAAGCAGGAGCTGTGAAATCTGATGCTGGGTGGACTCAGCCCAGTGCTATCAGAAATTAGCATTGACTTTATTGGGCAGCAGCCTGGTGAGTTATTACTGAGTGTTTTGTCTTGCTGTGTGCTGGACAGCAATCAATAATGCTCCATGACACAGACAGAAATCTTGCTGTTACCATAAAGATTTACCATTTTCTACTGCCTTACAGAACTCACAGAACTTCAGCTGGGTGGTGCCTTTTTACACCTTTTAAATCACCTGCCTGCTTGGAAGCAAGACAAGATCAGTCTTCTCTGTGCTTTGGAAATGCTATAGGCCCACACTAAAAATATGAAATTTATGTGATTATAAAGGATATTATTGTATATGCATACTTTTATAGATATATGCTAGGTAAACATTCCTTTTATCTACTTGAGAGAATTTAATTATTACCAGATGACAATTATACCAAACTTTTTTCATTATTTACATTCAAATAGTGTAGCACCAATTTAATGTTCTAAGATATCTTTTTGTTCTTTGACTCTTCCTAGGCTGACAATACAAAGTAAAATCACTTCTTAAACCTTAAAGCTTTGTGAATCTTAATTTTAACTGTCTTCCACTGTTCAGAGAGGGAATGAGGATTTCATTTTACTGAGGTGTTATTGTTGACTCTTAAAACACAGTATAAAAGCTTGCTACAGTTTTACTGTACTTAGCTTTGACTTGTGAATTCAAACCCAGGATATTTTATAATTAAATATAAATATGAATATAAATAATATAGCAAAGCACATCTTTCATTTTGGCTTGTTTTTTCTTTCATGATTTTATTACTTTGTTCATTATATGTTTTAAGACATGAATTCTGGATCTCTGCACATACAAGGGTTATGCTGGGAGAGATTCCTTAAAAATAGGTGGAAAAGTCTTTTGGTTTGTTTAGTTTCTAAATTTTTTTAAGAAAACACAAAAAGCATTGACTGTATGAAGTTATTAGTTCCTCTAAAGACTACTGTTCTGAAAAAGCTGAAGAGCCAGAATCATTATTTTATTCATGAGAAATAATCACTGTGTCATAGAGATAAGTTGGATTTTTATAAAAATCTCTGTGACCATAATAAAACTTTTCAAAGTGAAAAAAAATTAAAGAAGTATAAAAGTACAGTTCTAGTAGCTTCCTCAGCTCTATTTGCAGCTCATGTGCCTAGGAACTCAAAGAAAGTTATTAAGAAAGTTAAAATACATGCATACATAGAGCCATGCATAAGCAATTTCCAAAGACTCTACAGCATTCAATTTTCTCCTTGGTGCCTTCCTTTAATTTCCCTTTCTGCTCTCTGCAAGAATCTTCCTTTTCTCTCACCTGCCTTGATGATACCCTTCACTAAATCCTCAAGGTTTGGGTACCCTTTATGACCAATGCCTAGGAAAAAATACTTCCCTCCTGTCCTCACCTTCCCCCAAAGAGTTTCTGCAAACACATTTAGTTTCCTTCAGCAGTGTAATTCTTGCCCTTCCAAAAGAGCTGGATTTTTATTTTATTTTTTATTTTATCTCAGCTGTAAGCAAAACACATCTGGAGAGGGAATTCTGTACATAAACATGAATACAAAATAACTAGTTTGCTTTACACATTTAGCTATAGAAATATAAAACATAGCTATAGGGAAAAGACAAGAGACATTTATTTCCTTGTCCTTTCTCTGGTAATGCTAGAGAGAGGTAAATATACCATTAATCTGGTTATTCTTCCTCTGTCAATTACAACACTCATCCAAGCATAATGATCTTTATTCTCAGAAATACAGATACTAACAAACGGCCATTCCAGGGGAAAAATGCAAACTCAACTAACTTTAAACCCACCTAATTAATTAATGATTTGATAATGAATCTAATCTGTCTCTCCCTGTGGCCTCAGCTCAGTGGAGACACAGTCACACATATTTCCAGAAGATGGTTTATGTGATTTCAGCACGGTTCCACTTGGATGGTTTGCCATCCCAGGGCCTGATGAAAGATCAACAACTCCCTGAAGTTAGAAATGGGAACTGAAGGACAAATATAAGGCTGTAGGAAAGTGCATTTAGTATTATTTAGTGGCATGTTGTTTCACTGCTGCTGATTTCCCTGCAATGCATGTGGAATCCATGATGTTAATTGCAGGTCAGCATGTGCACACACACACCCAAATTGCTGATAATACTGATAGAATCATAGGATTTTTGGGTTGAAAGGGATCATTCCAACTCTCCTGCTGTGGGCAGGGACCTTTCACTAAACCAGGTTGCTCAGAGCCCCATCCAGCCTGGTGTTGAACACTTCCAAGGATGGAGCATCCACAGCTTCTCTGCACAGCCTGTTCCACCCTCATAGAAAAGAATTTCCTCCTATTGTCTAATGTAAACCTTCCTCTTTCAGTTTAAAGCTGTTCTCCCTTGCCCTAAGACAGGACCTAAGAAAACCTGGAGCACATAGGCTTGGTCTTACTGCTGCTGGCTGTTAATGTTCCCTGAGCCCACACCTTATATAAGAAAACACTGATATTTTAGTTATTCAGTGCAATGTTTTGATCCTCCATTTTGCTGATATTTTAGATGTTTCTTCTGAATTTCATGTCTGGTGAAATTTAAATGATTAGTGGGAGTCTTTAGTTTAGGATCTGAATGCTTCAGAAAAACATCAGCTCTCCCTCCTTGTGCACTGCTGGAAGAGTTCAGTAACTCCAGGAGAATTTTTGGAGCTTGAGTGACACTGTTTTGATTTTTGATCCTTACCAATTTAGTTCTTGCTGTCTTTATTGATATTGCCACGCTTTTCCAGTGTTGCTCACGTTTGTCAAATTACCTCAGTGATACCACAACATTCAGAGAGGATTTCTGGTCAGTCAGCAGAGACCAGTGACATGTGATGGGATTGACCCCAGCCAGACCCAAACAGCTGAGACCAAAGTGAGATTATCAGAATCCTGTTGCTGAATCCCCCAGCTCTTCTCTCTTGTATTTGATGCATTAAAAAAGAAATAAATGCAATCCCTGGTAAGCGTTTTTGAGGTTGGGAAATGTCTGAGCTATTTACCAACTGCCTTTCTTGGCTGGCTTGGGGATCCTGATCTTCAGTCTGGACAGAGATTAGCTTTGTGTGTGCTGCTGGGGTTTTGGCTTTGTTTCTTTAGGGGGGTTATTTGGAGTTTTTTCTTTTTTTTTTTTTTTGTGGGAGGGGGGGTTATTTTTTGGTTCAGGTTTGTTTTGGTTTTTTTTTGGGCAGGGGGTTGTAAGTTTGTGGGTTTTTTTGTTAATGGTGGTGTATTTTTTTTTAATTTTTATTTTTAATTTTTTGTTTGCTTGTTTGCCTGGTTAAGTGTGGGTTTCTTTGATGGCAGCTGGGGGCTGTTCCCTCAGCCTGCAGTGCCCTCTGGTGGGAAATGAGCCGGGTGCTGTGGCCCAGGGGATGCTCCTCATCCCTGGAGTGCCTGCTCTGGGCACAGGAGAGGGTCTGCAGGGCAAGGAGCAGAGAGGACAGGCTCAGCTCACTCCAGCTCAAAGAGAACTTGATCAAACCATCGGCAAATAGAATGGAATTTCCCTCTGAGCCCTAAACACCAAAAGGCATGATCAAAGTGACAGGCTCTGCAGCAAAAGTCCATAGAACACACATGGAGAAATTTTTGTTGACACAGTCTTTTCATTCTCTCCTAGTGTAATTTTAATTATTGACATGATTAACTAATGGCCTCCACAAATGACATTTCAAAGTGATGATTTTCAGCCTCAGCAGATGCATGCCAGTGCATCTTAGCCTCCAGGACCTTCTCACATACTAAAAAGTAAAGCATTATATTCCCCAGTGTAAGGTTTATAAATCATGAGCTGCTCAGAATAATCTTAGAGATTATTGCTCTCCAAGAGGAGCTCTGTGTCCTCAGTAGCAATAACACCTGCAAGCCACAGCTGCTTGTCAGTCATCCACCCTCCTGATCTCAACCCTGCACAACTTCTTGTTTGTATTCTGCTTTGTGATTTTAAGGTTTAGCAATTGGTTTTTGTTTTCCCACATCTGTATCACATTAATCCATACTGCAGGAGGAAATTCCCTCAAGGGCATTTTTTTTTTTTTCTAAAAGTTCTGTAGTACAGAGCACAAGGAGATTCCAAGTTCTCTAATGTTTATGTGTCTCTTTTGTTGTTTGGGTTTTTTTAAGGCTTCCTGTGCAGGAATATTTATTCTTGCTTGAAACAGTAAGCATTTCCCTCCCCCAAATATTTAATTAATTGGTTTTTTAACAGAGAATCACAAATACTAAAAACATGAGTACTGATTGTTTTAGCTATTTCTTTTCAGCTTCAGAACAGTTCAGAACCTTTCTGATTTATAAAACATAGGTGGAAATACTTCTCTGGCAATACTGAACATTTTATAAGTAGTATGAATAAGGATTTCACTGGGGGAGACTTTCTTGCTGCTGAAGAGAAACGTCTCTGGATTCTTTTTGTTTGTATTACTGTTGCATTTATTATAAACAACCTGTTTGGAGTGGCTGTTGTTCACCCAGAATGAAAGGGAGAAGGCACTGAAGCTGGAATCTTCACTAATGATTTTGGAGGCAGAAAGGTGTTTCTTCCACTAGGTTTGGTTTTTTTTCTGTGAAGAAATACAAAGGGGAAAGCTTCATCCACATACAGGAAAGGAGTATTTTGTATTGTTATATTGTTTGGCAACCTCAGTGTTTTTTCCTCTGCATTAATGCTGGGAAGGGGAGGATTGTTTATCTTTTGGCAGTCAGTATCCTATCAAAAGCATGAAATTGCTATTTTGAAATTGCATTTAAAAAAAGCTTTTCATCTTGATACATCCTTTAAAACATTCTTCTTTTAAAGTTCCCTTTTTAGGCATGGATTATCTGTCTGTGCTTTAGCACTGGGACTTCCCTATCCTGGACTTTGGGAGACAAAATGAAACATGTTTGAATAAAAGCAGCAGCAGTTTCCCCTGGAAAAGTTTTATCACTGCAAGCCACTGTCAGACATTAAGGTGTCAGGCATTCCAGAATAAATCTGAGGAAGATGTGAGCAGGCAGAGGAAGAGGTCACAGGTAGATGATAAAGCAATGGAGGCAGGCTGAGCAATGGAAAACATCCCTGACCAGCTGCTTGGGCATTGCCTCCTCCTGTGTGCTCTACCCAAGTGTGAGTGGTGTGTTTGTGTCTCTAGAAAACAATTTACTTTATAAATATAATGATTGATTTAAAGATACAGCTACAAATTCAAAGGTATTCCAATTATTATTAAAACAACATTTGTATTTTCTGTGATATTAGGTTATCATCTAGAATATCATCAGAAATAATGAAATATATTTTTCTTCACATTCTTTACTTGTCATGTATATTGAAGTTTATTTTCACAAAATTTGGCAGGTCTTTGAGCAGTTCTTCCTTTGGTAAGGCTTTGGGATCAGAGTGGGGGCTGCAAGGGGAGCTTCTGTGAGATACTGCCAGAAGCTTCCCTCATGTCCAAAGGAATTAAGAGGAGTAAGTAGAAAATGTGGGAGTAAAGCAAAGCCCAGGAAGAAGGGAGGGGTGGGAGAAAGCTGGTTTAAGATTCAATTTTCTCACTATCCTACTCTGATTTGATTGGTAATAAATTAAACTATTTTCCCCCAACTGAGTCTGTTTTTCCCATGATGGGAGTTGGTGATGGAGCTCTCCCTATCCTTATCTCAACCCAGGAGCCTGTTCAGTTTTCTTTCTGCTGTCCAGCTGAGGAGTGACAGAGTGGATTTGGTGGGTACTCAGCATCCTGACAGGGTCACCCCACCACACAGTCCCTGAACACATCTCCACTGCTGCAGTATCATCTCCACAACAATTGCATTTACTTACTCTTAATAGGAATGTGAGTTTTTTATTAATTTAAATTTGGAAGACTGTTCAGGTCAGCTCACAAAGTGTGCCAGGATCACTAAAAAACCTCATCATCCTTAATCATATTGACTCTCTTTTTTAAAAATTTTTCTTTTTCTTTCTTCTGTGAAAAAATGCTTTTAGACACTAATGTTAGAGCTGCCACTGGACCGAATGAGAAGTGTGATCATTTGCTTTCTCTGCAAAGCTTTTGAGAGCTCTCTGTGACACCAAAAAAAAAAGAGGAGAAATCATCTCATCTCCACTTCCAAGAGCTGCTAATTACATACAGCATATTAAATCAAGTCCACTTGGGAAAGACTTCCCTAATTAATTAATTTAATTAGCAATAAGGCAGCAGAGGGAGATATGATTATCAAGAGATATGATTATCATACCTTTGGGACACAGGATTGCAAAGCTTTGCCTCATCTTTTTCATGACTGTGGTTCACCACTTGCATGTGGTTTTGATAAACAACCTATAGATTCTACTGCACAGCTTACACTTGGTGGGGAACTTACCCTGAAAACTTTCCTTAGAACAAAGCAACTGCAATCAGAAATTAAACAAGTTATTTGTAGTCTGCTTGAGTGTAATAACTGGGGGAAATCATGTAGTAGAATGTGGCCTCTTAAAAGTTTTACTTGCAGACACAGATGGATACCAGGAAAAAAAATTGAGAAAATACCCTTCTGTTTTTGGCATTTTTCCTGACACATTACTTTTACTGGCAACATGCAAAACAAATGACTTCCAATTAATTATTTAAGTAAATAGTTTCTGACAGCTTTTCTATTAGATGACCACATTTCTTATAAGTTTGAAACACAAAGGAAATCTTTGCTCAGTAGTGCTCTGTTTCTCTGGGGTTTGAAATATTTTTTTGTACTGTATCTTTTCCAGAATCTGCGTGGGCTGAGGAAAAGCCAGGATGCTGATATGCCTCTGCACAAATCCCAGGTTTGCATCAGGTTATTTTGCAGTGTGATACATCCATCTACTGAAGAGACACAGCAATACAGTCCCTTTAAAACTTCCTCCATAGGAGGGATGCATTTTTTAGATTAGGTGCTCAAGAATTACCAAATCTAGGGAAATCCTGGCATAGAAAAGCACATCTCTTAGGAAAGCCTTGAGGTAACTGAGCATCAGATGTCCCTACCCATGACAGGGTGTTTGGAATGAGATGATCTTTAGGGTCTCTTCCATCCCAAACCATTCTTTGATTTAACATGCACAAAGGAAGCAATATGTCTGGCTGTGCTTAAAATCAGTCAATTTTTACTTACTTTTGTTTTTTTGCTTTTCTGAAAGTAATTTCCTTTATAGGTTGAATAATAAACGAGTTAAGGTAAATTCTTTCATTCAGCATTAAAATATTTCATATTCACCAAAATCAGTTCGAATTTCACAAGAATTATTACGGAACAGGGGAGTTTTCTCACCCACCTCATTCAGCACTGCTCCTGAACCAAAACTGTTTCCCTGCTCTCTTTCTGTGCTAATGTGACAGGAGTTTCACCCTGCACTGAAGCAATTGTGCCACCTCCATCCAGGGTGGCACAGGGAGTGGAACTCTCCTCTCTCCACTGCCACAACCCAAACCCACAGTGTCACTTGCTTCCTCCCTGTCTGGCCCACCTGCTTTCCTCTCCCTCTGCTTTTAGCACTGGCAAAGCCCCTTCTTTCTTCCATCCCAGTGACCCCATTGTCATAACAACCAGAGAGATTATGTCTGCTGGAGAGGAGGTCCTGGACCCCTCTGCTCCCAGCAGTTTGTGTGTGAGCCAGCTCCAGCACAGAAAGAGCTGTGCAAGGGTGGGATACCTAAACTGATATATTCTGCCTCTTACCCTTTCTGTTCTTCTCCCTGCTTCAGTTTTCTTTGTGTTTGTCAGTCTTCCAGGCTCTGTGATTTTCAAGACCCTATGCTAACACTTGATCTCTTTGTTATGCTTCTGGAGAAATCCCACTTCTTCAAGTCCCAGCTGCTTTCTGAGAGGTTAAAAAATACAGATCTCACCTCAGTCTCACCTCCATCCTTCTCTGCTTGCCAAGTGAAGGTGTAAAGGAGTGCTGCAAGCCTTTATCAAGCCATTTATTCAGGGATAGTCATGTTGGTGTCAATTCCTGACCTCTTTAGCACAAGAAGCATGAGGAAAAGGAAGTGAAAAACAGTCATAAAACAGGGGAAAAGCAAACAAATTAATTATAACTCATTACCTGTATTAACAGAGGTCAACTAAATCAACAGCATGTCAGCAGAGTAATTCTCCTTGTGTGCTTTAATTAAATCAAATTATTCCCAAAAGTGACATCACCACAACAAAAAAGTGAGATTTACTGCTGATCATTTAATACTTCAACTCTCATATTGTCAGTTAAAGGATTTAGGAGTCATCCACATCCTGCCTTTGGATCTTATGAGCTGGGTCTGCTCTGTCCTATTTGCCCTGTTGGCCTAAACAGAAAGGAGGCAACATGAGGCAAATCAGCTCCTAACTTTGAGATCTACCTTTTTTCCTAGACCATAATATTCTCTCATTATTGAGTCTTAAGTGAGATTCAGTAATTTACAGCTCACAGGAAGAGATCAGAGCCCTGAAGATTTCTGACTTCAGTAGGAACAATGCTAAAATATTACAGTAATTTTGAAAACTGTCATGACTTCTTGCTCCAAATAAAACTTTCACATGTCTCTCCTTTACTCCTACTTTTATTTCCAGTGCCCCAGATGATAGCTGAAAGTGTGCCTGCAGTACTGCAGAGGCAGAAGGTTCTGAAAGTGACATCCAGGCACCATGAAATTACTGTCTTCAGAGCCTATCAGCAAGAAGATAATTACATATAATTTCTCACTCTAGTTACAGTTCTGGTGATGCCAAAGAGATGTCAGACTTGGCACATTAGATTTTGTGATTTATGCTATTTTGCTGTGGTACTTTGACCTTTTTAATATGCTGCATTTTGGTAGGATGGACATTCCAGCCTTTCTGCTATGAGTAAATTATCAAGGAACTCAAGTGGCAAAGAAGAAATTGCACAGCAAAGTCACCAAATGGGTATTTTTATGTGTGAATATGGGGTGGGGAAGAGCGAGAAAGGTGAAAACTCAGCAGAACTTGGTTCAGCTGTATTTGTTCCCTCACACTGCTGGGTATCTCCTCATAAGTGGTGTATTTAGCTACAGGCTCCTGCTGGTTTATGGGCAGGGGCTGTCCATCCCTGGCACAGCACAGACAATGCTCCACACCCACCCCTGGAGCCCCAGCCCAGCTCCTGAGTGGCCAAAGGACCCAAAATCCCACCTGGGGGAAGGGGCCAGGAAGGTCAAGGGGTGTTCAAAGCAGAACATGGGGGAGGCACATGTTTTCACCCTACCCCCTCTTGGAATTTCTGTCGGCTGGACACTGCTGGAAAACAGGGGTTGGTAGCTGTATGTCTGCTTTTCTACATCTTTTCTGTCTCTCTTTCTCATCTAATTCCTTCTTCTTACTAAAAATCTAACAGGCTCAGAGTTAGCAGAGTTGGAAAGGTTGAATTAATGCTTTGGGAAGTTTCATGTTGGTTGAATGCTGCTCTAAACCTGACCTGAAGTAGCCAAAGGGATACTCCATAGCATGCCCAGTACATAAAACAGGCAGGTTGTGTGAAAGCCAGGGCTGGGCTGAGCATCCATCAGTGGGTGGAGAGCAATTGCATTGTGCATCACTTGTGTGTCCTGGGTTTTATTCCTCTTTTTCATCCTCCTTAAAAAAAAAAAAAAAAAAAAAAAAAAAAAAAAAAAAATATATATATATATATATATATATATATATATATATTAGCAGTAATAGTGGTAATAGTGATAATAATAATGACAATACTAGATAATAATAATGGCAACACTATTAATAAAGACAATGAAATAATGCTGTTTTATTTTACTTCTGAAGCTGTTCTTATCTCACTCAATAAGTTTTACCTTTTTCTTATTCTCCTCTCTATTCCATGGAGGGACTGAGTGAACAGCTGGGTGGTGCTTAGCTGCTGGCTGGCTTTAAACCACAACAGAGAGATATGATAGCTGCAGAAGTGGGATGTTTCAAGGCAGTACTCATTAGGGACACATCCATTTCATCCAGCCTATTTGCCAGATTTTCAGTGCCCATCAAAGACACCTGTTCAGATCCCCAGCTCATCTGCTGAAGCCCCATCCAACGAGTTTAGATGGACATGTGCCTGCTGAGAATAGAGCTCTAGCTGTGTTCCACAGGCCCACAGGAATCCAGTTTGAGTGCTGTGAGTGCACATCCTGCAGCATGGGTGTCCCAGGGCTGCACAGAGCACTCCTTGCAGTGCTGGAGCTCTCTGCTGTGCCTGCTGGGGTCGTGCTGTGCAGCTTCTGATCTGATGAGAGCAGCAGGCAGGATGTGCACAGCAGCTCACATGCACTAACTGCACCACAGCTACCAGTGGGTAACTACTGGCAAGCTCTCACAAACTGCTGTTTCAACATGCTGTGGTTCTGTGCCTGCCTGAAAAGAGCATTTTCAGACACCTGGATCAGGTACAGGCCGTGCTGGTCCAACAGGTTGTGGGAGCTCTTCAAAGGACACACACATTGCTGTGCAGGTCTCATGCCTGTAAAATGGAAATACCAACATTAGTCTGGAACCTGTAGAGCACAGTACAATCTGTTCAGCAGAGTAGGTAAAGCAAGTTTGCTGGTTATTTTTACTGTTGTGGATACACAGCTTAAGGCAGTTTTAATTTCTTTAAAGGGAATGGAAATTTGTCGCAGGTACATCACAATTTTTTAAATTAGCTATTTAATTTTTCTTAGTCTGTTTTTCCCAGTTCTGGTTCTAGCTCTGGTTCCAGTTTTCTTGTAAATAACTTCTTAGAAAAGACTCCAAAATCAAAAGTACTAAAAACTTCACTGATGAACTCTTTCTTGATGAGAGGTGGATGGTAGGGGTAGTTTGGATTTTCACTGTTGCATATTTATGCTGTTCATGTTTCTTAACTATCTACTTGAATATGAATTCATGTTCTAGAATTAACACATTAAAGGTCTGCATCAATCATACTGAAAAGCTAGCAAAAATGAAATATAACATCTTAAACTGGGTATGCATGGCCAAGCTTTGATAGTGGGATATAGGGGTGGCTTCTTGAGAAGCTGCTGGAAACATCCTGCATGTCTGTCTTTCATATCTCTCATTAGAGCCTGTTTTGCCCACGACAGTGTTATTGAGTGATCTTTCCCAATCTTTAACTCATGAATCCTTTATTTTCTATATTTATATATATATCCCTATTATATATCCTTTATACATCCTATATTTTCTCTCTCCTGCCCAGCTGCAGAGGGCAGTGAGACAATGGCTTTGGTGGGTTCCTGGAATCCAGCCAGTGTCACCACACTACACATGTACTTTATCCCAATTTATAAAGAATAATGTACTCCAAGAAGAAACAGATTGCATTTTTATACAAACAAAAATTCAAACTTAAGTAATTTACAAAGGTATTTGAGACACTGTCATAACATTTCAGACACTTAACAAGTGCCTTGTAGCATAATCTCTCAAATGCCTTTCATTGCAGCTATCTGAACATATTTCACAGTTTTTCAACTTACTTGTAGGAAATTTATTATCCACCTGTGATTTAATACTAGCTTGAGAAAGAAGCAATGTAGCAAGAAAAAGTTTAAGACATTAATTTCCCTTATCACCTTTAATTTTCTCTGGAAGTTATTATAAGACCTTTTATCTGAAGTGAAATGTTCAGCCAAGATTTTTGAACCTGTTACAAAATGCAATTTAGGTCAGCTGTTTGGTTCATTAAATGATATTCCTATCATTTTGTTAACCAGACTATTTAAGTTCATGTTTTCTGGGCAGAAAACAAGTTACTGGATGGAGACAGCAAATCTGTGTAGAATGAGGATTTTGAATCATTATGTGATATTTTCATGTGGATATAGAGCACAGGGCAGGAGAAGTTGCAGATTTGTGTGTGTGTGTTTTGAATAGGTCTTTGAGTTTAATTTTGCCCATGCACTCAGTGGCATATGAAATACCTGACAGGATGGTATTAATTTGGAGTTATGCAGGTGCTTGGAGGTCCTGGGAGTCATATCTTAAAGATGGCATCATTATTTGAAGTTACATAAAGCTGGAATGGAAATAAATTTATTAACCTTTCAGATCTCTGTAAATGTTTTAGATATGCTGTTATGGAATTTTGTACAAAGGGGTTTATTTCAGGTTAGTTCCATCCTTGGCATGCCTCACATATAAAACTCAAGCCCCAGAGGATGATGCTGCCACTTTCCTTTCAGCCTCTGAATCAGCCACTGGATTGTTTTAAGCTTCAGCTTAAAAGAGAGGAGATTGAAATCCAGAGTTTCCATCTTGAATCCAGGGTAAGTAGGTAATATATAGCAGTGCAGGACCCAGCTTTGACATAATTTTTACATTCTAGTGTTTACATTTACATTTCTCATGTTGCTTTTCCTGAAGAATGCTCTGAAGTTTTTGTCCAGGGCTTTGGACAGAGATCAAGTATTTCGTTCAGGTCTCTGCATTCTGCTTTAGGACAGATTCCCCTTTGATTGGTTTCATAAAACTCTTTCTCACATTGTCCAAAAATCTTTGTCACATTAACTCTTTGGTTACTTGCACCCAAAATGTAGATGGTGTTCAGAGTATTTATTTACTCATTTCAACCGTGGCACAAAAACTTAAAATACACTGAATCTACATTTTTTTTCAAGAGCTTGATGAGATAAACACATTGCAAAGCTTCAGTATTTGACTCTCCAACTTTCTGTACCTTTCAATTATCTCTATATGTGACAGTAGAGGGACAGTAGAAAATGGGTGTAGCATGTTTTTTTGTGGAGAACATGATCTTGCATAACAAACTTCAAGTGTGAATTAAGGGCATAAAGAGAAATTCCATGTCTTGGGCTGCATGTAAACACTCTGCTCTGCAGAAATTTTTTTCTGAATGATGCAAATCTCACAGTTGGTGTTTGATTTCTCCCAAGAAAGTTCTGCAACAGCAAAGAGCTGCCAGCCTGGTTGACTTGTGCTGGCTTGTTTGTCACTCCTTTTTAGTGGCTTTCTAAAAGTCAAGTGAGTCAAAAGACTGCTTGCCAGCCCTTGTGATGGAAGAGGCTGGAGTGACTGGAAAAGAATTTCAAGTTGCATACAGAATATGTAAAACTTTCTAGCTTTAAGAATTTCAACCCCAAATGCTCCACACTCAACAGCTTTAATTCACTCAACAACTGCAGTAACTGAGCAAGGCAACCATGTCTACTCCATGCTAAAAACAAAATTTCCTTTATTGTAAGAAAATCTGTGAACTTTGAGTGGCTACTTTGATTGTATCTTTCTTGTGTCTCACAGCTTTAAAAAACTTTTATTGCCATCTAGATGCACTACATCGAAAACTTAAGGAAAAAATTGCTTCTGAGAATTTTTTGAATGCAAGATGACAAATGCATTTTTTGAACACCTGATTTTAAAAAGCAATTTTTTTTTTCTCATAGTTTCTTCAGGAATCTTTGATAAGGTACTTCAGTTTACTGAGTTCTTGCAGCAGTCTCCACCTTTCAGGAAAGATTTTCTTGTTCTCATTAGTAAATATTTTGAGCAAAGCCAGGATACCTGCCACAGATGTCTGTGTGTGTGATTTATGTGTCTGTTTTCAGGAAGATGTAAGCAACTCAAAACTGAGTTAAAATGAAAACATGTAATTTTTCATATAAATTAAATTTCTGATTCAGTGTAAAATATGGCCCTGATTCTGCCTCCACGTGTTGATGTCAGCAGAATTAGAACATAAACCTCATAAATGGGTCTATGAGGAAGGCAAAATGACTAGTTATCTACTTGAAATTCTTTTAGATTTTAAACTTTGGAGCTGTCTTAATGATTGTTTTCCCCCTGTGGAAATACATCTTTTCCCCCATATGAAAGATAAGGGTATGTGTGATTTGCTGTTCTCATTTTGCACCACCTGTTTCTTCCTATTAAAAAAAAAAAAAAAAAAAAAAAAACAACCAAAAAGTAGATCTATCTGTAATTTGCTTTATTTTATGCTAATAAGAGAGGCTGTCACTAATTACCATTTTAATCACTATAGATATTTCTGGTAATGGTATGTTTTCTTTGCTGTCATATACTCTCAGAGGAAAAATACTAATTCATAAATACTCAGTCTTCTGAATTCATTTCCATCATAAAAGCCTCAGTGCTTTCGTTATTTACAGTGCTGGTAATATAATCACAGATCCTGCTCCTAAAAAATAATACTCAGAAATATTTATTTTTAGCAGAGTGCTTGTGCCGTCATAGTCATATTTTGGATCTGTGAAGAAACACTCAATATAAGAAAGCTGTGAACTAAAACCAGAAGAAATTATGCAAGAAATGGAGGAGGTCGAAATAGTAGGCTTCAGTTTCCACTAGAAATAGACAGAAATTGGGCAAAACATCCTAAATCTCTAGAAATGCCATCCCTTGGAGGGTTCAATCTGTTGAACTGCGCCCCTGTGATCCAAGGATGATTGTGAAAGCTGTACCCACTCTGCATGCCAAAACCTGCCTCAAGGGGCTCTCAGCATAATCTAACCTCTTCTCTTTCATTTTTGCAGAAGGATCAAGTGTGTCACAGATATACTAGATATTTCCTACCAATTCAACAAACTACCCAAGGCTGCTTGAGAATCTTAAAAAGGTCTTTCTGTCCAACAAATTACACCAGAGCCCTTCGATGCACAGCCATTCAAATTTAATATTCAAGCAGCTATGCAATTTTTACTCTAAGAAAAATCACATACCTAACCTTGGATGAGGTTAAATCCTAGCAGCATCAGAAGGAAGTTATGAGGTCAGAAATGGCTGAAGTGAAATGGGGACACAGCTGCCTGTGGTAAATTTGTTGTCTAGTCCCACTGAAAGGACTCCACTGCCTGGTTCAGTGCAGAGACAGTAGTTATATATAAAATACATCCAGCAGAGGATGTTCTTCCTCTTGTTCTGAGTATGAATCCAAGCACATGCAAAAGCTCTGACTTGATTTCTCACCTGTGTGTATAAGTGTGCACCTGCACCCACAGAGCCAAGCCAAGGTAAAAGAACTGAAGGAAATCTGTGCATGCTCAAAAGTTGTAGGAACATTTTCTCCAAGGTTTTAATTATAATACCAAGTGGGTTTGCAGCAGTGATAAAAAGGGGCCTCATCTTAAAGAGCAGAGTTCACACTTCAAGCTTTTAAATCACAGGGGAATGACTGCTGAGTCAAAGCAGCTAATTATTAAACATTCATCCTGCCTCCTCCCCACAAACAGAATATTTGATGGCTTAGTTTGCTGTTTCATGCACAGTGGCAAGGGCATCAGCTTCCACATGTCTGCCTGCTTGTTTCCTGAAAACTTTAGTCTTGAAACAAAGGTGCTGTGAATGCTTCAGGGAGTCAGGAGGCAGTGTGAGATTTGGGAGATGAAATAGATGGCTTTGGCACCAGGGCCAGCTTGGATGGGATCCAGCATCAAAGGGTGGAGACCCAGGTAGAAGAGATATGCAAGGCAAGGAGTCAGATACAGCCAGTGTTCTACAAACCTGCTCATTGCATCCCAAAATTTATGCTGCCATCCATCTAAATCTGGTGATTCACTCACTAATGGCCAAGTGAATTGAGTGCTGGTTTACAAAGAAGTTATTAATAGTGTTAAGGCATTACTGATGCTTAAACTTCATGAGAATTTGTCTTTTTTCTTGAAATATTTGATTGGATTAACACATACATTCATTGAACAAATATTATATATTTATATCTGTTTTCAACTGGGCAGTCCAGAAAATTGCTAAGGACAGAAAAAGCATAATAAATAAATATTCACTGAAATTTTGGATTTGTTTTTACTTTATGAAGAAAAAAGTGTAGACTCCTCTGAAAAATCAGAGGGCAGTCAGCAAGTTGACAAATGTTAAACCTACTTTTTGTGATATTACTCTCCACTATGAAAGTGTGAAAGTTTGGATGTGGCTGCTCAGAGTTTGCAAAATGATGTGTAAGACTGATACAGCTCCTGTGCTAGTGATTAGCTGTGCTTGACTTTATAGGCTGACACTATCAATGAAGAAATTCGGAAGATGTCTCTGAAGGAAGAAACAAGATGTGGATTTAAATTCAGAAGGGGAATTATGCAGAGAAGTGATGGAGATAGGAGCTGAAAGTAAAAAGATTTGCAGACAGTCTTAAGAATTCTCCTCTTTCTTGCCTGCTCTATAAATTTCTGAAATGTAATGCAAATTTATGAGACTATTCTAAAGCTTAACCTAGGTGGTCATCCACCCATGGAATATACTGCTTATCATATCTCATGTCAGGCTCCTGGCTTCAGCTTTATTAATATTACCTATTTCTTTAGGAAAAATACAAATACCTATTTTGTCACAATCAATAAATATATAAATAAACAGTTTTATTCAGTTCAGTATAAAAATAGACTTTAAATTAACCTTTCACAAGTAAAATGCTCTCCATTATTGTAGGCAACAACTTGTGTGAACTGTCCAGAATGACTAATGAATGAGATAACAGAAATGCCTATCAATCCTTCATTGTGCTCAGCACAAAAGTTTTTTTTTCTGTCCCTTAAGTCCCACAATAGCACCATATTTGATTTGAATATTAATGTTTAACTCTGAAATTATTAAATTTAAAAAGAAGTTTTCTTCATTTGCTATTGTTAGACAATTCACATAGAAAGACATAGGAGTATAAAATAGAATGAACAGCAACAGCCTAATAAATTATGCAGTAAGACATCAGAAAGAGTAAATACATTTACTTTTCATTTCATTTTCATGCCACATTTACCAATGTGAGACTGAAAATAACTTTATTACATGCTGGTCTTATTTATATATAATTTATGAAATTACCAACATGCTATTTCATTTTTAAGCCCCTTTTCTGAATGTAACAGGACCATTCTGCCAATGTACCTGCTGTATTTTACTTATTTATTTGTGCACCAATCATGCACAAGTGCCATGGAGAGCAAGGAAAGCTGTAGGATACCAAGAAATTCTAGTGGACAACAGGAGTTGGTTAAAAGGATGCTGAGAAGTTGATGTCCATGAGTTTTGAGAGCGAATCTGACAATCTAGAGTTCCTTAAGAGGCAGTATATAGTAGTTGCTTCCACACAATTATTTGCATTTTTTTTTGTGACCTCATAGGGGATGCATTACTCATGTTTCAAATGTGCTCATTTTTATGGTATTTTCTGCTTTCTGTATCACAAAAAAAAAAAAAAAAAAAAAAAAAAAAAAAAAATTAATCCCACCTTTTCTGTATTGCTTCAGATTGTCTTAAGAAAGACACCAAAAAATCCAACCAGATATGTTCTCCCAGATGTTAAATCTGTGAGTGCAAGACATACTGTTTAATGGGCAGCTGAGGACTGGAAGATTAGAGTAAGAAAAGCTGAGTGTAAAATGATCCCTCTAAAGTGGTGATTCACAGAGTAATTTTTCCATTTAAAAGCTGGCTCTGCACCTAAGATAAACGGCAGCAGTCATCTCTCAATGCTGCTAGCCCTCTTAACCTTATTATTGAATTTGAAGGATAACAGTAAGTGCCTATCAGACCAAAACTGATTAGCAGGACAAGCTCACATATATCACAGACTCCACATGAAAAGCAGTCTTTGGTCATTATTAGACACAGGAGTTCATTCCATATTTGTGTAAAGACATTTTAGCCATTTTGTCATTCCATTACCTAGACCTAAGCACTCAGATTAGGGTTCTAAATCTGGATGTTTGCAGGGCTGAGACTCTGCTCTCAAGAATTCCTTTTGAGGATGGAGAGCTTGTGACCATTTTGTTTCCATCATGAGATGCTGCTCCACTAATATTTCAAAAAATTCCAAATACTCCACATGCCATCGACTGTGTTAATTGATTACATGTAAAAATAGTGTCTAAGAAAAGAGTGCATTAATTACATGTAGAAATATGAGGTCTAGTAATGTTTTATTTATTAAAATGAATGACCACCTGGTTTCCTGGGATTTTCACCAGCTTTGGGGGCTAAACATCAATGAATATAAAAAGCAAACAAACCCACAGTTAATAATAATTTCCATAAGACTGCTAGAAAATAGCAAGCCATGTATTAATGTGTTGAAAAATGATTTAGGACAGAGCATAAATGCATCTGTTTCAACTCTTTTGCAAAGAGAACTTTGCAAAATGAACAAATTTATCTAAGTTGATGGATAATATTTCATAAAACCAGCAATTCTCCTTGCCAGAGGATACAAGCCAAATCTTTTAAACTGAAATATTGTGCAATAATAAAACTGTAGAAAGAAATTAGTGCTATGTTACTATATGGTGGATAAAGCTAAAGTAGAGAAAATATTTAAGGACAAGCCAGGAATAAAAACCATACAGAATGAAAAACAAGAAATCTCCTGCATGATGAACTATTTTTCTTTCTAGGCCAGCTGAAATGGGTAATTCAGCTGAAGACATACTGCAGGTTCAAATTGTAGTAGCTGGCAAAGCTCAGACTCTTATTTAATTATATTAACTTATTTAAAAATACAGTCCGATTCAAATTAACACCACTAAGGAAGATACAGGGACAGGATCTGGCTCCTGACACTTGTAAACTCTCCTGCAGTATAGCTGATACTTTAGGCAATTCAGATTTAATATGAAGTCATCTTTTGACCCTAATTTATAGTTTTCTTTCACTTTTTTGGTGTTCTGAGTGTTTCAAGGCCTATCACATCCTGTGCAACAAGGTGTTTCATTCTAAGGTGAGCATAAAAAAGTATGACTCTTTTTTTTTAGTACTTTGGGGTTTTTGCTAATGTGCAAATGACAAAGGTTGCCATGATGTGTTAGACTGTAGAAATGACATTTGTTCAAAGCCAAGGGGAAGGATAATCTACTGAGGCATCTGTTCAGTTGCCTGCTTTGATAGAAGGGCTCTAATAGTACATTTAAATAGTGACTGTAACCTAAAGAACTTCAACAAAACTCTTGTCAGGCCTCCTCATTGTGGAAATGAGATGATAAATGGGAAATAATTGTAACTGGCCCATTATAATGTATCATAAATTTCATCATATATATGTCCATGAAAATGTGAATTATATAATTTTATTTATGAATTGTAAATTTTATGAGTCATCCTTTGGTGCTTTCCATCTCTTGACTGTCTTGCTCAGAAGAAACTGAGACAGAAAATTCTCAATATGTTTCTGTTTTCTAAAATTACATTGATTTGAATGACAAAGAATATTCTCCTTTCAAATAAAAGCTCTGACTTTTCATGAAGACTGTTATATGATTAGTCAAGGCAAAAATAAGAAGTTTTAATTAGGACTTATCTAATTTCATCCATCTGTCACAAGTCTTTGTAGAATTCAGAATTTTCTTTTAAGGAGTTCTCCTTTGTCTTTAATGTTTTCCAAGAATAACACTTGAAAAACAAAATGTGCTATTTTTTCACTGTTTTCCTGGATACATTAAATCTTAGATAATAATTTAGAGATTTTTAATTTCTGTTGTTTTGTGTTACACATTGATAGCAACTTGCTTTACTCTTTCTTAAATCTATTTCTCTTAATAAACTTGCTAGCCAGTCGTAACAAGCAGTTTTATCCTGTTCCCTTGTTTCTTTTTGAAGATTCCTAGTTATTCCCTTCCTTGGTTATAATTAAAATACTATAGTTTTATCAGGTAGTTTTATTCCAAAAAGGATCAGTGATTGTCTTCTTCTGGAAAAAAATGTCTTTTGTGGTGTCTCACACTGCAAGTTTACATTGGATAAATGAGAATATGCACAGTGACCCTTGTTTATAGAGTCTCATTGAAACATTTTTTGGAAAAATTTCCATAAGTAAAATTTTGATCCAGACATAAAAATTTCCTAATTTTCTGAATTGCCTCATTTTTGGAAGCTGTCTCCAGTAGCTCTCACCCTGGTTACATTGGAAAGGAGTTATTTTTCACCATTTAACCACAAAACTAGGAGCTAAAAACTTCTTGCTAGTCGATGGAGATCTGCACAATGAAAATAATGACTTTATGAAAACACTCCTGAACAAAGGAAATGTAAACAGATGGACAAAAATTAAACTCTTAACTGGAACAATCTAGAAGAACTTGCTATAGTTTTATAGACCATAAATTTCATAGCTCCTTTTCCCTTTACAAGCCATTTGGATTTTTTTAAGTACTTATTGTTGGTATAATGCTAACTTTTGAAAATCAAAATTATTTGTGTGCCAGAGCTACAAGCTTTCTAATGATTTCTGAATCAATTCCAGCAGTTAATTCTAACTTTAATATTTCTAATTAATTAATCAAGACCTGGAAAGGATGAGATTACTATGGAGTTCATCTGCATGCAAACAAATCCATTTTTATGTCAGAAATGTTTTTGAAGCTGGTGCCTAAAAGTTACTAATGCTTTAAATTGTGCCTAAATAGAAATTGTCCTAAAAAGAACCATTTAATTCTCTAAGTAAATTTATAGCCCAAACCACTCTCAAGAGAAAGAAATACCTCAGAACACTCACCTTTTTTACAAAAGCCAACTTCAGGTCGTGTTTTGTCAGTTAATTTAGAGAACTTTGAGTCAAAACAGAGTGTGTGGTGAATGCAAAATGCAGAGGAGCTCTGCTAACTCCAGAGGCTCCTGTTTGCCTTTCTGTGCAGTAAATAATGCTCTGGCAAGGTTAATCCATAGAGGGACAGGATTGTGTGGATGCAAACCAGCCAGAGATCAGTTGTCAGTTCTTCCTCTCCCAGTTTGAAATCTTCTGGGCTCCTCTGCTCTGATTTGGTGTCCAGAGGCATTTCACAAGGATGCTTGGGGGAATAACCAGGCAAGCCAGCAGATAGTAGAAAAAAAAACCAAAAAACATTTTGCCAAATTCCTACAGGCTGTATTCTTTGGATATGTAGAGTCTGGGGTGCGGCAGTGAGTTTGAAGAACATAATTTTACTGAATGATTCTTCCCATGCATTGCAGTTTGACCAAGCCCAGCTAAGATCAATTGCACATATCAAAATTTGTGTGAACTTTTTACTGTGTGAATGCTGCTATTCAATAAATAGCATCAGTTTAAAATTAATGCTTTGCTATAAATTTCTGGATATTTTTTCAGTCAAATTTTCAAAATTGCAAAAATTTTCCCTAGGAAATATTCTTATTTTGAAGAGAAGCTAAAGCAAATCATAAAATACCAAAGACCCATAATAATAAAATTTACATGGTTTCACTATGTGCATGTAGGACTAGAAAAAGGGATGTAGGCATGCTTTAAAAAAGTGAGAAAATGAAAATGCAAAGGTTTTTCAATGGCATTAGCATTTACTCTAAAACTGTTAAAATTATTTATTTAAAAATACATAAAATGCAAACAATTCTTTTGAATTGCATCAGACCACTGGAGGAATTGCTGTATTATAAAGATATTTAAACACAATTTGCAGTGCAATGCAATCAGTTGAATCTGTTTTGTGGCTTTAGATGATGTTGGATAGTGTATTTTCTCAATGAAGCTGAAAAAATTTGTCATGACTGCAAAGAGCCAAAACAGCAAATCATTATAATATAACCATTTAAAGGGAAAAAAAAGTAATTGCTGATTTGTTCAGATTCTTCATGAGTAACTGAAATTTTCTCCAGTGAGTATCTGATAAATGTATAAAACCATTAAGCTAATAAAAATTCTACATAATAAATGCAGAATAATAATTACAGCCAGAAGCATTAAATTAATTTATTAAATTGATTAAATCTCTTCTGAATCAATTTTTGTTCTAATGACTACAGTCATGTGATTAGGGTCTCTTAAAACAATATTTTATCAGACCATCTGCAGCAGAGCCAGGCAAATGTTTCATCCTTAATTTATTCTGAAAAGTTATGACAAAGAGAAATTTTTTCACATGGCTCATTTGTTTTCTGTGCTTCGAGTCAGATCTTCAGTGCCTTTTATACTCCTCACTTCTCCTGTCCTGGAGTGCCTGAGTGCAGAGCCAGTGGAGATGAGAGATAGACTGTGGGTACTGAGGATAATGCTGTGCCATGTCACTTTAGGCATGACAAATCTTTACAATATTTTAGAGGACGTGCTGGTCCAAAAGAAGTTAGTGGCAAAATCCTCCTGGATTCCAACAGGGCCAGAAAACAACTTAGCAATTTTTTCTGCCAGCTAGGAGTCTTTCACATCACCCATGACTGACAGCAAAGAACTCAGTTTTGGCTGAGAGTCCAGCCTTGTATTTTATTTATGGAGTAACACTTTTAGGAAATACATTGTTTTATTAGTTAATATTTTCTTGAATCTTTTTCAATAAGGGAATAATAGGATAGGTATCTAGAGAGGCATATGGGAAAGAAATTCTTTAGAAGTATGATATCAGTAAACTTTGTTTCTCTAGGATTTTTTAGTTCAATAATGTCTATTTGAAATTTTTCTTCTAAAGTCATCCAGAGGCTTGATTTCTCTCTTCCAATTCCTGAGGAATGTTTCTTTCTCTCATGAATAAATGCTTAGGTACATCACAGAGTGCACCCATGCACATTTATAAATGAATATGTCAGGAAGTTGATTAAAAAAATCTCCCTTGAGCCAAGGTAAAGAAGGCAAAGTATATTTTCATACAGAAGAATATAATTCATATTAGAAGTCTAAGCTGATGAGCTGATGATGGTACCTCCTCAGGAAAAATGCCAGGTCAACATTACTGTGAACCATTTACAGCACAGAAATACTGACCATTTACTGCAGCAAATGCCACCTTTTTTCTAGTTAACAGGAATGCAGGATGCTCCAAATAATTCAGTCCCATCCATTAGCAAGTCCTCCCCATATTCCTTCCTTCTTATTTTCTGTGTCCCCACATCCTTGTGTGAAGATGTTTTGTTTATGGGCCAATTGCTAAATTAGATTATAGACCAGTCTAGACTTCTGATGTGCACAGACCAAAGGAAATATCTCCTCACCTCCCCTCCAAGCATGTCCTTACTGCCAAAGATCCCTGCACATGGAATTTGCACTGCCAGCTCCACATGGTCTCTGTTGTGGCAGCAACCAGTATATTTCCTGAAGGTGTGATTTAATCATTACATTTGGTCAATATTTGCTCCAGAACCCACTTTTTGCTGGGAGATGTTGGACAACATCAAAGTTGAGGTTTCAGTCTCGTGTTAAAGGTATTGAACATTTTCCTTCAGGGGATTTTCAAGGGATTCTCAAAGGTGTAAGATCAAGGCAAATTTCTAAGCAAGGGGTTTTTTTTTCCAAAATTGTCCATAGGTATGTCAATATGTACTTAGATTATATTGGCTGGAAGAAGTGCACTCAATGGTCTTTTTGCAGACTCCCAGAAGAAAGGGAGTTTTATTTAGCAAAAGCTCTAGAAGTGCTTAACTGAGCCCTGCTTGCCAAGCTGTTTTATCCACTCAAGGAGAGCAATTGAGCACAAATAGAAATTCTAAGGCTCTTGCAAGAGAACAGAGAGCAGAGGCAAAAAGAGATTGTTTTTGGAGAGCTGATGTACTATCCTTTAATATAGGTAAGAGCCAGGCACGACTGTTCTGAGAGACCTTACTGTAAATCTGTTTGTTTGTCATGAAGGGAAAAGAAATGCCAAATAACATCCACAGCAGGTAGGAGCAAATGTGATAATGAGAAATGCCAATATAAAAATTGCATGGCTTCTGTTGAATTTCTACTGCACATGATATTAAAAGTAATTTACTCACATTTTTCATTGCATAATGATAATGATTTTATTTGTAGACCATAATTAATACATGATGGGAAGGTTCCTGTGGTTAAAATGCATTATGAGCTATCAGAGATGGAAACATACACAGCATGAGTTTTATTTCTTGGGATTTTTTTTCATTATTTTTTCTATGCTCAAGTAGAGATTCTGCTTTTTAGCTACATTTTCTCAGTAAAATAAACATATCTGGTAGTACTGCAATGAGAAGCAGCATTTTTCATAAACACAAAGAATATGATTCGAATGAGAGGGTAAACATTGCATCCTGCATTTATGGAGCCAGTCTTTTGAAACAAGGTATTGTAAACAGAGGAATATGCAAGCAGAAACATCAGGTACTTTATAAAAAGCATAATTAGAATAAACTGCCATTTTTCATGTACTAACAGATATGCTGTACTAAGTAAGTGTCATCTTTCACTGTCACTTCTTGAAGAAGCTGCGTGCACACCGGCTCCTAAGGAAATTCTTTTATTTGCTGCCAGCTTTTGATTCATTTGACACATCTGACCAAGTGGTTGTTTGATAACAGCATTTTAAGCTACTTTCCTTTCCTCCACACTCGGTAGAAGTACCTTGGCTGGCTGTTTCAGGCAGGTTACCTTTAGCTCCTCTTCATGTCTTAGTGCTGCACATCGATTTCTGCCAGCATGTTTGCTTCTTGCCTCACTGACTGTCAGAAATAATCAGCTCACTGTCTCCCTTTCATTCAGGTGCAAATAGAAGCTGCACCTTGTCATATAAATACCAAGGGATGAAGCTGAAAGTCTTAGACCTTCTAAGTAGCATAAACAGAGCAAGATGCACACAGGTGTATAAGCAAATGTTGTGCTCAATAATAATTCTGAATAAATTCTGCTTCACTAATTCCCAACTTTGGCAGACATTTCTCTAAACATTCAGAAGAAGATCCCATAGACATAATTGGCTTTGTTATTAAGTGAGTGAAAACTACACAAATTCATAAAACAATTATTAAACTTTTAGTAACACACATATGGTGTTGTACAATTATTCTAGACATATTAAAACCCAGCCCTTGCTCTCACATATTGTTTTGAAAAAGGGAGGCACACTGCATGTCAACTGTTTGCAGATTTCTTTATAATTGCTTAACACCAAAGGGGACCTGCTCCCTGCTAATGTAAGCACTAAATTCAGGACATTTATTAGTTCTGAGATGTTTTCATTCTGAGAATGTCACAGAGCCTGAGAGAATTACCTTCCCTGTCTTACTGACAAGGAAATTACAAAGAGAGAATAAGGCTTCAGTCCTGCACCTTTTTTTGGTACTGTCATCAGGCCAGAAAGTTTCTTGGTTGAGCAACAAAGTCCTCAAGTAAATTGTCTTGCTTATGTACCTTCTCAAGGTCATCCTTATGTAGCTAACACAAAAATATAGTGGAGGCCAATTGCTTTCATTACTGTTAGGAAAAAACAGAAGTATAGTGGCATTAGTAAGGAAAAATGGCCAAAAGTAATACTAAACTACAAAGGATTAAACCAACCCAATTGTAAAATCAAAATCAGAATTTAAATTGAGTCAGTATTTTAAGGAATGAATAGTTCTTTGAATTCAATCCTACTTTTCCTTCTAGGCTAGCTTTCTATCTATTAGGATTTCATATGCATATGTCTTCTTGTGTTCAAGATTCTTCTATTCAAGAAATTGGATAATCTTTCTCTTTTTTTCTTGCAAATGGAATCACTCTGCAACTCTGGTGTTGAGTTTCTGGAATGTGGATAGGTTTGAATATGGCTTAGGTATGTTCTAGCAGCCTAAGATTGAATATATTGAAAAAAATGTTTGATGGTTCTGTTAGTAAACAAAAATATCTGTGAGCTACTTGAAAAAAACACAGAAATTTAACTAGACAATGACTTTGCTTTTAAATGTAGAACTTAAAATGTGTCACAGAGTTCTGCATTTATTTTCTTCTCATGGTCTACTTCTTTTCCTATATCCTATCATTCTTGTGCCCAATATTTCTGATCCCTGCTGCCAAGAATGCCTTTCCTACAACCTAAGAGGTTTTTTAACCTCTCCTGCTTTTGCTGGCAGAAGATTTAGAGTGGCTCAGATACCTCCTCTCAGGTGGAGAAAAGGTGAAAAGAAGGTAAGTGGTAGTAAAACTGAGCACATTTCTGACTGAAATTTTGTGCTTTATAATGAATATAGAAGGAAAAACTTCCTAACAGTTCTGGAGACTGTACAGATATAAATAAATCACTCTTGCTTTACATTCTTTCACAAATTTGATTCCATCATTTAGAAAATTAAGAATTGATTCACTCCTCCTCTTCTCTCTCTATGTGAAGACTAAAGTGCAGTTGTTTTGACATGGTTTGAGACTATTCATTATCCTCATCATCAGAGTAAAGCAAGATGCAGATTTTAAGAGCTATAAAAGTGCTTTAAGCACTGAAAGCCTTTTATAAAGGAATTGTGTCTATAGCTTTTTTGTGAAAATGGTAACAGCAGCATTAGCCAAAACTGACCACTCTTAGTTATATTTTCCTTTTCTCTGGGTTATGAAACTGTTTCCTATTCTAGACTTAGCACAACACACCAGCACATTTGGATCAGTATTGTCAGCATTTTCTCTGGATGCTTCAGCATATATCAGAGCTGCTGGACAAGTCCATGTTCATTCCCTCAGTCAAATTTTTGTTGCTAAGTTGGTATTTAAATATCTACTTGCTGTGTTTAAATGCCACAAAATAATTTCTTGGGTAATAATGGCGTATTACTATGGCATCAGACAAATTTAAATAATTTATTTTTTGATGAATTAGACTCATATATTTCCTAAAAGCTATGGACAAAACTAAAATCTGCCAAATTCAATAAATTCACTCTGATAGCAGAATACTGTTTTCCTTTTTTTTTTTTTTTTTTTTTTTTAACTCTATGTACTTACACACACAGCTGAGAAATAGTTTCTTTGGTGACTTGCCAATGATGAAGACAAAATCTCTATCTGAGACTGAAACCATCAACAGATAATCTTCCCAGGCCAGTTTGTCTGAGAATTCCACTGATGCCTGTCAGAACTTCAAGTGTGGCAGCTGGAGAGATAGCATTGTGCAGCAGATAAGGAAAGATTAGGAGCTCAGATAAATGCACCCTGAGATTTTGAAATCTCTGTTGTCCCCAGTGCCACAGCCCACCCAGGCCATAAGGCTAATGAAATAGATTATCTATCATAATAGGTTATCTCTCATAGTAGATTATCTATCATTGTTTACAATATTATTAATTTTTCAACTATTTTATTCCAACTAATACCTTAAATTTACCATGTTACTTCTTTAATAGTGATTTCTTTTTTGACTTGTAAAGTATGCAAGACAATCAAAATGTTACCCTGAATGTTGACTTTTGTACTAGGCTACTTAAAATCTCAAGTCAGCTGTTTAAGAAAACTTTTCTCACCAATACCAACCATTCTGAATATTTCTTTTTCATGTAAGATCCTTTGAGAAAAGAATGACTTATAAGAAACAGATTGTTACATTCATTATTAGCACTGGAATAATGGTGGGACAGGTGCAGGAGAAAAAGTTTTGAAGGCTGTGTTTTGAAGTTGCAGAAGTACATTTTCAGAATCAAATCAAGTAATTTATTACTTTTGTTTCTTTGTTTGAATTTTGTCTTCTATTGTGCTTTTACCAAAATAATTTTGAACAGGACAAATCAGCATTTCTCAAATTGACCATGATCTTATTCAAAGGCTCCCAAGCATCACCTGCTAGAAAAGGGTCATTGTAAGTGTGAGAAAAACTGGTCAGAGATGGAAAGAGGCAGATTCAGAACAATGAACTGGCCTCATGGCTCATCAATAATTATTATTATTAGCTTCATTGTTAAGTGAAGAAAATAATAGATTTAGGAAAGATAAAGATATTTGTATCTGGTTTGTGATAAAAATAAAGGATTGACCCTCTAAAGAAACAGAACACCCTGGGAATGTGGCCATCACTACATTGGCTATGATACAGGCAAGTTTGAAGGATTTTCTAGATGAAAAGAAATCTCATTATATATTTGGTACCCATTCATTTGCAGAGGCATTAAGCTCTCATTTTTTGTTTTTGTTATCTTTTAAATTGTGTGTGCAGCTGACAGGATTGAGGCTGTTACTTGAATCACCTAAACCTTTCTGTCTGCTCTTCACAAAGTGGAAAGATTTTTGCCTGAGTCACACAATCCATTAAATTCTGCAGACATCCTGAAGGTGGAGCCTGTGTGATTCCAAAACCCACACTTGCCCCACAGCAGGATAATCGGGACCTCATTAATGATCCTGAGGAGACCAACTTTCAGACTGGAAACATTCCAAAACCCAGGATACCTAATTAATAGCAGTCAGCAATAGCTGCCTTGAAAGAATGCCATAAGTCAGGTTCTGAGACTGAAGTTAAGCTTCAGACTATCCCTTTTTAAATCCTAAAACCACAGAGACTTTTCTGGAACAGATCACATAAGCATAATAAATTTTGACCTTAAATGGAAACGTAGTACACTTAATGTTCCTTCAAATTTCTTTCATGAAAAGATATTTGATTACATAATTTTATTTCTATGCTGTTATCCAATTCACATTAAAAATCCATATTAATTGCACGCTTTAGCAATGTTTTAAAGCTTTTATTTAAACAGAACAGAACAAAAATGAATTAAAGTGTTCCTGGAAGTGTTCAAAGTTGAACAGAGCCCTTGAGCAGCCTGGTTTACTAGAAGGTGTCATTGAAGCATGGGAATTTCTTCAGCATTTTCACCAGTACTTTTTTTGTGATGTGATGATACAGAGATCTTCATTACCAATTCCTAAAAGGGTTGTCTACTTCACTCATAAAGAGATTTGATGTTACTTGTATATGACTTTGCAAATGAGGAGAGCATGTAACAGTTAAAAGGGTGATAGGCTGGAAAGGAAGGTAAAGGAAATGCCTGCAAGGCCAAGATCAGCCATAATAACATTTTATCATAAAAAAGAATGTGGTAAATAATCTGCATTTTTCTCCTTGCAGTTCCCAAGGAGATATGGGTTTTTGTTTGATTAACTGGGCTAATGGCTGGCTCAGAGACCAACATCAGTTGGAGATGACAATAAATCTGAAGTGGTGGACAATTTTTTAGGATACTATTTGTACAGGTGAGGGAGATTATTGTTACAGATTTTAATGATGCTGAAGACTTGATAAGACTGAAATCTTTGTGGTGAATTCACTTTGCTTCATTCTTCAACTGCAGTTCAATACATTAAAGACAACTATTAATGATAACTTTTCCTTTATTACATTGTTCATAATTAGGCTGGTTAGGACAAAGCTTTCTTCATATGTTCATGTACAGCCTTAGATATTGATTAGAGTAACAGCCTGGAGGGAAAATTAGTATGTAAACAATAAATCTCATTGAAAGGAAACATGGCCACAACTGCTCTTTATGGAAAAAAACTAATTTTGGGATGATTGGCAGCACGATGGTAATGTAAAATAAATTGTAATGAGTGATTTAACAAGAAAAATCAAAGTTAATAGCATACATAATAACAGAGAACATAATTTAGGAGAGTTGATGTGTTTCAGAGGGTCACAAACAGCTGCATGTTATTATTTATGCAAGAGTTATTGCTACACGCAATGCTAATTAATAAACACTTGAAGTAATAGGATTAAAACTTGACAAAAATCAAGCCAAGTGAGTTTTAAGCCATATTAGTAGTGACATTTCCCCCTCAGATTTCTGACTAATGAGGCAGAAGGATAGCATGGATTTGTAATTGTTTCTGTGCATATGTAATTATATCTGAACTCTTGGAGAGAGGGAAGGGACATTGTACAACAGCTCATTCCAAACAAGGGGAAAAGATAAAAAAAGCAAACAGGTCAATGAATATCAGCAGTGCCTCTTGACTTTGTGTTTAAGTGCTATTACTGACTTCATTGAGAGTGAGAGAAACTATCATTAAACCATGATCCATGAAATCTCTTAGGCATATGTAGAACTTTAATGAGCAATACCTTAAATGCTTTAGGCATATGTGTCCAATTTAAACATCTGTCGAGCTCAATCCAATTGTGTGCAATCTGTCTCAGCAAAATTTAAAATTATAGTGGAAAAAAAAAGTAAAACACAATAAAAATAGGTTTTTTTATAACAAGGTAAAAATAATGAAGTATATGCTTGAAAGAATTGTGTTCAGGGACATGAAAAATGAAAGATTATTGAAAGAATCCTCTTTCATTTTTTCCTGATCTTTCAACTCTGTTATTTATTGATCCTTTACAGAACTTTTGCAAAAATATATTTTCAATACAGAAGTTAAACCCAAAACTTGTGATAAGAGAGAATGAAATTATGCAGATTATGGAAGGAAAAATTATTCAGACACGTGGTATTCAGCAGGAGACGATGCTGAGTTGAAAGTTTAGAAGGATTAATTTAAACTTTTTCCCTAAATTCAAAATAGTTACATGGTCAAAATTGCCCAGAATGTACTTTAAACAGTTACTCTAGAACAAGAAGAGGGTGGGGGGAAAGCATAAAAAAGACTGTTGGAGAAAAAAAAAAAAAAAAACTAAAATATTTTCCTTAATCACCAGACAATTTTTTTGGCTAAAGTCCTGCAATTCTCTTTGTGATACATCTGATTTTGATTGCTGCCTTTTTACAGAAGGACCTGAGTTAGACACACCTGGTGTTTAGAACAGAGTCACTGTTAAAAAGAGTGTCAGAGTCAATGCATGAGGGAAATGTTAGAATGGGAAAATTTATTTCAGATTGCTCTAGATGGAGCAATGGCTAGAGATGATTTTCAACAGAAGCACTGAGAAAATATTTATGTGATGTGGTTTGTGAGGAATATGTTCAAAAGAAGGTAGAAATTACATATGCATAACCAATGAATGTCAAAATTATATTTTAAAATAATCGCTTTGAAAACTGCAATCATATTTGGAGAATAAATCATTAGAACATCTTGAATGTAACTTCATTTTTTACTTGGAAATTTCATCCTGAATATTTCATTTAAAAAGTGTGTATCTTCTTCACATCAAAATAAAAATTCATCACTAGTTCATGTGGGGACTTTGCCACCATTGTCCTCCTAATTTTTGTGGCATGTTATCTTTCCAATATAGCATTGTTTTTAAAGTCATGATCCTTTTTAAGAAAACAAGAGTTTGTGACTCTCCATGTGGACTCTGATGTAAATAGAACAAACTAGTCAGGTCATGTCTAGTATTACAAAATCAAACTTATGTGAAGTTTTTATCAGGATTATAAAATAAAGGTGATGACTTTTTTTTTTTTTTCCATGTGTATCCATATAATTTTGGATAATTCTGGTAAAAGTACTTGGGAACTTGAGAGTCTAGAGACATGCTGACCATCCTCTTTAATATTTATAATTCTTTTCCTCCGTTAGATAAGGCAGACATTTCTCTATCTAGTTGAGAAAATAGAAATAATACACCTTCACTAAAATATTAGAGAGAAATTTGACTCAGTGAGTCTTAATTTATGTGAATATTTCACATTGCTTTAGGAGACATGACTAGGACTCATCAAAAGAAACTAGGAGAGAACATACTCAGTACAAGGAAATAGTTCTCCATGTAATGATCAATTAGAGTGCAGAAGTTTTTGTGCAGAATGCTCTGAGTGCTAAATGCCAATATAGGTTTGAAACCAACCTAACAACTTCATAAAGGAGAAAACCCAGTTGAGGATCATTAAAAATAATAGAAGTACTTTAAACTGTCTCAGGAACACCCCTTGAACTGTAGTTTTTCAGGGGACAGGAGAATATATGGTGGCTGTGTTGCCATTTCTTCTCCTCATATATGTCCCTAGGTAGCCTTGAGTAGCAACTGCCAGTGAGAACACAATAACTTCATTTACTTTCAACAAAATGAAATGCTTTTTCTCCTAGTTCCTTAAGAAAATTTGTATCTCATAGTAGAATTAAAATAGTATCTCTGCTAAAAGTCAAGCATAACAGTGTTCTGTGGTTGAAAATAAAAGTTTAATTCATGCTTTTGGTGAAAGCAATCATTTGCTGATTAATAAGTTAATATCCAAAGGTTGAACAATATTCTCTAGAATCATTTCTCCATTAACTTTAGTTTACTAGGTTATTTTGTTTTCTAGATTAAAAAGTATGTAGAATCTAAACTTAAATCCACATTCTATTTTACCCCATTAGATTGATAATATAAGTCAATGGTATATATATTTTTTCTTTTCTGATTTATGTCTGGATTGATGCCACCAAGTGTATCAGTAGCAAATAGTCGCACAAATTTTAAAATTAATTTTTCAGAAATGGAACTTTTGGAATTCACTTGTTATGAAAATTACAGTTAATGAATATTTTTGATAATGGAAAAGATCCTATCAAAAATGAATCCTTTCAATTTAGCAAATGATGTAGCAATTAGTTAAAATAGAAATTTCCTATAAGGATACTGGAAGCCATAAAACAGTTGTTCTACTAAATTGATCTGGCTCGTTAAATTGATGAATCTCTCAGAAATTCATTTTAATCCAGTGTTAGCACTGTGGGAACATTTCTGATTATTGTTTCATAATATGCCATGGGGTATCATTTCTTTGTAAGTCTTGCAAAGTCTAAGTTGTGCTTTCTTTCATTTTTGCAAGGAGAAAACTCATGAAAGTCCATTAAAAATACATGATTTTGGCATGGCTTGAACTCTTTTTGAATTGCATGACTACATGAGGTTGTAGTCCATGATTTTGGAGGTTTTTTCGACTTTAACAGTTCCATGATTCTACACTTAACTGTGTATTTGAACAAGTCTTAGTTATTCACTATTAAAACAGTCCATGTGTCTACAATCTTTAAAAATGTCTTAAAAAAAGAATTAACTTTTTTTTTTTCCCAGCAACAAAATGGTCATATCCAGTGGGATATGTTCTTCTAAGCATGTTGAAAGTCTCTGCCAGATGCTTTATTCCTTTAACATTTGCAAAGTTTTTATTTCTGTTCTCATGAGTCCTGCTGTTCTGTTTAAAGCTGGAAAGGATAAATGTTGATGCAAACTCATTTTCATCAAAAATACCAAGCTGATTGCAAAGTAATCTATAAGCAAGTACCCCAGGCTCCAGAACACATATTCTGTAATATTCTGTTCTATTTGCACCAAATGGCAACTTAAACTGTATTCAGAATCCAGAAGGTTTGAGCTGCTCAAGAAAAGAGAGAAAGTTTGCTCCAGAGAAGCTTTGAAGGCAGTAGAATGGTAAATAGTTAAAAGACAGAACATTTATTTATTCACTTAGGACCAGATTTCAAACAGAATGTCAAAGCAGAGAGACAGATGTTTATTATCATTAACTTCAATGGGGGTTAACTGCTTTTCAAAATTAAATTTTCTTAAGTGTTTGCTTGCATCACCTTATTACAGAAATAAAAAAAAAAAAAAAAAAAAAAAAAAAAAAAAAAAAAAAAAAAGGAAAACCCAGATTAGACTTTATGTCAAATCAAAAATCAAATCCCAAGTGATCTCCTCAATCTCCTCACAGCAATTCCTGTGGGACATCCTCTTAGCAAGACTGGGCTGGAAGTGATTCAGTCCAGCTTGTGTAATATGTGTATTGGTGAGGGGATATGTGTTTTCTTTCTTAAAATCTAAGAAGTTTTAAAAATAATTTTAATATTCTAATTTCTCTGAGTTTATTGTAAAGAATTTTTTTTCTGCATCTTATTCACTTATTCAAATTCTTCTTTACTAAATTACTATAACAGACTTACAAGAAGTTTGCTGCTTTTCCATCTTTTAAATCATTTTATCTGTAAACTCATCCTGCTTAATTATTTCTATGTTAATAAAATTATTATAGAGATTTGGGCCTCTTTGTTTAGTTTATGCAGGGAGTATAAAGCAATGAAAATTATCAGTAAACTGTGATCAGTGATGCAATATTTGATGTTTACACATCTCATATTTTATAATATTCAAAACTGATCTTTAGTCAAATTTTTCTAAAGATAATACTGGAAATTAAGCACAAAAAGATGGCAAGATTGTCTGGAGTGAAGGGCATTCTAACTTAACCTAAGCCTAAGTAAAACCAAAGGTTTCTGATTTGGGCTACTCTACAACATGGGTTTAGATAACTCACTTCCTATTTTAGACAACTCTCAGCATCCTGACCAAAGGTTATATTTAAGCAAATGAATTAAATAATTTTCTTTGGATGCTTGATCCATTTATAAGAAAAACGTGTGGGCCTCTGGTGCTGATGTGTGCTTAAGGTACTGCATCATTCTGAACCCTTGAGTTAATACCAGGATTATTAAATGCCATGGCTGGCATTGGTGATGAAATGGAATTGTGGTGAAGCAAGGTCAACACTCTCTTTAGAAAGGTGTGGTACTGGAGAAGAGTTTGTGCATTAAATCCTTTCCTCCAAATGAGCAGCTGCCCCAGGATTTCAGTCATGTTCTGTCCTCAGAAAGAAGGATACAGCCTGAGACAAAGAATATTTCACTGAACATTTAGTTTTCATGGCTCATTTCTGAAACCTGTAATGGAGATATCTTCTTTGTTACTCTGTTTTTTGGCAGAAATATGTTTTATTATGCTCTCATTTTTAAAGACTCAGAAATGAGATTTTCACATGTGCTTCTAAACTAAAATTTTGATTGCTATCTTGTTCCATAATGTTGCTCACTAAAACCTTTGAGGTAACAATATCTTCATGTTCTGGTGCTTGAACATCTGCTGCTGAAATCTCTCCTACTGAGCATCCTTTATTACAATAGATTTCTCTAGGAATCTTGATTGCTTGACTCAATTGGCTGTACTGAAGCCTTGGGTATCTTGGTATCCTGGACAAGTCCAGTTAACTGCAGAGGCTTACAGTCTTAAGTTTAGATTTGCCCCAGTAGTCATGATCACTCATGTTATTCAGTTTATTTTTCTGTTCCTCTTGGGCTAGAAGGTATTGAATTTTACTACTGAATAGAGTTTGCATGTACCTAGAAAGCTGTGAAGATAATTCTATTTCAGTGTTGGAAAAACCTTTCTATTTCTGTAATTACAAGACTATTGGATACAGATTTATTATACCATTTAAGTATGACTCTTATGTCATAAAGCAGAACAGAAATGGAAAGTTATGTTGATTCAGGAGGATACTAAAGCACAATTGTGGTTCACACCATAAAAATGACCTCCTCAGAGCCTAATTCAGAAAGAACTTAAATAAAAGCCATTCTGCCTACTGCTCACCTGCTGCAGATTTAGCTTCCCACTCATCATGTCCTAAGCAAAAACCAGTGTATTCTTTGGGTAAGTGTGAGGGTGTTCAGCTCCTGCATCACTCCTAACCACTCCTACATAAGAAGAATTAAAAAGAAATCAAAAAAGAATACCACATTGTAATTAAAAAACAATTAAAGTTTAAGAGTATGTTTCATTTATTATCTTCTCAGGAATCTTTTGTTACCCATTCATTTTGTGAAAATGCCATGTTACCTTTTAAAGGGTAACACCTTCCCTAGAAGGATGATTCTTAAGTCCACAAAAGACATTAAAGACTGATTAGTTTTATAGCTAGTAACTTTATTTTATATTGATATTCACTTGATGTGAATTCTTTCTGTCAAGTCTGTCACAAAACAAATTTTGTTAACCTGATTACTCATAAGAAATGAATAAAAGAGTTTAGAGATTCCATTGAAGTGGATGCATTGCTTTTATTTAAATGAGTAGCTATAAATAAATTTTTATGTTATTTACCATCTTGCAATTCCTAGAACTCATAAATAAACTTTATAATCTGCAGTAGCTGTTATATGAGTGTGAATGATTGAAATGCTATAATGTTTTGTAAATGTAATTTCAGCAAGCACAATCGATCATTACTCAAAGTTAAACTTGATTTTCTGGAATGTTAGTTATTTGTCTGAAGCCTAGCTGGAATTTCCAGACTATAATTTTCCTCTCAAATGATTTGTTTGTGCTTGGCATTAACAGGTTATTAGGGTCCCTGTCAGCTTCCACAATGAGTTAAAACACAAACATGAAATTTGGCAGTTGTGTTGCAGACTGATGACATGTGTTTGTGCTCACACTGCTGGATGTGTTTGAGTGCAGTGATGTCCCCTTGTGGGCCAGGCTGTGGTGTTTCCTCCCGGCACAGAATTTATAGAGGAGATAAATATTTGCCTTGAGTCTTCTCCTACAGAGTTTGCACTGACTGCATACTTGTATGTAAATGGCACTGCAGTGGGAACTTGGGTGGATGTCAAATACTCATCTCAAAGGGCAGAAATAACCCAGTCTATGTCATTGCCATCTTAATTTTGAGTATCTGGAGCCTTTAAAATTAAGCTAAACGCCATGACAAGTGTCTTGACTGTAACTGTAATTTAAATCTTGATTCCTCCTCTCAATTTCATCCCTCAAAGACATGACTGCTATCTTGGCATTTGTATTTTCCATTTGCCTGGCAAGGTCTCATGGCTTAGAGAAGACTGTAGACCCCCTGATTAGAGGGGCATTGCCACATCCCTCATGTGCAAGGTGAGGGAAAAGAGGCCTGAGAAAATGCATCCATGAAAGAAAAGGTTAATTTTGTGCTGCCTGAGCTGCTGAGTCCCCTAAGGATGCTCAAAGTGTGGGTGTAACACTTGCTGGAATCCAAGATATTGTGCTTTAAAAGGCTTTGGCAGATCCTTAACCCTTTAAAGAGCAGTGACTATGTGGGATGGACCTGGAAAAGATAATAGTAAAATGCTCCTGATCAACATCTTTTAGTACTGAAGCTTTCTACTTGGTCAGCTAATGCAAAATCAGTGACATCCTGAAATGATTAAGTGTTTTATTAGCCAAGGCCTCACAGCTATTAAAAATATTTATAAAATTAATTTGAAGGGTACTGTGACCTGTTAATGTCTTCACTTCTGACATATTATCAATGCACATTCTACAATCTAATGTAACCTAGCAAAAAAAAAAAAAAAAAATCACCTAGCATCAGGACTGAGAACTACTTCTTAAAAGGATTTGAGACATATTTTTAGTTGAGTTGGCTTTGGAGAATAACAAAAGGACTGCTTATTCTAAAAATGTATAGTTCTTTTTATTCTCTGTATGAATTAACATGTTTTATATAGGAAAAAAATCTATTAAAATGGAACAAGAAAGAGTCAATAAAAGCCTTGCTTTTATTAGTATGATGACCACAAAGATTTTAAAAAGTGATAGAAATTTATGTGTATTTATTGAGCTTTACTTGCTCGAATTTTCATGGTATTTTGCTCCCCCTGCTTTAAAAACTATTCAGCTATTATTTCCTCCCTTTGTCTTGCTGTTTTCTGCCACATCCTTGGAATTTGCACGTATGACTCCACAGAGATGTCCCTTTCCAGAGTACTAAATCAGCACAAAATGTGTCACTTTTTGTCATTCCTGTGCTGGGGCAGCTTCCTGCAGTGCATGGGCACCAAATTATCCTGGGACAGGACAAAGGATGCAGGCAAAGGAGCTCACAGTGATCAGGGGGAGGTGTCAGCAGGGAAAGCTGCATCCTTGGCCCATAAACCAGGGGAAAATCTGAACACTTCCCTAGAGACTTCTTAATCAGGGCTGAAATGTCACAGAGATTATGCCAGAGGTAAAGTACCTTCTGGAATGATTTTGGGCTTCATTTTGCTGCCACTATTAATGCAGACTGTCTTTTCCCAGGAGGGGAATATTTCACTTCAGCAGGATTATCAGTTTGAAGGAGTGTTGCTTCCCACAAGTGGTCCTGTTTCAATAAACCTTGTTTGACAGTGAAGGCTGCAGTGTTCTCCTGTGCTTTCTGAGGCTGCACAAGGATAGATGTGTCTGGGCTTTTTACAGTTCTTCCTGTCAGATTAATTTCAAGGAGTCAGGAGCATTAACAACTCCTTCACTTAAAGAGGACTGGTAAGGATTTCTGTCTCCCTGTCTTCCATGCCTCTAATAATTGCCTAGCTCCCAGCAGAGCACTGTAGACCATGAATGTGCACTGAGGTACCAAACTGAAGCAAGAGAGAGAAAGGGACAAGCCACACTGGGGGAGGGAGCTCCCATCTTCTCTGCACCTCAGAGGGAAGGGATGGGGACTTTCATCTGGGTTAGGGGCTGGATGGTGTTAGGAGAGAGCAAGGGAAGGAGGCAGAAAAGCTCTGCATCACAGGCTTCATACTGGGGCATGAAGCTCACACACATAGGAATTAATAATTTTCTAAGATTAAATGCTAACAACAAAAAAAAAAGTCAGCTGCATATCAGTGCCCTTGCTTCTTCAGGAGATCATAACCCTGCCAAAAATGCATCAAAATAATTATTATTTTCCCATTGTTTTGGACTCTTCTATGTTATGTGTGTGCTTGTATGTCAATGGAGCAGGAAGGTCAGCCCTAAACTGTGTATTCCACAGGAACATTTGTCATGCTGTTAAATAATCACCTGTACTGTGGAAGAGCCTTTATTTGAATTATATCCATACATGTTAACTAGAACTGGACTGCTCTTTCTGTATACATTTAACAATCTGAAAATCTCCTTGATGTCAGATGTTATATAAATTACCAAGTATTTTGAAAGCAGTCTTGTTTTGTGCAAAGTTGTTTTGCTGACTCCCTCTTATCCAAGGTGTTCCTATGCTGATAGCATCTTGTTTTCTTAAGTGAATTTCTTGTAAAAAGATTATGTCAGCTTTTTTTTGTTTCAAAATATTTTTGTGGTTATAACTCTAAGCCATTTATGTTCCCCATTACAAATTCAATTATCTGGTTTGCCATAATTCCCCTCTGTAATATTTGACCATTTGCTATACTATACAATGTCATGGTCAAGTTTTAACATAACTATAAAAACACTAGTATTCTAAAATTATTTGGAGATGCTCATTTTTAAAGAGATTAATATATCAATATAACTCTGAAAAACCTAATAAATTAATTTACATATATGTTCAGTTCATCTTTAGCCCAGTTTCTCATTAGCAGTCTCTGTTGATTTCTTATAGCACCATTAAATCACTAATCCATAAAACCGGTAAAATTAATTATTTGCAAAAAAAAGAGGAAAGAGGTAAGTTGAAGTAATACAGATAATCAACACAGTTATGGCTAAACTGCAATAAATAAATAAGCAAGAAGGACCAGAAAGGTGTGATTTTTTTTTTTCCTTTTGTGGTATGCAGATGTGACTCTACTGGTACAAAAAAAAAATACAAATGTGTATTGTTTGAAGTTTTTCCTTGAAAAATTCTATTACAGGCTAGTCATCATATCCAAATTTTCCTGGCTGATGGAATCTGACAGGATCACAGCCTATGGGAATATGTCTGTAGGCCAGTAATTTTTGTTTGCTCTTGTCAGAAATACTCAAAAGGGTAAGGCCATCTGCTTTCCAGCAATTAGATACTCCCCTTTCAATTGTAATATACTGTGAGCCAGATAATTTATTCATCCCAAGGTAAATGTATACACTAGCAGTATGGTGGAAATGGAGAGAACTGAGCCTGACAGAGAAATAAACAGCTCTGCTGCACCTCATCCCACACAGATACTCAGTGTCACACTGGATGTCCCTCAGCATCCCTTCCCAGATCCCTCCTTTTGCTTTGGGACATGAAGGAAAGCTATCATTGCCCATTACTGGGAGATCCCTGAACAACTGGGGTTATTTGGTTTAAAATTTTCAGTGGTCCATGAAGATGTAGATGGATTTTCTGATATGTGTTATAACACATCTGGTAACAGCAGAAAGAGTACTGGCAGATAAAGCACAACCAGTGTGCAAGACAGAGCATCAAGGAAATCAAAGCAAACAAGCAGAAATGTGCACCAATAAAGGAGACTAATAATTATTACCTGCTCTTGTGTGATTAGGCTGATAAAACATGAATTAGGGAAACATCAAATTCTTGAATCCATGTTTATAGTCTGTTCCCTTTTCCTCATGATGAGGTTTTGAATTCTACCAGTGGAAGAGCTTCCTGCTAGAGTTAATTCCATGTGAGAAGGAAAAATTTGACTTTGCAGCACTTAGTGTAACAGTAGCCATATTTAAAGATCCCAAGCTAACAACAGAATAAGGAAAAAAAGTATTGCGAGCACTAAGGCTCTAAAATAAATTAGAGCTGGATCTCTCCTCTTAACTGTATTTCTACACAAATGGTAATTATAAAATTTTAAAGGGTAAGAGGTCAATTAGCTATTTCTCTGAAGGAAAACTCTGTTTCTAAGCTCTTTCAATATTCATAAAAATTCTGATACAAATCTAATCAAAAGTGTCTGGCCGTTGCTTTGTAATAGTAAAATAAAATAAAATATTGTAGTTAGTCTGCTTTGAATGTTGGAGAGGCTCAGAATATTTTATTCCACTGCAATTAAAAACATGAGAATTTTATCTGGCATTTTGAAAAATTTTTCACATCAGCAGCGTGCAGCTTTTAGAAACACACATTAATCTAATTTCATTTGATGGAACTGATTTTTAAAAATATGTATCCAAGATATAGAGATGCAACTCTTCCTAGAAATGGTCTCACGTCAATCATTTGCTTGCAGGACATGGGAGATACTGAGAAGTGAATTCAGAAACTAGGCCATGTGACACTATGGCAGTCATGTGACTGTGTGGGCAGGGCCACATGACATCCACGGCAGTCATGTGACTGGGTGGGGCCATGTGACACTATGGCAGTCATGTGACTGTGTGGGCGGGGCCACATGACATCCACGGCAGTCATGTGACTGGGTGGGGCCATGTGACACCTGTGATGGCCACATGACCATGTGGGCAGGGCCACATGACATCCACAGCAGTCATGTGACTGGGTGGGGCCATGTGACACCCACAACAGTCACATGGCCTGGGGCTGGGCGTGGCATTTTCCATCTGCCATGATGGATTTTGGCTTTAATTCCGCAGGCTCCTTGATCCAGTGCTCTCACACTTGATGTTTTTGTACTCACCCTCACCAGCCGTCAGTTGCAGTGCAGGCTGGAATTTGTCTTGTTTTAGGTGAAACAAAGTGATTTTTATAGACATATTAAATAGCAGAACAGATTGCAAAACCTCAGGCTAGATATCACTAGGAGCTTCAGAGACTTCTTCAGGGCAATATTTTTTCTACTTCACTTCATAAGTAGGATAAGGTAAACACCAACCCTTTATGAACAAACATTGCTTTATATAAACCCACAGACAGGAGACATTTACTTACAAAAGGAAGTTAAAGGCTGGCAGAAATATGATGTATATTACTTCTACTTTAATGGAAATGTGAAGATTTGCTTTCATTTTTTAGAAAGAGCTGGCTTCCCACAAATTCTTGGAAAATATACTTCTTTCTTTAAAAAACTTCAGTCTAGCAGAATTGAGGTTACAACCCTAAAATGTTTCCTAACACTAATCTCACATATTACCAGGGTGATAATAACTTTCTTCAGCCGAGAGTGGTGAAAAACGAACAGGGAATAGGATTGCTGATCTTTCATTTTTGTTCTTCCAGTCACCTTTTCTGAACATATACGCCATTAAATCTTTAGCCTAGGAAATAGAACAAAGATTTATTGCCTCAAAGTCGAATTTCCCAGACACAAAAACAGAGGGGAAATACGAGGTTGCTGGTTTATGAAAAAGGGAGGCAATGTGTCAGACCTGCCTTGTCTGCTACAGTGGTATTTCAATACATGCCTGTAGTATTTCTAAATATATAATATATATCTTAAAATATATATATTTCCTTCTTTTCCTGGAGTCCTAATATGAAGCACTCATTTGAAATTTCATATTAAATTTCATATAAACAACATTGCCACAAAAGGAGGAATAACAGCACTGAGGGGGTTGTAAGAGCTCTCTGGAAACTTGTGGCATTTGTTTGTTTAGGATCTCTGCAAGTGTTCTGGCATTTTGCTCCAGATTGAGGATCATGGAGCACCATGTCTGAGAAAATAATCAGTATCTTATCTAAATTAAAATCTAAATGAAATCCATGTGCCTTGCAATTCAGCCTTCTCTTTGCTGTCTGTTTTATTGTTGGGCTGAATTCCCTCTTGTTTTAAAGAAGGTGCAGAAATGCTAAAATGCCCCAAAAGAATCAGTCAGGACAATTTCATTCAAAGAAAGAATGAGAAGAAATAGGGAGAGTGAGTTCAGCTATACATTAGTCTGTTTTCATCCTTTTCTTTCCTTTTTGCTACAGACATGACATGATTGGAATGCTGGATACTGGGACTGCAGGTAGATTTTAAGCTGGCTGAGTAAAGTAGGAAAATCATGTCTATGTTTTCCAGGCTGTTTAATTTAAATGTTTCCAGATAATTGTAGGGATTATTCAGGTAAATTAAACATGGAATTCTGTTCTAATTGACACCTACCTTTCAAAGTGGCTAGGTACAGCTTGGACACAAGGTATTTCTGAAAACAACACAAGAAAGGAGAGGTAACACCATCTGTCTTACAAACAGATGAAATTCAGCTAAGAAATGAAATGTAAAGTGTGATTACTGATGGGCCTCTGACCAGGTCTGTGGATCAGCCAGACTATTCCTATCCTACACTTGGCAGAAATGGCAGCATGTTTGCTGCCTCAGGGGGTGTATTGATGATTTGGGAGTTTGAAGTTTGACATTATGTGCTCTTCTGTGTCCTTCCATAAAGGACTTTGTGTATCTCCTTGGAAAAATCTTTGCTATTTCAGTACCTAGCAGAAAACATGTTTGTATTCAGTTTAAAGTCAGGCATAGGTTATGTCAAAGATTTATTTAACACTACCAAAGCAGAATGCTATAGTATATCTAATTAAAAATAAAGTGTACCAGCTTCAGCTAGTTCAAAGACAGAAAATAGTTTAATATTCCCTATTTAAGTCACACTATATTCTGTAAAAGTCTAATGTTTCTGCTAACTTTGTTTTAATCTAATGTTCTCTGTATTGGAAACAAATACTCAGGAAACAAGTACTCTTTTAGTTTCACTGAAAAGCATTGGTTTGGCTATTAGGTGTTTGAACTTTAAAAAAACCCAAAAAAACCAGCAAAACCAAAAGTAACAAAAAACAACTCCCTGCTAAAACGCAATAAAACAGTTTCAAAGACCAAATACATCAAAGTATAGAAGTTTAATAGTAAGAAATGAAGAGGAAGCAATTTCTGTGATTCAACCAGTCAATAATCCGTTGAAAGTTTAGCCAGAAAATGAGAGAAGACACTGAACAGCCAATTAAGCATCATTAGTGGGTATTCTTTCCTTTTCATGTTGTACTATAAAACATCTGAGGTACAGTGGTAATGCAAGGACCTTAGGTGCACACACTGATTTTCTGCTTTATCTCTTCTCCTATCATTTATTCAGTGTGACCCATTGATGGAGTAACTGCATTCACTAATTACTTAACTGTTCTTTGTGTACTTGGATCAACATCATATGGATCAAAGGGCAGATAGGGAAATATTTCAAAGAGGTTTTCTGAGAGTCAAATCTGAAAATCTTATATATTGAACTTTGTCTTGAATTGATTTTGCAAAACAGATTTGGCCCTTTCTCTGGAATTCAGCAATTATTTTTTCAGTGACAGGCAGAACTTATGCAAGCAATGACATCTCAGATCTAGACTCTTCTTTCAAGCATTACAGAATCTAAATTTTGAAGCAATTCCTTTTCAAAGAAGCATCTATATTCTCCTAAAAGCTCCCCTTAGTATTGGGAATTGTCCCATCTCTAGCTTTATTTTCTCATTGCAAGAGGGAGCTCAAAGAATTAAATTTTCTGAATGAAGAAAATGCTCAGCATCCTGAGACTTTCTCTGACTTGCCAAACCCATGCAGTTCCTAAAATAAAACTGCAGTTGATGGAGTTTGATTTCACTGTAACTTTCTAAAATGATAAAACCTTTCAGCCTGTGAGAATGAACTCTTGTACATCTGGCAAACTGTACTGCTGCCAGAGCAAGTTCAGAGTTCCCTCTTTGTGACATGGTGAGATATGTGCTGTGCTGTAGATAAATATCCATCATATTTCCTTCCTCTGTGCCAATGAAAATGTTATTTGAAAGGCCTGCCTGTTGCACAAACAACCTGCAGATTCTAACCTGCTGTAATACTGATGGGAGCAACAGTAAAGACTGAAGCAGGAGGGTCTGCTGAATGCATACTTTATTTTAATTTGCTGCCTTGCTCAGCAGACTTCATCACCTCTGTAATTTAAAAATAATGTGCATTTTTTACAATTTTTATATATATTCTCATACAAATTGTTAAAAAAAAAAAAAAAACCAAACCATTCCTCCAGGCTTTCCCCAGATAATTTTTCCTCCTTCTGTATTGTGGCTGTTAACCAGAAAGAGTATCCTACCTGTGAACAGGCCTTTATTTCAGGGATGAGGCTCCACTTATTCCTTTTATAGCCATAGATTCTATTCTTTTCATTCATATTTCCTGAAAGAACAGCCTTATGAAAATTCTTTTGGCAGCTGAGAGAACCTATAATTTACTATTTTCACTTCAAACATTACTGTCATATTAACATTAGAGCTGGCTAATAATATAGGAGTGTTCCCTGCAGATGCTAACTCTGAATAACACAATTCTAAACTTTTCAGGACAGGTCTGTCAATGTCTCTGAAATGTTCAGGATATACACAATGAAAATTGACTAAAATATCTTAATATCTTAAAAATATCTTAAATATGGAATATAATCTGTTTAGCATGTATGAGGTAGCTAATTTGTTCAAGCAACATGTTACTTAATAAACTGTAGATTTGGGTGTTGCATAATAAAGATGGCAATTCATTAATACATGTATAGACATAAGTACATTATAGTTGAAGCAAAAAAAAAAAAAACCCTCAAACTTAATTTTTAAATTAAAACAATGGTGTGTTGTAGTCATTTATTTGATTTTTCTTCAGCTGTATGACCCATGGGGAGATTACTGAAGTATGGAGCCAAACAGCCAACACTATATTTAGTTTTGCTTATTGAAATAATGAAGGGGTATTCATGATAAAGTACTAAAGTGTGTAATAGAAAGTAATGTTCTGTGAAATAAATTTATGTTTATAAATCAAGAAAATACAATAAAAGTTCAAGGCTTAGATGTGTTTGGAATCCACTTTATATTGTTTTTATAGAAGAATGGTTGTGACATACAGGCTGCAAAAAATTGCAGGAATGTATTATGAAATCAAAATAATTTATGAAAAATAAAATACTGCCTTCAGGCTTTTCTTGGAGTGCAGGAACTGAAAAAAGGTGTCGGGAATGACCACAAAATGTGTAATTATTGACTCAGGTTTGCAATTTCATATATAGATTTTTGTATGCTGTATTTTAGACAACCAGTGATAGTCATTGTTTGTTAAACTTGAGTTGGGAAAAACAGAGAAATAGTGGTAATGGACATGATTCCACCATTATAATAGTATTGGATTATAATTTTTTAAAACTTTTAAAATGCATGCACATCTCATGCATTTCCACATTCTTCACAGACATTTATCACAAGTCAAAAAACCATCTCTATCAAATAAAGGAAGCATTTTTTAAAATGTTTTCACCTAAAACTAATAGAAATATAAGAACATTGAAATTATAGTGTGAAATGACAGCTAGGTGTTTGCTTAATTATTGCATGATAAAAAAATGAGGTTTTTTTGCCATTTTGCATTTTAACAAAATTACGGATAAATTAAAATGACACTACTGAATATGCCATGTGCTCTAATAAACTATTCTTAAGTTTTTAATTATTAGCCTATTTATGTTTCACTTTGTGATACAAACATTTCCTGACCAAGCTTGTGAGAGCCTAAATCAGGTGCTTTAAACCACTTTCTCTTTCTGAATCTCTAAATTCTGAGCACTTGTGTGTTATTAAAACTGAATAATTAACTTGTTGGAAAATCACACAAACACCTGCTAGTAAGCCTGAAGAGTTGTTCATTAGTTTTCAGGCGTTCACAATATTATTTGCTTTTAAAGATGTATGAAAAACTGAATAAAGATCCATATTTTTAAAAGCATGCTTTTTTCTAGTATCAATCTCTTGATTTCATGCACAAATCCAAGCATTTTAGACTATTTTAAACAACATTTTTCAAAATATTTTTTTCATATTGACCCCAGTGATTAAATATTATCTTAAGAGAGAAAAGGTTAAATTCATTAAATTCTTCTCACCTTCAGAGCTCCAATCAAAATTACATTTGGCTTCATTTTCAGTGCAGTTGGGGTTCTGATGGCAGCAATTATAATACATTCATTGGAATGTAACAAAGCTGTTAAAAAAATCACTGCCAATGTGTCATGCATGGCAGTTGCCTGGAGACTGAGTGGGCATCACTTCCAGTCTTCAGGTATTCAGCAGTTGTAGCTTGTAAATATTTCAGGTAAGAAAACAGGTTTTATATTCAGTCATCATGTTATCTTCGAAAAGAAGAATATTTTTGGGTTTTTTTTTTTTTTTTTGCATAGGATGGAATGTGAGGTTATATTTCTTAGCTCTGAATCCAACTGTTTTCATTTCAAAAGACTTCAGTATTTTCTTAGCTGTGCTCTTTTCTAAGCCACCCTCTAGTGATGAGGAATGAACAGGAGATTAAGTCATTGACAAGGACTTGGGAGACCTCAGCATTATCCCATTAATGCTTCCTGTAAAACATTGGAAATATTACTTCTTTTCTTTGGTTTGGTTTCTTTTCAGATCATTATATAAAGTCAATTTGTGCCATGACAATCACATTCTCTAAAGTCAAAGGAGTGAGATGAGTTCTGAATCTGACCTAAGAGCACCTGGTGCCCTATACAGTCAATAAACTTTATTCATGGTGAGTCATGCACTAATTTCTATGACAATATCAATCTTTCTAATGGGGGACAACAGTCAGGCCTTATGAAAACTGAACATTATGAGTAAAACCAGAGACAGAACATTTTCTGTGCCCTAGTCATGGAAAGAGGTAGGATAATAGGAGCAAACAATATGGAATTAATAAAAAAATATAGAATAATGGGTTGTGCATGTTTGGATCTTGCTGGGACATTTAACCATCAAAGACTTTTATGCACCAAAAAACCCAAAATACCCTCACCATCTCCTGAAAAGCATCCTGGCAACAGGGCAGCTGTCCCTGTGTGCCATTCCTGGGAACAGTAATCACAAATCTGCATGGGAAGCAGGCTCTGCTTTGTGCCACAGTGGGGACCCAGAGGCAGCTTTGTGGAGTAGGGGCTGTTTGCACCTGGAAATCAAATGCTCCTGACTCTGCCACTACCAGAGCTGGGTATTTACAAAACTGAGAATTTCTTTCAGAAGGAAGAAAAAGCAAGCACAAACCTTCACTCTTCACATTTACATAACTTTTTATTCTGGTTGTATTAGAGTAAAAACAAACATAGACAATGAAGTCTGCTCCCTAGAGAAATTTTAAACCAAAATAAAGCCAGAAGTTGTAAATAGCAACTATTTGCCAACAAAAGGAAACTAAGGAAGTGCGTAGGTTTTGAGAAGAAAAACAGCTTCTACTGCATATTAGGTGAGCATTATTTTGGTTCCTAATTATATTTAATGTGATATCATGTAGGTTTTTATCCATGAAGCAGGCACAAACATTAAGATACTAAAATACTGACAAAATGTTTTAAGACGTGCATATAAATCTGAGATGCTCAACTTCTGCACAATAATTCCCCAGCAAATACTCAAAGAGATCAAAAGAACTAGAAACATAAAGAACTGCAAACCTCACCCTGAATAGTTCAGTGGAGCTGTTTACTGGTTAGGGAGCTGGTGTCTGTTTTCTCAAAGGTTTAGATTCGTACCACACTAGTAACTGGTTTCCAATCTCAAGCTTCTCAATATTTACAGCTTCCCAAGCAACATCAAGTTTTCCATCATTTGACCACAATATTGACACCCCCTTTTCAGCAAGAGTTTCTAGCTGGGGCTGCTAAAACTCCTTGACCCTTGGTCATAACTTCCACATTCTCATTTTCCATTCACTAACTAAATAATCAATGGAGGAAAAAACTGGTGGTATGGAACAACTGCACTGCTTAATCCTGTCATTCCCACTTGTCCCTCTCCCCATGCTGACTTTAGCTGCAGCATTACTGATTTCTGACAACTGAGAAAAACCTGGACTCCTCTCTACAGCACGGTAGAGGAAATTACTGCTTTGCCTGTTTCTGCTGCTGCAAGAACATGGGGCTAAAGATGGCTTTTGTTTTCTTTTCTGCGTGCTTTCCAAGATAACTGGACCATGAACATCTGAGAAATGACTTGCAGTGGGGCTTATTAAACTTGTATAAATCTGATTTTTATGGGGCCTACACTGTGACTTTCACTTATTGAAAGTAATAGTAAGAAACTAATGTGAACTTGCAAGCAGATTAGCAAGCTCTTGCTGCAGAATATTTAGAATTTATGTCCCAGGAAGAGTCTGGTGCTCAAATTGCTTAGGTGCTTAGACTGTAGCTTTCATTTCAAGAAGTAGGAAAACTTCACGTAGAGCTCCTTGGAGATTCAAAATGAGTCTAATTATTCACTAGAAGAGTAACTCATTTTTTAGGAGGGGGTTAATAAAAGGAAAACCCAGACACTGCTATTTATTTGTTTCCAATAGGTTGTAATGATGGTATCAAGATGATTTGAGACCTGCCTAATAGGCAAGAGTCTGAACTGCTTTCAGACTGCAGTTGGACAATAGCAGCTTTTAAAAATTGGATGGGATGTGGAAATTTTTAAATGTATTCCTAAAAACTTAATTTACTTCTTTGGATTTCTAGCTTTCCACATTAGATGGACCTATTTTCCACAAAGTTATGTACAACAATAGGTACATTTCATATTCAATTCATATTATGAACAAAGTTTTGAGTCACTGCTATAGCAAATGAACAAAAAAACAACCTGTAAAATGGTAATGCTCTTACCAAAGACCTTTCTCCATCTACATCCATCAGTCCTGCAATGTTGTATTCTGTGCCTGATTGGAAATGCCTATACCCCTGGTTCATGCCACCACTGAGGTCAAATGCAAAAATATTAAAAAAAACTGTGTGCAATGAGTCACAGTGTTGGCTATTCTCATGTTGCAGAACTAGGGAGAATACAGAAAAGGGATCTGTAATTCTTTCCTGATTTCCCCATAAACCTACTTGCTTACAAATGACAAAATTGTGACAGCAACTGCAGCATCCAAATGCCAAATGTGTTGGAGGAAGGCATTCCATGTTCTCTGGACACTATTGCTCTTATCATGAAATATGCAGTTATCAAAGGAGCCATAAAAAAGCCTTTCCCTTGAAACTCCATTTTATATCTTTGAAACTGCTATCCAACTTGCAGGAGAAAACACCAAAGGAAAGAGTTTTGGAATGACTTCCTTTAAAGGAACACTATTAAAAATATATTAGGCCTTTAAAATTATTGGGAAAGATAAGTGTTTCTCAGAGCTGTCAAAAAATACTTGTACTTATTCAAAGGAAAGGATGACCCAGCTTTTTCTGTGCATTATTAACCTGTTCTCATGAGAGTTATCAGATGTGAACAAGAGAAGGCAGACACAGCTCTCAGGTCAAACCTCCAGCTGAGCAAGTGGGTTAAAAATATACCATGGCATAAACAAAACATGGGGGAACAGCAATTAATTTACATCAAGAATTGGCTTTGCAGTTTGAGAATTTCCTTTGGGCTCACTGCTGTGAGGCAGTGCACAAACTTTCTAGAAGAAAGTAGGTACCCTGAAGAAGGGGAGGATTGAACCAGCTGAACCCTGGGGAGGATTAGAACGTGGCTTCATTGCCTTCCATGGAGGAATGCATTTCAGAAACATCTCACCCATGGATTTCTGGGGCCAAGGGGATGTGGTTGTTATTGGGAATCTGTACAGCCTCCTGCCCATCCCAGCACCTCCCTTTGGGATGCACCTGCCAGGTTTGGGGATGTAGTGCAGAAAAATGTCATCTGTGTTTTGTAATGAGGACTTTGACTTTCTCAAGGAAAGGGTAGATTTTTAGTGTTCCCTAAAGCTCAGGACATGGAAAACAATCAAATAAGGAGTATTTCTCAGGGGATGGCTCTGCAGAGACATGTTGTTCTCTTTCTGTGATATGTCTGTAATTTTGAATTTCATCTTTTGATGCTGTTACCCTTTTTTTTCCCCAATAATTCCTCAGTGTAGGAGCATACCTACTCTACAGAGAATTTCTTCATTTTAAAGGGCTTCTCAGTGTGAGTGTCCATCCAGTCAGCAGGTTTTGAGTTTTTCCTCACATAAGTAAGTCACCCTTACTAAATTTCCTTGAATTTTTTTTTTTTTTTTTTTTTTTTTTTTTTTTTTTTTTTTTTTCTTTCATGTAGTAATTCTTTTTTTCATTTGAATTATCATTTGAATTATCTCCAACAAATCTGCTGGATCAGTATTGGGGTATTTCCATATGCATGCATACAAATATGACCTGTACCAGGAGATCTTATACAGGGTGTTTAAACTGTCTTTTTGGAATGATTGATGTCTCAATACATTTTGGGGTGTATGTGTGAGGGCAAGGGGCAGGTTGGGTCTTGCTCTGGTGAGAAGATGCTCTGCTCCATACAGCTCCCCATCCCCAGAGCCTGATCCCAGCCTGGCAGGGGCTGCCCATCCCTGGCACAGCACAGACAATGCTCCACACCCACCCCTGGAGCCCCAGCCCAGCTCCTGAGAGGCCAAATGACCCAAAATCCCACCTGGGGGAAGGGGCCAGGAAAGCCAAGGGGTGTTTAAAGCAGGACATGGGGCAGGCACATGTTTTGACCCTACCTCCCCTTGGAATTTCTGTCAGCTGAACACTGCTGGAAAACAGGGGTTGGTAGCTGTATGTCTACTTTTGTGTCTTTTTCTCTTTCTCTTCTAATTCCCTCTTCTTGACCTTTTGGAGTCACTTAAAATAGGATGGGCTCAGACATTGTGAAGTTGAATGGATTAAGTTAATGCTTTGGGAAGTGTTTCATGTCAACTGAATGCTGGTCTAAACCTTGTGCAAAAGTTCTCTGATTCTCTAATGTTTCTTGTCAAGTCTTTTTTGTTGCTTTGACCTCTAGAGAACATCTTGTCAGTGTTTCTCCCATGCATCTAACTTGGAGCACATGAACAAGTGTGAGCCCTTTTAAAAGGTACATTAAGTAGTTTTGTAGTTACACTTTTATCTCTCACTTCTTGCCTTCTATATTTATAAAAGTGTGTCACTAAGTAAGGAGTTGCTTAAGTTCAATTTCACTTTATTCCCCAGTGATGAGCTCCCCAAATCATAACCAATAAGGTACCAAGGCTGTGAGTGGGTCTGAAGACCTTTCCTGCACATGTATGCCATACCCTCTTTTATCAAAAGTGAGGGAATGTTACTGCATGGGGCAGAATGAGCATGGAGAGCCATTCAGCACCACACCTGCCCTGCATAACTTAGAAATTAAAAGTTATTCTGGTCAGGCACTGTTTTTTTTTCCTTGCTCTTGACTCCAAGCCTAGGATGACCTTATTTCAGTATTATATCTCCTAAATATTCTGAGGACAAAGGGCAGTTTTTCCTTGGCAAAGGAGAAGCAATCTTATAATTAGGAAAATATTTGTGACAGGTCAAAGTAACTGGCTTTTAAATTACTTTTATCTTCAATTTGTCATGATGCAAGCAGCTGTGGGGGATGTAACTAGAGAGAACTTCTCAGAGGGGTTTGTGTGTTCAGACTCAGGTGGAAAGGAGCTGTGGTAAGCACTGGGAGAACAGGGACTGAAGGAGTAACATAACTTCTCCATATGTAAAAGATATTTATGGTCCAAGTAAAATATTGTTGGCTCTACAATCACTGTTTTCTGCTTATTGCTTCTCGTGGCTCAAAAATTCTTTCTCACTGTTTTCCAAAACAGTCGCCTACCTAATGTGTGTGCATTGCTGACATTTTTTGGTTTGGTTAAACTGAATTATTGTTGCCAAAGACTGCCTGGTCTGTGTCTCTACCTCTTCAGAACTTACCAGTCTGTCAAGCCTTATGTTGTCTGCAGATCTTGTTCAGTAACACTGATGTTGCCTTTGAAGTAATCAGTTAATATTTAGGATAATTTTAGCACATGAACTGCCTTGTAGAGGACCCTGCTAGTCTCAAGGGTTTGCCTGCCTGTATATGGGGGTGTACTAAATTGAAGATTGCCATTCCTAAATCATTACACTATAACCTTGTGTCAATTTAAAATAAAATAGTAGGTGGCATATTTAATAAATAAAGATAATCTGGTTTGGGAGGCTTTTTAAGACGAGTTTCATAATTTTTTTTCAATTACTCATTTCCTATTGAAATCTCCTTGTAAGCCTCCTATTTCTAAACAAAATTCATAATGCTAAACATGAAAAGTTTCATCCACTGTGTGATAATGATATGATTCATGTGCAAATTGAGACTCAGAATGGACCATGGTGTGTTTAAGTAGCTGTGTGTCATTATTCAGACTGGTTTCACAGTCTAAGGTGTCTAAATGAGAATATAGTTAGAAAAAATAAAATATGTTTAATAAACTAAAGGAGACCTGCAGGAGACCTGGAGACAGACTTTTTACAAGTGACAGGAAAAAGGGTAATGGCTTCAAACTGAAAGTGAGCATCTTTAGATATTGGGGATAATTTTTTTTCCATGAGTGTGGTGAGAACAAATTGTGGTTACTAGGTTAAAAGGCCAGTCAGAGAAACATGAACATTTCTGATAATTTTCATGATTTTGCAGAGCTATTTTTAATTAAAAGCTTAACTTCTCTGTGCTAATTTATTCTTCTGAAATTCTTAATAAAATACAGGAAAAGAGGTCCTTACTCAGAACATCTCATAATACATTTTATTCCAAATTTAGGTATAGCATTAATACTTTCTGTAGGAAACAGTAAGTTTGGACAAGGGTACTTACTACTTAAATATGTGGGAAAGCAATATGCAAAAAAATAATAAAACTAGTAATTAATGCAAATTATTTTGTCCTGGGGAAAAACCATGAACCTTTGCTGCATTTGCTTATTGAACTACCTGATGGAATAGGAAAGCATATGGGTAGGAGATTAATAATTCAGTCTGTAATACAAATAATGTGATTTATTCTGCTATTAAGTTAACATGCACTATATATCACATTGGTACATTACTACATGAAAACACTCTTATAAAAGGGAATTTAAAACATTTTGCAGCGATAAATTCCAAAGGGAAGCAGACATTTCATTATTCCATTCTGGAGTGAAAATAAAATGCTATTTCAGCTTTTCAAAAGATTACTTTTACTGTCTATTGACATGATAAAAAAAGGGGAAATTATCAGAGTCCTGTAGACAAGGAGATTTTCCTTCTCTCTTTCTTTTTTTGCTTTGTTTTTAATTTTGAAAGCTTGGAGAAAAGGAAGGGAGATTCTAGGAAACCTTTACATTTTGAATATCTTTGGGGTTTATTTTCCTTTCCTCACATGGATAAAGTTCATAAAAGTCTGTGACCAGGAAGGTCAATATGTTTAAATAGAATTCAAATCTGTATCCAGTCCCACTGAAAATCCACTCTGCCACAACTGTACTCTGTGGTACAAAATAATATTTTTGAGTTGCTTTTCAGGCAGACAACTTGACATGCACCAAAGACATATAGATATATTAAAAAAAACGTTATACTTTCTATATTGCATAAAGCAGAAAGAGGGTCAAAGAGCAAAAATTAGACCTTGACTTTCTTTGCTGTTATGTGATAAAAGCGTGTAGTTGTGTTCGCAGGGGCAACAGCCAACACTGACTAAAAATGAATTTTCTTTCTCATCTCCAGCTGTAATTGACTTTCATCTTCTTTGTTGCCATGGGCTATTATTCTGTACACCTGCTCTCAGCCAGGAGTACAATGAAAAAGAATCAATCTCTGAAAAGAAAGTTATCACCAGCCAATAACACCAGGTCACTTCCATGGTTCCTGCGGTGTCCCGTCCCATTGCCAAAATGCCTGGCCATTCTGAACTGGAGCAGCCTCTCAGCTGCTCTTCCTGGGGAGCACAAAACCACAGTGGGCTGGGCAGGGGGTCTAGAGTCTGGTGATAAGGCAGGAATTCATCAGGGCAAAGTGCAAGCAATGCTGGTTTGTGTATCCAGAATGGATTGTGTGAGCAGTGATGGACAGGAATGCGTGAGAAGTTATTTCTGAGGAGATGGGTGAGTGCTTCTGTATTCTCTGTGCATTGGGTTTTTTCTCTTCAGAGCTGCTCGTGCTCTGTGATTTTCTGAGTTTAAAATTCAAGTATTGCAGAAATTTATTGATTAGTAGTAAACTGCTAAGGCATTCACTGAGAATATTTGTGTTCTGCAGGTACAAGTATTCTTATCGTGGCATGGGTAAGCATTGCTGTTAGGTTCTGTTTACTGCTGTTGACATCCATAATTTTAAATGATCACTCTGCAAATTTACCACACTGAATTCATTTATTTCAGCAGCTATTTCTGCTACTAAACTAATTTGCTTGAATGCAAATATATAGGTGATCTGGATATTTTCAAAAAAAATATTATCAGTTTTTGACTGCCTTGGGAAAGTATGCTTATATTTTTTTTGTGTAGAAGAGATATATAAATAGAAGTGTGGCATTTCCAGGTTCACCTCACAGTAGATCTGAAAATGTTGAGTCTGCTGAGTCATCAGTTCAGCAGTTGTCATTGATATAAATTGGATGCACTACAATGATTGACTTGATCTCTAAATCAAAACTGAATAATAGTTCAGGATATGTCATAGCCCAGCACAGAGCTTGCTGTCAGGAGGTCAGAACTGATTGTTCCTCTGCAGAAGGACTTCATAATTGGAAATATTACAATGATTTTTTTGTTCACCCTTAGAAACTAAGATTGAAAAGCATTTCCGTATTGATTCTAAAAAGATTTTGAAATCTTTTCTTTGGTGAAGATGCTTCTGCCAGAACTCAGCGACAAACAATCAAGATAAGATCTGTTATCTCAGGTAGAGTTTATTCCCACAGAGTCCAAGACAAATCTGTCAGGATGAGAACCAAATACCACCCCCATGCTCTTCCAGTTTGAATTCAGCCAAGCCTACTCCCCACACAGCTTCTGGCAGCATGGTGGAGTATCACCTTTCACAGGAGAAATATCTGGGAGGACCTGCATGAGCTCAGGGAAGCTCAGAGGGGAATGAGCCCTGGGGGAAATGTAGATTTTACCTTCATTTAAGGGTGTCTGAGCTGTCACAGAGGAGGAGCTTAGCAGAGTGAGTTGTCGGGGCTTATTTGGACAGACAGCAATCTACCAGCACAGACAAAGATTTTGACAGCTGGCAAATCAGATATAAGGAGGTTCTGCAGATGAACGAGACATTTAGAAAGGTCTTAGCACGTGTTTAAGTAGGAATTGAACTCCACAGATTGACAGACACAATCTCAGCTGAGATGATGGCATGCTGCATTTCTGGGCTAGCAGGTGTCAGTGTCTTTAACTATTTTGTTTCCCACAATACAGTTATTCCACCTGTGGTCTGCTCCTGGGTTTTTTTTTTTTGGTTTTTTGTTTTAATTCAACTGGTCTGTCAGTTTATAAATCCAGTGTGACTGACATTAAGGAATTAAATGGGATGAAATTAGGGAAATGAAAAGTGAGTTAATGGATACATCAAAAAGCTTTGATTAATTCTTTTTTATTGCTCTTTTTATGAGTCTTGGATTGTAGTTTGGTTCTGGGAAAAGCCAAGACCTTGTTCCATTCCATGGACAGGCCCAGATCTGATCTGTGGAAACGGGCTGATGTTCTGGCTCATGACTGAGCTGCAGTGATCACAGTAGCCTCTGTCTGTAGATGGAGACATCTCCCTGCAAACCTTCCTGCAAATCCTGCTTGGAATCTGTCTGGTCAACCTGAAGACAGCCTGCTCCCTGGTCATCTTATTTTCAGGTTTATTTAGAATGATCTAGCTGAAAAAAAATTATATCTGTTCCTCATGAAAACACGTGTAAAGAAAAACTTTAACAATAAGACCTTGCCCAATCAGAGTGGTTTCTTTTAAAAGTGCTGTGATTAGATGTGGTCAATTAACACCATATTCAAGAGCACTCATCATAAAGCCAATTATATGACAGCCAAAACCACACAGTTCATTCTGGATGCAATGGAAATAAGTCACACCAAAACAAAATTAACTTTTTTAACTGCATTCACAATCTGTAAACAGGCCCTCAAAAATGAATCCCCTGGCTGCCTTCTCTCCTAGCACTCCCCACTGCAGCCTTCTCCTCAGGCTGTCACAAATCCCTACCAGCCCAGCAATTCCACTCTCTTCATCTCAGTCCAGAGAAGCTGATTGCTATTAATGTGATACCCTGCATTTATATCCTATCACTGAGAATGTCAGGTGGTGTTTTCCCATTGCCATGGTATGCTGCAGCTGTTTTCAGAACACAGTAGGCCAAGAGCTGATTTAAATTACAGCTGTAGTGCCATCAAATGTGATTTCACTTTCACAAATCTAAAAGCAGAGCATGTGCCAAATGGTTCCTATAAAGCAGTTCCCATACACACTCCTTGTGTAGCTGAAGTGCAGCTTTATCTAGAAGAGAGAAATTTCCTCAGACACACACAATAAAGCAGTTTTTAAAGCCATAAATCTGCTTAATGTTGACTACTTGTACACTCAATAAAATAAATTGATGTTATAGTATATATTTGGTACAATATTAGCAGATAAACAGCTTGCTTTTTCTGTTGTTGAAGGAAAGGAAAAAGAGCCTCCAGCAGGTACATGCTCTGCATTTCCACTGACCCATTTATTCCTCACTCCTCACTGCCTGTCTTCCCTTCATTCCTGGGGCTCCACATCTCTGCCAGCATAGTCTGTGTTTTGAGGCCTTGCAAAAATAATCATTTTCACAGGATGGCAAATCAGGAGGTGAAGCTAATCATAAATTCCCAAAGGAATATTCCAATATGGCAGTTTTATGTATTGCACCTGAAATAGCTTCTCTGTTGGTCATAGTACATAAAAAAATCTTCCCTGAACACACTGATTGACAATTCAGTTCCTATTATTGATGTGGATATTTTTTTCCAGGACCAAATTTAGTTACAGTCTTTACTTTTTTGGTTCCTGGGGAAAAAAGTCTTACCTCATTGTCAGTAGTGGAGGTCATTGCTTTTAGATCAGAGCTATCTAAGGAATCAACACCTCAGGCTTTCTTGAATATTCTAAACCTGAAAACCTTGTTCAAGACAGAGCAAATGGAGCAGTTGCTGAAGTACCAGGCTCCTTGAGATACTGTCTTATCCATGTACTTCTCTCTGAACTTGTTTTCTTTTCTGAGGCTACTCAGTAATTCCTTCAGCTTAATGAGCTAACATTTGGCAACCACTGAGCAACTTTGATTTAGTGATGTGACAGCCTTAGAAATCTGCAGCAAGTGTGCTCAGAGCTGGCTGCTGGCACTTTGGCATTCTAGCAGGTACTGACTTCAGCTGAAAACATGGATTTTGTTACTGACAGAAACTCCACGTGTCTTCTGTGGCACTTGTGCTGCATGTCAGCCTCTGTCAGCGTGGGACTGCTTGCTGTCACCACATGAAATTAGCCTAACATGCAGACTTATTGACTTGTGGGTGCTAACAGCCAAGGGAGGTTTTTAATTCAGAATGAGATTCCAGGCATAAGGGATTCACTCTGCTGAATTTTCTAATATTTTAAATATTGCAGCCATACTTCTTGATGTTTGTAATTCAAGCTTCCCTTGATATTAGAGTTTTAAAAAATCTGAAAGCTTATCCTTGGGAAAAAAAAATAAAGCTGCATTGGTTTCTAAATAATGAATTTATAGCACTGAAGACTATTATGTAACAGACCCCAAAGAAGTATTAGTATTCCTGTCCAGAAAGTGACACTTCTCAGTATTATTTATTGATTTTCTCTGATACAATTGCAATCCAATTGACCCTTTGATAAATCTCATTCAGAAGTCAGTGAAAGCAAAGTTGTGAAACAGAACCAGAATGGAAACAACTGAAAAAATAATGTAGGAACAATTAACCCCCTCTCCCATTATTCATGAACAGTTTTTTGTCAAAAATATGGGGGACTTAACACATGTTACTTAGGATTAGAAAACAAATCTTGTTACATTGGCAGAGGCATATTTAGATGAAAAAAAGCCCCATACATTTCTTTGTCATATAGAACCTGATATTTACATAATCTCCATTTTTTGCCTGTTTTTAGATTTTATTTAAGAAAAATCTGAAGTATGATTATTAAACGACTCAGGTGATAATGAGGAAATAATATCCTGATAGCACTGTGCAGTTCTGAATGTCATCAAACAGGAGAGTGGAGTTTCAGCAACATGTATCCAAAGGTCTAAGTGGTTTTGGTGATAATTACAAAACATTTTCTTTGGAGTCCATCATTGCAATTATCAGCATCAGGTCTGCATGATGTTATTATCTCCATATTGAGTTCAAGTAACCCTAAAAGTAATTTCTTTTCAGAGATCTCTCTGGTGAAGTTGATGAAGGTGCATATGGTCCAATGTTTACAGCCTTGTGTTTAATTTTTTTACCTTGCCCTCTCCAGATTAAATATTAAGCCTTTTTTTTTTTCTAGTGATAAACCTTATTTATAACAGAGGAGATCAGAAACTGATTTTGTTTATGCATTTACCTGTTTAACTATAAATATATTTTTGCTAACTAGAATTAAAAGAGACTTTTAGTAAGATGTTGATGGTGTTTGCTATCATTTTCTGTAATGAAGGTGTACAGTCTTCTCTGGATGACATTTTGTTTCATATCTAGGGAGAAATGGGTTTCTCTGGCTCCCAGGACACTCTTACCAGTGAGTAACATTTGGCTAAAGAATGTGTTAAAATTGTTCATCTTTGTGGGGGTCCAAATAACATACTGGATTTCTCATGCAAAGAGATGCCAGGAAATTCTTTGTGTTCCTGGAGATTTCAATAGTCTGCCAAGATAAGGACCATTGATTTGGTTTGCTATCTCCTGTAGTTAGTAAGCAATAACAATTCCTACTTTTTAATACTTTTACATAGAATATGGATGGGGCATGACAACAAATATAAAACAATATATGCAGATAGAAATGTATGTGTTTGTTTCAAAAATTTCAGGAGCTTTTCTTAAACTATTAGTCTTTATCTGCAACCAAAATAAGGCATATACTCATGGATTTTTCTGTGGGCTGTGAACTGGATTTTCTGCTTTCCTATGTCAACTAAGTGTGCTTTTTTCAGTGAAGTTATAGCTTTCAAAATATCTGCAATAAGATTTAATTGATGGAAATTAATTATGACCTTTAAATTTGGTAAGCATGACTGAGAACCATGTTACTTCATTAAGAATAATTAAAATATTTATTTGGTCTCTTGAGGAGTGAGAAAGTATTTCTCAGTCTTGTTGCATGGGAGTAGCTTTTTCAGAGCATCACATATCTTTTGTACAAAAGGAGGTGTTTTTTTATTTTGTTTTTTTTTTTATTCCCCTATTTCAAATCCATTTCCCTGAACTTTGCTGACTCACATAGCTGTAACAGCCCTTGAAATAGTCCATATCTCATTTTTCCAGACTGGCACCATCTTAGGAGTAAAACACTCATGTCAAGAAAGCCAGTTTGACAATTGAAGGTAATGTGAATCAGAGTGAATTTTAGAATAGACTGGAGGAGGGGATTAGAGGAGAGAGAGGAAAGGGGGAAGGAAAGGCAAAGGGACAGGGAGAGAAATGGTTTGCAGAAATAGGAGTTGCATTCCCTTTCCAGAGTGTGCTGTGGCAGATGCTGGGTGCCTGTGCTGGTACACAGAAGAATTTCCATCTAATCTCCATCCCCTGGAGGATCCAGGGGTTCAGCAGAGCCTGTACCACCCCTGCTCCCAGTGAACAGCAGCTGCTTGCTGTGCACTAAGAAATGCAGCAAGGAAAAAAGTGAAAATATTGCAGATGCCTAGAGAATGTGTGTAAAATGCATGTGGAATATGTGCTTCACCTTGTGCCTTGTTGCTCTGCATCATGGCCCCACTGCAGGGATATAAAGTGCATCTTGCCACAGGAAATCTCTCCCCTTTGCTCTTCAGTCCCTGTGATTAGATTACTGGCTTGATAGCAATATTTTTTGTTTGCTCTCACAGAGTATTTATCTTTTGCTTTGCTTTAATATTACATTTATCATGTCTTTCATAACAAGTACATTGGGGTTCTGAAAACCTCACTGCTGCTCCTAACATGGTACAGTGTAATTGTTCTGTTTTGGTTTGGGGGTTTTGTTTCTTTTGCTGTTTTTTCACCTCTGCTCATTTTTCTTGCTCTCCTGCCCCTGCCTAACAAAGATTCACTGAAATAGAAAGCAGGCTTGTAATAACTGCCTGTTATGTTTTTGCTTAATGTACTGTGCAAAATATGACAAGGGTGAATGTTAGTAGATGTAACAGCAGTCAAAATGTTTCCTTATTCCAGCTGTTGTATCCTCCATATGCAATATGCAGAAAAGATGTTAAACTGGGAGAGTAAGTTGTGAGTCTTAAGGTCAGAAATGCAGCTCATTTTTTTTTCTCTTTCTCTGAATAGGAAAAATGTGATGAAATAGTGTAGTATCTAAGCCTAATATTTTTTTTTCAGTTGTTGCTGCCTTAACTTTCTCAAATATTTAGAATATACATACTTTTTTCAATACATACTGCAGAGATATCTTTGTGCCATATTGAGATTGATCATGATTGCTTGCCCCTTCAGCTAGATGCTGTTTAACTAAGAAACATTTGTGTTAATTTAATTCAATTTAAATCATTCTTGGCATCGTACTAACAAACTGTATTAATAAACCATTCCAGTCCAACACACATTTTGCAAATTCCAGTCTCTGTGAAAACATTATCTAATTTATCTAATTGCTATACATTTACTTTAAAACCTCATCTGTCACAACACCATGTGTATTTCTTATATTTTCTGAAAGAATATGCTGTATTTCCAACCTCCATACACAAGACATGAAACAGTTGCTGTCACCCATACTCTTTCTGTTTCTGGCTTTGATTCTTATACTTGAGAGGTATCTGCATGCCAATTTTTATTGCTTTGCTAACCCAAATATATTCATCTTGGATGCATTCATTACCCCAGGCTATCTTTGGTATTCCAAGAAAAGAAGCTGCATGATGTATATTCATTTTTTCAGCTCTATAACTTTATTTGTTTATTTGTAAATCAATCTATTTCAAGCCTCAAATCAAGGCTTGCAATGTCAGATTGAATCAAGAATCAAGCAATTCCCTGGCTTCTGTTTTGACAGAAATTCCAGGTTTTTCTGCAGACCTTTGCATAAGATTTACTCTGTAAAGAAAAAGTATCTCTGTAGGTGAGAAACAGACAACTGTATTAGCAAAAGCTGCCAAGTAGGCTGACTTAAAAGTCAGCCTTAAGTGTAAATTTAATTTAAAGGTGGTGACACACTTGTTATATTTAAATGAGACTCAGAGAACCTGCTCTGGAAGTAACGAGAGCTCAGGGCACTGCAATTATCATGATCAGATGCATTTAGAGAAATGGATACACTTATTTTGTAAATGAACAAATGTGTGTAATTGCATAATTGCTTCAACAATAAATGTCCTGCAGGATATCTGCATGTGGAAACTTAATTCCACCCAAGTGGAATATTTTAGGTTATACTGCAATACTTCTGTTTGGTGCTGAATGCTAACATTTCTTCTAGAGGTTTTTCTCCTGAGATGCATCAATGAGCTATTTCCTCTGCTTATCTCTTCAAGAATCTGAAAATCTAAGATATAAAATTTATTACCTTATAGGGAATTTTTCTGTGAATTATTTTGCAGGACACCTGACTCTGAGCCTCTAGTTTTGCAGTCATAACATTCTAATTTAAAAGCAGTAGAACTGTCTCTTGCTTTCTCTTCAATTACCACACTTCCTTTTGGACATTCATAATTAACAGCAAGTCTCAGATTTTATTTGATTCCTTCCTAATCCTTTCCAGAAGCTGTATGGGAGACACTCACTTCACAATCCTGCTGATCAGAGCTGGGTAAATGAACCCTCCTTCTGTCAGGAGGGTTCATGCCTTTGGAAAGGTTTAGAAAAAGGTTTTATCTGAGAATAAAAGACAGACAGATGGATGTTAGTCTGGGAACATCAAAAAAAGAGAAGCCTATCTGCGTCTCTTTAATTCATTATGCTGCAAATTTTGAAATGTTTTCCCTCAAGCCTTCCCCAGCAGTTAGTATTTACAGGGCATTACATGAAATAAGATGTTGTGCCGTGGGGAAAGCATGATGGAAGGGCAAAAAGAAGATAACTGTCTAACATGAATTTTAGGAGAGAAACTCGCTGCTATTTCCCTCACAGGCAGAGAGAGTAGGTGGAGTGCAAATCAAACCTACCAAAGAAGATCAGACTGATCTCAAGGTTCAGGTATACATTTCTGGAAGGAACATGCTTCCAGGCAGGAACTATCCTGACCAATGGGTATTTTGGGAGTATCAAAGTGATGCAGAGCTGGGGCTGACATGCTCTTTGCCCTGCCACTCCTCTCAGCTCATGTGGGGCTTCTTCCATTTTCCCCCTGGCACCTATTAGGGACTTCTTTTGAAGATGCCAATCAAAGATTTGAAATGCTGAATTTTCCATTACTGGTTGAAAAGAAAGGCTTTTATGGAAATTGAGAAGGTGGGGAAGGCCTATTGCTAAGGGCCTGTGTACTAAAATAAGCAGGGGTGTTTTTAGAAACTGATTTTTGGGCTTCAGCACCTCAGTTCTTCTTGTCTTTATCCTTAGGGTGCATAAATAACTCAGCTGATGATGAGAAGAGGTCTTTTCTGGCTTGTGGGATCTTGATGGGGATGAATGCATTTAGAAAGAGCTCCCAATGTGGTGGATCCCATGATAAAAGAGGTCAGCTAGCTGTCTGTAGGAACATTTGTATCTGGCTATAGGCAACTTGCTCTCTTGATAACCAGCTTTAAAATAATCCAGAAAACAATCTATAATTTGCACGTAATTAAATAAGAATTTTAATGTCGATGGCTTCCATCATTCCTTCTTAAGTTTTGAAGTGTTTTAAAAGGTGAAAACATAGTGTAAACAGACAGTATGGAATAAAATTTATCTTGAAGACAAAGATGGAGGCAACTTAGGTAGTTTTGAAGTGTTGGTTTTTGCTGCTGATGTTTGATTCTATGTGTTTTAGAGCAAAACAAACTCGCAAAGTAGAAAAATAAATTAAAAACAGAAAAGAAAATGCAGCTTCTCTGTGTCATCTTGTGTCTGGAATTTCCTTCCCCTGCAGCCTTGCTGCTGGGGTGCTACAGGCACAGTGAAATAGCTTATCAGCCACTCTGAAACTCAGCAAACTTTCAGCAGCCTTACATTGTTTAAAACATTGCTTTTCATTGGAGTCTCATGGCTGTGCTCTAAAAGGGTGGTGTTTCTTAGCTGGCTGAACTCAGTGCATATTAGAGAGAAACCAGGAAAAACAATCACAAGAAGGAAAACCAGGAGAAAAAAAAAAAAAAAGAAAACATGCTGGGGTGCAATAAAAGCTGGAATCAAGTGGTAGTGCCAAGATCTAGGTGGAGCTGGTGGAGGGGAAGATGCTGTTTAATTTTCCCTCTGCTTTGAGTCTACTGGGTTGCATTTTTCAATCAGAATAACAAAGGCACTGTGGTAAAATTAATTTCTCACATTTGCTGTAGTTGTAGATATGCCATCCCCAAAAGGCAGTGACAGGCCCTTTCCAAAATATTGGTCTGTGAAGAGTGGCTCATGGTAATTTCAGTATCCAATATATGACCCCCCTTTTTAGAGATAGATGCTGTCTTGCTGATCAACAGCCTGGTCAGGAGCACTGAGGTGAGTTTAGATCAAACATTTGCAGTTTGATACAGACTTTTCTGTTATTGCAGTGTATTTGGGTTACTTTTGAGAGAAAACATAGAATATAGGCTGGAATGGACTTGGACAAGGGCAGGGCTATAGGGTACTCACCACTGTGTGATTCAATAAGACTTGATCTTTGGACATGGTTCAGTCTCCTCTCAACCTCTAATTGTATCTGTTGTTCTGCCTTCAATCTGCAGCAATATGTTAATATCTTTTAGTAGCTGAGCCATTATGCCTCAATAAGGGATTGCAAATAAATAGGGGTAGACAATTCCAAACATACACACAAATAGAGAGGGACAGCTCTCAGCATATGGCAATGAATGTAGCCATAAGGCTAAAATACGTATTTTAACTGCCAAATTTCTGATCAGCTTCCAACTGGCTCTCATTTGGCTTCAACTGTATATCTGACAGTCACTGTGAACTCAGGTTTTGTGCCATAGCATTTCTGTGCTCAGTGCCTGGTACTTATTTGGGCAACATTAATTTGCACTATAGCCTGAGGCTGTTCAGAGAAGAAATATTTTATGTTTGAACTCGATATACTGGATGCAGCTATTAGTGCAAAGTAGTGGTTTATGTTGCTATTATTTTCCAAGTTAATATGGTGGTAATCACTATTAATATTTGATACCAAGTCTCAATGCTCTCTCTCCCCATCTTTTCAAAGAATTTTTACTCATATTCTAGAAAATACTATTTGACTGCCCACTCTTTATCAAGTTACTATCCAATATTAATCAAGCAAATCTGAATAATTTGTGTTTCAAAGTAAAATAGCCATGGTGGCATTTCAACAGGAAAGAGCCCCCCTGAGAGGAACAGAATCCATATGGCCGTTTCTATAATTTTTTTTTTCAATTTTTAGATAAAGGATAACAAAAATTTCTTCTCCAAGGCCAACCTGCAATAAAGGAAGATAGCAGTAAGGTGGTGAGCAAACCCCTGGTTTGCCTGTGTCTTACAACTGGGGTTATTCTGGACACAAAACCTTCCTGGAAAAGCAGGGGAGATGTATGAAATTTGGGATTATTTCTCTGACTGTTGCTAGGGAAGGAAGCCTGACAAAGGCCATGGGCTTGGGCTGATGTGTTGGTTTGGGGAGGGTGTCCCAGCCCTCCCTCCATCCTCCCAGTGGAAGCAGCAGGTGCTAAATACCATAAAATGGGAAAAAAGGGATCCCTTAAAAAAATACACTGTTCATTCACACAATTGCCATCTCCTCTTTACCAACCATTAGGAAATCTGCCACTTTTTTTACTTTCTCCTACCCCAAATAGGATTTTCCATATTGAAAATGAAAAGTCAATTACTTTTTTTAGAAATTATTTTGCACTTTGAAACTGCTTCTGACCAAACAAAAAACATTTTCTTAGGGCTCCTCAAGCAAGATATAATATCCTGATGTCACTTGATTGAACCTCCTCTGCTAATAATTCATGTCCTCAGAACCAATCAAGAATGAAGACCAGAAAACAAGAGGCTTCCTAGAAAAAAAAAAAGGGTTTAGCTACAAAATATTGTACAACTAATATTAAGAAGCCAAAGATTCCAAGGAAAAACAGGGGGGGAAAAGCACTATAGTGAGGAGACTCTGTGCAAAGTATTTTCCACTAAGTTAGTTTGAAGGAAAACATGAACAGAAATATTATTTTTACATGAGAGATCATTTTAGGAACATTTTCATGCTAGAAATATGATACCTGCACACTGTGAAATGCACCCATTAAATGAAATATTTTTTTATAAATTGCAAAATGTAAGGTAAATTAGCATAATAAATGTAAATACAATTTCTGTAATTATGCCATTGCAAATCTTAAATTCATTCCGGTAAAGAGTGAATCTGATTTGCATCTGTGAAATTCAGTTTAGTATTTCCAATGAGAAAAATCGGAACCTCTAATGAAATCCTGTTAATTGGAAAAAGAGAGGTTATTTTGGATATCATATGACAACATGTTATCCCTTCCTTTTGAAGTGACAGAGAGAACAACCTGGGACCTTTCCTCTTTCTTGCTAATACAGATTATTTGCTTAGGGCCTTTGTATTTACCATTTCCAATTTTCACCTGTCAGCTCTAAAATGCAATCTAAATCCAGGTACCTAAAAATCATTTCATCCTCAGCTATTTTTTTCTGTTTCTTCCTTCACTCTTGGGGCACTGCTGGAGCAGAGGAGGGTACCAAAGCAGGGAGAGCCTGCAGGGTGGTGGGAGGTGGAGATCTGACCTTACACCTCTGCTCTCAGCTGCTGCTTCAGTCAGGAGGGTGAGTGCATCTCATGTGTTAATGGGAATTCACAGAATAATGGTCTTTCTGGGAAAAAAAAAAAAAAACTATTTACAGCTTGTTAGTTGCATTTGTCATCAAAATAAGGATGGTTTGGACCTTATGAATTGATATCTTTATGAATTGATATCTTTCATGAAAATTACAGGGTCTGCTGAGCTGGAATGAGGCTCTTCCCACACACACACACAAGTCAATTTTAAACTTCAAGTATCACTCTCTTTTTGCAATGGGAAATAAAACCAGGTTATATATAGACATATATATGTATATACACACTGTGGACAGCAGTAGTTGTCACCACCAAAATGATAACTGACCTTGTCATCCCTGTAGCTTTGACTCTCTTGTTTCATCATAACCTGTATGCATTATCAAATGCTAATCATTGCTTGGGTAGCAGTTTTCATGGACACAAGTAATGTGATTAATGTTTTTTTTGCATTTTCCTTTCAGGAGATGTCACTATTTTTAATGTCTGGTCAGTTCAGTCTCGTTTTTAGGCTTTTGCTAGTTGTATTAACTACTACCATATAAAATAATGAAATATGAATAAATGATGGCTGGAGAAGTCTATGAAAAAGGGTGAAATAAAATCCTTGGCAAGGAACACACAACAAAGAACTTTACAATTTGCTTAAAATTAACATATTCAAATAGTAATTTTTAAAATAATAAGAGTAAACCCATCCTTATTGAGAGAGGTAAAAGGTGAGATTTATTGGTTACCAAGACAAAATGGTCATTTTGTCTTCCTATGGCCACTGTGTTTCTGCATGATGCCATGTGCCTGGATATTAGTTAGTATGACAAAAAAAAATATAAAACAACATAATCTGAGAACATTTTAATACTCTTATCAATTTCTCTTGAAGCTGTAAAGTGTTTCTTTAAGGAGATTGCTGCCAGTGTGATGACTGGGAAATATCAACTTTTATACAGAGAAGCAGAGGTTGTAAAAGAACTCTCTTAGATATATTTTCAGTATTTTTAATCCAAAACAGTATCACAAACCATTTGCATATCTATGCTTATAATGTTTCTCATTGGAGAGAGCATTTTCTTTAAGATTTAGTTCTTTTTATTTAAATCAACATTAAAATCCTCAGCAGTGTTGGATTTTTTTGGAATAAATTCACAAGAAATACTATTATATTATCTTTTGGTCAGCTCTATAGAGCACAACTCCAGAACACATTCTAAAATATTGTTTTGATCACCAACCAATATTTGTGTGCAAATGGCAGCTGGGAAAAGATTATTTTTATTATATATAATATATTATCCTTATATATAATATATCCCTATATATAATATATCCTTATTATATATAATAGCTCTTTATTAATCTCATATTAAAAATTTATACTCCTTATTATAAAAATATTTAATACTTTTGGAAGATCAAATAAAATTTTTAATTTATTGAAATACTTTATAGATTAATGAGAATCCTTATAACTATTTTTCCATTCTGACACCATTTTATATATATTTTCATGGCACTGTCTGCATATATTTGAGATATTCTTCTTTTTAATTTAAGACCTTAATTTAGAAAAACTGACAGCTCCCTTTAGCACCTCTGATAGACAGATCTAAAAAAAAATAGGCTTTGCCACACATATAGAAAATTATAGCACTGCTGCTCTTCAAAATGTTATGGATCTTATCTCAATCATATCCTGAAACTGTAATCCACTGTGAAAAGTTGACCCTCACAAATAATTGTGCTGAAAGTGGTGAGTTCCACCCACACCAGTCACAGAAAACAGGGGCAGCAGCCCAAAATGCTCAGTGTTGCTTTTAACCAGATTCTGGATTTTTTTTTCCAATTTATGTTGTCATTAACAATGCACAAAGTACTTATTGGAACAAATAAAATGATTTCAAGATTGAAAAATTAATTGATTTATATGAAATGTAAAATGGAATGGTGATGAGCTCATTTCCACTGTAAATAATGGAAAATAAATCCAGTAAGTGTCTGCTCTTTGAACTGAAAATGAAATTAAATCATCTCCAAACCAGTTCATGATAGTTAGCCCTAACTTAGAGAGGTTTCCTCAAACCAAAGCTAAGAAAAAATACATGATTGGAATATAACTTGTGGCCCCTTGAGCATGAGCCAACCACCTCCCAGAGATCTGAAGTGGGAATGTTTAATCATCCCTCTGCTTTGGGTTGCATTGCTCTGCCTGGATCAATTCAACTCAGAATTTTACATCTTTTTATTTCTTAATTCCACTTTATAGCAGACCTGAGGAAAAGTAAGTTGTTGCAGCAGAAGGTCCTCCCCCCCCCACCCCCCACACATAATGATACATTTTTTGAGCAATTGCATAAAAAGAGACAATGGAATATAAAAGGTTATAAAACACTTTTGATTTATTAGCTCTTATTCTGGAAGATTAGGTCTTATTCTGAAAGTTTCTCTTTGACACCAACTCCAGCAATATTGAAGATTAGCTTTTACAGGAGTGTTTGCTGTATAGAAGTGTCTGCACAAAATCATTCCTGCTGCATTAATCTTCTGCTTGATGAGTTTTCTTCCAGAATATCTTCCAAATATTTAGCCTATTTATAAGACTTTATTTGGTTGGATGATTAGACAGTAGTTTGGGGTTATTTTTCTTGCTTCATTCTAAGTTAATTGTACATAATTCATATTAACCATTTTTCCTCATATCCATTTAAGCTATTTTATTTGTTGAACAGTTTATTCTCAGCTAATGACAGTTACCACTATCAGTCATGTCTATAAAATATAAAAATAAAATAAACAAAAACAAAACAAACAAAAACTAAACCCATAGCAAAATAAGAATCTGTAATTAAAATGTTTAACTATTCAAGCAATGAAGTAAAATTCAATCAGGGTTGAATCATAATCTGGCCATCCATAAGACATTCAGATTTCTGTGTCTTGATTACTTATGTCACATATAAAATAGTTCCAAACCCATTGTTACTTCATATTTTCTCAGTCCTACATGGATTTAATCAACATTAATTACACTATAAGTCTGGCATTGCTGACCTATTTAAATGCAACAGGTTGTGTTTCCAAGGCACCAGGCCAAATTTACAAGCCATCATAAATTCCTCTTGACTTTTCTCTAAGATGTGTGTGTCCCCACTGAAGTGTTGCTGAATTGGTTACTCACTGTAGACCAAAAACAAAGAAATGGCACAGTAGATATCACACATTTTGTTGTTAAGAAACATCACATATTTAAATTCCTTCACTTTATTCATAGGCATGGCATTTGACTGCTGAAGGATGACACAGACCACTCACTGTATGGCTTATATTTTCTAGAATTTAAAATGAAATCTGAATTCCGTGGCAAATTTAATTAACAAGATCTCTTTTTTAATGAATAAATGCCTTTTTCTTTTGGATACTTTCTCTACTGGATTTCATTTCTTCTGATGACTACTAGAAATGATTGTGGCAGTTGTGATCAGCAGAGACATGGTGTAGGGTGTTTGCCAAATGCTGTCCTTAAAGCAAAAGGAATTCCATATGTAACTACAAAAATTGGGCATTTCTCAAATGATAAAAGAACTGCTTTGCTCCAAGGCAACTTCATGGGGCACCATCTGGCTTCACAAATCTTCAGAAGTGAGATTTTCCTTGCATAAAATTTGCCCAACCAGCCCCTGTGAAAACCATGCAATGTAAGGAACTCTTCATCACCACATTGATTTGGTGCTCCTTGGAGACTGAGTGCAAAACTGAGATTATTTTTGCCCTAAAATGGTATGAATCTTGTTTTCAGTGTTTTTTTAAGGACAATATTTTGCAACTTTAACCTCCCTTTCCTTCAAAAAACTCATTTTAAATGACAAACCCATTTTTACCCTTATTAAAGAATTTGTTTCAAGTTCCACTGTCATTTCAGCTAGAATACAAGTTTAAGAATTCAAATTTCTGCAATGCAACTGTAAGAATTTTCACTATTCTCTTTCAGGAGGCCTAGGATGTAATGTATCTCTATTTAAGATGGATGAATATGCTTTAAATTGTGATCTCTGCACTTTAGGGCATTGTCAGAGTTTTTCCTATTACTTTATTGCAAATATTCTGGAGGTATAATGTGAGATACTTGAGAATGGCTGGCACAATATTTCAAAGCAATTGTATTCTGATAATAGGCAAGAATAAAGTGGAATAAATATTCAAAATTTTTCTTTGCCTAGGTCCAAATTTACCTTCAGACATCTGGTTACAGATATTGGAGTAGCTTGCTATTTAAAGTGGTGTTACACCCCTAGCTCACTCAGTCTCAAGTGAATGACTTGAGTATGACTCAAGTCTTCATATAGAGAAAATAGCCAAAATTTTTATTATATAGGAAAAGACTTGAAATATGAAGTGTCAAAATATTTCAAGATAAGCTGTCATGCATTAGGAAGTTTAGCATCTCTACATCACCTCAGAAATTACAAAGAGATGAAAAGAAAATTGGCTTAATTCTAAAATGGGGTTGTGTGGTCAGGTTATTGTAGGAAAATGTCTTTGATTTATGTTTTACACATTTTTTCTTAAAATTAGGCATTAAAATAAGCCAATGTGAGCTGTAACAGGCACTGTTTAAAACATATATAGGAAAATGCATCACTCTGCATTTTCAATAAATTTTACAAGAATGCTTCTGGAACTTGTTACTGAACATGTTGTAATTCTGTAAGAGGTCTCTACAGAAGTGAGAGAGGAGACAACTGAGAAGGCACTTTGTAAACATCATAAATATCCAAAAAGAGGGTGATCAGAGGATGGATGCCTTGGAGATGCCCAGCTACAGGACCAGAGGAAACTGGTAGAAACTGAAGGAAATTTTGCCTGAATATGAGGAAGAGCTTCTTTACAGTGTGAGTGACTGAACCCTAGAGCACATTGCCTGGAGTGTGGAGTCTCCCTCTGGAAATATTCCAGAACCATCTGGATGTATTCCTGTGCCACGTGCTTTAGGATGACTCTGCTGGAGCAGGGAGGTTGCAACAGGAAACCCACTGTGGTTCCCTCCAACCTGACCCATTCTGTGTGATTCTGTGATTCTGTGAACCTGTGAGAGTTTGTCTTTTGCTGCTAGACCAGAATAACCCAACAGGTTTCCTTAGCACCAGTACACAGCTTTAATTTTATTTCATCCACCAGTGCTAATACAAGCCCACTCCAAGGCAAGGATTTAAAATTATTCATTACAATACTCTAAAGGATGAAAAAGAATCTGTGTGTGTCAGTCATCTTCACGGGGCAAGGAGTAATGAAAATTAAATGCACCCAGGAATGAGTTTTCTATTGTCAATGATGAGAGTGATAATCGCCCCCAGTCAAAGCAAAATGACACATGAAAGGAACCCAGAGAAAATTGCCTAAGGGAGGTCCTGAGGCCAGTGCTCAGCACCACATATACACATGCTAGACTGATATTTAATGAAGCTCTGGTTGACTCTGTAATGAATGTTGAAGGCTCTCTGGAGCATCAAACATCATTTAAGGCTGCTAGAAGCAAATGCTTTATTTTTGTTGGGTAGAGGCAGGGTGGGGAGGGGGGGGAGGGCAATTTCTGAAACAGTTTTTCAGCTCTTTTAATGAATAAATTGAATTTGGAAGTGGAGGAAAATCCTTTCATGATGCAAAGATGATTAATTTTTATGTTGTGTTTGTAACATCTCAATACATGTGAAATGGAAGAGGAAATAGAGCGGGGATAGCCTAATGGGTTAATAAGAAAAATTAGGCTGGTTTTGAAGTCTCTGTTATTTATGTCAACAAGAGACTAGTCTGACCCTTGTGATATAAGGAGCAGCCTAGAGATTTATAAATCATGTCTGTATGGTCTGTGCTCAAACAGCTGAAGGTGAAAAAGAAATTGAAATAGATTCTCACTCGTGATTTAATATGGATGTGATGACTATACAGTATAAATGTATCTTCTAAAGACCTTTGGGACAGTACAACACTAAATAATGGTTCAAGTTATATATCAGTAGTGGTGCTGGAGCCCACAGCACTGACAGGCAACATTTCCTATCTGTTTTGATCTTAGTCAAGTTATTTATCTGCCTTTTGTGGCTCTCCAGAGACATTTTTTGAAGTTAACATCACTACATCAGCTTTTGTCCAATTGTTGTCCTAAATTATATCAGATTTTCTTCTCTTCTCCCACATTTTTTTCCAACATACAAGTATTCCTTTGCTAGAATCAATTTAAGCAGAATATGGTCTAATCCAGCCTCAACTAGCAATTGGCATTATTTGCATTTATAAGGCCCAAAATGTGTCAACCCCCCTGGAGAGGTTATACTAAATTCCTATCTCCATTTTTTTCTACCTTGCCCAGGCATGCAGTGTGTTAAAGACACAAATATGAAAGGATTCTGGGAAAAAAAAAAAGAAAGAAAACTTATTGATTACTGGCAAGTGCCAGCCCATGTTTATAATAATGGGAAAAATTCAGACTTCTTTAATTGAATGCCAACTCTTGAGATAGTGAAATCTGTGGGTTCACCTACTTCTGGCAGTTGCATGCCTATTTCCCACAAAAGTGACATAAAAGAAAGAAAATAATCCATTTTATTCTACAATATTTTTTTTTTAATATTACCTAGATAGAAGTTATTTTTACCATCATTTCAAAACAGACATAATTTCTTTCAACAAATAATTCATAATAGCAAGATCACATTGTTTGGTGTCCAAATTCTTTGCTCACAGGTCATCTTAAGAGCTCTACACCATCCTGAAAACTCATTAGTATTTCTAGGCATTGAACCTAGTTGAAAAATGATGCAGAGCATATATAAAAAATTCTGAGTAGTTGACATAACATGGATGAGCATGGTTGATATTGAAGCAAATTTAACTCTTCTGTATAATCACCAGAGAGCAGATTTTCTGTTTTGAACATAAAAAGTGTGGAATCCTCTCACTCCCATCCTAAGACCTGATAGTTTACCAAATAATAGTCTTTACCACAACAATATCTGGGAACCACATCATTCTGGAAATGTTAATAAATATAATTAAGGGTAAAATACAGCAGAGAAACAAATTGCCTAGAGTAATTTTCATTTTTTGGAGAACTACATTTGCCTATTACCCGTGATGAGCTAACAAAGTCTCTTTTCCTTCCATCAGGCTCACTTACCTCTACAGTATGAAATAGAAAGAATATGGGATAATTAAGCTAAACAGTGCCAAACCTCCCCATATTGCATATTTTTATGTAGGACAGCACCAGCAAAGTATACATGGGTCCCTGAAGCATTTTAGCTATCACTAAGGAATTTATCTCTTTTTCTGAGCAAATTTGGGTAAGCTAGACATGGGCATGAGGCCAGGATGGAAACTGAATTTAAAAACCAGAGGTAGGAAAAAAAATTAGCAAAGTATTTTAAGGCAGTGAACCCAAGAACAGGTAGCCTGTGGCATGTTCAACAGCATTTCATGTCTTAATTTAGTCAAACAGCATCCTCATGCCTAGGAATGATCCATATCTAAAGTTCTGTGTGAGGGAAAATTCCTAATGGTAAGTTTATTCCATTAATTTCTCCTGGCATGAAAACTTTTCTTTAGATTTTTTTTTTCCCTACTTTTCTTATATTCTTGTAATTTTGTATGACTTCTGCTGGAGGTAGTGACTAAACTCACAAGTGGAAAGCATGCTTCCCAAGAGGAGATTATATACAAAACCAATATATCATACCTGGAGTACTACTGGGAGGGGTTACAGCATATCATAATGTATAATTTATCAACTAAGATTGAAGCAGCACAGTCTGCCCTAAATTTTTCATTATATGTGCATATATATATAAAAATATATATAATACTCTGAAGTCTTCGTTATTAAAAACCAGAGCTCATTTTAGGGAATAAAATAGATGTCTAAAGAGCAGAGATGTCAGATAGACTCTGTTAGAGCAGGGTCAAATAACCAGCTTAAGGAAACTGAATTTCTGTATCTGTGTGTGAATTAAGAAAACATTTGCAACATTGGCAAAGCAGTGTGAGATTTCAAATAGCAGTGATACTCAGAATGCTATGCTCTTCTGTGTTTCAGAGATTGTTTTCCAGGGACTTTCTACATAAAAAGTCAGTTTGTAAATAAAAATTTGCTTTTTTAAGTCTTCTTTAACAGCTTTTCATTCAGACTGGGGTCGTACTTTTTATTTGTCATTTTTTGAAGAGGATATGAAATGATCTTCAGTCTACCTCAGCATCTGCTGCCATCAGAGAAAGCCCTTCCTGCTAGGGTAAGGAGACCATGCATTCTTCAAGGTGGAGCTGAAGGGCCTCAAAAACTCTGTTTTGATTGAGAAGGAGCCACAGAATGAAATATCTGGGTGCTGTGAGGGTGATGGGTGGCCCTGAGGTGTTGGAAGCTTCAGGGTTTGTAAGCTGGACTCCATCCTCATTTCACTGTCTGGGAGGATCCTCAACAATCTGTAAGCTGCAGAAATTCCTACTCTTTGAAAGGACAATTTGGGATTTGTTTCCTAGTATTTTTAATTTGCTTGCCTATTTAGAGATCTGAGTCACTCATATTTTAAATAAAATTCAAACATTTATTTTATATTGCTTTTTAATTGTATTTGAATTGCAAAATTCCCCATGATATGCTTTGTCAAGAGTACTGCACATTAGTATGGATATTGTTGTTAGCAACAATAAGGATCAAAGCTTGCATCTCAAAGTAGTGTTGATTACCATGTTATTCAGACACAAGTATAAAATCACATATATAAATTTAGACATGCTCAGACTGCAGTGCATTACTTGCCCCTGATACTTCCAGAAAGACACAAATAAAATCTGAATGGTAGCTGTGAAACCCTTACAACTTTATGATTCATTGGGAAAGAGTGGGTATGCAAATGCATGCACAGAAGTTTATATTTCAGAATAAACTGAAATAAAATCGTTTGCAATCCTCATTACTTTGGTAAGGTGGGAAAAGATCATGTTTACACATACATGTATTTATTTTTGAGCCCTTCCAGGATGATGTAGAACAAGAAAAACCTCACGAGGATCAATACTCTGCACAAGCAAATCGATGCACATGAACAGTGAGGCTGTTCATTTTCAGGTCTCCTAAGGGAACAAGTTTTTAGATAATTGTATGACAAAAAGACCTTTTAGGAGCCATGAAAACACACTCCAAAATGTCAAATGTATAGCAGCCATGTGTCACCTGTAATGGTGAAAGCAGTACATTCTGTAACCTTTCCTGAAGCAGATTTACTAAACAAATTGTCTGATTTTTACAGCACTGTAAATGTCTCTTGTACTGTTGTGCTCACCAAATAATGGTGTCCTGTTTATATCAAGCTGCTGTGGGATGTTTTGGGATTTTCTGTAGAAAGGAAATGGAGGCAGGGCATGTTTGGTGGATGCCAGATGGAACAGACAAGTCAGGGGAAATTAACCATAAGGCAAGGGTGATCAGAATTTCCTAATTGGGGTGTTCTTGCAACTTGGTGCTTTAGAAACAGGCAATCTCCCAGCTCAGCCCCACTCCCCCAAAAAAGCCCAGCAGCACATTGTGCATCACCTCAGCACCACTGCCCCTGAATTAGACACCTGCAGCTCCTGTGCAGTGCACTCAAGGTTAGCAGACACCCTAGGTTAGCACCAGAATTTTTCATGTCAAACTCAGAACTGCAAATAGAGGAGTGAATTTCTTGCCTCATTCCCATTCACTCCTCTGTAACTCTTTTTTTGTGCAGTGTGATAATTTGGGGGTGGATGGAAGTGTGTGAGTGCTTCCACCCAACCCAGCCTTTGCTTTTGCATTTCTGTATCTCCCTCAACTGCACAAGCCCATCCCAGTCTCTGCATTGGAGGCCACCAGTCACCACCATGGGTCCCTCCATGGATCTGCTTCCTCAGCCCCAGATTTGGGGCTTTCAGGTGAGAAAAGGAAGGAACATGCCTGGTTTTCATGTTCCTGGGCAAGGCAGCAACCACAGCTCAGGCACAGCAGAAACTCACAGACTCCTGTTCAATGTTCTTGTCCCTGTCAGATGTCTCTCTATTTAGCAATATGGCATTTTCCAACTTTGGCTGGCAGAACTGGGCAGCAGTTTGTCACAAGGATTAAAACCAGCAGGTTTTGGCTTAGATCACTACATGATCAATCAAGTCAAGCACGCCTTAATGAAGAAAGATTAAAGCTTAAAAAAAAAATAGATCATCACTTGCAATATATGACAAGGTTTCGTATAATCAATGTGCTCAACAAAGATACACTATGCAGGGAGTATACTTAAACAGATAAAATTAATTGATTCTTTTGCATTGAATATAGCAGGAGTTACAATGAAACCACATTTTGTGTTTGCTAACCTCACATATTTGCAGTACATGTATTATTGGTAGAGAGTCCATTCCTATTCAGACAAGCCTTTAGCATAAGCTAAAAGAAATGCGTGATGTTGTTAAAACAAAATTTTTGCTTCAGAATATGAAGGTGCTGTACATGAAATATGCAATGAAATGCCTCTGTGATGCTGAAGGCAGAGCTCTGACTCACATTGCTAATTTTCCTTTCAGACATACCTCAAAATCTGACAGAATTTGGTAGATAGACATATATGCAGATGGAATGAAGCACGAGGGTATCTGAGCACAGGAAAATCCCAAGCCATGAGAACACAAGTGAAGGTGCACAGTGGATCTACTCCTGCCCAGTTACTGGAGAAGCCAAGCTGAATGTTTGTTTTTAGGTGTAGGATGCATTTGAGTTTCTTTGTGGAGGAGCTGCAGACATGTAGGTTGCATTCCAGAATGATTAGCAGCAAATCAGAAAGAACATTGCCTTTATCATTATCCCAGGACTGAATTCTCACTTGCCTCAGCTCTCACTGGAAAGTAAATTTTCACCTTAAACTTGAGAAATTTTATTTGCCAAACATGATAAGAAGCAAGTTGCATAAAACAAGGGTCTGTCAGTGACTTATTGTTTAGATGCTGAGGTGCTGAGTCAGTGATGAGAATCATTGTGGGTATTTTTCCTGGAGAATAGCAGAACTTTACTGTCCCTCATAGATATATATATAATTTATATTTATACACACACACACACACACATACATATATATATATGTAAAGTTTTTTTCCAACAACATGGATTAACAAATGCTATTTTTACTATAGCAACTTGTGTTTCCTCCCCCAGTGTTTATACACATCAGAGGAGGAATGAATTTAACATGGCTTTAGCTTTATTATTTCAGTTTTCAAACATCAAGATCTCCTCTGTCATTAAGCCTGTCCACCACATTTCGACC